>NC_067415.1:68513436-69138436 GCF_009764475.1 Pristis pectinata
GAGGAAGTCAGAAAAATGACAAGCTCCAGAATAGTGATACTGAATAAACTGTTAGAGCTGCAGGCTGACAAGATGTGGCTAGTGAGATAGTTGATGCCTTGGTTTCAATTGTACAAAGTTCCACAGATTTGGGAAAGGTCCCAGTAGATTGGAAAACAGGGAACATAACTCCATTACTTAAAAAGGAATGAAGAATGGAACAGGAAATTTAAGACCAGATAGCTTAACATCTGTCATTGGGAAAATGTTAGAAGCTATTATTTAAAATGTTATAGCATGGCATGTAGAAGACTTCAATGCAATCAGGCAAACTCAACATGAGAGGAAAATCATGTTCGACCAATATACTGGAGTTATTTGAAGAATCGACATGTGCTGTGGATGAAGGAGAACCGGTGGATGTACTACATTTAGATTTTCTGAAGACATTTGATTGATGCCACATTAAAAGTTATTGCAGGAAAGAAAAGGTTGTGATGTAGGTTGTAACATATTCCCCTGGATAGAAGATCGACTGGCAAGTAACAGGGTCTTTTTTTTCTTTCACTGCCTGGTATAATTTATGTAGAATTTATGTTCTGTGAGTTGTATGAACCTATGTCCCTGTAATGCTGCTGCAAGCAAGTTTTTCATTGTACCTGTACCTCACTGTAGTTGTGCACTCGACTTGACTTGAATTGTCTTTCTCTAGTGGACAAGCAATAGTGTGGTATAGTGATTGATACTGGAGTCTCAATTTTATACAATTTATATAAATGACTTGCATGAAGGCACTAAAGATATGTTGTTAAATTTTCAGATATTACAAAGATCAAAACATAAGTTGTGAAAAGGATATAAAAGGCTTTAAAGGGCTATAGATAATGGGTGGACAAAGATCTGGGAAATGAAGTAAAATATCGGAAAATTGTCCATCTTGGCAGGAAAATAAATAAGTTTATTTTGAGCTTTGAGCTACAGAGGGACATGGATATTCCAGTACATGGTTTGAAAAAGGCTAGTATGAAGGCAGAATGAGTAATTAGGAAGGAGGTAAATGAATTGGAAGCAAATTAGGATAAAATTTTATTGTACTATAGAATAGACAATAAATTAACATAAAAGTTTATTGTGTGCAATTCTGGTCACTCCATTACAGGAAGGGTGTGGAGGCTTTGGAAAGGTGCAGAAGAGGTTTACCAGGATGCTGCCTGAATTAGAGGATTTGAGCTATAAGGAGAGGTTGGACAAACTTGAGTTGCTTTCTCTGGAGCGTCAGAGGCTTCGGGGAGACCTGATAGAACTTTATAAAATTAGGTGAGGCATAGATAGGGTAGACAGTCAGAATCTTTTTCCCAGGGTAGAAATATCAAGTACTAGTGGATGCACATTTAAGGTGAGAGTGTAAAGTTTAAGGGAGATGTGCAGGTAAGATTTTTACACAGATGTGTTTGGTGCATGGAACAGGCTGCCAGCTTAGTGGTGGAAGCAGATATGAGAGTGACATTTAAGAGGCTGCCAGACAGACACATGAATATGCAGGGAATGGAGGGATATGGATCATGTACAAGCAGAAGAGACTTGGTTTAAGTTGGCATTGTGTTCGGTGCACACATCATGAGCCAAAGGGCCAGTTCCCGAACGGTACTGTTCTGTTCTAGGTTCTATGACTAATCCCTGGAATGGATTGTTGCATTATGAGGAAAGTTTGTATAGATTAGGATTGTATCTGCTGGAGTTTAGTATTGTGAGTGGGAACTTGATTGAAACATACAAGTTTCTGAGGGATCTTGACAGAGTGAAAAAGAAGAGAATGTTTTCATCCACTTAGGACAGTGATCAGGCAGCTTTTTTCAGGGTGGTGCAAACCAAGTCTTTGAATGTACTTGAGGCATATGTAGATAGAGTTTTGATAAGCAAGAGAATGAAAGGTCATCAGGATACATGAGAATGCAGAGATGAGGTTACAATCAGATAAGATTTTATTGAATGATGAAGCAGACTCAAGGGGCCAAAAGGCCTATTCCAACTCCTAATTTGTATGCTTGCATATGTGCATGTAATCTAGGATGACGTGTGACTTGAAGGAGAGTTTTCAGGTCCTGATATTCCCATGCAGGTTCTGCCTATGTCCTTCCAGGTGGTAAAGTCTATGGATTTGTGAGGTGCTGCGAAAAATATTTTGGTGAATTAGAATCAGAGTCAGAGAATCATAGAGTTGTACAGCACAGTAATGGGCCCTTCATCCCACTGTGTCCTTGAGAGCTTTTTGCCTATCTACATTAATCCCATTTGTCAACATTAAGTCCTTATCCTTATATGCCTTGTCTATTTAAGTGCCTGTCTAAATGTCGATTAACATAATGATTGTATCTGACTCCATCGACTCCTCTGGCAGTGAATTCCAGATATCAACTACTCTCTGTGTAAAAAGCTTTCCCCTTTATTACCCTTTAAAACTCATTCCTCTCACCTTAAACCTATGCCCTTTTGTCTTTTGATAGCCAAACCACAGGAAAAACGTTCTGGCTGTCGATATTATCTGTGCTTGTTATAATTTTATATACTGTACCTATTTCAGGGCACACCTCAGCCTCCTTCACTTCAGGAAAGACAAATCCAGCCTATCCAATCTCTCCCCATAACTAAAGTCCACCAATCCTGGCAACATTCTGGTGAATCTCTTTGCATTCACTCCAGCACAACTATATCCTTCCTATAGTGTGGTGACCAGAACAGCACTCAATACTCCAAGTGCGGTCTAATCATTGTTTTGTAAAGTTGCAACATAACTTATATTCTATGCTCCTTCCTATGATGGCAAGCACGACATATACCTTTTTCACCATCCTATCTTCCTGTGTAGCCACTCTCAAGGAACTATGGACTTGAACCCCAATTTCCCTCTGTTCATCAATACTCCTTTACATTATACCATTCACAGTATATGTGATACCCCTATTTGACTACCCAAAGAATAATTGCAGTGTGTTTCATATATGATGATGCACTCTAAAACTAAAACCATCATATGTTATTACTGGAGGGAATGAAGATTTAGGGTCTTTAATGGGGTACTAATGAAGGGTGTTTAACTTAATTTCACCCATCAAGACTAGTAAACAGTATGTAGATGGTGGAAAGACCTTGTGAGCCAAAGTTAAGTCATTTACTGCTGAGTATATAGCTTTTGACCTGCTCTTGTAGCTGCTGTATATTCAATGAAGTCCATATGTTTCACTCAAAAGCTCCAATTTACATTGGTAAGGGGGGAAAACATACAATACCCAACTTGTGTTGTCATTAGCTGATGTGCAATGCCAGGAGTATGTCAGATGCATTAAAGTGATTCAACATAGAAGCCCAAGCCAATTTCCCAATTATAACTAGCCTATTCTAATTCATGTTGAATTACATTAATGTGTGATATACACTTGAGCAAAGGACACAAAATTATAGGCTTGGAGATTATATATGAGTAACTTTTTTGGTTATTGTAGACAATGTATCCCACTGTGTCTTGGAAGATTCAAAGGCAGTAGTACATCAGGGCCCCAAAGATTTACAAAATACATGAAATAAAATGGTAGGAAAAACAATATTTCTTCAAGTAGGGCATGCCTACTGCTCTTCTAGAAATAGATTGCACGTTTTCAAGCCTTCTGATACTTCTTCAATAAGTTTGATTACAAGGTGCTCGTTCCTGCACATTTTTGTCTTAAAGTTTGCAGTTAAACTGATGAAACATTGCGTATATTGACAGTTTAACGCATAACAAAATAACTTCCCTGCTTTTTTTTTAAGTGGTAGATTGGTTTATTATTGTCACATGTACTGAGGTACAGTGAAAAATTTGTCTTGCATACCGTCCATACAGATCAATTCATTACAACAATGCATTGAAGTAGTACAAGGCAAAAAGAATAACAGAATGCAGAATAAAATGTTACTGTACAGAGAAAAGTGCAGTTCAGGTAGACAGCAATGTGCGAGGTCACAATGGGGTAGATTGTGAGGTCAAGAGTCCATCTTATCGTACTAGGGAACCATTCAATAGTCTTATGACAATAGTCTTATATTAGTATTGATGATTACCTTCACATGTCAAAATTTCCATATTTTGCCTCAATATTGAGTGACCATTTTGTGGTGATTGTTGGTTAGTGTTTGTTAATCTTTTAGATTAGCTTTATATTTCCAAATAGTACATTTTCTGGGCTACTTGAATATTTTTATATTGATTGTTAATTGATGTAAATTTGTGAATCCCAATGTTTTCATAAAATGTTGACTATTTAAGTTTCAGAAGGTAAGATTTATAAGTGGGTAATAAAGGCAACTGTGATTAAGTTTTCCTTCAATTAATTTTATAGTGTGCTTTCAGATATGATCACTTGCTCTTCTGTTGAAAGTGTTTATATTGCCCTCAAGTGAACCTACTCGTCCTTTTGTACAGTTAGGCATTCATCACTCACTCACTCATAAAATTGTCTCTCTTTGATCTCAGCCCAAAACAGCTGATAATAATAGAGTCCAAGGTTAGCGAAGATAAAATGGATTCCACGCACCCCCGCCCCACTTATAGAAATAAAGGAGATGCAATTGAAATCATGGTTGAATGGAAATATATTGAAAGATTACCAACGAGGACAAAAAGAGTGAAATGAAAGAGTTTAGGAAGAATTTTCTGAGCAGACTCTAGCATAGATGGTGGAAGTGAAATGCACAAAATAAAGCATTTGGGACAACAACACGCAACATTGATGGAAGAGGCCGGGAAGGTTAGTTGGAGTGAGGCTATAGAAAAATTTATAACTGACAATCATGATGGGAAGCCAATGTAGCTTGGTTGGCACAATTAAGACATAATGCAAAGAGAATGTTGATTGAAGATTTTTCAAGATTACGTGGAGTGTTCAGCTTGGGAATTCAACAAGAAGGGCATTGGAGAGGCCAAGGCCGAAGGAAACAAGGGTAGAAACAAGATTGCAGCTACAGTGAGGGTGAGGTACATGTGATGGTGATGGTGCTGAAACTCTCCAGAAATTCTGTCATATAAGGCAACATTTTTATATAGTACACATTGGAATCTCTTGGAAAACCCAATCGTATTCCTAGTATGCACTGCTTGCTTCCAGAAATTATTGTATGAATTCCCATGCTCATGTTAAGTTTATATATGGAGTTCACTTATCCACAGTGGGATTAATCAGTGTGCAATTTTGTTCCTCTGACACTTTGCTGATGTGAATATGTGATTCATGAATGGGGCAGGCTCTGACTTCAAGACCACAGCTTACCCAGTGGATGAAGGGCTGTTCCTGAGTTACACCTTGAACAATTTACACATTCCTACTGACTCCTGGGAATCTCTAACCCTTAACTGTCTGTGGAATGGAGCATTTGGGATGGTACTGAGACCCTCGAGACCACATTTTGGGAATGCACAGAAGCCCTGAGTAAGTGGTGGAAGGAGCACACCACCTCTAGAAACTACCTACCCACTCAATTAGGCACCTTTTGCCCTGTTTCTGGAAGAAATTGTGGTTCTCAAATTGGCTTCAACGGTCACCTCGGAACCTCCAAAAAAACTGAAGTGGAAGCAAGTCATCTTCAATCCAGAGCAACTGTCTAAGAAAATAACGCTTTTCGCAGATGCCACTATTCTCCCAATTTTTGATTGGAGGGAATTTAGCCCATTCATGACCATGCATTGATAATTCAGAATAGAAGTTATGTGGGAGTTGGGTGTTGACATTGAATGGAGTGGTATTGAAACAAAAATACAAGAGACTGCAGATGCTGGAATCTGGAGCAACAAACAATCTGCTGGAGGAACTCAACAGGTTGAGCAGCACGTTTGGTACAAAAACAACTTACAAAGCAGAGTGGCAGCTAATTGAAGTTGAGAAATGTGAAAAGTCGCAATAAATAATGAACCGAAATTTCCTGCATGGAATATTAAATATCTCAGGATTGAGGCAAAAAGACTTAATCTTTCAATCGATTTTTCTCCAATATTTTAATGTAAAGTAAGTAAGTGGGACCAAGAAGTGTATGGATGATATGTGCCCAACCCTTTTTTTTCATAAGCTCAAGCTACCAGCAGAAGTGATAATGGGCATAGAAGCACTCAGAAATAGCTCAACAAGCACATTCACACCAAAAGCATATGACATAGTTACACCTGCTCTAGTAAAATCAACATTTACCTGGTATAAAATGGAAAAGGCATCAACAGGCAACTCTGCATAAAAAAACATACTTGTACTTTATTAGTTCGCATAGGCTTTGGAACCTATTAAAAAGCATGTGAAAGTGTGCTTTGTAAATGAGAATCACTAGTCTGTACTTGCAATGGTAGATTTGTTTTCAATTAACTCATACTTTTGAATTTCTATTACTATTAGTGACGTACTGACACATCTGTTTCATATTTCATAGTGATGTAGCAGGAAGCCATTCAGCCCTTCAAGTTCATGCCAGCTGTCAGAACAATTTCCTCAAACCCTTTCTCCACTTATTTCCTTCCAATATATTCCCTCTCATGTCATTTTGGTTTTTGGTTTTGGTTTATTATTGTCACTTGTACCAAGGTACAGTGAAAAACTTGTCTTGCATACTGATCGTACAGGTCAATTCATTACACAATGCAGTTACATTGAGTCAGTACAGAGTGCATTGATGTAGTACAGGTAAAAACAATAACAGTACAGAGTAAGGTGTCACAGCTACAGAGAAAGTGCAGTGCAATAGGGTGCAAAGTCACAACAAGGTAGATCATGAGGTCAGAGTCCATCTCATCGTATAAGGGAACCTTTCAATAGTCTTATCATAGTGGGATAGAAGCTGTCCTTAAGTCTGGTGATACATGCCCTCAGGCTCCTGTATCTTCTATCTGATGGGAGAGGAGAGAAGAGAGAATGACCCAGGTGGGTGGGGTCTTTGATTATGCTGGCTGCTTCACCAAGACAGTGAGAGGTAAAGACAGAGTCCAAGGAGGGGAGGCTGGTGTCCATGGGCTGCGTCCCTAACTCTCTGCAGTTTCTTGTGGTCCTGGGCAGAGCAGTTGCCGTACCAAGCCGTGATGCATCCAGATAGGATGCTTTCTATGGTGCATCAATAAAAGTTGGTGAGTGTCAGATGGGACAAACTGAATTTCTTTAGCCTCCTGAGGAAGTAGAGGCGCTGGTGAGCTTTCTTGGCCATGGCATCTATATGATTTGACCAGGACAGGCTATTGGTGATGTTCACTCCCCGGAACTTGAAGCTCTCAACCCTCTCGACCTCAGCACCATTGATGTAGACAGGTGTATGTACACCGGCCCCTTTCCTGAAGTCAATGACCAGCTCTTTTTTGACATTGAGGGAAAGGTTGTTGTCATGACGCCATGCCACTGAGCTCTCTATCTCCTTCCTGTACTCCGACTCATCGCTGTTTAAGATATGGCCTACAACGGTCCCCTTGTAACTCTGCACTCCCCCACTTCCCCATTCTCCTGGGGGCAATTTACCTAACAACCAGCACATATTTGTGATGTGGGAAGAAACCAGAGCACCTGAGAAAAAATACACCATCATAGGGAGAGCATGTGAACTCCACATGATCAAGATTGAAACCAAGTCACTGGAGTTGTAGGACAGCTGCACTACCTGCAGCACCATTGTGTCACCTGTTTGAGTAGCAAATATGATTTCCATTCTATCAGTGCTTCAAATGAAATCAGGTATTCATCCTGAGAATTTCGCTGTACTTGATTGGCATTGAACAATAAGAGGAGGATGGGAAAATCTGCTTACAGCAAACACTTCAATTGCTGTCTCCTCCTGCCAATCAAATGGTACAAACCCTGATGAACCATCTGACTCTGACCCAGGAACAATATCCAGAGATTCCAGTCCCACAAAGAAGCAATTCAAAAACTGCATGACATGTAATAGCTCAACCTCCATCTCACTCAATCAACACCCACCACCACCCCACTCCTGCACACCCCTAAATGGATGTCACACAGCAGGTCCAGGCAGTTGTCATGACTACCTCATCCTGACAGGACTTCATTTCATCCATATTCCAGGACCAAAGGACAGCGTACAACTTAATACTTGGAAGTCAGGTGACTTATGCCTGGGTTAAGTCATGTCTGCAGTCTTAACGCTCAGACCTTGCTCGTAAGTCTAACAGGCTGTCAAAATGATGTCAACTTCAATTTTGCCTCAGTTTCAATTGAAACTGATTGGCAGTAGCATTGTCCAATCAAATTCGATGGGCTGAGACTGTTGAAAAGAGAAATGATTTCTGGTTGGTCATAACTTGCCATTGGAAGAGAATTCACAGTATTTGGGTTGAAGTCTAGTTTACAAAATGGCATTTGGTGCAAACTGACAGAGATATTGCATGTTTTCTTAAACAGAAAGGCTATTCCTCTTAGAACCAGAAAAGAGATGATAAAGCTTTAAAACAAGGCAAGAGAACATGAGTGTTATTAGTCACAAAAAGTCAGCAAGGCATCTTCAGAAAGGCAGGTTAAGAGAAGTCTGCCTAGAAATTCAGTTGCACAGATCTGTATTCTTTCAGCGTGATACAATTGCAAATCGAGTTGTTCCAAATTAAAATGGAATATTCACTATTTCTGGGGCATTTTGATTCACTCTGGAAATACAACTGTAAACTTCCAAGTAATGGGGGATGCACAGGGTTATATCATCTTGGGAGATTCCTTCTCCAAAATCATGGTCTTCCCACCACAATGCTGGACTGGGATGATTACTGTCAATATCTTCATCTTTTGTCCCCCATCCCCTCCTTACAAGACAGTTCCTCCCATTCTACCACTCAAAAATCTCTTTTTCATTACAAAAATAATTAATAATCAAACATATGATGAAGATCTTTAAATTACTGTGATTTTGCTTAAGACAAAGTATTGTAATGTGTGGAAAGTCCTAGAAATGATGGAAAGACCCAATGAAATCATTAAGACCAAAACTGCATCTATTGTTTGGGACACAAAAGCATGACACATTTAATATTGATGCGCAGTCAAGTCCCACAAAATAAAATTGTGAAAATGACCAGTTTGAAATGACAACAGAATGGTTTCCACCCAAAAAACAAGCATGGTTCCTGATAGAAACAGGCTCATTTAAGCATTTTGCTGTACAGCAATCACAGTGGGGTATCACCCTTTAAAGGCACACACTCCATGGCAACCAAATAGCCACAACACATTTTATGGCTGTCATGGAGGAGTGAGATTATAGAGGAGAGAAAGAGAGAGCGAGAGAGAGAGAGAGACTGCATGAAAGGAACAAAGAAGCCCTTATAATTAAGGGATATAATATAAGGAATATCTTATGTACAGGGATGTGGTGGTGGGTGGGGAGCAGGAGAACTTCTTAGCTACAGGTAAAAGACAGTGTCAAGTGGTACTCAAGTGTATCCTCCAAGAACAAGGATCTCTGCATCATAGAGCAATGCTGCAAGAAGTTTCATGATCTTACAAGATGCGCAAAGTTGAACTACACACCACCACAGATACTACTCTCTTTCACAGGTCTGTTTATCAAGACACTTGCACACTATCATACACACATACTTAAAGACTCACAAAAAATATTAATCCACATAGTTAATCCATGCACAACTCCTAACAATGTCCTTCACTGCTCTTCGCTCTCACCTCACTCTAGGTTTCCTACTCCTCTGATCTCACACAGAGCTCAAACTTCCTACAATTGGGCAATCAAAAGCTTACTCAATGTGGTTCAGATTCTTCATTGAGGGCAATATAGTGAGGATTAGGAAAGAGGCCACATGCTTCGAGGGGAACCTTGTAAGTACAGTGCCTTGACAAACTGAAGAAGATTCTCCTTCTCCTTATGGACAGAGGGCTCACAGAAACCTGAAATACCTCAAGAATAAAGGCTGTAAGAAATTTCCCAAGGAAGTTCATTGTTTCAGTATGATGACTACATATGATTTGTTTTGATTTGATTTACAAAAGGCACTCTCACACTATCTGCATTGCTGCATCAACATCAAAAGTATTTTTGTGTAGCTGAAAGTGTTTTTTTCTTTTCAGAATATCTGAAGAGCCCTGCCCTAACCCTCAAAGAAAGCCATTACTCAACAATGTGGGATCAGTCAGAGCTGGAGGATCAGGAAGGAAAACTTGAGGAAAAAAGAGCAGGGGGTTGGTGATGATAATAAAGATTACAGTGCATCAATGCATCTGACACTCCACAGCAGCAATGGAGAGACTGACTCTGTGAAGGATAAGCAATTTAAGGTAAAGGAACGTGCCACAGGGAGGTACATCAGGCGTTATTGGATTTCAGTCAGGTGTTTGGAACCTTGAGATAGGTGCTTGCCAGGGAAGTGTCCATGCATCAGGACCTCCCCAGAGGGCTCAGATGAAGGTCAAGAATGGAATGCATTCCTGACAAAACTGCTACGGAGACGCATGGAGACGGTAAATGTGTTGTCAGGTCTGTCTGGCTGAATGCAAGAGAAGACAAACAGCATGGAGGAGTCCATCTCCATGCTGAAAAAAGCCCAGAAGCCATGATGGTGATGTGCTTTACTTCGCAAGGGCTTGGTGACAAAAACGTCAAACAGTGATTACTGATGCATGTGGCAGCTGCTGTGGAGGCATAAATGGAGCCTTCTTACTATCTGCAGTCTCACCCTGATTACGCTATTGGCTTACTCTCTGCCACTCAGGCGCAGTTGAAGTTCCAAAGGAGAAATGATATGCCACCATGAAGAAAAATAATGTCGTCATGGAGCAGAGAAACACCGCTCATGAGCAAATCAATGTCCTTAATGAGCAACAAGATGCAACTTGTCTGCAGACTGCTGCTCCCAATGGATACAGGGCTGCTACCACAAGGAGTCTGCAGTTCCCCAAGAACAAAGGATGCTGCCTGACAGCATCTTCCCCTCCTATATGAGCAGAGAAATACCAGGCATAAGCAGATTGCATCCTACAGGAGCAGAGGCATGGCGTGTGAGAACTCAGCTTTCTTCTGAAGGAGCAGAAACATGCCCCACCCCCACCCTCCACACACATACTTCTCTTCATCATAAGTCATCCTGACTCAGAGGAAAAAAAGTGAAGGAGGCACAGAGCGGATGTTTGTGATTCTGGGTCTTCAACTTTGTCAGCTCCAAGCCTGAAGGATGGGACAATGGTATGTTAGCCCAATTGCTAGCAGATCAATGAATACCATTTCTCTGAGAGCTCATCTTATGTGCAGGTCAAAGATGTTGATGTGACTAATTCACCTGTCACTCACAGCCAGCCATCCTTGACTATGGTCCCAATTGGTCCTGGGCAGATCTGAAACTAGGGTCATCAAGGACATCTATGTGAACTCAAAGGGAAAGGAAGCAGCCTTCCAGTTGTCAGGTTGAACCTTCACAGGAGGCACCATGACCTTACACCAGGGCACCAAAACCTATATATGAGGTGGTAAAATGGTAAAGGCATAAATATTTACTGAAATATATAATGATCTTCCATTAATGTATCAACTGATTTTTTTCATTGTTGTAACGTATTGTCAAGATGTAGTCATTGTTTAAATGTTTAAATACATTCACATTTAGTGTTAATTGTGCAGAGATAAGTGAGCATCAGTATGGCAACTGCTGGCATTTCTACACACCCTGCAATGCCTCAACTGTAAAGGGTGTTAATGTCTTGTGAATATGCATTGATTGAAACCAAAAATTAAATGATTCTTTCCCTTTATTATATAGCTTGACTATGACTGCCCATCTAATTGTGAAATATTCAGACATGCCAGTTAGGTCTCCCAATGTCAGCAAAGTGTTCTTTTAACTAATGAGGAAACCAAGTTGTCAACTGTGCACCTACTTCTACTCAAACTGTTCAATGAAGTTTGTGTGTTGAGCTTTGTGCTTCAGTTTACAGCTGGAAGGGCAGAACTGGGCATTACGTTCCCAGTAGCATCATTTGGTGAGTGCCTAATGCTGTAAAAATCTCAGGTGTGTTAAAATAATTAGTGCACAGAAGGCCTGGTCCACCCTTGCAGCTCTTTCAATTTCACCAAGGAATGAACTCCAGCACAATCTCTTCCAGGTTAAGTCAAAATCAGACTGCATCATACCAGGACAAATACAGGGACTACATATCAATTTTCTAGGCTAATGAGCCAACTGACTATATCAGTCAAGGTAATTGCAGGCAATTGTTTGATAATCTTACACGTCATGGCTTAACATTAACCTCTTGTAGGTCTATTGCCAAACTATCCCATCAAGGAATTCAGTGACCTCAAGTGAATGGCTCAGCAGGCATACCTCAACTAATCAAGTTGTTGATGCTGTGGAACATGAAGGGTTTGAAGAACAACCATAAAGGTTCATGAGTTATGAAGATATTAGTGCAGTTTGAGATGCAATTTCTTTGAAGCAGGGGATGCACACCATAATTATCAAACACAAATATCAATCTTTCAGATAAATCACAGCTCAGCTGTAATGACTGGTAAGATTGGAACCTTGCAGTTCCTTATTAAACCAGAGGCTTTATTTTGTGTGGTTTGAGTGTTATTTTGCAGTAGGGGGGCACAGTGTCTGCTAAACATGTTGCTACTTCACAACATTTACTGCATTTGTCACTTGCTCAAACAATTAACCGAGTATTTTTTAAAATAAGAACAACCACTCTCCATATATACTCTGCAATGAACAACAATCATGTAAAATCCTTCATGTCTGAGTTGGTTTGCCTGCCAGAAAATCATTTTTTTGAATGCTGAATCTTGGAAAATGGCTTTGGGTTATCACCTTGTTCTCAAAGGTACTCAATTTTCTTTCCTTAACTCGTTATGAAGATAATTTTAATAATACTGATACTCTGTATGATCATATGTGGGAAATCTCAGGGATGCATCTAAATCCTATAGTAATATATGAAAACTCCTGGACTTTGGGGATTCTAGGTGAGCTCCTTGGCAGACTCATCTTCATTTTGCTTACAACTTCTTGTCACACTGGCAACAAGACTTCGAGGAGTGGGGACATTATTCACTGTGGGAAGCACAAAAGAGAGGTAATGTCCCACATATTGTATTTGGAAAGATAAAAACAAAAGCCTTAGGTCAGAAATTCTAACACATGTAGGACACCACTAAAATGGCCATGTGTGGCAGACATACGCAACTTTCCTCCAGTGCTGCAGGAGAGTGATTTTAAGCACAAGTAACATGCATGTTGTGAATGTGAGTGTTGTGAATCCCAGGTCTTCAGCACAGATGTGCATGGTAATTGTAAGCAATGTCTAAAATGGCACAAAAAGCTCAAGCATATGAGCTTGATTTCACAAAATGACAGGAACTCTTAAATTGGCAGTCCTCAACAGTTCTCAACAGCCACTTCAAGCAGTAAACCTGATTCAGAAAGCTTTTCACTGGGAGTCTTCTCTTCTTCTTAGTCAGTCTCTTGGGATTGAGGAGACTTGCTTCTACTCCACTTTTGTGGGTTCTGAGTTAGCTGATGAGGCCAATGTGGGAACCAAGGACTCTTCCATAGATGTTGCTGAAGGTGGCTGACGGTGTAGACAGGTGGGTAGTTTGTGAGGTGGTCCCCTCCTTTTGCTGCCTATGCAGGGCTTCAGTATGTTTCTGATGTATGTCTTTAAAGTTCTCAATGCCATTCCGAATGCTCCTTTTCCATTTTGAGTAGTCATCGGATAGTGGTTCCTCGGAGTGAGTGCGGATGTTGAATTTTTTATAGAAACATTGAGAACATCCTTGAATCTTTTCATTTGTCCTCCTGGTCATTTTCTCCCATGGAAGAGCTGGGAGTAGATCATGGGGATTGTTTGGATATGCATCCTTCTGCTCTTATAATCAATTAGACATTATGGCACGCAGATTAACCCAGTTATTCACGTGACAATCTGATGATTGTTGTCCATTGTATGGTGTGGATAAAGAGTGTTCTTGTAACAACTGCAAATTGGAAGTCATCTAAAATAGGGTCAGAAAAAGATGGAAATACTCGGCAAATCAGGCAGCACCTATGGAAAAAGCAAAAGAGTTAAAATTTCTGGTCAATGACTTTTCATCAGTTCATGTATTTAGATGAGAGAATCTGGTCCATTGGAAGAGAATGCATCGTCATATTCATTGGAGGATTCCACAACAGTAGCTCTGGTAAGGGCTGCCCTTTTAATTTCTGATTAAGAAAGCTTATCATCTTCCTGTTAAGGTTTATATTTTCATTTAAAGCCCCATGGTTTCTATAAAATGTCTGCACGTTTATATTTTTCAAGTGTAACTGGGTCCAACTGGCTTTGTTGTGCCTATTGTGTAGACATGCTGTTGCCTACAAGACAATATCACAGTATCACAATGCATGCTATTCTATGTAGCAAGTTAATAGTGATCAGCTATCAAATCTGTAACATAATATGCAAAAAGCATGTGCCAAGGAAAAGATTTTTTTGCTCATTCTGTTTAAGTGTTTCTTTTCAATGGTTTGTGAATTTTTATTATGCTTAAGCCAGACCCGCTTAAAATGTACTAAGTATGTTATCCTTCATATAAGATGCTATTTATTTTTGAGAAAACTTCAAATACTTCAATGGAAAATGCATTGATCTGTATGAAACTAAACATGCAGAAGTGAGTTCAACTAATGGCTGATGTTCCTGCACTGTTTAACACTGAAAACTACAGATAAGTATTCCCTCAGTTATCCTACGAATGTCAGGTTTCCAAAGCAGATCAAAATTGATCATGAGAGAATGCAGAAACCAGCAACTTTTGTGGGGTGGGATGAATCGCAGCTTCAGGTGTGTAAAAAGAAATTAGTACTTCCTGTATTTGTGAGCTTTAGAATATAGAACATAGAACAGTACAGTGCATGAACAGGCCCTTCGGCCCACCATGTCTGTACTGACCATGACGTCAATCTAAACTAAACTCATCTACCTGCACATGGTGGTCCATATCTCTCCATTCTATGTGTCTGTCATGTGTCTCTTAAACATCATTGTCATATCTGCTTCTGCAACCTCCCCTGACAGGGCATTCCAGGCACCTCCCACTCTCTGTGTAAAAAAAATTGTCTTGACATCTCCTTTAAACCTTCCCCCTCTCACCTTTAACCTATGCCCTCCACTAGTTGAGCTTTCTACCCTGGGAAAAAGACTATCTACCCTATCTGTGCCTCTTATAATTTTATATACCTTGCATGATCCTGCTCTAATGTGTTATTCACCCGAAGCACAAGTGGAAGCTCTGTTTTTTCTTGTCCTGTTAGTAGACGCTATATGAGTGCAAGTTGTAGTTACTTTGTGCCAGAGGGATCCCACTATTACTTAAGTGTAAAGGTTCTCAGATATGATATTCTACAGCAAGCTGCCCAGAGATATGAATTGCTGCATACTATAAATTCAGCAAAGGTGATATATATTCCAGAATCCAAGTAGCTAAAAGCATGGAAATATTTAAACTGTTGCTATTATCTTTCTCATTAAAAATGAAGCCATGTTGTTTGCCCAAATCTATTTTGAAATAATATAGAATATAACCACCCAGTATTTTGCTGTTTTGCTTGTTTTGCAGATTTCAAGGCCTTGCATTTTATTGAGCTAACCAATTCATCAAAGCCCTTGGCTTTCAATTGGCAGTTTCTGAGTTGGATCATTTGAAGAATGAATTTATCTACAGCAGCAGTCAGTATCGGGAAGCTCTTTGTGAAATTGCCCGTATCAAACAAACGATGAACAGTGAGCTTTGTAATGTGTTGATGGAAGCAGACTACTCTTGCTACACGATCACAAAACCAACGACAACCATTGAAAGACACTTTTCTTGCCTCAGATGTGTTAAGAATTACTGTGAATCGGGCAAACTTTATACATTAGCTGATGACTCAATTAAAACAAAATGGTAGCAACCTTAGGAAGCAGAGCATCACCCCAAGCTACTTTCTTAACTTGAAAACAAAATACTGCTGGAACTATGCCAATTACAGACTAGCAACAAAAAGGAGCAGGTTATTTGACCTTGTCCACCAGACAGTGCAAGAAAGCTTTGCAATACACTCCAGCTCAAGTTATTTGAATGACAGAGCACTATTTTATCCTATGTAATTTTGTCCTAGCTGGTGATATTCAATGGTAGGAGTGAAAGGGACAACCTAATGTGGTGAAACAGAAAACAGAAAAGACCCACGTTTGGAAGGACCATAAAACGTTGTTTAGGAAATTACCTTGGAACAAAAAAACATAAGCAACAACCTTATTATGGAGGTATTCCATCAAACCAATGCAATCCTCTTCAATTTATCCTTTAAACTTACCATTAATAATGTTTTGCTGCTCCAGTCCTTCAAAATAAACACACATTTACATCATTTATTATTTATACGTTCAACTATAATTGTTTCTTTACATCAGGGATGGTCCCCTTTAATATGCTTAAGTGCTCTTCCATCTCCTTTTTCTGTGTTTTACCTTTTTTTCCTGGTATCAAGGCAGGCACAGTAGTATAGTGGTTAGCATAATGCCTTTACAGCACCAGCGACCCAGGTTCAATTCCCGCCGCTGTCTGTAAGGAGTTTGTATGTTCTCCCTGTATCTGCATGGGTTTCCTCCAGGTGCTCCAGTTTCCTCCCACATTCCAAAGACATATGGGTTAGGAAGTTGTGGGCAGCTATGTTGGCACCGGAAGCGTGGTGACACTTGCGGGCAGTCCCCAGAACACTCTACGCAAAAGATGTATTTCACTGTGTGTTTTAATGTACATGTGACTAATAAAGAATCTTATTTTATCTATCTGCAACCGTACAAACATCTTGGGCTTAATTTGACCTTGTTCTTTCATGAGAAGGAACCACCAGAGGATCACAGATCAACTTCACTGACTGCTGGTCTCCGTAACAATGGATGAAGAACAATAACTGTGTCTGTCACTACAATCCATGTATGGATTTTTGGAGCAAACAAGTGAAGTCCATTTTGTCATTAACCTGTAGTGGGATACAGGTATTTGTGTGGGCGGCCACGTATCGAATGCCTTGGGGGTGGCAGATACTTTGCAACAAAGCAGTGGAGATCATTGGAGATTGTTTAACACAGATTCTGCAGTCCTCAAACTCTGCGCAACCAACTTCTCCAAGAATCAATCGTGCTCCTTTTCCTTTATTTCTCCACTTCATTTGGTCATGATGTCTGTGTTTAATTTCTTTCTATTCCACTGCCAGAAATTAAAGATCAACGTATTATTCTTACTTCCAGTTTTTCATTTTTCAGTGAAAATAAGTATGACTTTTATTTTCCATACAATCATTTGCCCTATATCTTCCAATGTCTAACTCAGGTTCCTATTTACCCCAGCTACTTCACATTTAAATGAGTGGAGATTCACCCTTAGATCCATAGTGTTAATATATGATAACAACTATGCATTTCACCCTGAATTCAACGAAGCAGAAGTTCAGAAGCAGAGTGCAATATGCAAATAGTACTGCATTGTGTATTTAATATAACTAATCCAAAGACATAATTAATTAATTTGTGATTTGTATTTTAAATTTCTATATTCCGGTTAACATCATAGCTTGTCTGAAAGTCGAGAAAACACTTGAAATTATGCCTTCAGTTCAAGTTTTTAATCTCCATAGTAATGTTCTTCTTCATCTTGAATAACATGATTGCCCTATCCCCCGCCCCTAGATACAGTTTAACATCAGCTGGTGCTTACTTATAAGTTTGCATATGTCCTCCATTAAGCTCCTGTCTGTTGTAATCCTCTGGTGGTTACTTGCTCAGTTTCTTTCCCAGCCTTCATTTCCCACCTCTACCTGCTCTGTATAAAATGTAGAAAGATTAAGGAAATAAAATGAAAAAGCTGGAAATCTGAAATAAAACAGGAAATGTTGCAATCTGTGGAAAGAGAAATGGAGTTAAAATTTCAGGTTGATGACAAGACCTGGCAACATGAGAAGCCAAGTATGTTTTAAGTTGCAGTGAAGGGGGACGAGCAGAGAGAACAGAGGGAAAGGTAGATCGAAGGTTTTCATCAGAACTGGGAAAAAGAAGAAAGCAAGTTACTTTCAATAAGGAAGAGTAGTGGGGAATTAATTACTTTTGACTACACTCAAATGTACTTAATTAGTTGGAGAGCTTTTTAGACTGTCATTGGTAAGAACTATTTAAATACAAACTTTTTAAACTTTTTCCTTTCTTTACATAATTTCCTTTAAAATTATACCATATTATTTAGAAAAAAATGCAATGCTCTTTTGGAACCAGTGCACTTGTCTTCTGAGGTTGTTCTGGTATTTTTCATTCTGTTCTGGTGGTTCATTATCAAGTTAGTCAGATTACAGCCAATTTTATGTGAGAACTGTTTGAGCTTGTCTTTGAGAATGGTAATTTGCAAATGTGTTATTAATCAGAAGGCCTTCTCTCTTGCAAAGAACTATATTTCCTACCTGTTGGTGCTGAATTCTGCAAAAGTGGTGTTGTTGAATATTAAGTGTGATATTGCCTGGTAAAGTTGTAATGCAAATGTCATTTGCACTTCTGTGCCCATGCCAATTTGTTGTCCAGGTTTTGCTCCATCTTTATATGAGGAGTTGCAATTGGAGTGAATGTAGCACAATCATCACCAAATATCCCTGGCCTTCCACATCCTTCACTGAACACTGGTACCTTGTTTGGTTGATAAAGATAGAGTAAGTGGTATGTTGGAGAATGTGATTACAAATTGCAATGAATAAAATTCTTCTGCTACTGATGACCTGAAACTCATATGATGAAACCAGAGTTCCAGCAATGTTTTGTGGGGTTTGAAGTTGCTGATGAGGCCAGTATAGGAATCATAGACTCTGCCACAAATGAGGCAGGAGGTCCCCATGCAGTGAGCAGATGGGTGGTTTGTGAGATGGCACAGTCCTTGCACCATTTGTACAGAGCCCCTATTGTCTCCTGATATATGGCCTTAAGGTTCTCAATGCCATCTCAAATGATCCTTCTCCACATTTGACAGTCATGGGGCAGATATTCCAAGGAGTTAGTGGGAACATTGCATTTCTTCAAGGAAACTTTGAGCACATCCTTAAACCTCTTTCTTTATCCACCCAAAAATGAGCATTGAATATAGTGCCTGTTTCAGGAATCTGGTGTTGAGCATGCAATGGAACTGATTGAGTGAAACTGGGACCTCAGTGTTGGGATGGTGGCCTGGGAAAGGATGCTAATATTTGCTTATTTATTATTTCAGTGAACTTTGCAATGTTTGCAGAGACAGTTTTGATGTTTTCTTTTCAGTGTTTTGAGGAGCCTCGTCTCATCAGTTTCGGTCTTAGGTACCTGCTACTTAGAAGACCACGGGTTTTATACCAGATCTGAGGTATTGATCTTCAAATGCCTGGACCATTCCCCATGTCTTGGGACACCACCACATTGACAAAAGGCAGACCATGATGATGAAATTTACGATGTCTTTTAATCATAATTTTCTCAGAGGAATCTAAGTCTTTCCAATGTTACCCAAATCCTGAATTAGGTCGTATCCTAGTTACGGAGTCACACAACAAGGAAATGGGCACTGTGTCTGCACCAATTATCAAGTGGCCATCCACATTAATCTTTAAGTGGCCATCCACCCATTTTTACACTTTCTCATCTATTCCTCTCTTTCCCCTCCCCCCTACCCCACACCCCCATCAATTCTCCTGCCATACACTGATGACCTGGAGGCTAACTTACAGTTTTCAATTAAAGTACCAACAGCACACCTTTAGCCTGTGAGATGAAATCAGAGCCTCCAGGGGAAACCCATGTGGTCAAAGGGAGAACATGCAAACTCCACACAGACTGCACCAAGGTCAGGATCAATGCTGAACTGTGCGGCAACTGCACTACCTGCTGCACCACTGTGCTGATACTTGCAAGATTATTATTTTCTTTTTCTCTATAGAGTGTTCCAGTCCTTACCACATTCCTAAGAATCCAGGTTGGTATATCGATTGGCTACTGTAACTTGTTGCTAATGTGTAGGTGAGTAATAGAATCTGGAGGGGAGTTGATGGGAATGTGTGGATTATGGGATACATTGAAAATTATTGGGGAATGAGGTTGCTCTGATGAGTCAACATTGACGCAATGGGCCAAAATATTCTCCTCAAAATATAGCAGTACCTTCTTACCATACAGAAGGAGAACATTCTGTCCATTGGGTTCCAGCCTGAACTCAGAGCACACCCATCAGTCTCATTCCCCATTTATCTCCCTGAAGTCTATTCTTTCTCACATATCCATCAACTCTCCCTAATCCTCCTGCCGTCCACCTGCACTGAGCAATTTACAGTAGTCAAGTTTTGGGATGTGGGAGGAAACTGGAATACCCAGGGGAAACCCACACCACCATAGGAAGAAAGCATGAACCCACACAGACAGCACTGGAGGTCAGAATTGAACCTGAATCATTTGATCTCTAAGGCAGCAGCATTGTTCATTATGCCACTGTGTTGCACGTGTGCTTCTTTTCCTTGAACCCGTAGAATAATGACTGAAATGCATTCTTCTCATTCAATGCAAAGGGACCATTATCAACCATCAACAAAGCAGTGGCCTCAAGACCTACTTTTACAAAGAGAGTATCAACTTTAAGTGCTTCAGCATGACCTGAAGATAAAAATCCTCCTGAACTTCACCTTTGATTTGATTTCTAGTGTAAGCAAATGTGACATATTGGGCAAAATGATGAGCAACTCTTGGCCATGAGAAGCTGGCTTGCATTTATTCCTGAGTGCAGCAGACCTGGTACAGGCATCATACATTTGACCTTCAGATTTTCCTTTCTATAATTTTCTTTTTATAACTGGTAATAGTTTTTGGCTGCTTCTTTCTTGTTTAACCTGTGGCTTATAACGAGAATACAAGTGTCCACAATATTAGTCAAGTTAACAAAGAGAATATTAGTCCGTTACCAAGTTGCCATGAAACTTATGTCACAAAAAAAATCATGGGAAGAGGACAGAATGGATTTCAATCAAATATGTTCAATGCTACATTGATTAGTTCCTCTAACAGAACAAGTAGACCAAATATGGTTCCATGAGTCTGAAAGCAGGACACAAGAAAGAGGCTCCGCAAGTTTAAAAAAATGTGAACGAGAGGTTCTGAGATTCTGAAATCAGTGTGGGAGAACAGAGTTACTTGAGGCAACAAATAGGGCAGGAGAGTTGGCTTCCTGAATACAAAAACAGCAGGAAAGACAGAGACTCAGTAAATTTAAAAGCAACTTGGGAAAGAAATGCTCCATGAGTTTAGTGAATGATTAAGAAAAGCGATTGATTACCAAGGAGTTTTTTCTAAATTCTGTTTATTCCTGCTTTGTGTATTAATCTAATAAATCATCTCAGTCCTGTGGAAAGTACACACTCTGTCCTGTGGGAACTCCAGGTTCTTTCCTGTGCCCTGGATAACCACTGGTGCAAGATATGTCATCAGCTGGAGGAGTTCAAGCTCCAGCTTTTTGAGATGTATCATAGTATTGCCACTATTTCCATCCGCTAGGCAGAGTATTTCAAGGCTAGCACATTTCAACAAGCAGTCCGCCAACAGATTCACACAGTTCAGCCAGAGAGGGACTGGGTGACAACCAGATAGATAAAACAAAGAGCAGGAATCAAGAAAATAACCATTTCTGAACATTGATAAGGGAGACGCTTCCCTGGGGAGTACAGCTAGAGTCAAGACCATTACTCTGGACTGAGAGGAAACAGGTTGAGGGATCAAAGGTTATCGGGAATTCAATAGTGAGGGGAACAGACAAGAATTTCTATGGTTGCAAATTGATTCCAGTATGTACCTAGTCCTGCCCCTAGAATCAGGAGGACAATCATCAGATGACTGCAGAACATTCTGGAAATGGAGAGTGAAAAGCCAAAGGTCAAGAACACAAGAGAATAGAAGCAAGAGTAGGCTACCAGGCCACATGGCTGATCTATGCTGGCCTCAACTCCTCTTCTGTGCCAGTTCTCCATTGCAGAAAACTGCAGGATTGGAGAAATCATACACAAGAGAGGGCTAATAGACTCTTGGAGAATTGAGATTTGTCCTAGGGTACATAGGACCTCAATGGGATTGAGATAGTAATAGCACTGTATAAAGGACAAAGAGGATTGGAACATTTGAGGATTATATGAAAGGTGCCAGGTCAACATGGCTTCCTGAAAGACAAATAACGTTTGACAAATTTGCTTGTATTTTTTGAGGATGTAAGAAACAGAGTAGATAATGGGGTCCTGCAGATGTCATGTATTTGGACTTCCAAAAGGCATTTTATAAAGTACCATGTAAAAGTTTAGTTCATGAGTTAAGAGTTCATGGTATTGGAGGAAGCGTATTAGCATGGATTGAAAATTATTTAACACACAGAAAATGGAGAGGTGGAATAAATGGGACTTATTCAGATTGGAAGGGTGTAATTTGTGGAGTACAAAGAGATTAATTCTTGGCCCTCAGTTACTTACTATTGATATTAATGACTAGGAAGAGGAAGTAGAATGTAAAGTATTTGAGTTTGCTGATGCCATGAGAATAGGTGAAAGGGCAAGTTATGATGAGGATATTGTGACGTTGCAACTTGATACAAAGCAATTGAGAGTGAGCAAAAACTTAGCAAATGGAAATTAATATGGAAACGTGTGAGATTACGCACTTGGGTTAGAGGAATCAAAAGTCAGATTATTATCTACATGGAAAAAACACAGCAAATGAGTGAAGTATAAGGGATCAATGCAATTGTGTGTGTTTCACAGGAAGTTATCAGGTAAGTGGAACAATTAATTAAAAGGGCAAATGACATATTAGACTTTATTGTGAAGGGGTTGGAGTTTAGAAATAGGGAAGTTTTGTTACAATTGTAACAAAATTACCTCAGAAAGGTTATGGTAGTATTGGAGACAACCCAAAAGAGATTCACCATTTTAATTTTGAGATGAGTGAATTGTACTGTCAAGTGAGGCAAAGTAGGTTGCTTTCATATCCTTCAGAGTTTAGAAGAATGAGGGGTGATCTTATTAATCTTATCAGATCCTAAGGGGGCTTCACAGGGTAGCTGTTGAGATGTTTTCACTCATGTATGAATTTCGGATGAGGGTATATACTTTCAAGAAAAGGTACGGAGAAATTTCTTCTTGCAGAGAGTGTTGAATCTCTGGAATTCTTAGGCCGAGTGATAATTGTGGAGGCTAGTTCATTCAAAGTACTTAAAGTGGAAGTAAATACATCTTTGGAAGATCGGGAGATTGAGGGCTTTGAGGCCTGGGGTAGATCAACCATGATCATATTGAATGGGTAGCCAGGTTTGAAGGACCAGGTGGCCTACTCCTACCCCTATTTTCAGGGCACCAATGCTCAATACAAGAGGGCATGGCTTTAAAGTAATGGGTGGGAAGTTCAAGGGAGATATCAGAGGAAGGTTTTTTACTCAGTGGTTGGGGCATGGAATGCACTGCCTGGTGCAGTGGTGGAGGCAGGTACATTGGTCAAATTCAAGAGATTACTGGATAAGCATATGGAGGAATTTGAAATAGAGGGATATGTGGGAGAAAGGGATTAGGTTGTCTTAGGTGAGGTTTAAAGGTTGGCACTGAAGGGCCTGTATTGTGCTGTACTGTTCTATGTTCTATGTTCTATGTTCTACGTTCATGTGTTCTGTGATACACAACATTCCCAATGTAAATTTCAGATATCATGGAGATGCACATGAATCATATCTGCTCTACCCTGGATATTTGACAGAGAATGACATCACAAAATCTTTAAAAGGAGCTATTGCAGGCTATTCAAAAAAAGCCCTGTGAATGCTTTTAAATACTCTCTGTGAGGTCAAATGAGCATTAATACTAATTCTGGTCCCATGATTATTCAACAATTATCTAAAATAGTTTCTTCTGTAATGCAGGCATTCTCTCTGGATCAACTATTTTCCTTTCTGAACATTTTCCTTTCTCAGGAACTGAGAAATAAGTTGAAACTGGGACAAATCAAAGAAGATAAGACAACATTAATAACACTAGAGGCAAGAGAAGACATTGTAATTTTAGGCAGTTGCAGCAGAAATATCAATAATCCTTAAGACTAAAAATTAAATTAACATATTGAGTGCGCAGAACAGAAGAGAACCTGACAGAGTCAATCCAGAGTGAACGGAAGGTAACTGAAATAATTATATTGGATGGAATTCTCGATGACTTCCAGAAAATACACGAAGAATAATCTTATCACAAGAAAGATAGCTTGCTTTGGAAGAATCTGAAAAATGTATAGTTGGGAAAACTATTTTAAAGACTGTTCATTCAGCTCAATGTAAGTGGAGAAATCTTAGAGATTTACTGGTAGAATTGCTAAATGCAACCTAAGACCCAGAGTTCAAAGGAAGATGGAAAGAAGTGTTCATCCTAACCATGATCTCATAAATGAATGGTAGGAAATAAAGAAAAGTAAACTTGACATACCAAAGCTTACTAGAAATTGAAGAATGCACAAGTAAAGAAATAATATAAAAAGTAAGAATTCATTTGTAAGGACTGAGAAAGCAGTTTTGAAAATATTAGACAGTGCTAAAAGATGAGTTTTGAACTTTCCAGGTGCTCCTGATCCTGATCATTTTGTCAAGAGTGTGACAGATATTCCATTCATGGATGCAAATAGAGAGCTTGCTGCTTGTCTAGTGATATATTGGCAGTGGAATAGGAGAGGCCTCAAGGTACTTCCCAGTTTTAGTGGGAGGCCATGAGGTTAATGAGAATGGGGTCAAGGTGGGAAAATCAGGTGATCTGGGATTGGTTCAGGATTGCATTAATGGAATAGATGGGTAATAAATGATAGTTAACAAAACTGAGAAGGGAAAGAGTAAACTTATTAAGTTCCCTTCACATCCTTGAATATCAGAAAACAGTGCATTGTCAAATAAGTGCCTTTGAAGGGTAATCATAATTATGTCGGTAAATGCAGCAGTCTATTTGCACACAGTGAATTCCCCTTGATAGCAGTTAAATAATCTGTTTGTGTAGGACATGGGAATTGCCCTTCTCTTTTTAAAATATCTCCAGGGATTCATAACATGTTTCGAAATAAGCAACGGGGCTCTGGTTAACATCTCATCCAAGAGAATGCCATGCAACAGCATAAACTGCTTTGGCTCTGCATTGAAGTGTCAGCCTACCTCTTGTGTTCAATTTTCATGAATGAAATTTAAAACAAATGACTTACATTAAGTGTAAGGATACTACCAATAAGCCAAGGCTGACATTTCCACAAGCTACAGTGTTGGCTGCAAGGTCAAAAGGGAGAGTGGTTCAAAAGTAAAGTTCAACAACCATTGAAATTGCAGATCTCTGAATTAATGTCTTTAAACTTTTTACAGAAAGAATTTCATGAACTTCTTGTGTTAATGTAATACTTAAGTTGATCTTGTGTTCTTCATCTCACCCTTTAATTTTTATTCCAAATATTGATTTGTCTGTTAACATTTAATTGATGGACTACATAAATTAATATCCCAGATCGGTGTCAAAAAGCTGGATTGAATGGTTCAGTGCTTTCAGATGAATGACAGTGAGTTCAGTATTGTTAACATTACTTGAAAATGAACAGCACATTTTAATAGCAAGTGCAATGATTTATCTGTCCCAGTTTTATGTGGATTAGTGAATTAGACATTCTGTAAGTCCCTAATCTTCACTTTTACATAGAACACAGAACAGTACAGTACAGCACAATACAGGCCCTTTGGCCCACAATGTTGTGCCAACCTTTAAACCTCGCTTAAGACTATCTAACCCCTTCCTCCCACATACCCCTCTATTTTAAATTCCTCCATATGCTTATCGAGCAATCTCTTGAATTTGACCAATATACCTGCCTCCACCACCACCCCAGGCAGTGCATTCCATGCCCCAACCACTCTCTGGGTAAAGAACCTTCCTCTGATATATCTCCCTTGAACTTCCCACCCATTACTTTAAAGCCATGCCCTCTTGTATTGAGCATTGGTGTCCTGGGAAAGAGGCGCTGGCTGTCCACTCTATCTATTCCTCTTAATATTTTGTACACCTCTATCAAGTCTCCTCTCATCCTTCTTCTCTCCAAAGAGTAAAGCCCTAGATCCCTTAGTCTCTCCTCATAATTCATATTCTCTAAACCAGGCAGCATCCTGGTAAATCTCCTCTGCACCCTTTCCAATACTTCCATATCCTTCCTATAATGAGGTGACCAGAACTGGACACAATACTCCAAGTGTGGTCTAACCAGAGTTTTATAGAGCTGCATCATTACCTCGCAGCTCTTAAACTTGATCCCTCGACTTATAAAAGCTAACACCCCATAAGCTTTCTTAACCACACTATCCACCTGTGAGGCAATTTTCGGGGATCTGTGGATATGGACCATCCGATCCCTCTGCTCCTCCACGCTACCAAGAATCTTGCCATTAACTTTGTACTCTGCCTTGAAGTCTGTCCTTCCAAAGTGTACCACCTCATGCTTCTCCGGATTGAACTCCATCTGCCACTTCTCAGCCCAGCTCTGCATCTTATCAATATCCCTCTGCAATGTTCGACAATCCTCTGCACTATCCACAACACCACCAACCTTTGTGTCATCTGCAAACTTGCCAACTCATCCTTCGACCCCCTCATCCAAGTCATTAATAAAAATCACGAAAAGTAGAGGTCCCAGAACCAATCCTTGTGAGACACTGCTAATCACAGCCCTCCAATCTGAATGCACTCCCTCCACCACAACCCTCTGCTTTCTACAGGCAAGCCAATTCTGAATCCACATGGCCAAGCTTCCCTGGATCCCATGCCCTCTGACCTTCTGAAGAAGCCTACCATGTGGAAACTTGTCAAATGCCTTACTAAAATCCATGTAGGCCACATCTACTGCACTACCCTCATCAATCTGTCAGGTCACCTCCTCAAAGAACACTATCAGGCTTGTGAGACATGATCTGCCCTTCACAAAGCCATGCTGGCTGTCCCTGATCAGACCATGATTCTTTAAATGCCCATAGACCCTATCTCTAAGAATCCTTTCCAGCAGCTTGCCCACCACAGACATATGTCTCACTGGTCTATAATTCCCTAGATTATTCCTAGAACCTTTTTTGAATAAGGGGACAACATTTGCCACCCTCCAATCCTCCGGTACCATTCCCATGGACAACGAGGACTCAAAGATCCTAGCCAAAGGCTCAGCAATCTCCTCCCTCACCTTGCGGAGCAGCCTGAGGAATATTCCATCAGGCCCCCGGGACTTATCTGTCCTAATATTTTCTAGCAGCTCCAACACATCCTCTCTCTTGATATCAAATTTGCAAATATCAATAAAGCTTTCCCCAAAATACTCCCATAATATACTGAACAAGATACATTTCTTGTTTATAGTATATGATCATACTCTAACCTTAGATTGTTTGAGGCTTATAGTAATGCAATTTAAGCTCTTTGCCGCATGGAACAGAACGTTAACCCTCATCAACATGCATAATGAAGAGTCAGAAAATGCTGGAAATACTCAGCAGGTGAGGTAGCATCTATGAAAAGAGAAACCCAGGTAATATTTTAGGTTTGAGACCCTTTCCAGTTCCTTTTCATTATAAATAATACTCAGATTTCCAGCATCTGCAGCTTTTTTTTATTTTTATCACCAAGGCTGAGAAAGACCTTGTCAATCTCTCAAAATAGTATATTTAGGTCATTTCAACAATTAAAATTATACTATTCTCCAAGGATCAATCTTTCTATAAACTGGTCCCTTGTTAACACTTGGCCAATACCACTAAACACAAAAATTAGTTCATGCTCCTTCTGCAATCTCAATCAACACAAACCAATCTAAGCTAAAAATGATATTTTGCAATTACGCTGTGCTCAATGATAAAGCCTCCTTAGAAATAAACTAGGGGGAAAATGAAATATTTTACAGAGAATAGTCCCAGGAAAGTGTTAAAATGAAAATAAATGTACTTAATACATATTGGAGATCATTGAAGGACTGCTTCAGCTAATCCAGAAAAGTTTGTTCTTTGTTGTGTTCCTCCATTCCAGCACTGCTCCACTAACAGAATAGATGCATGTAATTTAAGGTAATGGAGTAGTCATGTCAGGATTGCAGCATTGGCTCCGTTTCCTGACTAGAGTTCCATATTTCCAAGCTGTGAAATCAGGCTTCTGTGCTTTTAGTGCACTGAAGCACACAATGGATGTGTTAACTCAATTAATAGTTTTAGTGCCAACATAATTGGAAGTGTTCTGGGAGGCTAAGCCAGAGATACCAGTTTGCATATGCAAAGAATACCTTCCATCCAAAGTAACATCCACAGACCAAATTCTCTGCATGTTATTGGTTTGTTTTCATTTGCCATTGCTCTATATATGCAATACAATGGAGAATGCTTTCAGTTTTCCCCGGCAATCTTTTTTTTGTAGAACATCAACAGGGGCAAAAAAAGGCTGGCAGAGATGCAAGTTCACAATAAAGACTTATTGTCCAGACCTACTGCTATGCTATGCACGGGAGGTACTGGCCCAGGCACAGCAAGTTGGAGCTAATGGAAGAACTGTACCTTAGTAATGATTAAGCCACTATTGGTATAAATGAAAACAAAGTGGTTAATTCATACGTAATATAGGCTCACATGCAACTAATTAGATTACTGACCTGTTAATCAGTCTTTGGTGCTTGAAAAACAATAATTGTTGGTGAAAACTTACTCCTTTATTATTTGTAAACTTGTCTTCTATATTTGTCTAAACAAACATAATTTGAAGGTTAGTTGTCCAGAAATTAATTTGTTTTGTCTTGGAGCATTATTAGGCGATTGCATGGTGCTGCTCTGCCAACGTGACTCCCAGAGAAATATCACTAGCATATTTTCAATTGGAAGTTCTTACATAAATGGGAAAAGTGCACATTGTGTTGTCTTATATTTGAATTCCAAGCAGTTGTTGGCACATTGCCAATCATTACTCTTCACAAGGCTTCAGCCCTTAAAGGGGCACTCTCTATGGCACACCCACAGCAGTGACAGATACTCTGGCTCTTATGGAGAACCGAAGAGCAACAAGATAGTTGGAACAACCACTATGGTTCACAGATGGTGACTAAGAAATACTGGTGATGAAATCTAGCTGTGATATTGTGCGTCAGGGAGGCCAGAAGACATTAAAGGCAGGCAAAGACAAAGATGTGGCAGATATCCTGATACCCAACTATAATAGCAAGGAGCAATATTGGATAAAGTACCATTTGATGAGAAAGGGTGAGTGCTTCAGCACTGAAAACTCCTCAGCCATATTGTCAATAATGTTAGCACTCACATACCCACACATGCTCACCCCTTCTCCCACTAACTTACTTTCATCCTCACACCCCTACCTCCAAACTGAGTAACCCACATTAATTCACAGGTCCCAGCACACAACTGCTCCCACTGACACTAACACATATTCATCCACCAGCCACAAAACTAAGGATGTTAAAACTTGACAATAAAACACTATTTTCTGTGTATTAGATCAAGGCATCATTGTCACAGAGACACAGAATTGTACAGCATAACAAAGGGCCTTTGGTCCACCATGTCCATGCTAACCTTTTTGCCCATCTGCCCACATTAGGTCCAAATCCTTCTATGCCTTATCTATTTAACTGTCTATTTAAATGTCTCTTAAACATAGTGATCTTATCTGATTCCGCCAGCTCCTCTGGCAACAAGTTCCAGGTATCAACTATTCTCTGTGGAAAAAAAATCCTCTCAGATCCGCTTTAAAACTCCTTCCTCTCACAAGCCTATGCCTTCTCATTGTTGATAACCCTAGATTTTGATTCTCTACCCTATCTATGCCTCCTCTAATTTAAATACCTTGATCAGGTCACCTCTCAGCCTCCCTCGCTGCAGGGAAAACTGACCCACTCTATCCAAGCTTTCCCCATAACTGAAATCCTCAAATTTAGGCAACGTCTTGGCAAATCTCCTCTGCCTTTTCTCTAATACAATCATATCCCTCATATGGTGTGGTGACTCCAAGTGCAGTCCAACCAGTGTTTTGTAAAGTTGCAACATAACATCCCAACTTTCCTATTCTCTGCCCTGATCTGTTGTAAACTTAGACAACCTTCTTGGCTATCTGTATCACCTCCAGCTTTCATGCAAACCTAATAATCACACCACAAACAATATGGGTTCCAACATCAATTCCTGTGGTGCACCACTGGTAGCAGAGGTCCCATCAGAAAAGCAGCTTTCCATCACCACCCTGTGCTTCCTATCAGCAAGCCAATTTTGGATCCAATTAGCCAGCTTAACTTAGATCCCATGTGCCTTAACCTTCTGGACCAGTCTACCATGTGTGACCTTGTTAAATGCCATACTAAAGTCCCTATAGACAATGTCTACTGTTCTGCCTTCATCAATCTTTAGTTACCTATTCTAAAACCTTAACTAAATTAGTGAGGCAGGATTTCCCCTGCATAAAGCCATGCTGACTATACCGATCAGCCCCTGCCTTTCTAAGTGTACATAATTTTATCCCTATCTTTCAGTCTGCTGGTACCTCATCTGTGGGTTACAAGGAGACAAAAAACTCCATTAGGGCCCCTGCTATCCCTTCCCTTGATTCCCATAGATCTCATCCAGTCCTGGGATTTATGAGCCCTTACTTGTCCCATGACATTTAACACTGGCTCTTTCTTAATACTGACTTGCTCCAAATTAATTATGTTCCCCTCCCTGAACTCACTATTTCCCATGACCTCCTTGGTGAATACAGATGAGAAGTGAAGACAAAAGAGAATGCTAGAATCTGGAGCTAAAAACAAACTGCTGGAGGAACTCAGGAGGTTAAGCAGCATCTGTGGGAGGAAAGGAATTGTCAACGTTTTGGGTCAAGAGACCTGCAGTGTCTCGACCCGACACATTATGAATTCCTTTTCCCCCACAGATGAGAAATATTCATTTAGAACATCGCCCACGTCACCTGGCTCCAAAATGTAAATTAACCAGTTTGGTCCATAAGGGGACACACTCTTTCCCTGGCTGCCCCCTTGCTCCTGATATATTTTTACTTTCACCCTATTTGATCACACTGGCCCTGAACTCTTAATAACGTTGAGTACTGCCCAGTCTCTAGGAGGACTCTTCACATATTATCTCAAAACAAATTATTTGATGCATTTGACAAATTCTACCCCATCTAAGCTCCTTGCACTGAGGCAATCCCAGTCAGTACTGGGAAAGATATCCTCCACTACTATAACTCTTTTGCTCTTACACCTTTCTGTAATGTGCTTACTTATCTGTTCCTCTAATTCCCACTGACTATTGGGAGGCCTATAGTATAACGCCAGCAAAGTGATTTTCCCTCTCTTATTCTGAGTTTTACTCATATGGCCTCATTGGACAATCCTCCCAGGATATCCTCTCTAAGTACTGCTGTTATGTTCTTCCTAATCAGTGGTGCCACTCTTCCTGCTCTTCTGCATTCGCCTCTAAAACTTCTATAGCTTGGAACATTAATCTGCTACTTCTGTCCTTCCCCAACTCACATTTCTGTGGTTGCAATAACATCATATTTCCAAATGCTGATCCATGTTTGAAGCTCATCTGACTTACCTGTGAGGCTCCTTGCATTAAAGTAAACGCAGTTGAGCTTGTCAGAACTCCCATACTCCCTTATCTGCATTTGTCTGCTCTGCTCATCGGACTTGCTTGATTAATCCTCCACTTATTCATCCCCATCTGCTGCACTGCTACTATTGCTTCCCACCACCCCTGTCTGATTAATTTACACCCTCCTGAGTAACGTGAGCAAACATCCCTGCAAGGACATTGGTCCCCCTCCAATATAGGTGCAACCCAGCCTTCTTGTACAGGTCCCACCTACCCAGAAGCGATGCCAATGATTCAAATACCTAAAGCCCTGACTCCTGCAGCAGCACTTTAGACATGAATTCATCTGTCCTATCCTTCTACTTCTACCCTCACTATACCATGTGGCACAGAGATTGCGACCCTGGAATCTCTGCCAAACTCCATGAACTCACTTTGCAGAATCTCAGCCCTCTTTCTACCTACGTCGTTAGTACCAATGTGTTCTATGACTTTTGGCTGCTCTCCCTCCCCTTTCACAATGTTCTGTACCCAGTCCAAGGCATTCCTGATCTTGATACCAGCAATATCCAAAAAGATCTGAGGGGAATGACCACAGGGGACTCCTGCACTACCTGCCTGCACTTACTGCCCTTCCTGGTAGTCATCCATCTCCTTTCTCTCTATACCTGCGACACGACAAACTCATCATTTCCTCACAAGTCTGGAGGAGAGTGTCTTCCTCCTTATGGGCTGAGTGTCACACAACCCCAAGTTAAGGCCAGAGCTGTGGAACCTTTAAGTCCCTGTAGCAAGCACTCATGTTTGCATCCTTATCAATCCATGATATTTTTAAATGTCTGATAAATAGACCAATATCTACATATGAGCTTGTCCATTCCCCCAAAACAACATGCAAAGAGACTGTCTGGTTTCCACCCATCACTCCATCAAGTTAAGTCAAATCAAGTTGAGCCTATTGTCATGTGCACAAGTACGGTGAGGTACAGGTTCAGCGAAAGACTTACTTGCAGCAGCATCACAGGCATGTAGATCTGGACAACACGCAGATCATAAATTATACATTAGTTATATCCCTGAACTCATGCCCCCACACCGTCACTCCATTTTAACTCCACAATGTACAACAGGAGGAGCAGCAAAGAAGGCTAAAGTTTTGGTGCTGTTGTCCAGATTCAGGCTGACCCATTCAAAGTGTTGTTCCATTACCTGGGACTAGGTTACTGATATTCGTGAATAGTGAGATGTTATTCATGAGCAGATTGGTGTTTTCCGTGAATAGAGAAGTATCATCTTTGAGCAGCTTGCTTCTCTGCATGAACAGGGAAATACCAGTCATAAACTTCTTATCCAGGAATGAGATTCAGGAATGAGATTCAGGAATGATCTCAGGTCAGATGCCTCTTGGTGGCGAACTGATTGTTGACTGGACAGATCAGACAGCTGGCTCCCATGAGAAATCTAAAGAATGCAATAAGCAAGGCCGTAAGATATAAGTTGTGCCATGAGGCTGACATGAGTCTGAAGGTGGTAATGATGGGTATGAAATCTGGTTCATAACAAATTAGAAGACCATCATCTACCGAGGTCCCTGAGAGGCCCACTGACGTTGCAGAGTAGTCCTTCCTCAGGTCAGCATTTCATCTCCCATCACTGTTCCAAAGCCATTCCATAGAGGGTAACTGCTTCTTCTGATCATCCAGCTGAAACTTCTGCTGACCCTGCAGCTGAAAGGGGGTAACCTGCCAGCAACATGGTTGTTGATACAGTGAGACACTCTGTTGAAGTATTAGAACTTCCAAACCCACTTAGAATGTACTTAGAATGACAAACATTTTCTACTTTCTATTTATTAAGTCTAATTTCTTTGTTGTACCATAAACTAAACTTCTCTTCATACACTGGGAAAAATGTGTTTGATTTAACCCAGTGACCAGACTCAGCCCCAGTGTTTCTTCTACACCCTTTCTAACCTATTACGGGTGTGTGGGTCCAATTGTTCTGTGCTACTGATCCTGGTACAGTTGGGTATGAAAGCATTGAGAGAGGCCTCAGAGGCTGTAATGTAGTGTAGGTTCTGCTGAACAGATCTAAAGCTGTATACCACTCACTTACATATGGAGCATCAAGTAAACATGGTTACTTATTGTTGCCGTGATTCTTCAACTGAAGTTGCATGCAGAGTACAATGATGTTTCATTAACCAACCATTTCTGGTATTGATGTTGGTTTATTATTGTCAATTGTACTGAGGTACAGTGAAAAACTTGTCTTGCTTACAGATCGTACAGGTCAGTTCATTACACAGTACAGTTACATTGGGTTAGTACAGAGTGCATTGATGTAGTACAGGTAAAAACAATAACAGCACAGAGTAAAGTGTCACAGCTACAGAGAAAGTGCAGTGCAATAAGGTGCAAGGTCACAACAAGGTAGATCATGAGATCACAGTCGATCTCATCGTCAAAGGGAACCATTTAATAGTCTTATCACACTGGGGTAGAAGCTGTCCTTAAGTCCCCTCAGGCACCTGTATCTTCTACCCGATGGAAGAGGAGAGAAGAGAGAATGACCCGGGTGGGTGGGGTCTTTGATTATGCTGGCTGCTTCACCAAGACAACAAGAGGTAAAGACAGAGTCCATGGAGGGGAGGCTGGTGTCCATGATGCGCTGGGCTGCGTCCACAACTCTCCGCAGTTTCTTGCGGTCCTGGGCAGAGCAGTTACCGTACCAAGCCATGATACATCCAGATAGGATGCTTTCTATGGTGCATCGATAAAAGTTGGTGAGAGTCAAAAGGGACAAACCAAATTTCTTTAGCCTCCTGAGGAAGTAGAGGCACTGGTGAGCTTTCTTGGTCGTGGCATCTACGTGATTTGACTAGGACAGGCTATTGGTGATGTTCACTCCCAGGAACTTGAAGCCCTCAACTTGAAGTGAACCCCCTTGGCAGATAGAATGGTCCTTGGACTGATCAGAAACTCATAATCATTAAGGTAACCATTATACTCATTGTAATGAGATATTCACCTTACAACCACTCTTAAAAATTATAAAAGTGAACAGTACTACATAAGCATATTCACACTGAAGGCTCTTGTGTACTGATAAGTCAACATAAGTCAATTGTAATCTTGAATGTTTAGTTACATTTAAATACATAAACTTGTACGCCTGATTATATGCAAGAACTTAAACTTGCATTAATTGCCAGAGACATTGCTGGCTCACTTTCTCCAGAGACCTTCTTGTGATAGCATTGAGCTCTATTTCTCCACTTTATTCTGGATTATGTGGTGGATTGTGTCCCTACCTACACCTCTTCTAGACTAATCAGCATCTTCACAGGCATTCTGGTCTCTCAGGCCACTTCCAGGGAAAGTTGCACACTTAGTGCATTTCTTGTACTCTAGCTGTCTTGTGGTCCTTTTGTGCTCCAGTGCATCCTCACATTCTCAGACTCCCCTTTACTTATGCTGCTTCTCTTCAATTTAACTTGTATACCTCATCTCTGCTTTCCGCTGACAACCTTTTCAACTGAATGAACTTATGTCCATCTGTATTTCAGTCGATATCACTCCAGTACTGATCTTTCCTGCTGGGAACTTCTGCCAAAGTTTGTGAAGATTTTTCAAGTGTATCCAATGTACAAAGATATTTAAAAAGCAATTAAATTGACTTTAAATCATTTATTTGTAGCTAATTAAAGTAAAGTAAGTAAATAAAACAAACTGTTGAACATATTTTTACCTTCCTAATCTCCAGGTCATAAAATGCCTTTGAAATGAATGGGAATTGTGATTCTATGCTCAGTCTAACTGCCACTGGATCACAGAATCAGATTCCCTGGCACAATATCAGGAAAGCCCAGCATACTTGAGTTCCACTGTCATACTCCACATAAAATTCAATGACAGAGCAGAGGAACAGCTGGGGCAGAAGTTGTTATTGACTTCATTCTAAACCTGCGACAGTGCACTTAAATTGACAGAAGCCAGCTGAATTTGACCAAATGCTTGAGTCACACCATGGTCATGCTGGGATGATGTTGATATGAAAAATACTAAGCTAGCTGGGGCTTGGTGCTGTAGCTTTCCGGGGGGATAAGGTGTACAAACACTTAGATAATGCTTTCAAGAGAACTGAATAATATTTTGCACACATAACAGCAAATGATTCTAAATCCATCTCAGATATACCCTTCCTTTCTTTCCATGAAAACTAATCAACAGCTGCCATTGTTTTGTGCAAGTAATTTTCAAAAAATAATCACAGTGACCACTGCATTGGGAGGACCTTGTAGCTGGCCCAGCCCCTCAATAAATTCATCAGGTCATGGACATAATGTCAGGTCTTCTCTGCTTCTATTCACAACTCATGATAGAACATGTGCTAGTGTGCTTCTCCACACATTTGAGCTATGCTTGTTTTGGTCATTTTTGTTGACAGCCATTCATATTAAAAAGTTAGATAACATTTACAATGCAAAAACAATGTTGTGTTTGATGATCATGAAGAGGTAAGTTAGTTCTTCACTCACAGTATTTTGACTTTGGATACTTGTAATACACTGATGCAAGTAACATTAAATACTGCACAGTGTTAAAAGAGAAGCAAAGTTTGGAGATTGATTGCTGTGCGTGAAAGTTTCTGGTTCATTGTTCCCCAGATATTTTAGTTTAAGAATATAGTAAACCTCAAAGAATTGCTACAGTTTTGTATCAGTGGGGTCCTTGTCTGACAAACTATATGCAGTAAAAGAGACTCCATAGACAGTTATTTGATCCTTCCTGAAACCACTTAGACATGGTGCTGTAGATCTGAGTCTGATGGCTGAATATGATGAATCCGAACAGTCCAGAAGGAATCAGTTTGCCAGGAATTCTTGGCACCACAGAGATCCTTCTGATTTGTTGAAGCAATATAATAACTGATGAGTTATTGATGCACATGAATTATTGAAAAATATTGGGCTATGTGGGAGGGAAGGGTTAGATAGATCTTAGTGCAGGATAAAATATCAGCACAACATTGTGGGCTGTAATGTTCTCTGTTCTATGAGATTGGAGGTGAAAATAGATCAATAGGTGTCCATCAATGGGAGCTGTCACATTACAGGTATTTCTAATGACAGACCTGTGAAATCTATTCTGATATGCAATCAGATATCATAGCCGATTGAGCAGATCCATTAGAATTATTTGGGAACCCTTCCTTTTGAGACTAAGTATTTCCACAGATTAAATTATCCAACTCCTGCGGGTCTTCTATTATGTTCTCTTCAAGATGTTTCTAAGTTAATCATTTTCAGCCAAATTTTTTAACCAGTAACAATCTTCAGCGCATGTACATCCTGTAGTAAAATATATTGTGCTTTGTGGTCATGGAAAAGTTGTGTGCATGTGTGGTTGAGTGGTGGTGACAGCCATGAGATATTTTGTTTGATTGCAGTCAAGTGGGCTCTCAACACGACTGCATTCTCCCATGTCCATCAAATCGTGAGGAATACATTTTCCATAGGAAACATTGTATAAGTATTTTCTTTTTGTCTTTGGCATTTTTTATGTGCCATAGATAGATATAGAATGGAATGTGAACGGAGACCATGAATAGAGGCTTTTAAGGAAGTGATGAATAATAATATGTTGCTGTGTAAATCTTCTAGCAAGTCATTAAGCACAGATAAAGCTTATCTCTGGTGAACCATTTAATTGTGATATTCCTGTCCTTGTTCTTGATTCCCCAGCCGAGGGAAATGCATCCAGACTTTCTAGCCATGTCAGCATTTTGTAATTTTAAAGTATTCTTAGTCTTCTAAATTCTAGTGACTACAGGCCAAGTCAATGTAGTCTCATATGACAGTCCCACCACCCCAAGAATCTGTCTTATAAACTTTAATTACACTCCTTTTAAGTCAAGTGTATTTCTTACGTTAGGAGAACATAACTGTCCACAATATGCCAGATGTGGTCTCACCAAGGACCTGAACTGAATTGATCCACATCATAAAGATGAACATGCCTTTTGCTTTCTTAATGGCTTTTCTGCACCTGAAAACATTGGTTTCTTTACAGCTAACATTTCCCAATCTGACCCCTTCCTGAAACAACACAAAAGATGCTGGAGCAACTCGGTGGGTCAGGCAGCATCCATGTAGATAATCTCCCTCTATCGTTGTGTAATCAACAACTTTGAAATATTACCTTAGGTTCCCTCATCCACATCACTGATATATATTATGAATTGCTGAGACTCAAGCATTGACCACTATGGTACCACACTAGTTACTGCCTGCCACCTGTTTGTCAAATAATTTTGAACCGAAGACATTATCCCCAATACCATGTACTTTAATTTCACATACTAACTGTTTATGTGGATTTTGTGCGGACTTTATCAAAGGTTTCCTGAAAACCTAAATGCATTATATCCACTGGATTTCCCTTATCTATTCTACCAGTTACATCCTCAAAAAAACTCTTGAAGGTTTGTCAAACACAATTTCCCTTCCAGAAATCCATATTGACTTTATCTAATCCTATTGATATTTTCCAAATATCATGTTATTTCATCCTTCATAATTGCCTCTTGCATTTTCCCCAGCACTGATATTGGGCTAACCAGTCTGTGTCTTCTCTTTCCAAAATAGTGGGGTTACATTTGCCTCCAATCAGTGTGAACTATTCCACATATTTCCTAGTCCTAACCCCAATTTTCTGCAAACTGTGAGAAATGAAATGGATTATCCACGACCTCTTGGAATAATCTTGAGACCAGTAAATTGAGATCGACCGTGACATTGACCTCCACGGGAAAAGAAATCCAGAAATGTGAATTTCACAGATCCCTTTGGTCGCATTTTGAAACTTATTCATTCTAAGTAGTTAACAAGTGTTCTTTTTTAAATAGAGCTCTGTAGAATTGTCTATCATGACTATGAGCAATCTTGAAGCTGCAGAAATAGTCTCCAAATAGGTCTGAAGCTGCCTACACGAGTTTCTCCTTGTCATCTGAGTAGTCCTTTAAATGGCATTCCAGTGCAGCATGCAGCAATGTACATTTTTTGAGACTGTCAACTGATAGTTTTTTTTCCCAGACTTGAGAGCTACAAGTTATGTCGCAGAGAGTGAAAAATGGAGTTGCTGAAAACTGACTTCATTATCTACAGTCCTGACACAGAATATGTGTTAGATGTGTCGGTGCGAACCCTGACCAAAGATTGCTGGCCAGCTTTCCGTATGTTGTACATTCATTTTCCTCTCCAGGTAAAACTAATTTTTCCATCGCAAACCACTGAAAAGAATGTGTTTAATGTTCCGATTTCTAGGCAAATATCTCTCACGATGCAGCAATTAATAGAAGTGCCAGCTCAGATTAAACACTTATATTCAGGATGATCTGAATCTGTAACTTGATGATTCAGACATGCAAACTTTACTGGCTGCTTATATGAATTAAGTTCTTTGAAATGAATCGAAATAGATAGATTAACTTGTCATTTCCTCTAGTTCTACATCCTAGACTTTGCCCAATGAAATATGACTCATATCTTCTGTATATTTATAGAAAATTTTTAAAAAATGAGAGATACTGGAAAACTGAAATAATAAACAGAAAAAGCTGGCAACACTCAGCAGACCAAGCAGTATCTGTGAAAAGTGAAAGAGTTAATTTTTCAATCAAAGCCCTTGGTTAGAACTGAAGAGACAAGAAAATAAGCTAATCAGAGACTTTCTCCGATCTCAATTACATACATTCAAGTCCTGATAAGAACATACTAGATGCAATTTTTAATTTGAAGCCTTTTTATGTTGGTTCAATATCTAAGATTTATGGTAGGTTATCAGGAACAAATAAGGTTCCTTTAGACAAAATTAAAAATGCTTGGGGACATGATTTGCAGATTTCAATTTCTGAGAAAACTTGGAATGAAATTTCTAAATTGGTTAATATTTCATCATTATGTGCGCATCACTCCCTCCTGCAATTCAAAGTGGTCCATAGAGTTCACCTGTCCAAAGACAAGTTATTGCATTTTTATTCGGATATATCTCTTTATTGTGATAAATGCAATAATGGAGAGGCTTCTTTAATTCACATGTTTTGGACATGTCCAAGTCTTAAAAAATACTGGATAGAGGTATTTCAAACTTTTTCTGTGCTTTTTAAAATAAATTTTAAGCCAAATACTTTCACTGCATTATTTGGGACTGTTGGGGAAAAAGATATAATTTTGGAGCCTTCCGACTTACACATATTGGCCTTTATTTCTCTTATAGCCAGGAGGGCTGTGTTGCTTAAATGGTAGGAAGTTACTCCCCCCACTCATGTTCAATGGCTACAGGATGTTATGTCATATCTAAATTTAGAGAAGATCTGTGTTCAATTTCTGGATCTAATCTAGACTTTCAAATATTGTGGGGACCTTTTTGAACTACTTTCAAAACCACTGATTTGGTGCTTAAAGTACAGATATTGGCTAATACTAGTATGTCTTTAGGGTTTTTTTGTCTTTTTTTTTACCAAACAGCTTCAGTCTTGGTAGTGGGTTTAGATTTTTTTATAATAAAATTATTCCAGTTTATTAATATTAATTAGTTATCATTTCTGTTTATCAATATGAGGTATTGTGATTTCAAGTATGACTCATTACAATGCATTTTGTAACATTTTGTCTTTTCTTTTGATTCATGTTATTTGTATTTTCTATGTGGAGTCAATAAAAATATTGTAAAAGAAAATATTGTAAAAGAAAGAAAATAAGCTGGTATCATGTTGCTTAGAGGGTGAGGGAAGGATGCTTGGGACAAAGGGAATATCTCTGATCGGGTGAGGGTAGCATTGCCATGGGGATAATCTCAAAAAGAGTTCATCCGGTTGATGGGTTAATGGGACCAGTTAAGGAGAGAGAACATGGGCCTTTTTTTTCTGAAAATCCATTAAATGAAGGCAGTTAGGAGGTGAGAACACAGATATAAAAGGAAAAAAAAGTGTGAAATGCAGGGCTGTAAGACATGCCTCGCACAATCAGGTATGGATGTAAAAAACTGAGCCAATTCACAGCTGCAAGATCAGGCACTCATTACACAGACAAGGGAAGTAAGTTACCAGAAGTTGTAGAAATTGATACTGAATCCGGAAGGCTGAATCAGATGAATGATGAGGTACTGTTCCTCAAGCTTACATTGGGCTTCATTATGACAGTATAGGAGGTCACAGAAAGGTCAGAGTGGGAATTAAAGTGGCGAGCAAGAGAAAGCTCAGAGTCACCCCTGCGGACAAACTACAGGTGTTTCACAAAGTGGTGACCCAAACTGTTTTTAGTTTCTCTATTGTAGAGATGAGAGCACTATGAACGCTGAATGCAATGCATTAGATTGGAAGAAGCACAAGTGAATCGCTGCTTCATCTGAAAAGACGGTTTAGGTCCCTGCATGGTGGGAACAGAGGTCATAAAAGTACTGATGTTACATCCCCTCTGGTTGCCTGAGAAACTACCAAAGGATGGGGGAATGGTTGCTGGAAATGGAAAAGTGGAAGAAGGAATCATAAAGGGAATGGTCACTTTAAAATGCTAAAAGGGGAAGGAAGGAGAAGATGTTTGTGACGTTGGAATAATGTTGAAGAACCCTGATGGTGGGATGGATGGTGTGGAGCAGGGGAACACTATCCTTGCTTTGTCCAGGAGGAGAGGGGCTGAGAGCAGAGGTGCAGGAAATAGATGAGACATGGCCAAGGTTCAGTTAACCACAATGGAAAATGCCATGCCTCAGGAAGAAAGAAGACATCTCAGAGGCATCTTTATGGAAAGCCTAATTGTCAGAACAAAACGTCATAGAGGAAAGAATTGGAAGTATGGTATGTGGTCCTTACAGGAAACAGGGTAGGACGAAGAAAGGTCAAGATTGCTGCCGGAGTCTGTAGGCTTGTAATAGACATTTTGTGATGAGCCTTTCTTCTGAGGTGGAGATGCAGAGATCCAGAAAAGAAAGGGAAGAGTCAGAGATGGACAATGTGAAAGTGAGAGCAGGATGGAAATTGACAGCAAAGCTAATAAGATCTTCCAGTTGTCTATGAGTTCAGGAAACAACACTCATGCAGTTGTCAATATACCAGAAAAAAAGTTGACAACTTAGGCCTAAACAGGACTGAAGCAAAAACTGCTCCACGTATCAGTGACACAGCTAATAGTGCTGCTGCCTCACATGCCACAGACCCAGGTCCTATCCTAACTTTGGGTGCTGTGTGTGGAGTTTACACATTCTCCCTGTGACTGAATGGGTTTCTTCCAGGTGCACTGGTCTCCTTCCACATTCCAAAGATGTGCAGGTTGGTAGGTTAATTGGTGACTCTAAATTTCCCGTAGTATTAAGAGAGTAATTGAACCTGGGGATAGTTGATGGAAATGTGGGGAGAATCAAATGGGATTAATGTAGAATTAGTGTGAAATGGGTGGTTGATGGTTGGAATGGATTCAGTGGGCTGAAGGGCCTGTTTCTGCGCTGTACCTGTCTGTATCCTACAAAAAGATAAGTATCACTTGGGCCAATGTGACTTCCCATAGCTACACATTTAATCTGGAGAAGATAAGAGGAGTTAAAGTTGCTCAGTGAGAGAATGAGTTCAGTCAGATAAATGAGTACGTTGATTGAGGTGAATTCACTGATCCGCTGCTCAAGCAAGACGTAGAGTGACAGAAATGTGGAGGAATTGTATGTCTGTGGTTAAGTTCTGCTGGATGGGACCAGGAATTTGAAACTATCAAAGTGGCAGAGGACATCAGAGGTGTCAGGATGTAAGAGGAAAAGGACTGGACCAAGGGAGAAAGGGTGGAGTAAAGGCAGGAAAATATAAGTTTGACGGAACAATGGCCAGTTGAAATAAGGGGTCTGCCAGAAGAGTCCTGCTTGTGGATCTCGAGCAGAAGATAAAAGTGTGCTGTGCCAAGCTGGAAGGCTATATAGCTGGAAACTTTGGAGGGAAGATCTTCTGAGGAAATGAGGTCCTTTATTGCCTGGGAGATAATGATCTGCATGTGGCAAATTAAAGAGAAAAGAAATCCTGATATGATTCATTGCATCAGTCGTTAATTCATATAAAGATGGGTGAATACATTGATAATGTTTTGGATTGGATTATTATTATTAATATTGATACAAATTCACTGTCAAGTATTCTGAAAATATCACAGCTTGATGCGTGAATAACAAGTTTTTATTAGCTTGCTAATCGTTAATTATAATTTTGTAAATATTTTTATTACAAATGTGAAGGTTATTTTTCCTTCAGAGAAATATTTCAAAAAATATTAGGCTCTGAAATATAAGAAAAACAACTTTCTTTTCTATTTCAACTTCTGCCTTACTCATATTTCAATGTTCACTTTGCGCTCGAAAAATGAGTTAAAATTCTAAATAAAATTGTCATTTTTCCTACTTTGCTTCTGTCTGTGTAAATTCTTTAATGTAATTGCTTTGCCATTAGCTTCACCGTCGACCACAGAATGTGGACCAACTATTGTTTTGTTTATAGATTCCGACATTGACGACTATTTTGTCTGTGTGACTCTTTTAACTTTTTTGAGTGTTTTTCATGAATTGGATATGTTCTGGGACATCTGTATTAAGTATATTAATTTAACCATGTGAGGGGCATGCCAATCCACAGGTAATAAGTCAAAATTGTAATTTAGCACACCCTGAAATGTAACTAATCGAGTAATTTGTCTATTGTTGCTAGAAAATAACGCTGAAAGTAGATTGAATATCATAATGAGTATTGGGGTCAGGAACAATAATTTTCAGCTACATTGAACTTATTATGTTTGACTGCTAATGCCTCCAGGACAACTAATGATAGGCATTGGATTCTTCTCCTTCCTTCTTAAGTCGTCCATTTGGGCTTGAGGATGATTTGCTTCCACTCTAGTTTGGGGTTTTGAGGTGCCTGATAAGGCCAATGTCAAATCTGGACATTTTTCCACAGAAGGGGCAAGGGATGGCTGATGGAGCAGTTGGGTGACTAGTTCATGAAGTGGTGAGCTCCTTCCACTGATTACGCAGGGATTCTGTGTGCTCCTGATGCATGGAAGCAGAGTTTTCTCTGCCATTCTGAATGTTCCTTCTCCACTTTGAGTGGTTCAGGGTTCCCAGGAGTCAATGGGGATGTTGGATTTCTTTCAAACAGGTTTTGAGCATTTATCTTTTCCTTCATTTATCTGACAATCTCCTCTTGTGATTGAGCTCACAATAGAGTGTCTGTGTCAGGAGGCTAGTCTCAGGCCTGCTTACCAAAGCTGACTGAATGTAGCTAGGGACCATTGCAGGGCTCTTGGGAGAGAACACTGATGTTGGTTTGTTTATCCTTCCAGTGGATTTGGAGGATTTTGTGCATGCGGTGATGGTGGTATCTACGCAGTGCCGTGAGTTCCGTACTGTATGTAGTCCTGTTCCCAGAAATGTATGGGAGGGCTGGGATCACTTCTGCCAGGTAACCATGAGTTAGGTGTCAGTTCTGAGGTCTTGAACTTCAAACAATTTTCCTCTATTCACTAAAGGCTGCACTTGTGCATTGAAGGTGATGGTGAATTTTATTGATGCCTATCTTCACTGAGAAGTGGGTCCCAAGGTATGAGAAATAGGCCACGTTTCCCAGGGTCTTGTCGTGAGCCTCTATTTTGGAGGGCAGTGTGGTAGAGCAGGAAATGGTTGGTGGAGAACTTTTGTGTTGCAGAAGGTGTGTGTGATACCCAATTCACTTGTACTTGACAATGGCTTGAAGCTCAGCCTCCAAGTGTGCACTTCTGTAGAGGGCACTTGAGTTACAGTGAGAACAGACCCCTTAATGACACTGCAATTTTGGCCATAATGGAGATGACTGGACAATTCTTCCATCAATCATGTCTGGAGATTTCACATTTAGTACTTATTTTATGTTCATAGTAAACATCTCCAGGGGGGATCTTATTGGGAGGATGCTGTTGTTTTAGTCATGAGTTCTAATTGCTGTAGTTCATCAAAGCTGTTTAAATTGACTCTGTTTGCTGAATTAATAGCATTCTGCTGTAAAATAGACTTTGCTGTAAAGTTGACAAATTCCTACACCATCCCCACTGCCCCGGCCCCTGAACATTAATTGACATATTGATATAAATGTTCACACAAAAAATACTTCTCCCCAAGTTTCATTCCTAAGAACTGTTCATAACCCGAACAGTTTGCAATCTGGAAGTGCAGTCGCCCAGCAATATATTTAAATAAAAACAGAGGCCAGTCAATGGCACCGGGACATTTAACTCAACCATTCAGATATTGCCACAAACCCAGTTCCCACACGGCAGCCCTGCAGCAGCCAGCGAATGCATCCTGCCAGTCTCCCAGACGCTTGCTTGTACATATGGGCTGTGTGTAAGTTGGGTGTTCATAATTTGGAGAGGATTTGTATATTTATTTATTGTGCAGAATCAGTTGATGATCTACCTTTTGTTGCCTTTATTCTACTTGCACAGTTTTTCGAGTTCTCTTCTGAAATTCCAATATACTGTTCACCATTTAAGCTTAAGTATCTGTTGACAAATTCCATAACTGAAAATCTTATATTTCTCTCTTCTTTCCTCATTGCTCAGCTTTCATACTAAATATCAGTTTAAGCATTACTTCCCCTGTCATACATTTCATTGTTCACTGACATGATTCAGTATTCTATTTGCTCTGTTGATTGTTGTTGCGCAGTAGTTAAATCTGTTAAGTATTTAATGCAAAACCCTTAGATCTCTTTAAGCTTCAGCTGTGGTCATTTCAACTGCAGTCACTGATGTTTTCTATTTTTACTTCCTTTGTCCAGTATGCTGTCAGAATTGTACTAAATTTCATCCATTATTGTGCTGCTTGCTTACGTATTTTTTCCCAACACATTTTGAAGCCTTAGATCTGCTCACTAAGAACCAACTCTCTGTTATACGAGGAGATCACATCCCAGCATTTGAATTGTGGTGGCTCAGTTGCATAACATATGCAAGATTTTACCATCTAAGCACTCTTCTGAAATTTGTTACAAAATATTTCCGTGGTCAAATTTTCATTTGTTTAAGTCAATAGCAGATAAACCAATTAATTACCAAGAATCATGAATTAAAGTTAAATACAGAGAGACAACAGACATAGAAATAAATCCTAGAAATTCAATTTTGTAGCAAGGTGCACGGACCTAGTCACAGTTATCCACCTTATCCCTCAATACCTATTCCTTTCTGCACCTGTCCAAAATTACCTAAAATATAGTAATGTTTTTGTCTCAGCCAATAACCCTGAAAGTGAATACCACAACTTTACATTTCACTGTGTAAGGAAAAAGTCCCTGCCATCCGTTGTCTTTTCCAATCTGCATTTTATCCATGGTTCTTTTTTCTCTAGAGAAATATGTACTAATATCAATGTTGTCTCATCATTTTTCTAATTTTAATCATTTACGTTATACCTCCTCATAATCTGCATTGTTTCGAGGAAAAAAATTGAAAGTTGTTTCTTTTACTTTGTTTCCTAATATATGACATCTTCCTTGTGGATTTGTATTTTATCCTCCAACCTTTTTTGGCTTACTTCAATCTCTTCAATGTCCTTTCCAGCCTCTGAAGAAATAGAATTCTGTTTTGACATCACTTTCTAATTTTGACACTATTCCCTCTCATCCCATATCAAATGATTGACATAGAGCAAACTTAAATAATACCATCATTAAATCCTTTTGGACATTGCTACCTACTTTGAACCATTAAGAAACTGCTCTTATCGCTTGCTCTTCTTTTTAGTTAATTATCAATCTAATTTATTATTCCTCCTCCATGCTGATTTCATAAAAGTCAATCCTACAAATTTTTCTACATGGCGTCTTGTCAAAGGTTTCCCGAAATCCATATGTGCTATATATACTATGAACCTATTACTGTTGTGAGAAAGGTTCTTTTGGTATCTTAAAGATAAAGGTCTGGACACACAGTCTTTGTAATTTAAAAATGGTTTATTAACAAAGACAAATGCGGGGACAGAATGAATGGGAACAGATGCACACTCACACACTCTCAAACAGGAGATCACAAATGCGGAGGAAAATCACGACAGAGGGTGAGGGGCACACACACACACACACACACACACACACACACACACACACACACACACACACACACACACACACACACACACACAATAACTGGGTACAAATGATCAAGGAATAAACCGTACAATGTTTGGACACCCTGATTCTGGACAAACATTGGCTCTTTGGTCTCGGAAGTCCTTAACTAACTGCCCTGAAGTAGTGCACAGCTTACCTCAACATCCTCGGAGACAGAAAGAGAGAGAAAACCAAACATGCAGCACTTTTATGCTGCTGGGGGGCTGGGTGGCCCAGCAAGGACAAAGATATTTTAAACGGGCCAATAGTAGATGTGTCCAGGAACAAAGGTGCTCGCACAGACCAATCCGAGTGGTCCAGCAAGACAAAGGTGTTTACCTAATGGGGTGGAGCCAAACCTTGATTGACAGTGGTGTAGCTTCCGACCTCATAGGCAATGCTATCATCTGACCATGGGGGTCAGTAGTGTTGTCACTGTCACCTGACCCCTGGCTTTTCATACTACAATTACCTCATGTAAGTATTCTATATATGATACCACCGTTGTAGGCCGTATCTCAAACAGCGATGAGTCGGAGTACAGGAAGGAGATAGAGAGCTTAGTGGAATGGTGTCATGACAACAACCTTGCCCTCAATGTCAACAAAACAAAAGAGCCGGTCATTGACTTCAGGAAAGGGGGCGGTGTACATGCACCTCTCTACATCAATGGTGCTGAGGTCGAGAGGGTTGAGAGCTTCAAATTCCTGGGAGTGGACATCACCAACAGCCTGTCCTGGTCAAATCATGTAGAAGCCACGGACAAGAAAGCTCACCAACGCCCCTACTTCCTCAGGAGGCTAAAGAAACTTGGTTTGTCCCCTTTGACTCTCACCAACTTTTACAGATGCACCATAGAAAGCATCCTATCTGAATGTATCACGGCTTGGTACAGCAACTGCTCTGCCCAGGACCAAAAGAAACTGCTGAGAGTTATGAACACAGCCCAGCGCATTACGGACACCAGCCTCACCTCCTTGAACTCTGTCTTTACTTCTCACTGTCTTGGTGAAGCAGCCAGCATAAAGACCTCACCCACCCAGGACATTTTCTCTTCTCTCCTCTTCCATCGAGTAGAAGATACAGGAGCCTAAAGGACTTAAGAACTTAAGGACCAGACTTAAGGACAGCTTCTACCCCACTGTGATAAGACTATTGAACAGTTCCCTTATACAATGAGATGGACTATGACCTCACGATCTACCTTGTTGTGACCTTGCACCTTATTGCACTGCACTTTCTCTGTAGCTGTGACACTTTACTCTGTACTGTTATTGTTCTTACCTGTACTACATCAATGCACTCTGTACTGACTCAATGTAACTGTACTACATAATGAATTGACCTGTATGATCGGTTTCTAAGACAAGCTTTTCACTGTACCTCGGTACAAGTGACAATAATAAACCAATACCAATACCAATAAGGCTTCTTTTCAAGAAAAATTACCTTTTTTGAAGTGGTTACAAGATGTTTTTTTCCCTATTTAGATGTGAGGTAATTTTAATTTTTAAAAATTAAAAAATATCACTGCAGCTGATTGTAATTAGCTAAAGTAGCTCATTTTAAATACCATTGCTCAAGTATTAGAATCAATTTTAGTTTCAGTTTATTCTAGCATGGTGATTTATTCTTTATTGTTGGAAGAGACTTAGCATTCTCAGAACATCAGAGCTACTTTCTGCATTCATTGAGCTGGTTTACGTGATCCATTTAAGACTAGCAGTATCTGTAGTGTGGTTGTGTCATTCTTGTACCAAAGAAAATCATGAACTATGCAAAGAAATTACAGTTGCTAATACTGGAAGATGAATGTTGAACATATTTTGACGATGTAACCGAGGAATGATCCAAAGAAAAGAGGACCAGACACATGTCATAATAAATCACAGAGTGTTTATCTGCTAATATAGGCAACTTTTGTTTCTGGCATTTCAAATATAAACAATAATGAAAAACCACCAGTGAAGTATATGCACAATGTGTTACATGTGAGCAAAATGTAATTTTAACAAACATTTCAGTCCAGTATGAATCAAACTCTTCTCAAAGCATCATCTCTCAGATCAGATGCCAAGACCTCATCTGTTCACTCAGGTGGATGGATTATTTGAAGAAGAACAGGAGAGTTTATCTGGTGTCTTAGTAATGATTTATTATTCAAACAACATCACCAAAAGTAAATTATCAGGTGATTTATCTTATTTTTTAGACCTTGCCGTGCACAGAAAAGTTGACAATTTTTCTTACACTGCAGTTCAACAGCATTTCATTGGTATTAAAGGGCTTAGGGGTGCTCTAAGTTTCTGAAAGCCATGATATAAATATATTAGTTGGTTATTATTTCTTTTAGATCTGAAGTATCATTGATATCTATTTGCCTTGTGCATCACACATAAATATTGGTGATGCTGAAATGAAGTGCATTTCTGTGTAATAGACAACATGAAGTTCCAAAAAGTAAATACAGTTAGCTACATCGCAGGATAAATGTAACCAATATTTTAAAGCAGATATAACCTAAAATGCCACAACATTTGAAACTGTAAAATTAATTGAAAATAGGCTTGAAATATGACATTTTTAAAATTTACTGACATGGTGTGGAATACGTTTTATAAGATGTGATTCAATATTTCATATTTTGACAAAGAAGTGGTGACTTAACAAAAATGTCAGTGGCAGTTATAATTTTAAAAGTTGCTACTTTTAGACATTCAATAACATTGAGGTACCTACAAAGCATATTGAATGGAAACATCATTCACAATATTGTAAATTACAGTCACATTTCATCTTCCCTGTTACTGCTTGGAGTTCTGTAGCAATATTGGAACATAGCTGTAAAATTTGTCCTCATGCAGCAAAAAGATATAGGCTCGGTTCAGTCATAAATGATGGTACTGTTTATCGTAATGATTATCATACATGTGCTTGTCTCATTATAATTTAAGGGCATGGTAATTGCAGATCAAGAATGAGTGGATCAGGAGATTTCTCTTCAAATTAGGATGACAACAAGTTGCCAGGAGAAAAGGACTGAGAGATTGAGGACAAAAAAAAAATTCTCATTGAGAGAACTGCTAAAAAAAATACAAAATGTAATTTTAAGATCTACCAAAGATATTAGTATCACCAAAGCATCAGCAGAGATTGTTCGCAGCAAATTAAAGTGAATAAAACCATGAAAATAAAGGCTTCAAAAAAAGTGTTGAGCTCAAACATGTGAGTTAAGATAACTGTCACCACTTGGGAATTAGCTTCCATATTAGATCTATGGCTCCAGGAAGAAAAGCCACAGGAATAAAAAGCCGGTGATAATGTGATTTAACATTCAATGCTCACTGGAAACAAGAAGAATATGTGCCCTGGCAATGTACTGTGGTAGTTCTGAAAACATGTGCTCTAGAATTAGGCAGCTCTCCAACTGAGCTGTTCCAGCAAAGCAACAACACTGGCAAAGTGGAAAACTGTCCAGCTATATTCTGTCCAGAGAAAGCAGGACAAATCCATTTAGATCAGTTCATGCTCCCATGAATCTGCTCTTACTCATCAGGAAATTAATGGGAAGGGTCATCAACAGTTCTTTCTAATAGCACATAAGCATTGAAGCTCAGTTTGACTCCTGTTGAGATCCAAGCATAATTACTGCTTTGGCCAGATCTGGACAAAAAAATTAAATTCCAGAAGTAATGTGAGAGTGATTTCTCATTTCATCAAGGCAGAACTTAACTGAGGGTGGTGTAGTGTCATCATGTTCTTGCTATGTTAAGTAATTGTTTCCACTTTGAGAATACTGTGCATTTCCCTTTAAGTGCAGTGTCTATAGGTTGGAGTGTGCTACAACAAAGAAGCAGCATGTTGTCTCCACTCTACTGATCTGCAATGAGTGTGTTCAATTACAAATAAAGGAGCTAAATTGTTGGAGTTTACAGGCAGCATCCAGGGGCTCCAGTACAATTGAAATCATTGCAAATCAGATCAAAAATCCTCTACTGGCTGCAATCATACCAAGCCTAAAGGAAGATAGTGTACTTATTCAAGGCCACTCACCTCAGCCCCAGGATGTCACTGCAAAATTTCCACAGGGCTGTGTCCTAGATTAAACAATCCTTAGCTGCTTCAGCAATAATGTTCCCTCCATGATAAGGCACAATTTATGATGTCTGATGATGATTGCAGCATTTAGTTCTGTTTGCAGCTCCACAGTGTTTGAAGCACTTCATGCCCATACGCACCAAGACCTGGACAAAATTCAGGCATAAGTGATAAGTAGGAAATAACATTCGTGTTACACAAGTGAAAATCAATGACCAGCTAGAAAAAGAGACTTTCTAACCACTACCCCTAGATACTTAACAGCATTATCAAATGCCACACATTCAATAACATGGGGTGCCCAATGAAATTTATTGCATTATCTACATAAATGCTGTTTGATAAAGCTAGATCTGAGATGGTTTTTCTTTTAAATATTTATTGTTACGGACTCAGTGAAAGTCCCTTTAAGATAGAGAGTGTGTGTGTATGTGTGTGTGGGGCGTGCTTACGTCAATAGAAGATAAAGGACGTAATGACGTTGTTGAAGAAGTCAGAAGAAGAAGAAGAAGGAGAGAGAGAGAGAGAAGGGAGAGAGACACCAGCCTGCTTGTTTACTCTATCGTTGGATGAGAAACATTAACTGTGTCTGCCACTGAAATCCATGTATGGAAGTTGGAAGTAATTCGGTGGAGTTCACTTTGTTGCTGACCTGTAGAAGGAAACAGGTATTTGTGTGTGGACGACCACGATTCGGATGCTTTTCGGGGTGAGGAAGTCACTACCGAGTAAACACTGGAGTGTCGTTTGGGTTCCATTGTGGAACATTTGGATTTCGTATTTACTCTCCCTATGTTCTCTACGTCTACGTCTTATCTTCTGACAACGATGGTTGTTGAAGAAGCCCTTGCTCATGTTTCACCTTATGGCTTGCGGAACTGAACTTTAAGAACCATTCCGGAACTGGGAGTTTTGGACTTTGCCACACACACACACACGAAGAGTTTAGTTTTCGGGGTTAACATTCGAGGTTTGACATTTTTGAATTCTAACATACTAACATTTTTACTTTTATTTTATGTATTATCATAAGTAGTAATTAATAAAATAGTTTTTAACACTGAATCATGCTCAGTGTGTTTCTTTTGTTGCTGGTTCGTGACATTATGCATTTTCTGCGATTGGGGCATCACTGGCAAGACCAGTATTTATTACCTATCTCTAAATTCCCTTTAGACAGTCATGGTTAGCTACCTTCTTGAACAGCGATGGTCCTTCTGGTGTAGGTACTCCCAAGCCACTGCTGTGTGGTGAGTTTCAGCAGTCAGTCCCAGTGAATGATGAAGGATTAGTGATATGTTTCCAAATCTGGATGAGGTGCGATTGGGAGGGGTATGGATCACGGAGAGGCTTTGGGGTTTCAGGAGATGAATCTCACTCTGCAGGATACCCATGGGTGGTGGTGTTTCCATACACATGCTCCCTTTGTCCTTGGGGGTAGAGGTTGCAGTTTGGGAGATGTTATCAGAGTAGCTTACACAAGTCAATGCAGTGTATTTTGAAGACGATGAACACTGCAGCCACTACATGCCAGTGGCGAAGGGAATGGTTCTTCAAGGGGGTTGAAGGGATGCCAATCAATCAAGCTGCTTTCTCCTGAATGATACTGAGCTTTCTGAGAGAGGTTGCAGCTACACACGTCTAAGCTAATTGACAGTATTCCATCACATGCCTTATAGATCACAGAAAGGTTTTGGGGTTTCAGGAGATGAATCTCACTCTGCAGGATACCCAGCCTCTGACTTGCTTTTGTAGTCACATTATTCATGTAACTAGTCCAGATGTCAACCCTGGTGTGTCAGGTAACACACCACCTGGCTCCTCAGAGCCTTTTTGTCATCCACAGGGCTGAACTTAGGTGTCTATTTGATATTCTCCACTTGCCCAGATATGTGCAGCTCCAACATCACTAAAGAGGGTCAGCACCATCAGAACAAACCAGTCTGATGGCAATCTCTCCACCAGTTAAACATTCATTCTTATCACCAGCAAAATACCAAAGATGCACTGCTCACCGACCTCAAGAGGTATTGCAGTAATCACCAAGAGTATTCAACAGACTGTACAAACTTGTGAGCTTCACATAAGAATGCCAAGCATCCTGGCTTAGTCACAAATCATCAGTCCAACGTTTTTGGTATTTCTAAATCCTGGAACTCCCTACCTAGGGTAACATGGGAGTACCTTCGTCTTAAAGACAGCTGTAGTTGAAGAAGGCAGTTCACTACTACCTCAAGGGCAGCTGGGCCGGCAACAGCTGCATCTCATGAATGATTAAGCAAAATCACATAGAAAGATACACATATACAAATGTGATGAGTTTTTATGCAGATTTTGACCTTTACCTTCATACAATAAAACAATCTTGATTGTAAAATAATCTTAGAATAATGATATAATTTGTGGATTTATTTATATCAAAAGAGCGCTCAAGAAGTAACCGTTCTCCTTTGTTCAGTACTTGGAGTGAGTTCTGCATTCTAGTCCATTGGCTGAGGTTGTTAGAATTCTCCACCAGTGTCAATACCCTCAATAATTCGCAGTTTTTTTGATAATAGTCACAAATTTCATCTAAATCTTGCCTTAATTTAGAGATGAAAAACATATTAGACAATTGCATATGTTTCATTAGTCTGATTTATCAAATGTTCATCTTAATTTTGCTAACAAATTATGAGAATCATTCTTCCCATTACATACCAATCTACACCTGGGATAATACTAAACAGCAACTAATAATGACAGCTTATGATAGATAATGGGATTTAACTACACTCATTTGGGGACTTTAAATGTCAATCCATTTTTTCCTGCAAATTATAAACAACCATTAATGAAAGCTTGTACAAATTATGCACAGATGGTTCCGATTACTGTCAGAAGCTGAAGTACACAGTCACATTTCTCACAGACTGCAAAGTGAAAGTGGGTGAAATGCTTTTTCTTCAACTATTAACATTTGTTTACTAATGGTGATAGTGCTTGGTGAGATTTGCAGGAGATGTTGAAAGTGTCTCCCATGTTCTTTCATCACCAGGACCAAATAAATGTGTTAGCAGACATTACATCACATACTAAGGGTAAGTAGTTCTTGAATACAATGAGAGAAAACAAATATCAACATTTGTTCAAAAGGCAACAGACTTTGCAAATAAAATTCTCAAGGCTGTTGTCCTGTACTTTTGAGAGTAAGATGGTATAACCTAATGAAGAAACTGCTACTCTTATGTCTCTGTGAAAGGTGAGTAAGTAGTTACGAAGGCAGTTCATGCAGCTGGCCTTGTATACACAGGACACATGAACATCATATCCTGTCCTGAGATGTACTGCAAAGGTATGAAATGAATCTTGTCATGTCATACTGTGGCTAAACAAAACATAGTGGTTGAGGAACCTAACTGCACTGAGTAATGAATTGACCTGTACGATCGGTTTGTAAGACAAGCTTTTCACTATACCTTGGTACAAGTGACAATAATAAACCAATACCAATACCAATAGCAGCAGTAACTGAAGTGTATTAATTTCATCTTAGTTTGCATGTTCGTTTCCATGTAAAAAATGAGACAAGCAGATGAGCAAATTGAAATGATGTTATAATATAACAGGAGAGCAGATGATGATGGTGCCATTTTGAGCTGAATTTCTGCTAATATATAAGATACCAATCTGCATTCACTGAGTTTCAGAAGAATCATGCTTACATTGTCAATGTAATGTACCCCCAGAACACAAAGACATGTTATTATCTTTTCAGCCAAATTTGGCATGCTTTTACCAGGAGCACCTGCAGTTAGACAGTTGACAAATCATTGTTCTGGAAATGGAGGCACATGCCAAAGCCCCTTAAAACAATATTCACTGCATTCCACCTTGTCAACTAAAATGCTAAGTGTACCCTGAAGGACACTTTCTGTGATGTCCTCATGCAGCACGACCTTACTCATAACTACTTCGGAATAAAACAGGGTTGTACACTAACCTTCCACAACCACCTGATAAAGAAAGCTTCAAAAGAGAAGACGAGATTCAAGCTGATCCAGAAACTGGCACTAATTATCTCTGTTCTTTAATCCTTCTGAATGAATAACTCTTCAGCATGACTACATTTAGGTCTCAAGGTTTTTATTGCTACTTTTTAGTCGTTCTACAATTTGCTCTAAATTTCTTTCTGTGCTTTCAGTTGTATCATCTATTGGACAGGAAACTTAAATTCATGCTCACCCTTTCTCTAATTTTGTACAAGCTGATTACATGAGTGAAGATAATGAAAATCCCAAATAACTCAACTAGTCCCAACACTCCCTTTCCACCAGTTTATTTCCATTCTTTGTCATCTTTTGATTTCTATTCCAAGTTGGTTGGTTAATTTGCTGTTACACTTGCAATCTTAAATTGGGGTAATAAAAAGCAATACATTAGATGTCAGTTAATATTATTTATGTAGAATGTCTTTTGATTGTAAAACCTCTTATGTAGTGTAGTTTTGCCTAAATCTTTTCCCTGAACATAAAAGTAGATGCAAATTATGATAGGAACCATTGGAGCATCTGCAATAATGCCCTGATTCTGTTGTGGGTGGGAATATATCACAATGAAGACTCCACTTGCTGAGAAGTGAAACCGCCTGGGGCTGTGAAAAATGCACTGGAAACCTTGTCCTTAAAGTGTACTGGTGCAGTTCCCTCAGGATATATTCTACTCCAATGATAGCAAATGCACAAATGAGAAGGCAACTTGCATCTGCCCAGTGTTTTACCTGAGTTTAAAAAGCTTACTCTGCACTAAACAATAAAAGAAAAAAGCCTCCAATTCTTTGTGCAGGCATTATAAGAAATAGAAATTCAGCCACACACATGCTAAGAATGATTGGCAAGATTGCCATCACTTCCTCATGCAATTATTTAACTAGCAGAATGTGTCTAAAAAAGCAAGTAAAAGACAGAATGCAGCACTGTTCTAAAGCACCTGAGCTACTATTTGAATGCAAACTGGAATATGTAATTTGGCAAATATAAGAGTAGAATATTTTGCAGAAATATATTGCAGCAATTTTCTATGTGAGCTAAATTCTCCTTGTGAACCATTGTTCTTTTAAGTGTTTGTCTAAGCAATAAAATTTAATTATAGCAACCAGCTAATTGGTATACCTATAAATTTATTTCAGGCAAAACAAGTGACTCATATTGTTGATGTAAAATATTTGGATAAACACCCCATGAGCCAGTTATTGTCTAAGATAAGTCTTCTTTCTGAGTGTTTGTAAGTCTTTCCCCATTATAAAAACTACTTATTACACAGGTATAAATAAAAGCTGAACATGATTAATGAACATATTTTAAAAATAAAACCAATGATAAAAATTTGTGGGCAACACAATTTTGGTTTTCCAATACAGCAGTGGATAATTATAAACCATCCACTACATTCATATGTAGTCTTTTTTGTACAGCAACTAATAATTTTTAATTCTTTCAATCAATTCCATCCACCTTTGCAAACCTTGGCATTTGAAAATTTTAGATTCTTGTATGACTTTTCCTTACCAAAATTTACCAAGTTAGTTAATTTAACCAAAATTCATGGCCAAAGAAAATACAAAAAAAATTTATGTGCATTGAAGGATGATTTATTAGCCACTGAATGTGCCTCCAGAGTAGGAATATTGGCTTCAGCAAGCTATTTCCAGATGTAATTTATTCAGAGTTCCCACTGACTGGGAGCTTGCGCACTTGGAGAATTGTGTTACTCCAACTATAAGGAGATCAGTTTGAAGGAAAGTGATGACTAAGTATTAAACTATGTATCTGGACAAGCAAAGGACTGAAGATCCAGAATAATACCTCACATTGCTGTAACGGCTGTGAAGGCCTGGCTATAGGAAGCAGGAAAAATAAGTATTGATCTTTTTAGAAATCCAGGGTGGTTTTCCTGCATGTGAGCATTCTAGTGGTGTTGGGAAGAGAGAGACCAAAGTGTCCTGCCAACCACACCTCGTAGAGGACAGAGGAGAAACTCAGGACAATGTTTAAAAGACTGAGGTGAACAGTACAAGTAAGGGTAAACAATGATTTTTTTTTTGCTAAATGAAGGCCACCTTGCTTAGTACCACATTAGATGAATTATATCATGGCAGTCAGGTCCCAATCCTGCATCCAACATATATATGAATAAAGAAACAGACATTGTGTTGTGCTGTGTTAAAAAAAATCTGTGAAAATCCCTTTCATTATGATAAAAGTTCCAATAATAAGTTGACACTAGAATGCAAACCCTGCTGTAACTAATGTATGTTTCTTTTTGTGAATGCTAATTGTGCATATCTATCCTACAGCAGAGATAAGAAGGTGCTTTAGAAATGACAGCAGCACTTTCCTTGGTGACTTACTGGGTTGTTTTTATTTCTACCTCTGAATTTATGTCAATGCATTTGCTGAATTCAAGAAGTAAATACTGTTGGATCTGCAGTGTGTATGAGATGGTCTTGTGCCTATGGCCATCACTGGGGCTATCGGAACTGCAGCCGTGCCTATGAGAACAATATTCTTAATTAATTGGTTGTTGTTTAATCCTTTGCTGAATTCAACTAGGTCATACATACAAACTGAGAGGAAACTGCTTAATTACCTTTCCACTGCTATACCGCAGGTGTGGTGTATTCCTAAAGGTCGCCAATTTTTGCATGAAAGACTGTCTTTATGATTAAAGAGCATGAAGCTTTCCAACAGAGCATAAACAACAGAAGACACACTCCATATCCGTACCAATAATAAGCAAGGGGATGAGATGCTGCTGGAAGATTTTAAGTAATATGATAAGCAATCAGGATGCAGGATCTCAAAATTAGTAATCTCAGGATTATTCAGCATGCATATCAACTGTGAATATGGAAATGGGAAGATAGCACAGATTCTGTTTGGGGAAATGGTACGGAAGGAAAAGCTTTAGATTCTTGAGACACTGGAACCTCCTTTGGGTGAGATGGGGCTTGACAGGACTGATGGATTGCATCTCAGCAGAACTGGGGCCAATGTCTTCATGGAAAAGTTAACTTGTGTTATCTAGGGTGACTTAAACTAATTTGGAAGTGACTTGGCACACAAATGTTGCATTGAAGTGAAGGGTAACTTTGCAAAAAGGGATTGTGAGAGATAAATATTCCTGGATACATGATGCTTAGGAAAGGCAAGGAAGGGAAAAGAAAAGGAAAAGACGAGCAGCGTTGATTAAGAAGAAAGTTGTACTGGAAAGATCAAGAACAGAATCTATCTTTTTAGAATAAAGAAACAATAGAAGTACAATTACACCACTGGGGATAAAGCACAGGCTGCCCACTAGTAGGAAGAACTGAGCAAATTTGCAAGGAACATGCTTTCACCAAAATTTAACCACTTTATAGCCACAGCTTTAAAAAAGGATATTAAATCATACTGCCAATGGCTATGTGTCTTTGTGCTTTTATGTGTCTGGCTCCTTCAGGCTGGAGCTATGAGCTGTGAAAATATATCACGGTTTGTCACCTACTGTTGTATAGGGGATGTAACTCAGGCTTTCTACTCAAAGAGAGACATGTCCTATTTCCTCTTGTCTGAATCAAGCAGATGGAATTAACAAGAGGGTTTGCAAGGTTTCTGGGCTTCCCAGTGGTGCAGGATCTATTGACTTACATGCACATTGCTTTACGCTTGTTGCAAGTGTGATTACCAGGGGAGATTTCACTCTTTCGTCATGGAACTCGTGTGCGATCATTGGCAGTCCATCATGCAGATCAATGTCCAATGTATTGGAATTAGACATGATATATTTATTCCATTGTTACTCTGCTCAGTTCAGCCATTACAGCAAATCAAATAGTGGCTACTGGGCAGATGAAATAATATGACTCCTGGTTGTGACCCACTTTGGTAACACATTATGTGAAGAAGTGGTTAGCTGCCAGTTCTGCACTGGAAATGCCTTGTCATACTCAGGTGATTAGATATCAAGAGTCATGGTGGTAAGTTCCATGCTGCACAAAGATGCCAACATGTGGGTCCATCCTTGTCTAAGAGGGTAGAAACTGCAAAACAGAGTATGAGGAGGATAACAAAGAGAAAGATGGAGGAATGTCACTGGTGGGATTTGGAACACAAACTTTGCATTGAAAAAGTCTTGTGCTCCTCGAAGCCGCTGCCACACTCTTCATGTGGTATCTCAGCAATCAAAGTAATCTATTCTTGACAGGTTGCTGAATTGATATAACACCATGCAAGCTCCTCTGAACACAATTAACCATGAACATGCAGTAGATTGTCTGAGATTGCATGACAGCAAGATGACTTTGCATAACATTAGTCTGAGTTTCCAGTGCAGCACTCATACCTATGGTGGAAGCTGTGTGACAATGAAACCTGTGATATTAGCTACCAGGCACTGTATTGTGGTGGAGCCTACAGATTGTGATGGAATTGGCCACCAAATCCACATTGGAACTGATGTCGCTACACAGTAGTAGGGCTATATTATTTAGTTCAAAAATGGAATGAGAGTGCTGTTAACAATCTAACATCTTGGCCATTACAAATTGCCCATAAGAGGGTAATGTTGAGATAGGCTCCTTGATGATCTTTGATATTGACTATAGGTTTTTAGTGGGCTTCCCAAAGCACCAGGTATTTTGTTGTATATTTCTTTTGTAGCCTATACCTTATAAGTCATTGTTAGGGATAGTTAGATATGGGGCATCCTTCAGGAATTATAGTGATCAGGAATAAAACAAAATTCAAAAAAACCCTTTTAAAATATAAACTACAAGCAGTAATAAGTTTTGAAATTAAAAGGACAGCTATGTAAACAAATAGTACTGTGTACAGAGCACAGGCTACTGGCCCGCAGCAGGAGGCTGCTCGAGATATGGTTTGTAAACTGACATGACCATGAGATATTTTCATATGCATCAGCCAAATAGAAATATAGAAACATAGAAACATAGAAAAACTACAGCACTATTCAGGCCCTTCGGCTCACAAAGCTGTGCCGAACATGTCCCTACCCTAGAAATTACTAGGCTTACCCATAGCCCTCTATTTTATTCAGCTCCATGTACCTATCTAACAGTCTCTTGAAGACCCTATTGTATCCGCCTCCACCACCGTTTCCACACACTCACCACTCCCTGAGTAAAAAACTTACCCCTGACGTCTCCTCTATACCTACTCCCAGCACCTTAAACCTATGTCCTCTTGTGGTCACCATTTCAGCCCTGGGGAAAAGCCTCTGACTATCTACCCGATCAATGCCTCTCATCATCTTATACACCTCTATCAGGTCCCCCCTCATCCTCCGTCTCTCCAAGGAGAAAAGGCCGAGTTCCCTCAGCCTGCTTTCATAAGGCATGCTCCGCATTCCAGGCAGCATCCTTGTAAATCTTCTCTGTACCCTCTCTATGGCTTCCGCATCTTTCCTGTAGTGAGGCGACCAGAACTGAGCACAATACTCCAAGTGGGGTCTGACCAGGGACCTATATAGCTGCAACAATACCTCTCAACTCCTAAATTCAATTCCCCGATTGATGAAGGTATTCCCCGATTGATGAAGGAGTCAATTGGATTGATGAAGGAGATGAAATGTCAGACAATGGGGGTATGTTAATTGGTCTACATCAAACCAGGTATCAGATATCTTCAGCTCAGTTATTTTGCACCATTGTAACGGAGATCATTGTTCCAGAGATTTTGCCACTTAGCACAACAGACAAGGCATATTTACTGTAAATAATTGTAAATGTTGATTTACAATTCAATAAATTAATTTGATTTATTGAATTGTAAATCAAAATATCTCAATAATTAGGGTATTTATGTACCCAGAGATTCAGCCTTCACAACACTAATTTCGACTGTGTGTGATTTCTGTCCTCAGAAGTTTTTAAACCATCCAAGTGAATTACTTTGTCCTAACAAATATGTTTTGAATATTCAGAGGCATCTTGTCAGTTAAGATGTGGTCCCATTATAAATACGGAACTACTTTTCTGCACCCAAAATATTGAAATAAACTATGCCATTGTAACTGTTGAAATTACATTCAAATATCTGCTGTTATCTTTGTTTTGAACAGTATAAAAACTTGATATAATTTGAGTTCTAAGAGATTCTCCTGAGTTTCTCCAGAGTGTCTCCAAGGGAGAGAGATTCTTCTGAATGTCTGTTTGTGCTGAATGAAGATATTTTACATCTACTGCTCCAGTTTCCATGTGGCTCATTCATTTTCACAACCGCCATCATGGGAGTGTTCTGCAGCAGAACCCTTGAATGAGCTCATCTTCCACAAAATTGGAATCTGGGCTACATTTCCCTGCTGACGGTGTCTCAGTATGTGCAGATCCTGTTTCTTTTATTTCCTCTACACTATGCCCATTGTCGGTATCAAAACTAATGGCCCATGACTCCACTACTTTCAGTCTATATAATCCGTCCTAAAGCTCTAGGAACGGAGTTTCATCACTTCAAGCAGAGGAACCTTTCGTAAGTGTTTGCTCTTGTTATATAGAGTCAACAAAATAATTCTAACAGATTTGGAGGAACCTCTTCTCTATTTATGTGACGTCTCTGGGAGAAAACCTCTTTCTATTTTTAAAATTGTCTTCTTTGAAATACAATTTTGTCAACTTGATCCATTTGTCTTCCACAGTAATAATCTTCAAATGTTGTGGTTCTATGAATCCAAATGTTTCATCTTGCCTGCATTTATATCAAAATTAATCCATTTGCTTGGTTTGTAATTTCTGTTTACTGACACCTGGAGATTATTAGTTTCAATGCTAAGATCATTGTTAAATTTTAAATGTTGTGGTTCTATGAATCCAAATGTTTCATCTTGCCTGCACTTATATCAAAATTAATCCATTTGCTTGGTTTGTAATTTCTGTTTACTGACACCTGGAGATTATTAGTTTCAATGCTAAGATCATTGTTAAATTTTAAAGTTTTTTTTAAATAACATGGTTTTTTTTTAAGGAAGCTCTTGACGGTACAAAATAAGTTAAAAAAGAAAGAAACAATTTGCATTTATATGGTTCCCCTCATGATTCCAGGAAGTTCCAAGATGTTTGCAGTCAATCATATATTTTTGATGCGTCATCATTGATATAATGAAAGAAATGCAGCAATCAATTTGTACATGTCTCTTTTTAGTGATATTAGCTGAGAGATAAATATTGGCCAGAACTCAAGCGATAACTCTTTCTCTACTCTGAACTGCACTGTAGGTCATTTTATATCCACCTGACAGGACATCTCATACAAAAGATGACACCTTCCCAGGTGCAGCACTTCATCATGATTGTATCAGTGCTTCAGTTTAGAAAGTTGTGCTCGTATTTCTGGAATAGCAGTCTGATTCCATAACCTTTACCATGAAACAACAGATGCCATCCATGAAAAGAAAGGTTTGTTTCTTTGCAATGCATACTCAGAATTGTATAAAAATAGTATTTATTTATCAGTGAAACATGAGGATACGATTCATGTAGATCTGTGGAAAATTCTTTCATTTTATTTAAAAGCAAAAGATTAACAATGATCAGTGGTGATAGAAATCGATTATCCAAGATGGCTTTTTAGCATTTTTGTGCTCTGGTGCCTTTAGATATGACACAATAAGAAAGAAATTTGGACTCAGCACAAGTGTTGATGCAGTGTATCACCAAATAACAGTTCAAGTAGTTTGGACATATAAGTAGATGATTAATGATGGTTTATATCATCTACTCTGTGGAAAGAGCAGCATTAACTGGAATACCATAAAAACACTGGTAAGCTGTTTTAAGGATGATATTAGCAAGTAAATTCATTGATCCCATGATCCCATCTGGAAGAAAAGTGAAGATCACAGAATCATCAATATTATGTTGCCAACACATCTCAAGCCTAAAATGCTTTCACTGTAAGCACAGGATCAATGAACGTATCCATTAAGTAAGATAACTTGCAATGAGAAAAAATAAATTAACAAGTCTTTTTATTGAAGTTCAAAGTTGGATACGTCTCTACCTGATCAGAAAGATGAGGATGTTTGGGCTGTTCACATGAGTTGAGTGCTGGTCTGAAGAGTTGGGTTCCAGAAGGTATTAATGTAATAGATTGGCTTTCTTTGCCCATGACTTTTTTTTTAAACAGTTTAAGGTAATGTTAATTGAAAGGTTCGGTTCGGTATAGTTTCACCATAGATGAATTATTGCTGAATTGATGGTAAGCAATGTACAAACATATTATTCCCTTCTTTATGAAGTTCATGTGAAAATTTATCAGGTTCCAGTGTTTGTAAGCCTTCCATGGAAAAGTAATTATATCAGTGAGGTTGAGTTTCCAAATGTTGAAAATATCTCTGCCTGTATCATATGTTATTAGTTATAACTTTATATCTGTAAAGTCATCCTTTGTGGACAAAATTACCATAGTGTTTTTCTATATAAGTTTCAGGAGTCAGAACAATAAAACTTGCAACCTAAATTGAACAAATAGGGGAGATCAATTTAAATATCAACGATGGCTGTGCACATGGGGTTAACAAATACAATTTAATACTGGGATATATATCTCCTGATATAGCAAGCAGATAGTAATGTGGTTGTTACTTTAAATGTGATTTCCATAATTAGACAGTTATGAGGATAACCAGCTGGTATGCCACAGAGACACAAGACTCTAATAAAAATATCATGATGAGATGTCTGTGCTACTGCAAGATGCAGTACATTTTAGTGTTCTGTTTCTCTTTCCACAGATGCTGCCTGACTTGCAGGATGTTTCCAGCATTTTCTGTCTTTTTTTTATTTCAAACTTCTAGCATCTGCAATTTTTTGATTTTCATTTACTGTTTGTACATGTACTGTTTGTATCTGAGTAATTCAAAATCTGGTTCATGAAAATAAAAAAAAGAAAATCATGTTATATAAATAACACTGACACTGACAAAAACATGCTTCCTAATTCTTAATCCAAATCAGTAAAGTTCTGTGTACAGCAGAAATAATAATCAACCTCACCAGCCTCCTAAGGACTAGATGTTCTTTTATGTTTTTGTCCATTGCAGTCAGTTATTTTGATTTAAGGGAATACATTCCTCCTCCAATTATCATTTGTTTCTTGTCCTGCCTGCCACACGTCCAGCTCCCCATCATCACCTTCACCCAATATTTCACCTCTGCTTCTGCACTCACAATGTAGAATACATCAAAGTTCATGAAGCAGCCATTTTCTGATGAATTCAAAGTTGTGATTCCTGCTTCCAGTTAACATGTCAACTGGTTTGTTTCTTATAGCAGTTTAGACCTTTATTTTTTTTTCTAATTGAGATAATAATTGTTTTCTTATTGGTGGGTTCATAAACAGTGAGTGTTATCACTGGACTGCTGGGAGGAAAGGGCAGATTTTCCATGTCTCTAATGTTTATTCAATTGAAAGGAGACAGGTATCTGACATTTGAAAATACCAAACAAGGTTCCAATAGTTTAGATGGAAAATGGCAAATTGAAGGTTGAATGTATGTTAAGAGTGAAATTATTTTAGGTTTATACATTATTATCTGTATTAATTAAAAGGAAGCTTGAGAAAATATAGAATGCAGATCAAGTTCAGAGTTGACGTGATACTTTTTTTTGTTTCTGGCATGAGATTACAAACCTTAAAGCATATTCATTGTATAAATGAAAAATGAATTGTAGTTTTATCCGAGAATGTAGCAAATGAATTGCTGATATATAGATTTATTAATAGTAGAAAGAGACACTCTTGAAAGCAAGGTAAATTAGAATATGCAGTTGCAGATTGTTAAACTTTAAATTCTGCACGTTTTAAAAGAGCAAATAACAGCAGAGGTAACTTATTATTGAGATAGTTGGATCCAGATGTGTGAATATTTCACCGACATTTAGTTGTTGCTTAGCAAATATCAAACTGTGTCACGCACAAATCCAACTAGTTAACTAAACACATTCTAAAGAAATGAATATGCTAAAAAAATCATTTGACATATTTGAGATTTCAGCTAAATCTGCAGCATTTTAAACTATTTCCTATCCTTATTTAAGCGAGTAAGGCTTTGTTTCAGTCGTAAATACATCCATGAAATTCAAATGGGAAGTTCACCCTCTGCTTTAATGCTGCAAACATGCCTCTTGCATGAAACTTAAGGCATTACATTGCATTTCATCTCATTTTGGTGTGTTAGTTTAATAGTTACTTTACTGAATGAGTAATCTAGAGGGTCAACTAGTAACATAGCATCAAGGCACCCTGATAAAAATGAAACCAGCGGGCATCAAAGGGAAAACACACCAAAGGTTTGAGTTATACCTCACACAAAGAAAGATGGTTGTGGTTATTGGAGATCAAACATTCCAGTCTCATGTCATCACTTCTGGACTTCCTCAGATCAGTGTCTGAGAACCAACTATCTTCAGCTGCTTCATTAATGACCTTTCTTCCAGATAAGATCAGACATGGGGATGGTTGCTGGTGATCGTGCAATATTCAATTCCACTCATAACTCCTCGGCAGATGAAGTAGCCCATACCCACATGCAACAGGATCTAGATAACATTCAGGCATTAACTGATAATTGGCAAGTAACATTTGTGCCACAGAAGCAGTGGACACCTCCAACAAGTGAGAGTCTAACTACCTATGCTTGACGCTCACTACCATTAAAATTGTTGATTCCCTTGCCAACAATATCCTGGGGTTCTCCATGATCCCAACTGGACCAAAACCCCAACTGGACAAGCCATATAAATACTATGAAGCCAATATCAGGTCAAAGGGTATGGATTCTGTGGCAGGTTTTTCACCTCCTGACACTCAAAACAATCTACAAGACACAGGTCATAAGTGTGATGGAATACTGTCCACTTGCCTGGAAGAATGCAGCACTAACAATTCAGGGTATCAGACGAGATCCCCATCAACACCAGCCATTCAATCTTGCGATCTCTGGCTCATAGTGAGTGCAGTGTGTACCATATACAAAATGAACTGCAGTTACTCATCCAGTCTTCTCTGAAGGCACCTCCAAAACTGCAACAAGAAGGACAAGTTATATTAACTTGGAAAAACATTTCCAGTCTTTCATTATCACAGGGTTGAAATCTTATGCAATAAAACTGAGGGAACTCCTTCTCGAGAAGGACTACAATGGTTGAAGAAGGTAGCTTACTACCACCTTCCCAAGGACAAGTAGGAATGGACAATAAATGGTGGTCTTGTCAGTGACAGCCAAATCCTGAAAATTAATTTAAAAAATCTGGATGATATGATTCCAAATCTGACCCATCGTTTCCAAAATCTGATTTTTAAAAAAAATTTAAGCCTATTATCAGTAAAATAACCAATAAGATGCTGAATTGTTGCAAACAACCTCATAGTTTTGACATTAGGGAAGGAAGCTTCTCACTCTGGAGAGATATAATATATAGTTCTATTCCCACACTAAAGTACTTGAGTTGAACTTGCTTATCAAGGCATGTAATTTTGTCAAACTGATGATGGCTCAAAAAAATCCCACAACAGGATGAGCAATATGTGCTGGCCTTGCCAATGATGCTTATGTCCTCGGAATTAATAAAAAGATGACTACTCATGTTATGGAGGTACCTCAATTTCTGCAAGTGTCAAGGGCTAGACAAAAAGCTATGTGAATTGGTTCAATGCTGTCTACACATCATATTCTGGCCTATTTTCCTGTCACAGCTTTAATTACATTGACCATACATTTTATAAGTGACTGATATGCACAACATTCTGTAAGAGTGAAGCACAAATCTTGCTTCCTAAGTAAAATTTTCCAATGGTACACATTTCTACAAGTTAATTAAAAATTATCTGTAAAATATTTCAACATTGCCCATGAAGGAACATATTTTTTCACATAAAATTAGGATGAGACTAATTTGTCATCTTGAACTCTTATTTCATGATACTGAATAATGTTTGAGTGTTTACTATAATGTCAATTACTGAGTACACTGGAGATTGAAAATAATTTATCATCTGGTTAAAACAGTGGCCTCATTTAATTTTTTGAGACTATACCAATATTTGATAACTTCAACAAGTTGAATGACATGTGGCAAATACTGCAATATTTTTAGTTGGCAATCTGCAGAATATCTTTAAGAATGTGAAGGAGGGAGAGGAAACAAGTTAATCCACTGATTAAAACATTCCTGAACCCAGTAATGAATCCAGTTCAAAATGATTATGTGAAAGCATTTACTTTCTCCTGTGTATGAAGATCATTTGTGAAGAGGTGAGATTGTTTCAATCCAGTTCTTAATTGGAATTCAAACTGAGAGGATAAAAGGCTGGCTGCTGAACAAAATGGAAAATTTCGCACTGGTTTACTAGCAATACCTTCTGAGCTGTTTTTGCAAGTATTGCCCAGGTGTGTTTTGTGCGCCCAGTGGGTTTGAAGCCAATAAGTGCATTAAAGCTTGTACTAATATTGCTAAGTATTTGCCAAGAATCAGTAGGAACTTTTACTTCCCTGTTGTGCGCTTGCATCCTGTGAAAATTTGGTAGATGCAATTTTATGTTAAAATGCGGGATGAGAAACATTACCAGATGTAATGTTCACTTCGAGATTGATTTGCAATCATTGGGATATTGGTTTGGATACATCTGGGCATAATTCCTTTTGATGTGTCTGAAGTTTTTCTGGCATCTAATAACATCAGCTCATGATCCGCAGCTATTTCTATGCTTAACAAAAGCTAATTGCTTTAGGGCGCAACTTTTGATTTTTGTTTATTAAATATAAAAAAGCAAGGAGAAAAACTCCACAGCAGTTCAGCAAAGCAACATCATTGAAAAGATCCCTGATGTAACATTGATATTTCAGTCATAGGCTCTGCCAGACTCATTTTTCTGTGCTTAATTTATATGCACAAGCATCACCATGTGTTCCCTTGATGATTGCAGAATCTCTCTGCTGTGCACCTCATTACAAGACGCTGTAATGTTTGCTAGATTGATCAGCTTATGCTTGTGGCCACTTGTGACACAGGAATAGATTGTGCCAATTCATTACATGGGGGCTTTCTCAGGCACAAAGGAAAATGCCATGTCCCTTCTTCCCTGCATTTTCCCTCACTTCCATTGGCAGCCTTTTCTATCACTGTACTATAGATCCCATTTTGAGAGGTCTTTTTCCTTCCCAGTGGTCAATAATGTAGCAGCCTTGAACTCTGCAATCAGTTCCAATGGAAAAGACATATATCTAACCAACCTGCTGTTGGAGTAGCCACAACAGAATCTGTAGTAAGTGTCAGCAAGAAATCATTGATGATGATGATATACTCAGGCCTAATCTTCTTTTTCATACATCACATGCTTAACTCATACTTTCAGGTGGCAACAGGAGCATCCAACTTGAAGTCTTGGGAATCTTTCTAACTGTTAATTGTGCTACAGAGTAAAATATCACCATTGTTCACATCAATCCCTGATTTTGGTGGATAGACACAAGAAGAAGGCTTCTCACACTCCTCATAGTGTTAAGTGTTGCACACAGTGTAAGGGTGCATATCTTACTTTTCCCCCTGAATCTTTATCTAAAACTTTATCCTTGTGTTTCAATTTTCACAGATTGCCAAGAGTTCCCAAATAGTCAGTGGTGACTTGACAGAAGAAAAGTGAAGACAAAAGCACCTTGTCAGTCAACCTGATTCCCGCAGTTGCCATTTCAGATACCAAAATCAGTGTATTGACTGAATCTACAGTGTTGAGTAATTTGATTCAAAAGGCTTACTGCTTCATCTCTCAGAAGGCAAGATCACAGATGAGATCCCAGATGGATGGCACAGCAATGTAACTAGTAGGGTTTCTTCCTCACAGCTCCAGTAATCCAGTTTCAATCCTGACCTTAGGTGTTGTCTGTGTGGAGTTTGCACATTCTCCTTATGACTGCTTGAGCTTCATCTGGATGCCCTGGTTTCCTCCAACATCTCAAAAGACATGTGGGTTGGTAGGTTGATTGGCCGCTGTAAGTTACCCCGAGTGTGTAGGTGTGTGGAACCTGATGGGAATGTAGAGAGAAAAATGGGATTGTTGTAAATGAGTGATGGATGGTCAGTGTGGAATAAGTGGGCCAATAGCTCTGTTTCTGTGCTATATAACTCTAATAATCTTTGAGGTTTTCAAGAGTTGATAGGCGTGCACAATGAAATTCCTCTGGCCCCGGCAGGCTGTCTGAGAACATGTGTGGAATGACAAGGAGCATGAGTGAATGTAAATTTGAACATAACATTGCAGGGAGCTTGGAGCCCATCCACACCAGTATGTGGTGTTTGATGTCAGGTATCTTAACATCCATTACAACACAACCAAAGCTCACATATCTAAGCACTACAGAGGAACCTTACATTTCTGTCATGAAAGGTCAACTTGCAACGAGCTCAGACTGCTGCCATCATGGTTCTGGTTATTAGTGTTCAAAGATGCTTTGTAGATATCACAGCCTCCAGCAATCTGCGCACCAACAGTATTTTAGAAGTGGTGAATCACTGCCCAGGGCGGTGGCAGTGGTTTCATCAATGGATGTATAAATATGGTTCTGAATGTAGATTCGCATGGTATAAATTCAGTAATTGCAGTCACATATGTGCTGAAATGATGAGTAACAAAAGAAAGGTGAAATGGGAAATGTTGGAATGTGGGATTAGGATTAAGCTCATTGCAGTCATAATCCTATTGGAATTAATCATTAGGCTTGGAAGGAATTCCAGACTGCCCCTCCTTGATCTCTTCCACTCCTTTTCTCCCATTCTGCTTCCTCTCCCTTCTCCTGCTCCTCTTCTTTCCCCTCCGTGCCCCCACTTCCTGTACCTTAGCTTTCTGCAGGGACTGGGCTCAAACTATTAATTATTTGAGGAGGATGAAACATCGGTAAAGAATCTGTCACATTATTCTTCAAGGTGCATCCAGAGTAATCCAAACAGAGGAAGTGTTGCTTGAGGACACTGATAATTTATACAACCTTATTTTGTGTGGCAATATGTTTCATTGTGAGCCCATTTCAGAGTGCAGTCAGAGTCCAGGTGATATCTCTTGCCCTCAAAGATCAGGGTCATAGGCAACTAATGATTTCTCCTAGGAAATTGAGCAATGATTCATCACAGCTGGATATTCAGGGAGTGAGAACCTTGCACAAATCTTATGTCACACCTTCAAGATGATGTGGATGCTGGCAATGATTCCTCTCCATCTAGGAATCCACACCCTTAGGAATCTGCACACTTATACTGGCATCATGCTGAACCTACTCTTTTCACAGCAAACATAACTGTCCTTCTGAACTTGATCATGCAAGCTCCACTAAAGATCTACAGTGGAACCCTGTGGTTAATGTTCCTGCAAAATTCACACCCTCACACACAAATACTGGGCACAACAGAGAGAAATTACATGGTCCATATATCGTAAAACAGTTAAGCCATTTTACTTTCTGTTCTCTCAGTTGCAAATGTCAGAATTATTCACACCATCTCCATTCTAAAACAGGTTGAAAGCTTGGAAATGTTAATAATGACTATTAAAACAGAAAATCAGAATGAACAGGAATTGAAATTCATCCTTTTACTGACATGAAAATGGACAATGTGTGATTTAAAAGAAATAAAGCATTAATGCATGTTCTTGTCTGATAAATGATGATTGAGGGAAGAAACTGTGGATGTCTGTGCCTTAACTTTGCCTCTCTAAATTGAGTAGCATTTTTATTTCAGAAATAATTAAGGGTATGAAATTTTTTTAAAAAACTGCAGATGCTGGAAATCTGAAATAAAACCAGAAAATGCTGGAATACTCAACAGTTCAGACAGTGTCTCTGGAGATAGAAACAGAGTTAACATTGCAGGTTGACCACCTTTCATCAGAATGCTGCATTGCCTGCTGAGTGTTTCCAGCATTTCCTGAATTTGTAATATATAATGAAAGGAATGAAAGTAAGAGGATATCGTATTATGGAATATCTAATTGATCAGATGGAGAATTATTTTTTTGTTGACCCCACTTCAAATATATGGTACAGAAACCAGCCATTTGGCTGAACTAGCCATGCTAGTACTTATTGTCCACAAGCTTCCTCCTTTGTTTCCTTACCTTCTACTATCAAGAGAAAAGAGACCCAGACCATTTATCCTTTCCTGAGATAATGACTCTTGCAGTTCTAATCTCAACTACAATTACAGCACCCTCGACAGTGCCTCTGTCCCTTTGGTTAATAATATGGCAACCAATAATTTAAATGTGGTTTGCTCAAGGTTTGAGAGGGATTTAGCATAATTTCCCACCTTTTTAATTCTATCCCCCTGGAAGTAAATTATAGAGTAATAATGTCATGGGGTAATCCAGTCAGGAAACAGGCCCTTCAGTCCAACTCATCGATGCCGACCTAGGTTCCCACCTAAACTCATCCCATTTACTCCCGTTTGACCCATATCCCTCCAAACCACGAAGGTCCCAGCACCAATCCCTGTGACACACCATTAGTTGCAGGACTCCAGTCTGAGAAACAACCTTCCATCATCACCCTCAGGGTTCTTACCATCAAGCTAATTATGAATCTAGTTAACTAATTCTCCCTGGATCCCATATGATCTAACCTCCAGACTAGATGACCATGCAGACCTTGTCAAAGGCCTGGCTAAAGTCGCTATACACAAAGGCCCTGCCTTTATCTATCCTCTTGGTTACCTCATCAAAAAATTCTAACAGCTTTGTGAGACACAATTTTCCACACACAAAGCCATACTGACTTTCCCTAATCAGACCTTGTCTATCCAAATGCTGGTAGATTCTGTCCCTCAGAATCCTCTCCAGTGACTTCCCCACTACTGATGTCAGACTCATCGGCCTGTAGTCCCCTGGCTTGTCTTTGCTGCCCCTCTTAAAATAACCAGACAACACTATCCACCCTCCAGTATTCCAGAATTTACCCTGTGGCAAAAGGTAAAGTAAATATCTTTGCAAGGTCCTCTGAAATTTCTTCCCTAGCTTCCCACAAAGTCTGAGGATGCATTTAGTCAGGCCCTGGAGATTTATCCTCATTAATGTGCTTTAAAACTGCCATTACCTCCTCCTTGGTAATTCATATGTGGTCCAAGACTTTACAACTCATTTGCCTCAATTCTTCAGCATTCATGATCTTCCCCACAGTAAAAACTGATGAGAAATATACATTAAAAATCTCACCCAGTACCTGTGGCTCCACACATTGATGGCCATGCTGATCTTTAAGAGGACCTATTCTCTCGCTTTCCACCATTTTGCTCTTAATAGACCTGTGAAATCTCTTGGGAATTTCCTTAAGTTTGTCTGCCAGATCCATCTCATACCCTCTTTTTGCTTTTCTGCTTTCCCTCTTAAGGATACTCCTACACTTCTTATACACATCGAGGGATTCGCTTGTTCCTGACTGCCTAAACCTGTTGTATGCCTCCTTCTTTATCCTGACCAGAGCCTCAATATCTCATTAACCAGGTTTCCCTAAACTTGCCTGCCTTGTCCTTCACTCCAACAGGAACATGTTGCCTCTGGACTCTTGATATTGCATCTTTAAAAGCTTCCCATTTGCGAATTGAAAGTATACCTGTAAACAGTCTCACCCAATCGACCTCTGTGAGATCATGTCTAATCTCTCCAAAATTGGCCCTGCCCCAGCTTAACACCTTAACCTGTGAACCTGCCCTATCTTTCTCCATAACTATTTTAAAACTAATAAAATTATGGTCACTGGCTTCTAAGTGCTCCCCAACTGACACTTCAGTCACTTGCCCTACCTCATTCCCCAACAGGAGGTCTGGTGTTGCCCCCTTTCTAGTAGTGCCCTCTAAATATTGATGAGGAAATTTTCTTGGATACATTTAACAAGTTCCACCCCATCCAAACCCTTTACACTATGATTGGCCCTGTCAATCTTAGAGAAACTTAAATCTCCCAGTAATACTGCCCTATTATTCTTATAACCATCGTAATCTCCCTATGCATCTGCTCCCCTAATTCCTGCTGGTTATTGGGGACCCTATCATACAATCCCATCAAAGTGATCATCCCCTTCTTGTTTCTAAGTTCTACCCATATGGCCTCACTGGAGAATCCCCCAAAAATATCCTCTCAAAACACTGTTGTTATGTCCTCCCTCATCAAAAAGGCAACTCCCCCTCCTTTCTTACCTCTACCTCTGTCACTCCTGTAGCATCTGCATCCTGGAACATTGAGCTCCAGTCCTGCCCTTCTCTCAGCCATGCTTCTATTATGGCTATAATATCTCAGTCCCCAGAGCCAATACATGGTTTGAGTTCATCCACCTTACTTATTAAGCCTCTTGCATTGAAATAGATGCAGTTTAAACCAGCAGTCTTTCCTCTCTCTGTCGTGCTCCTGACTATCCTGTCTACTAAGCTTGCTAATCTACACATCTGCCTCACTGCTGCTGAGGGTCCCATCCCCTGCCAAACTTAGTTTAAACCCTCCTGAGTAGCACCAGTAAATCTCCCTCTCAGGCCTTTCAAAACTCTGAATAAATTATATTTGATTTTTCTGTTATCCCCTTTAGAAATTTAATGAAATTGGTCAAGCAAGATTTCCTTTTTGAAATCAATACTGACTATTCATTTTCCATCTCCAGGTGTTCTGTTCTTATCTTTAATAAGGATTCCACTATTGTTCCCACCAGCAAAGTTGAGCTGATTGATAACATACAATCATACAGTCCACTTCAGGACTTCCTGGTTCCTGTGATGAATTTTGGGCACTGTGATTTAATAATTTTGCTCACCAATGTGCCCCCACAATTTTCTGCTAAATATAATTTCCTGAGCCTACTATTCCAATTGGATTATCACGGGAATTTTCAGTGGCTCTGCATGCGCAGGCTTATGGAGCTGCATGTACTATATTTATTTGTTGACAGTTGTGTGACAAGTATGTCAAAGGCCACATACAAACTGTTCAATGAATACTATGCTGGCAGCTGTTCTGATGCAATTGGGGCACACAGATGTGAAATGTGGTAAAATAGCAGACATGAAAAGCATGAGATAAGCTTCTTTCAGTCAACTGAGCAGTTCCTTTTCTTCCATAACTGAAAGCATCATTATTCCCCAGCCATTCTAATTTTATTATCTAGAAGTAGCTTATTATTACAGTGTTAACATTTGATTATATTGAAGAGTTGAATTTAACATTTCTTCCTTATAGGTCAGACAGCTTATACAAAATGCTAACAGTGTGTTTTTTTTTAATCTCATAACTTCTTTCACAACCATCAAGAGACCAAGATATTGTAAGTAATATTGTTATCTGAGAAAGAAAGAGAGAATTTCAGCCTAAAAGAATGTATTGGCTCGGGGGTAAGGTTAAAACCATTAAAAATATCAGCAGTTGGGAATCCTGCTCTAACTCACTGACTTCCATGTTTAACTTAAGTGTGCTGGGCTGATTCAATGTAATCTTCAGAGGTCAGGTGAGTTGCCTATGAACCCGAGTCAATTGCTCAGCTGAAGTAATATTTCAACATACTTTAAAGTTTAATGAAATGTGTACAGGTTTTTCTGGCTTCATGAAACTCGCCAGTAAAAGCAAGAAGAGACAAACAAAATGGAAATTCAGGTACAGCTAAACTATAAACATTATGAACTCACAGTGCTCACATCTGCTTTCTTACCTACCCATGAGTAAGGATTTGTTCATATCATTTTTGCTGAAAGGTTATATTCGGAAATCTTTGAATCAGATCAGGGTTGGTGATACATTGGACAGGTTTTTGAACATGGAAGAATAACCATCAAAATCAGCAGTCTGCTGCTGTGAGATTTGAGACTGGACAGCAGAGAGATGTGCAGCCGAAGGGTGCGGCTCACGGATTAAAATTCCAATTGGTTTTAAATCTCTTCTATTACTCATTGCTGGTGACAGGAAGACAAAACATATGAATCTGAGAGCAAAAAGAAAACTGCTGGAGGAACTCTGTGGGTCAAGCAGCGTCTGTGGAGGCAAAAGAATGGTCGATGTTTTGGGTCGAGACCCTGCGTTAGGACTGGTTGCTGAATTTCATCTCTGAAGTGAGCTTCCATAGAATGCACAGATGACAACTGTGACAATAGTTTCTTCAATAGATAACGTGGCTAAATCTGTTAAACATTAAATGTGCAACCAGATGAGTCCATGCACACTCTGGATGCCAAAATATCTAGTTTTTTTTTGAAGTAGCCCTTACAGTACCTCACTTATTTGTATCCATGTTCTCCAGCAGTGAAGTGAGGCTCAGCCCAGGAGAAGATTAATATTGAGAGATGACACAGAAAGAGTCATGGAGTCATAGAGTTATATAGCACAAAATCAGGCCTTTTGGCCTCACCTATGCCAACCAGAGTATAGAAAGGCAGCGGCTGGATTTCCATTCATGGCAATCCAATAGTACCCAAGGAGGATCAGATTATCATGTTGATGACAGACATTTGATCCTTCCAGAAACTAGCCTTCTCCTGACTTCATTGTCATGCATTACAAGTAGTTGTGAACATCATCATCACCCTCAACAGCTGAGCCTCAGGATTCTTCCCGGACCCTGTGGATCTCCCTGTTGCTGGTGCACAAATGGGTTAGGCAGGCAGCTGACAGCATGTTTGCCAGGGCTAATGATCAGGTCAACTGCATCTGCGAGCTTCTTTTTCTCTGATACATTCAGCAAAGTCATGGATCCTTCCATTGGACAGCACAGTGATATTAGTTTACTTGGTGAACAATGTCAGAGGGATCAGTTGTCGGAAAGATCTCAAGGCCAGAATATGGATGTTCCTGCTATGATCCCAAAAGGTGATCACACCAGTCTGAGTAAACAAGTGGTTGGGTTTGGCTTCTCACAGTGCAAATTAACATTTTTTGTACATTGGTGGTAATCATTACACCCCCAACTCAATCAGGAGTCTTTGTGAACAGCAAGGGCTTCCACCCTTTCAACATGCAGGTGGCGTACAACCACAAAGAAGATACTTATGTAGCTGTGCATTAGATTTCCAGGGAGCTACCATGATTCTTTTATCCCGTGGAAATCTAAGGTCCAGAAACTCTTTGGATCTGCAAGCAAGCTTTAGACAGGTGAAACCCATTTCAAAAGTAGCTGTAAATTCCAGTCAGAAACATATGTAATGAAGCCTGTAGATGCAACAATGAATGATACACAGGCATTAGACACTGCCATATTGAAGATGCACTTCATGTAGACAGACAAATCTGGATGTGCCCTTCAGAATGTAATGGAGGGAGGGTGTCCACAATGGTTGTGCATGGCTGAGCTCTTCAGTACCAAAATAACAAAGAAGTCTGAATCTGCACAAGGAAGAAGGAACAATGCTCAGATTGTGAAACGTGATTTTAAAGAGGACGATGAAAGGCAGGAAGGTGATGAGGGCATGACAGGACCAACTTCATTAATTCATGACTTCCCTTTCATTATCAAGCAAGTTAAAAGATAAATTACAACCTGGCGAAAGGGAAGGGACAAAACAAGGTGGTGAAATTTAATAACATTGATATAACATTATTAAAGAACTGAAAATTCACACCATATCATGTGTCCATACACTTACCCTTGATCAAAGACATGATTACCTTCTTTTTCTACTGCTCCCACGAAATGGAAAGACTGTACCTTCATCAGAATGAGGCAGGTTGTTCTGTCTGCAGTGAGTGGGATACTGACTGAACGAGAGGGGCAAAGGAAGAGGAATGTAAACATTGACAGGGACATGGATAGGAAAGATTTAGAGGGATATGGGCTAAATTCAGGCAAATGGGACAAGCACAGGGAAGTACCTTGGTTGGCATAGATGAGGCCAAAAGGCCTGATTTCGTGCTATATAACTCTATGACTCCATGACTCTTTCTATGTCATCTCTCAATATTAATCTCCTCCTGGGCTGAGCCTCACTTCACTGCTGGAGAACATGGATACAAATAAGTGAGGTACTGTAAGGGCTACTTCAAAAAAACTAGAAATTTTGGCATCCAGAGTGTGCATGGGCTCATCTGGTTGCACGTTTAATGTTTAACAGATTTAGCCACGTTATCTATTGAAGAAACTATTGTCACAGTTGTCATCTGTGCATTCTATGGAAGCCCACTTCAGAGATGAAACTCAGCAACCAGTCCTAACGCAGGGTCTCGACCCAAAACGTCGACCATTCTTTTGCCTCCACAGATGCTGCTTGACCCACAGAGTTCCTCCAGCAGTTTTCTTTTTGCTCTCAGATTCGTATGTTTTGTCTTCCCTTCACCAGCAATGGGTAATAGAAGAGACTTAAGACCAATTGGAATTTTAAGTGCTTATCCAATGGGTGGAATACATTAGATGAGGGTGAATATCAGGGAGATATATCATCTTGGGAGTGCGAGTGAGGGTGGAAAGATAATGATGTGACACTGTGTATAGAAAAGGAAGAATGGTGTATTTGTGAGGTGTGAGGACTGATGTGATGTGGACTTAAGGAGGAGATGGGTGATGTGCTGAAATAATGTGAGGAGCAAAAGAGGACTTTAATATCTGAAGCAGGCCATGAAAATTGTACAACAATTGTTCTTGGTTTCCTAGACTACTTAGGATATTGTTTCTATATTTTTTTGCAGTGAAAACCTCAAAGCTCTGGCTGTTGCCCTCCTGGAGCACCTCCTGCTATGCCTCCTTTGTAGTATCAGCAGGTTCTCTGTCAAGTTGGCCTCATAAAACAAGATTATTTCCACATTCCAGACTCCTGAAAGTTGCACCTCATGGAGTTTGCACCTGAAAGGCATCTATCCAAGTTGTTTTATTTTAGCTAGCCATTTCATATAAATATTTCACATGATGGACAACCCCATCAATATATAAATCTTTTCTCTCAGAAAATCTTTTCTCTCAGAAAACTGGGTCAGACCAGTGTAGATATATTATTGATAGTGATACCACCTTAGGCAGGTGTACATGGGACACAATGAATGGATGTGAATGGATGAATGGACCATGCGAAAAATAATGGTCAGTGCCATCTCCTTCATCTGAACACTACTGCAGCATTATCTGGCCCACTGTCCATCACAGTGGTTTTGAGGGCTGAGTCTATCCACAGAGTATATTTATAAATATATTTGAAAGTGCTGAAGTAGCCCAAAGAACACCCCTTATATCACTCCCTTTGCTAGGCCTCCACACATTATTTTATTAAGTGTTTGCTGCCATCAAGTTTTTGAAGTGACAGGGCAAATATTATTGTTGTCTGTTGCAATACTACTGAGACTCTTAAATGTTTCTGCAAAGATGAGCAACTCCTTTGTGCTGATTATTTCTGTGAAAATGCAGCAGATGAAGATTTAAGTTGGACCCCTACATTATACATTCGAAGGGCACACATGCCTCCACAAAGTAGGCCAAACAATTAACCAGCCCTGTTACATCCGTCTAGTCAAGTACTCATTTTCCCCTATTGGAGAAATGAAAACGTGATAATTAGATTTTAATAATGTAAAATATTTCAGCTGTTGCAAATCTGAAAAAAAAGCCAAAATGGATGGGACTATTATGCAGGTCAGGCAGTATCTGTAGAGGGGGAAACAATTAAATTTTCAAGTCTATGACCTCTCAGTGGAACTGAAAAAGTCCAATAAATAAGCTTGAAGATGCAGAACAGCAGGTGGGAAGGAACAAACAACAGAGAAGGTTTGCTGTGAGGGTGGAAGGCAAGAGAGATTAAATGAGAACAATGGATCACTGAAGAAAGTGAAACAGGGTGATTGTGGGGCAATGAGAATAAGAAAAGAAATGGGATTAAATGTTGGATTAGTATAAATAGATGTTTGATTGTCAGCATGGTCTTGGTGGGCAAAAGAGCCTTGTTCGGTGACAATGACTCAGGGAAGCAAATACAAATTGTGAGGGAAAGCAGAATAATTATCAGGAGAAAAGTAGATGAATGTTTAAAATCTGGAACAAATTGCAGATAATCTAAAGTTGTTGTACTCAGAGATGTGTCTGGAAGGATGTTACGTGTCGAGTTCGAAGGTGAAATGCTGTTTCTAGAGATCATGTTGAACCATTGGAACAATGGAGGAGACTGAGTATGGAAAGGTCAGAGTGGGAGCGAGATAGAAATTTAAAGTGATAAGCAATTGGAAGCTCATGGTAATGGTGCAAAGAGAACAGAAGTCTTCTGTTCAGTGATCACCTAGTCTATACTTAGCCTCTCTACTGTGGAGGAGACTGCAAAGTGAGGAGCAAATAAAGTGCAGAAAATCGAAAAAAGTACATGGAATTTGGTGCTTCATTTAGGAAGTGACTGGGGCCCTGGATAGTAAGCAGTGAGAAAGTATTAGTGCAAAACATCCCAAAGGGAACAATTCCTTCAGGATGCTGAAAACTGGGAAGGGGAAAAGTTGTCTGGAATTATCATCATGTTGAATACGTAGAGAATAACCAAACACCACTAGGATGGAAGAGGAGGAGAAGGGACATCATATTTTGGTTTTGAATGGGAGGAGAAGGAGATGAGAGCAGAAGAGAGCAAAATGAAATGATTTACTTGAGGACTCTGCTAACTATGATGGAGGGGAACCCACTAAAGTTCAGATAAAACAAAACTATATGGAAATCACTGGTACTGAAGATGGCACTGTAGGAACAGATGTGACAAAGGCTAGGAAATGGGAGAATGGAGGAGGGTCATTAAAGTTAGTAGGACAGAAGGTTGTGTAGCTGAGGTATTTGTGGGAGTCTGTTGGCTTGTTGTGGAAACTATCCGATAAAATGGAAATAGAAAAATTGAAGGTGAAGCGAAGACCCAGAGTTAGAACTTGTGAAGGTCAGACCAGTATGAACATTGGAAGTAAAGGTAACACCATTTTCTAAATGAGGGTGAGCAGGAAGTGGCACTGATACAGTCATTGAAGTATCGAAAAAGAGGTGAGGATGGGGATCCGAGTAGCAAACAACGCACCATATATCTCATAAAGAGATGGTTGTAGGCTGGATCTGTACTGGTTTCCAGGACCGGAATAAAAAGTTGTTCAATGTAAGGACTTCTGTCAGTTGGAGGAGGCTTATAGTTGTAAGAGAATATTTATGCCCTAATTCAGGCGTAAGCCAAAGACTATCCTAGTGGGGAATGGAGGTTACAGGGATTGGATTTTGAAAATCAGACCACTGGGGACAAGGCACTGGAAACTGTTAAGCAGCAGAGGCCATCAGGAGTGTCAAAGATGTAGGTGGGAGAAATAGGACAAGGGCAGTTAAAAGGTTGGTGGGACAAAAACAGACTGGGATGATTATGCTGCTGGGATACCCCTTCCTGTAAATCATACTGAAAAGTTAGAAGGAGATTATGTCTAATTTCACCACACAGCAAAGTTCTATAGAGCAGGTAAAATCAGTCATTGTGTGAGAAATTATGCCTTGACATTTGTGACAAGGTGATGGATCAGAGGGAGATTTCAGGAGGTGTCCAAGAGTTGATGGCAAGCTTCTTCAAGATAGGTGTTGGTTTGTCAAACACAAAATAATGCCCTTGTTTGCAGGTTTCATGGCAAAAATTGGGATTAGGCCTTACTGAACAGCTATTGGGGCTGATCTTCTGCCCAGATCCTGTCAAGCCCATGTCTAGGCAATTCACAAGTGCAAACTTCCACCCAGTGCAAGTGGTTAAACGTAATGACATCACAGCTTTGACAACTAATGATGTCCTGCATTTAAGCTCACCATCTGGCAAATCTTCCACCATCACTTAAAGTTTGTGCTGGGAGCTGACATCCTAGTGGAAGATTGCATTCAAGACCATGTTGTAGGAAATCATTATTGTCCAAGGGCAGGAGGCCTGACAACTCAGTTCAGCAGAAGAGCTGTCCTGATATTTGATATCAGATTTTAAAAATATTTGTGGTTTATGTTCCATAGGTTTTCATCGTGCTAATACACAGTACTTGCAATATCTACTGGGTTCGTTAAAAAAATGGGCTTATTCTTCATTTTTTGACAAGTTAACCCAGGTCACTTCACACATAAAGTAATCTCTTGGCTCTTAATGAACATGTATTTAGAATTACCCTTTCGTTGTTGACTTTGTTCCTTTTGGAAATGATTTGCCTTAATATTTTAGCAAGAACGGTTTGGCTCTTCTAATAAAGTTCCAGCATTACAGACACAGTTTAGCTATACTCCATTTTTCTTCCAGCAGGACAATTGAGCTTAGAGGCAAAAGGATATTAAATCTACCGAATAAAAAACATTTGGAGTAATGGAATGAAACCAAGTTCTGTGATAGGACTGTAAAACATAATGTTCAATAGGTCTTGCAGAGAAAAGAAACAAAATAATAAATATAAGAATAGAGATAATGCTTGAGGAAAGGGGAAGGAAGTAAGAAGCAAATTACAGATTTCAGAAGCAACCACGGAAATTAATAAAGGTACAAAGGAGATGAACGACAAAAGATTAGACCTTGTAATATTATGAAATGCAAACAGGAGGGGAGTAAAGGAAGTACCAAAAGGTAAATGATCTAATGACAAAAGTAAAATCATAAGGAAATTATAATTATGATAAAGAAATAAGATCAACTAGGTTGTGGATTTAAGAAAAAAATGTGAAGAATTTGAAAAAGTGAAATAATGGAAGAGCATAAAAAACAAAAATGAAAAAGGAAAATAAAAAAGTATGATGATAAATTAAACATCCATCCCTTCCAGAAGTCCATCAGAAAAAAAAATTATGTTAGAGGAATTGATAAAAGTCGATGGGAAATCAGGAAATTATTTGACAACAGCAAAAGAAATCCTGATTTAAAAAGATCTCTATTTCATTCTGAGTGGTCTTGAGATTCTGGGACAGAAGAAAGAAAGCAGAATGTATCATAAATAGAAAATGAACAATAGGTTTTAAAAATCAAAAATGAAAAAGAAATAACACTGAGAGCTTTTCATAGCTCATATATGAAGAATAACTGGACAGATACACTTTATTAATTTTGCATAGTTATCATATTGCAATGCCCAATATTTTGTACTCTTAGAATTGTTGACACATGCTTTGATTGTATAAATTTTTAGTGGCAGTTGAGCAAGTATTAATTTGTTTCCATATTTCTTGGAAGTAAATAATTTTAATGATTTGTTATATAAAAAAACTGTATTTCTAAACTGCCTTAATAAGCCCACAGCATTTTATGCCCAATTAAGTACTCATGAAGTATTATCATTGTGAAACTTTACAAAGTGCAGCAGCCATTTAACACACATCTTTGTCTGTCCATCGTCTTGATTTCCTTACTTTAATTGCCTTTTCTGGTCCTATAACCTTCCAAGATCTCTTCACCTATTCTTACCTCTTGAGCATCCTGAGTTTTTATTGGTCTATCATTGGTGGCCACATCTTCAGTTGCCCTAAAGTCTGAACTTCCATAATTTGGTATATGTATGTATGTAGGGTATATATGTAAATGAAGGTATAGTTAGTTCCCTGGATAAATCCAGCTATGCATGTACTAGCAGCTCTCTGAGTCCATCCATGTTTCATTATATATTCTGTATTGTTCAGGTAAGAATTAAGTGATTGAACATTCATTCCAAATTGGTGACCAAGTCAAATCAACAAAACAGATGATACCAGCAAGAGTGAAATCTTCATGTCCCTCAATGTGGAGTGATCCTGGAAGATTGCAGGTATTTGTTTAATCTTCAACTGCATACATAGATTAGTTCCGGTTTCCTCCCACATTCTAAAGATGTACGGGTTAGGAAGTTGTGGGCATGCTATATTGGCGTCGGAAATGTGGCGACACTTGTGGGCTGCCCCCAGAACATTCTACGCAAAGATGCAGCCTGTGCTCTTTAGAAACAATGGTGCTTGATTACTGTGAGACTCATTCCTGATCAAAATCATGTTGTCACCAATTTAGTCTGTGTAAAACAAATAATGTTCCCTAATTCATCAATCATGTTATATCTGATTCACATTATGGAAACAGGCATTGTAGAAGAACTATCTGTATATATGGAGCAAATGAAAATAATTTTCCTGATTTACTATGCAATTGGAGTAGCAGAAGGAAGCAATCAGAGCAAAATCAATCCATCCACAAGCATATAAAGACATTATTTTAATAGATATGGTGTTTGATACTTATACAATGCTGACTAATTTGATAAAACCAGATAGGACAATCCTTGTATTATTCAATGAAATTGTTGAAATATTTCAGATTAACTTTAATCCAACTACTTCAGAAATTTTCAAAAGCTCAAGGTTTTATATTTGTAGCTGAAGTCCTGAAGGAGTGATCAGTGATGATATCACAAAAATAAAGATTCCATTGTAGTACTGTAATTTCTGGATGTCCCTAGACTGTTAGCTTAGGGATTGGCTTGAGTTGAGGGTTGCAGATTCAAGCAAAATGTTTCAATACAGTGAAGTTCACTTTTAACAAGGCTTTGCTTTGTCAATAGTGTTGAAAATGAGAGGGAGTTTTGACTGTACAGAATTCAAATGTGTGGGCCATGTGCAGATGTCCAAGTGCAGTAATGGCAGTGTTTACTTCCTCTTCCATGGCCCATACATGTGGACCTGAAGGTTATTTTCCAGAGAAGATCTTGTCACCATTGTCTGGGCAACCACTTGTGTTCATTCAGAATATCTCCTTGTTCCAGCTGTAACCAGATATTATATTAACATCTTGCCACTCCATTAACCTGTTAAGGAGACTTGAAGAAACTTGATGATGGAGAGGGGATCACTAAACTGCTTCCAAGAATTTATTAGCAACAGAGATTCAAATACAGAGAGGAAAATTTATGTCACAGAAGTACATCATTGAAGTTAGCAAAGATCATGGGGAATATATGGTGAATGAAATTTACATAATAGCTAACAGCAATGAAAAGAAAGCATCAAGACCACTGTCGGAGCTAATGGTTGGAATATAGAAATGAACACTGATACTACAGTAGATCATTCTGCTACAGGGTTTGATATACTCAAGCAGAGAATCAGGAAAATCCCACTGACCAGCAGTATCTATACCATTCACATATTTAACACAAAAGAGTCTGAGAGAAACGAAGTGTGCTTTTCTTCAAAGAGATGTTGATCTCAAGTCTTTTTTGGGCACAAGTATGCTAGGTTTGTTTAACACTCTATGCCATTACATTATGAGCACAATTATTCCTGGCAATGGGACAAAGACGACCAGCATCATATGATGAATGCAAACTCAGCCTTAGCAGTGAATCATTTTTGGTCTGCAGTGACGCAGAAAGGGCACCGATGCCTTCAAGGATATTGTTGGGGCAGTCATTACAGACGCAATGGATACGGATCATGACAAATTCATAGCACACACTCCTTTTGTGTTGACAGGGAGAGAGAAGCATGCACAGATTGAAAAGGAAGCACTGGCCATTATTTCAGCATTATTCGCTTTCACTAATTTATCTTCAGACAACCTTTTATGTTCATGACAGACAACAAACTATTGTTGGCTATTTTTGAACTGTAATCAGCCAGCCCAATGATGGCACCACGGTGCCTGCAAAGTTGGGCTGCATTAATCGCTCAGCATGATTATTCTATTGGTTATCATGACATCAGACAGAATATCTTGGCAAATGCCCTTGTGAGGTTTTCATATGAAGAAGCAAGAAATCGCAATAAAGGTTTTTTCACATTGTAGACTGTGAATGGTGATTATTCAGTCACAGTTAAGGAGATTGCAAGGAACAGTCAGAAGGATATTGTAGCTTGGCAGGTGTATGAATGGTCTGGATTGTCTGAGTCTGACGTTGGTTATCATTGAGAAGATTCTGGGTAAAAATTCCCAGAGCACATTGGGAACATATTTTGAAAGACCCTCATACTCAGTCCCTTGGCATAGTTCACATGAACTTAATGGCTCATGGATTTGTTTACTGGCCTGGGAATGATATGTTCAACCTGTCAAGGCTATAAGACCCAAACTCCTGAAATTCCCACTCAAATGTGGAAGTGGCCTTTTGAGACCATTCCAGAGGGTTCATATTGATTATTAGCAGATAATACCAGGTAACTTCTTAATCCTTGATATCAACTTGACAGCAACTGCAGCCCTTGTATAAGGTATGCCAGGGAGAGGATAAGAGACAAGTTACAATAAAGTTTAGCCACACCTAAGAAAATAATTAATGCCAGAAAATCGGATGTGGTTCTGCTTCAATGAGTTTGAAAGCTCGGTGTAAAGCATAGTTCTTCACAACCTGTTCCAAATTCAAAAGCTCTATCATTACTATAAAGGAAGTATTAATAAAGCAGCTCATGACTAAGTCAGACAAGCCCATGAAACAGAGAACAGAAGCATTTCAAGCTACTACAGACAATATACTACAAAGTGCAAGTTATTGTCTGTCCATTCAAGATGATTACCAAGAGTCAGAAATAACAAAGAAGAAAATCTTTGCATGTTATAAGAAATGTTCCATTAGCTACTCAGGTGCAATGTCAGTCTCAAAAGAAGCAAGTAAACATTCATAAAAACAGTTTATTTGAGATAAAAGTAGGTGCAAGTGGTTTGCAGCCAGTTAAAGAAATGGTGAATGCAATTGTGAACACAAGGAAACTGGAAACATTGGAGAACCTTGGTCATGCTCGGGTAGAGTTGAGTACCAATCCAGATTTCGACCAGATCTTACAACTAAACAGCTGCCATTACACCAGTTACTGAAGGTGGAGGAAAAATGAAATTGGGGTTAGAAACAGCAAAATGTATGTGTCAGGAAAGTGTGTCTTTGTCAGGTTACATAATCAAAGACCCCACACATCCTCGACATTCTCTCTTCTACCCCCTTCCATTTGGCAGAAGATACAAAAGTTTGAAAGCGTACACCAGCAGGTTCAAGGACAGCTTCTTTCCTGCTCTTATAAGACTATTGAATGGTCCCCTAGTACAATAAGGTGGACTCTTGACCTCACAATCTACCTTGTTATGGCCTTCCACCTTATTGTCTGCCTGCCCTGCACTTTCTCTGCAACTGTAACACTTTATTCTGCATTCTGCTATTGTTTTCCCTTATAGTACCTCAATGCACCATCGTAATGAAATGATCTATATGGATTATTTTCACTATACCTCAGTACTTATGACAATAATGAACCAATTTACCATACATACAAGAAAAGGTGTGTGACACTTTGAATCATTGACACAATAAGTCAAGCAAAGAATGAGAAGTAACAATTGTGTTCACATCCCATATTTTGATGTGGAGTAAAATTGTTGAAGAAGTACTGAAGAAGCAGATATTACAGGAGTACTGAAGTTTAACTGAGGCATTGATTAGCAAACATCTTTCTAAACCACAGAAAAACACTATATTCCACAACAAATTATCATCCTGCTGAGATTCCAATCTGTAGAAGATTCAGAACATAATGATCACATTATGTTTTGCATTTCCGTACAACTTTGAGGTTGACAGGTCAGCCCATCAAGTCTATGGTAACCCCATTAGTCCCATTTCCCCCACTTATTTCCCTGGAACCTATTCTCTCACATGCCCTTTAACGCCTCCTGATTCTCCCACCAGCCATCCAGACTGGTGGTAATTTACATTCGCCAATTACTCTCCCAATCAGCACATCTTCGGGATGTGAGAAGAAAGCAGAGCACCCTGGGGGAAACCACTTAGTCGTAAGCAGAAAGCACAAATTTCATCAGATATCGGTATCAAACCTGGGTCCCTAGAGCTGTGAGACAATGTGCCACTCTTAATTCTGCTAATTTTGAAGGGAGAGGGGAAGAGACAGTTGAGTCTGAAATGAAATAACTCAATTTAATAAGAATTGTCTTAACACCACCTAACAAATCAAATATTTGGAAATGGAATGTTTGAGTGTTGGAGGTATGCTGTACAAAGAATTACCTTGTGACAAAAGGAGAAAAACGTTAGGCAAGTACATTTAAGCTTTTAATTCCAGGAGGAGATCCAAAAGAACCTATTGAAAAATAATGGGACTATGAGTGTATTCCAGAACTTGATCCAGTGGAGAAATGACGCAAGATTTCACTGAACCAAATCAAGAGATGATATTTTCCTTAAGAAGTGGATGTAACTACAACTGCACAAATTACTCTGAGAAGGTGGAAGCAACTCTCAAAAACTGTGATAGCTTAAGTTGTAATTAATGTATATCTATGAATCAATTCCTTTCAGAAAAGGGAAATCAGTGAAGCATATTTTAAATGAATGACTTATATATCATGTGCATTTAAGACCTGTGTATTAGGAATTATTATTCATGGGCCATCTTTCTGGAATTATGGAATAGGGGAGTAGGTAGTTAACTCAAATGGGAACCAGTCTTTAAACAACAAGTGTTTATGCAACCTCCCCACTGTATACAAAGAGACACCATTGTTTATTTAAAATTGCACATTGTCAGTTCACCACAAGAGGCCACTTAAAAGATTTGCTTTGGAAACTGACAAGGTAATTGCTTCTATTGACACTTGTGCAATGACATGTCTGTTTTGTCAATTAATATTCTGGCAGTTTATATATTCAGGGAGTCATGCCTACAAAAGTAGTATGTTTTGGGTTTCTGGTGTTTTGTGCTCAGAACCCCTCAGACCAGCCATTGGTTTTTGAATAAGGGCCCTGCCATTTGGGATGTGCACTCATTGCTAGTCTGTAACTCTGCAACATTACCTGTCTACTCTCAAAATGTTAAAGATAAATAGGTAAATATAACCATTGAAACTGTAGTTAATTGTTTATTTTTGTTCTTGTGTTTAAAAAGTATAAAACATCACAATACTGCATCTGGAGAGGAGAAATAAATTCTCCAGAAGATCTATTTGTGTTGAATAAATACCTTTTACATCTACCAGCTTCAATCTCCAAAGGCTTATTCACAGTCCCAACAATCAAGCACCCATTTGCACTAATCCCATTTTATTCTCCCACATATTCTATTATCTTCAACAGAATCTACCGCTCACCTACACACTGGGGGAAATTTACAGTGGCCAATTAATTTATCAATCCACATATCTTTGGAATGTGGGAAGAAACCCATGCAGTCACAGGAAGAACATGCAAACTCCATACAGATAGCACCGGAGGTCAGGATTGAGTCTGGGTCATTCAAGGTGTGAGACAGCACCTCTGTTAGTTACTTGATAGCAGCTCTATGAGATGTGCCACTGAGCAATCCCTGTCTGGTTAGAAATAAGGAACACTGATACATGTACATACATTACCTATAGAAACAGGGGTAACCATTCAGCCTATTTAGCCGGATCAGCCATTTAATAAGATTATATCTGATGTCTATTTTTCATTTATCCAGCTGCCTCGGTGCCATATTCTGTTATAATTGTGTCAACAAAAAGTACTAATTGAATTAATTCTATCAGTTTTTGTGGGAGAGTATCCCTCTCCTACCAGTTTTTTTGCAGGAAGAAGTGTATCCAGATTTCTTTCTTGAAAGGTCTGATTTTAAAGTTGTGTCCTCATGACCCAGAATCTGTGAACAGAGGAAGATTATTTTTCTCATCCTCCCTAGCAATTCCATTCAAAATCCAAATAATCTTAATCACTTCATTTTTATGCAGGAATGCAAGTTCATTCCTGTAATCCCTCCTCATAATTTAATCACAAGAGTCTTATTAACATGCTGTTGAATCTGCTGCACCAGTTGCTATTGAAAATTAACATATCCATTTTAAGATATAGTGACCAGAACTGTAGACATTACTGCAACATTGGCTAACTGCACTTCAGTTTCACTGGATCTTATTTTGGTTTATATTCCAACCATTTAGACAGAAAAGCCAAGATTTCTTTAAGTATTTTATTGACTATTTTATGCACCTAATCACTGTATTTTAGTGATGTGTGTACATAGATTCACGAACCTTCACTTTCATTGTTTTTGTCACTTGAAGTAAACTCAGATCTATCCTTTAATTGACTTTAATATACAACAGCACTGAAATTTATTTATTTATTTGCCCACTCACTTAATCTCTGTAATATCATTTCATTGTCTGCACAACGAGTCTTCTGTCTTTGAATATTTTTTTTTGTCTTTGTGCGTGTAAAATTAGTTATAAATATAGTGAATAGCTGAGAACCAAGCATAAATTTGCATGCAATGTCAATAATCATTTCCTTCCATGTCTAGGACATACCTAATATCCCTACCCTTGTGTAGAAAAAAATATACAACTATATAACACCCATTTTCTGGCTATAGGGGATGGTGATTTGCTCCCAATTTGGCAAGGAATATATATGTACATACTTGTAGTGTGCATCATATTTTTTGTTGTTCACTGAATCATCAGTATGTCTTTTAGTTTCTTCATTTTTTTTACTTAAAGTCAATAGACTTTCCCAACAAACTGAGTTTGAACCTAATTATTTGCCCAAAGCTCTAATTTTAAGATGAGTTAAATTTGTACAATCCAAACAATCCTAAATTCCCAGGAATGCTCAATGCAGTTCAGTCATCCGTCCTAAATGAGGACTGTATTTTAAAGCATGTTGGGTTAACCAGCCTTGCCTCAAATAATTAGGAAAAGAAACGATAATTTTCAAGATCTTTATTTAGATAAAACTATCCATTAAATTAATCAGAGGTTGGTATATATGGTATATTCAAGTGCTGTCTGTTCACGTATGCCTGTGTAGAGGTATCTGTGTATGTACGTATGCTTCTGTGTATCTGTTTCTTTATGTATGCTTGTGTTTGCAATAGTATGTGTGTGTGTGCGTGTGTGTGTGTGTGCGCGTGCATGCACGTGTATCTGTGTGAATGAAAGACTAAGGAAAAATGATGGTGCTCTATTTATGCACAATATATTTGTTTTGTGATTAACCTTTGCCTTTTCCTTTTCCTCATATGCATAATTCCTTTAAGGAATGTGTTAATAGATATGGAAAAATACATCAAGGGGGGTTTGATTGATTGAGTTGGGGGTTCAACTCAACTTTACTAGAAATCCCCTGAAAATGCATTGATCCATTGTTATGCTTTTGTTCCCAGAGCTCTGTTCCTTGTACTTTAAGATTCTAATATGTGATATATATCATGTTTATTTTCAAGCTTCAAGATTATGTGCTGCCTCTGGATACATGTATAGAAGATGGTGCTTTTGTGGATGATATTATAAATTAAACACAAATAGTACACTTGTGAAAACAATGCTCATTCTTGCAATAACACCTTTTCCTCTAGGATTTGTGTGGCTCTTCCATGGAAGTTACAATAGGCCAAATGAAAAAGCCCACATGAAAATTCATTTACAATGTCCATATACGTATATACTTAAGGCACTCTGGTCTGGCTCCTATCACATCTATCCACATGCCTGCTGCTGCTGTTGTGAAAATCACCTGGTCACTCCCTGCCAGTACAAGGTAGATGATGGGATTAGTTTACTGGAAGCAGCTTCTAGAGTTCTTGTATTCAAGAAAATGGAATCCTGAGGTTTAGCTTTCTTTAAGAAGTCGAGTAGAACTCTCCTGTTCCTAACCCAACAAAAGAAAGGATTCTCTTTTTTAGCATCATTGGGACTGGTCCTCTTGCAGTGTGGGCTTTTCAGTCAGACAAACCCAATTAAAATTACAGATGGCCCCTCGGATATCATGAACACATATTGAAGGACGATTGCTCTGAGTATGTTTCCTTTCCAATGTCAGATTAAAATTAGACAGAACAAGAACTCAGTAGAGTAACTGTGGTTGATTAACACAGGACATTTTAATCCACAAATATCATGCAACAATACAGAGAAAAGCTTCCAGCCCTCACAAAGAACACCATGCCTTTCTCCCCACTAATTCCCCACCTTCCCAGTTATAGTCTGGATTCCATCTCCTCACCTTCAGGAAAAAAAATGACTTGTACCTCTGACATTTTGCCACAGCCCGTATGTTACTAAAGCTGTCATCACTTTGTCATCTCTCTACTGGCACAACGATAGGTATAGTGCTGTAAAGATTAAGATGGACTAGTAATCCAAGGGCAAGAGTTCATAGCCCACCAGAACCGTCATTAAATAATTTTCATTTTTCAATTAAATACTGAAAGAAACTTTGTCTCAGTAATTGTGATCAGATTGTCATTAAGACCCATCTTGCTAACTAAGGCCTGAAATTTGGCTTTCTTATGTAGTCTGGCCTATACCTTCCTTCAGACACAACAGTTAAGTTGACTCTTAACTTCAGTCCTTGGAAATGGCTAAGTGAGAGATTCAGTTCCACAATACTATAATGTTAAAACAGAAGAATAAAACCAGGCAAATCACTCGGCATCAATCAAACGAAGATGGCAATGTCAGTCCCACACAGCCAACCTAGGAAAATCCTCCTCATGAACACCTGGGGACTGTTGTCCAACTAGGGAGAACTGTCCCATGGATTAGTCCAGCAAAAGCAACTTCCCGTAACTTGTTTTTTCTGTTTGTATCAGAAATGGCTAATTCTGCTGTAGGTTATTTATATTTAATATTAACTCCATTTTTCTCACTCCATTAACACTGCCTGATCTGCTGGGCATCAGCTCTGAACTGCATTTTACAGCTATTACATGTCTTTTGTTTATTTCCTTCCTAATTGCTCTCATTAATATATCAAACAAATGACTTCATCAACAACTTATCACCAGAACTATTTTTTCAGGATATTTTTTCTTTGTCCTTTCCATCCCTCCTCTTCACTTTCTGCAATTTACAACTAACTTGTTTTCTCTCTTTCCCAGTTGGAACAAAGTATCATTGACCTGAATTTTTAACTTTTTCATTTCCACAGATGCTGCTTGACCTGCTGACTTTTTCCAGCACTTCTTGTTTCATTTCATTTGCTGAGGAGTTGCAAATGGAATTAAATATTGTTCAAACATTAGCTAGCGTCCCCACTTCTGACCTTGTTGAAGTGCCTGAAGAGGATTGTTCCTGGGAGCCCGAAGGAGCAATTGCCACAATGTCCTGTGGCTGAGATGATTGGCTTCCATCAACCCCAACAATGTTCCTGTGTGCCAGTCATGACTCCAGCTCTTGGAGTGTTTTCTGATTGATGCCCATTAACTTCAGTTTTACCAGTGTTCCTTGATATGATACTTGGTCCCTTCAGCAAAGTATGTTTCACCTCAGGAAGCTCTTTGGCCCATGCTTGTTCCAAGGATCTGACAAAGCAAATGAGTCCTGGCAAAACTCACACTTCAGATCAATAGGTTACTGGAGAGTAAACATTACTTGATAGTACTGTTGATGACTGAGATGAGATTGAGGGAGCAAAAATTAGCCGGATTGGATTTGTCATTTTTTTTTGGTGGATGGGACTGATGTGAGTTATTTTCCACATTGTTGGGTCATTGCTAGTTTACAAGTATCGGCACAGTTTGTCTCTTTATTACTGAAGCCAACATGTTGTCTGGTCCCATTGCCTTGAGTGTGTTGTATTCTAGTGGCTGTTCCTTGACAGCACATGAAATGAATAGAATTGAATGATGCTGGCTTTTGCAGTTGTGGAGACGTCACAAGGAATTTGAGATTGAGCTCATCATTTCTGTCTGAAAATGATTGCAAACATTTCAGCCTTGTTGCTGACCCTCTGGCCCTTGGCTCTGGTATCACTGAAAATAAAAATATGGTTGGAGCTTCCTTTCCTTGTTGACTGTTCAATTGTCCACCACCAATAATGACCGGATATTGCAATACAGCAGAACTTTGATGTGTTCGTTTTTCATAAAATTTCTAAGCGGTGAAATTGCATGCCACTTTTGTTCTTTAGAACATCATAATGTTGACACCTCATTTTGAGGTACACCTGGAACTGCTCCTGCCATAGTTTTCTGTACACTTTGTTGAACAGAACTGGCTTGATGACAATGACAGAGTGAGGGAAATGTCAGGCCCTGACATCAGTGATTGTCAATGTATATATTTTTGTTGTTGCTGATTCAGAACTGAGGTCGCAGTTCAAAACTGAGCATAGATGAAGCACTCATCTCTGCTCAGATATGAACTGCAACCTCTGTTCTGAAGTACTTAACATAATGTTGTGCTACAAATTGGAATGTATCCTTGATGTAAATGAAAAGGAAGATTTTGTGCAAAGATGAAGAAACATAAAATAGATATGGCTACTCAAGGGAAAGAAGAGAATGTAATGAAAGACAGAGGCTGAAGCAGAAGCAAAAGAGGAGAAACAGGCAGGGAGCAAGAGAGGGAGAGAGGCAGAGAGAGAGAAATAGAGCGATAGAGACAGAGAGAGAAAGCAGCAAAATGCAAACAGCAGAAATCAGGTCAGAGACTATATCACGTGACTTACTATTTAGAATATCATGGAACATAAATTAGTTTGAACTAAAATTGCTTTATGGAATGTCTCTTGGAAAGAGGCCATGTCCTAGGAGTGTCCTGTTTCTGATTCTCTTGGCTGCAAAACATAGTTGCAGATCTACCAATTTGACAGAAATGTCCTGCCATATTCCAACTGTGGGGATAGTGGATTGCTTTACCTTCACAAATTCAGAAGCAGAGTAGTTCAGCATGTCTTGATTATTTACCTTGCTGTAAAATGTGTTGAATATAATGAGCTGCATCAAGCTGGGTTCAGTTCACCATCCATGGTCCCCATTCAGCCATACATACCTGAGACAGGTGTGGAGGGTTGAAAAGCTGACCGCCTGGGCCTGGGAGGTACCAGTGAGGTCAGCAGGCAGTAGGTCTCAGGTGAGGTAGTTATGAGGCCATGTCTGCTGAAACCTTGACAGCCTTTGACAGCAGGAGAAAAAGGGGTGGGAACATCACTTCCTATCGGAGCTGTTGAGCTCTTAAACAGTTTTTAAATGAATTTGATATTCAGAAGAAAAATAAAGCTATTGAGATTGCTTTAAGTAATGAAATAAAATTATCTCAATCTAAAATAAAATTAAAAAACTAGGTAAACACCTTAAACATCAAAGATAATTAAAACAAATTAAAGTAAATTAAAGGAAGAAAAATAATTAAATGAAATGACTTTTTTTCATCTGGTTTTGGAGTTGCTTTGGGAAATGTATTTTTATTTACTCATCTCTCAGATTTGACAGCAAGGCCACAATTTATTGCCCATTCTTAACTACCCTTGAGGAGTGATGGTGAGTCACTTTCTTGAGTTGCTGCATTCCTTGACACCCAATGGTAATGACGGATGTGCAATGTATTTTCCAGATCAGGATGGTGTCTGACTTAGACAGTCTTCCCATGAGCCTATCTTCTCATTCTTGATGGTAGAGGCAAAGGACTTGGGAGGTGCTGTCCATTTATTTAGATGAGTGCAGCTACAACAATGCTTATTAAATGAAATATCATGGCTGCCTCTCAGCTTAGTGAATTGAGTCCAGCAATAGAGTGGAAGGCTGGATGCATCAGCCTCCAACCTCCAGTTAATCTCCGATTTCTATGTTGCAATGCGTAGGTGGAGAAGTCAAAGACAAACTGGCCTATGAGTAAGATGTTGTCAATGACTTTACATGGATGTTTTGTCCCATGAAATAGAAGATTATTGATTTAAGCTTTGTTGAAATAATAGTTGTGGAAATAACTACTTTCCGCATCCTGCTTGATTAGTACCCCATCCATCACCCTAAATGTGTATTCCCTCCACCAATGCACAATGGCTGCAGTGTATATCATTGACAAAATTCATTGCAGTTTTCACCTCAGAAGCTATTTCAACAGTATCTCCCAAAAGGTTTTCAGATGCATTGGAATTTCACAACCTCTCCAAGTCACACACCATCCTGATGTGGAAATATATCACCATTCCTTTAACACATCTGACTGGTTACATCATGGTCTGGTACAGCAATTCAAATGTGCAGGAACGTAAGAAGCTGCAGAGTAGTCGACTCAGCCCAATACAGCACAGGCACATCCTTCCCCACCATCGGTAGTATCTATGTGAGGCGCTGCCTCAAGAAGGTGACATCTATTGCCAAAGATCCCCACCATCCAGGCCGTGCCATCTTCTCGCAGCTACCATCAAGCAGGAGGTACAGAAGTCCCACACCACCAGGTTCAAGAACAGCTACTTCCCTTCAACCATTGGTTCTTGAACCAACCGGCACCTCCTTAATCACAAGCAACACTCTGACCACCTTGAATTACAATGGACTTCGTTTTTTTTGTTGTTCTGTGTTCTTTCTTATACAACCTATATTTAATTTATGTTTTTATGTGCCTGTGATGCTGTTGCAAGTAAGTTTTTCATTGCACCTGTGCACACATGTACTTGTGCATATGGCAATAAACTCAACTTTGACTTTGACTTTGAAATCCTGAAACTTCTTCCGCAACAGCACCCTGGGAATACTGCAATGGTTCAACGAAGTGGCTCACCACCACCTTCACAAGAGCAATTAGTAATGGGCAATGTAGGCCAGCATATCAATGAATGAACAACCAAAAAAATCACACGCCTATCACCTTGATGACAGTGCAAAGTGATAACAACATAGTGAAGAAAGCAGGGTGCCTGCAAACTGACAGAACAAAATTACCAACTGGGTGTTGTCTCTACAAAGACATTGAGGGACAACAACACATTTAAACTATTTATGAGTTGTGACTTTAAAGTGACTGGGACAAATGGAATACTTGTTACGTTGTTGCATTATTGAAAATGCAAACTGTGTGGTTCTTCTATCCAATCAGGATGACAGGATGAACACACCAATAGATGCATAGAGACCTGAAAGTCCATGCTTAAAAAGCACTAAATTACTCCGTTTGGTTACTTAATGTTGCAGCAAGATAAACATCTTATACATATAGATATTTAATTACCAACAATCATAAAATAATATAAATAATTAGAAAACTAATCTTAAAAACATTTTTCAGAGTCTTTCTGGTTTGGTATTGGTATTGGCTTATTATTGTCACTTGTACTGAGGTACAGTGAAAAACTTGTCTTGCATACCACTCGTACAGATCAATTCATTACACAGTGCAGATACATTGAGTTAGTACAAAGTGCATTGAGGTAGTACAGGTTAAAAAAACAATAACAGAGTACAGAGTAAAGTGTCACAGCCACAGGGAAATGCATTGCAGGTAGACAATAATGTACAAGGTCACAAAAAGGTAGATTGTGAGGTCAAGAGTCCATCTCAACGTATAAGGGAGCCATTCAATAGTCTTATCACAGTGGGATAGAAGCTGCCCTTGAGCCTGGTGGTATGTGCCCTCAGGCTACCAACAAGCAGGAGGTACAGAAGCCTGATGGGAGAGGAGAAAAGAGAGAATGACCCGGGTGGGTGGGGTCCTTGATTATGCTGGCTGCTTCACCAAGGCAGCGAGAGGTAAAGACAGAGTCCATGGAGGGGAGGCTGGTTTCTGTGATGTGCTGGGCTGTATCCACAATTCTCTGTAGTTTCTTGCGGTCCTGGGCAGAGCAGTTGCCATACCAAGCCGTGATGCATACAGGTAGGATACTTTCTATGGTGCATCGATAAAAGTTGGTGAGTGTCAAAGGCGACATGCCAAGTTTCTTTAGCCTCTTGAGGAAGTAGAGGCGTTGGTGAGCTTTCTTGGCTGTGGCATCTACATGGTTGGACCAGGACAGGCTATTGGTGATGTTCACTCTCAGGGACTTGAAGCTCTCAACCCTCTCAACCTCAGCACCATTGATGTAGACAGATGCATGTACACCGCCCCCCTTTCCTGAAGTCAACGGCCAGCTCTTTTGTTTTGCTGACATTGAGGGAAAGGTTGTTGTCATGACACCATGTCACTAAGCTCTCTGTCTCCTTCCTGTACTCCGACTCATCGTTATTTGAGATACAGCCTACTACGGTGGTATCATCTGCAAACATGTAGATGGAGTTAGAGCAGAATCTGGCCACGCAGTCATGAGTATATAGGGAGTAGAGTAGAGGGCTGAGGATGCAGCCTTGTGGGGCACCAGTGTTGAGAATAATTGTGCTGGAGGCATTGCTGCCTATCCATACTGATTGTGATCTGTTTGTTAGAAAGTCAAGGATCCAGTTACAGAGGGAGGTGTTGAGTCCCAGGTCTCGGAGTTTCGTGATGAGTTTGCTTGGAATTATAGTATTGAAGGCTGAGCTGTAGTCAATAAACAATAGTCTAATGTGGGTGTCTTTACCGTCCAGATGCTTCAGAGCTGAGTGTAGGGCCAGGGAGATAGCGTCTGCCGTAGACCTGTTTCGGTGGTAGGCGAATTGCAATGGGTTGTGGTTGTCTGGGACGCTGGAGTTGATGCGAGCCATGACCAACCTCTCAAAGCACTTCATGATGGTAGATGTCAGAGCCACTGGTCAGTAGTCATTGAGGCATGTTACCTTGCTTTTCTTCGGTACCGGGATGATAGTGGTCTTCTTAAAGCAAGTGGGAACCTGAGATTGAAGCAGGGAGAGGTTAAATATGTCTGCAAATATACTGCCAGCTGATCAGCACAAGATGTGAGCACATGGCCAGGGACACCATCTGGGCCAGGTGCTTTCCTCGGGTTCAATCTCCGGAAGACTGATATTATATCCTTGACAGTGACCATGGGTTCAGTTGCATTGGAGGCTGTCAGGATGGGTGGTGACAATCCACTTCCATTCTGTTCAAAACATGCATAGAATACGTTAAGCTCATCAGGAAGGGATGCGCTGTTGTTAACTATGTAACCCATCTTCATCTTGCAGTCCGTTATAGCATGTAACCCCTGCCATAACTGATGGCTGGTCTGGGACTCTATTTTCAACCAGTATTGTCTCTTGGCATTCCTGATGGCATTCTGAAGGTCACATCTCAATTTCTTATACAGGTCAGGATCACCAGATTTGTGTGCAGCAGTCCTGGACTTCAGTAGGGAGTGGATCTCCCGGCTCATCCATTGTTTCCAGTTTGGGAACACCCATATTGTCCTCTTTGGTACACAGTCCTCAACACACTTGCTGATAAAGTCCGTGATGGTGGTGGCATACTTATCTAGGCTGGCAGCTGAGTCTTTGAATATGGACCAGTCCACTGACTCAAAGCAGTCATGTAAAAGCTCATCTGTATCCTCAGACCAGCTCTGTATGACTCTCTGTACTGGATCCTTCCGTTTCAGTTTCTATTTGTATGCAGGGAGAGAGAGCACAGCCTGGTGGTCTGATTTACCAAAGTGAGAATGAGGTGTGACTCGGAAGGCATCTTTCATGGTTGTATAGCAATGGTCAAGGGTGTTAGGTCCCCTGGTGGGACAGGAGACATGCTGGTAGCACTTTGGTAACATGTTCTTGAGGTTCGCCTGGTTGAAGTCACCTGTAATAATGAAGAGGGCCTCAGGGTATCTTGCCTTAAGGTTGTTGACCATGGAGTATAGCTCATTGAGTGCAGGCTTCATGTCTGTCTGTGTTGGGATGTAGACTGCCATCAGGATAGTTGAAGTGAACTCCTGTGGCATGTAGAATGATCGATACGTCACCATTCAATATACCAGGCTGGGTGAGCAGAAGCTCGCCAGGATTGTTAGGTTTCCTTATGCACCAGTGTTTGGTCTGTTTGGCTCTGAATCTGAACTCAAGAAAATCTCTGATTCTTTACTAGATTTGCATAGATTTTTTCTTCATTTCCTCAAGTCTACATCGGATTGAACTTAAATGCAACTTCATCGTCAAGTTGTTCAGCATCAGGACTTGGTTCATCTCCAGCAGAGATCAGTTGATCTACATGAACTGTTTGGATCCTGTCAACTTAATTTCAACTAAACAGCTCTTCTTTACGTCTTACATCGAAAATATTTGAGCTCAACTTGCTCAATGGGCTAAGAACGTAAACTTCTTATTGTGCTTAAAAATCTGTTCCTCTGATTGGTGTCACTGTGACATTTTTTACTCAGATGTTTCTGTTCAACTCCAGAAGCCAAATTTCTTTGAACAAGTCACAGTGTATTTTCAATCTTCTCTTCATAAAGTGTTTAGCAGGTGTATACCCTTTGGTAGTGTGTGAGGTTGTTCCTTGGCTCAGCAAGAATTCGACTGAGTGAAGTACGGAGAGAGCTAGGTGTTCCGGTGCATGAATCACAAAAAGTCAGCAAGTGGGTCTAAAAAACAGTTTGCAAAAGGCAAACAACATTTTCCAAAATTTGCACTTTTTGCAGAAGGGTCTGAAGTTTAAAAATCGGCACATTTTTGTACAACTGATCAAGGTGCTGGTGAGGCCACACAAAGTGTACTTTGCAGTTTTGGTCACCTTACCTAAAAAAAGATATGGTGGATTTGGAGGCAGTCCGAAGAGGATTCACCAGGCTTATTCCTTGGATGAGAGGGTTGTCCTACCAAGAGAAACTAAACGGTTTGAGACTGTATTCTTTGGAGTTTAAAAAAATGAGGTGTAACCTTATTGAGACATCTTAGATTCTGAGGGGGCATGACAGGCAAGATGTTAAGAAATGTTCATTTGTGGAAGAATCTCAAATGAGAGGATATAATTATAAGGGACTCATCATTTAGAACAGAGGTTCACAGAACTTCCTTTTCACAGAATGTCATGAATGTCTGGAATTCTTTATCTCTGAAGGTGTGGAGGCTGGATCATTAGAAGTATTTTAGGAAGAGTAGATAATTTTTTGAAAGATAGGGAATTGAACATAATGGAGGATTGACACAGGAGAGGAATTAAGGCCAGTGAGATCGGCCATGATCATATTGAATGGCAGGACAGGCTTGAGAGACCTGGTAGCCTACTCCTGCTTTTATTTTCATGTGTTCTCATGATGTATTATGCTGAATTTTGAATATCCTTGCAATTACTGCTTCTTGACTGACCTCATAGATTCTCCACTTGAAACCAAGTGTCATGAAGGAACAAGAATGCTTTCAATGCTGTTTCATTTGATAAAGGTTATGAACAAAGTGGATTGAAACTAAACACTATTGTTAGATATGAGTTGCTCAGATGAACAATAACACATACATATAGTCCTCAACTCATCTATAGTATGGTAAGTAGTAATCTGTGAACCTGTGTTTCCCTTCAATTCACTTTGAGTGACTATCAATCAGTATCAATTGTTATTCCCTTATACGCAAAGGGTTACATATTCCCTCTAAAAGGATCTAGTTATCTTTTGCTTTTTTTTCATGTAGTGCAATACAAATGCATGTGTTTAACAACATCAAGCAAGGCTAGTAAACAAAATCCCTTGAAATTGTTTTCTGAAGTGACTGTTTGTGTATGTTCAGTACAAAGGTTGGCGAAAACTTTTTTCTCTCACGCTAATAGTACTTCCACTCTATAACAGCACCTTATGCATTCCTGTTCACATGAAAACTCACTGCAATGACTGTGGAATGGTTTCAGTTCCTTATCTGTATACTGCTGAAATTCTGTCCATCCTTTCAATGGAGTCAAGTTCAGCTGTCATTACTGAAATATTCTTATTAACCACATTTAGCACATTAATCTCATTTTGATTTTCAACATAAGAATTCTCACAGTAACCTTGACAAAGCAGCTATAATGTCATTCTTTTATGACTTCCTGTATTCAATTGTATTGTCATATTGTCATGGAGGGATTGCCCATCTTTGCATCCTTGATGATATCTTAGTAGATATCTTTGGTAAGGGAAGTAATATTGAAGCAGGCAAATCACATGACTCTCCTGTCTAATCAGTGTTGAAATACAAACACACACATCAATACACAGTCCCATGTTGAAAATTACATGAGCAATAACATTCAATGACTTAGAAATAAGCACAAAAAGTACTGAAAAAGAAGGTAAAGTCAGCATTCTGTGAATGGGTTCTTCCAAGGCTCCAGCTCAACTCTATAGACTTATTTGTGTGGGACAAAATAAGTTGTAAACCTTGCTTCCAACCTACTTTAGGAAGGTAAATGGAGAGCAGATACCATATGAGGTATTTGTTCTTTCAGTAAATCAATAGCCATTAGATTTAATTGTACATTTGTGAACTTATCGCAGGATACAGTTTGTAATTGTAAGAAGAAGTGATAGGTTATCAAAGTAAAGCTGGTAGCCTCTGGGAGCACAAGATTACTTGGATCAATTATACTGGGATAAAACACATTAGATTTCAATAATTTCAGCCATGCTAGAGTGATTTTGGCTTCATGTTTTTGAAGGGAGAAGGATTTCACATTAGGATATCTTAAGAAATATTTGCAAGACTATGTTCCTTCGGAGCAGTTTTATAAATCGATACTGCTGAAGGTGAAACAATGTGAGCTCATAAATTACCATTGTCTGTGAGTCCTTCTTCAGTGGATAAAACAGATTGCAGAGCAGAAGTGCAGGTCTGTGCACTGATTTGAAATGCTCCTAATTCTGGCAATAAAAGTTAATTAGCAGAAAACCAGTGGTCCCATTGTTCAGTTGCCCTCACCTTTTTATCCAATTCATTGATCTGGACACCAAGTGGACACCAAATAGAGCCTCCAAAATAATTTGCCAACAATTGGAATTGGAATTCACTTCTAAAAGAGTTGTTTTCTGGAAGTTCTTCTTCAATCAGGTTTCTTTGAGCTTTAGAACCATGTCTAGAGGACTACACTTTTACATTTAGCAGACTGATGCATTTGCTTTCTATTCAGATGGGACAGAAAAAACTGGATAAGTGAAGGAAATAGTTAAGACTTTAGGAACTCAAAAATACCATGTTATCAAGGTCACTTTTTTTCCAAGGTCAGCCCATGGAAGGAAATGTATATCATTCTCATGTCTCATCTACCTTTGGCTAGTTTGATTGCTATACCACAGTGTAACTCTTGACACTGTATTTCACTGGAAGTTTCAGTCAATGAGGTATTCAAAATTTCCATCTTGTCAACAGTAGTGCTCCACATGACCCTGGACATCTCACCCTTGCATCTCAACAAGAGGGGTTCGACCTGCAAACATAAATAGATTTCACTGCACTCCATCAGTTTGACAATGATGCAGCTTGCTGCTGATATCAGACTTTCAAAACTGCCTTTATGCTGGATTTATGCTTTTGCTAAGTTTGAAAAATGCATAACTGACCTGAATTGGGAGATCTAGGGCAAATATACTGACTCTATCAACTCTCTGCATTATTAACAATTAGAATTACAAAATCATAACTGTTAGCTTTACTATTTTCAATCTCCTAATTATGTTTGATATTTTAAAATATTTAACATTTACTCATGCTATACTGCTTTCACTTCTCTTATTTTGTTTGTTGAAATTGTCTTAAATTTGTGCAGTCTCATTAACACTCCACCAGCCAGCAGAGATAATCAGTAGCTCTTAGTTTATGAATAACTCTTCAACATTTTTAAGCACTATATCCTTCACAGTCTTAAAAGGCCTCTAACTTCACAAACAACTCTTCATAACTAGAACTCCTGATTGTGCCATAAAAATAAATAAGTCTATCTGACTACTCAGTTCAGTGACAGGAGTAAACACATTTATACATAGTTGCACTATTTGCTAAACAAGTGAACAGAAATAAATTGTATTGTTCTTTTGATCATGTCAAAAGTGTAGATGTATCAATTTAGAATATGTTTGCTTCTTTGAGGAGTAAATGTTGAAGTGCTCAAGAATGATGTCATCATTTTTGGCATGGAGATACATAAAGGTGGAACATATGAAAGGCTTCTGCTGTTCATTCAGCATAACATCAGTAGAATTGTCTCAAAATCCCAGGAGAAATGATAGGAATAGAGTCTCTTCACATGTCCTTAATCCTCTGCTGGAGCTGCACCAGATGGTCAAAAGAACACCTGTGGAAATTCATCCTTGGTGTGCAAGTAAACACAAACAGTTTAGGCAACCTTAAGCAGGTTAGTGAATTAGTTTATTGAAAGGAAATACATATGTTTCTGTGTTGTTGGTGTAAAAGTATGAAATTTAAAATTTAGGATGTTACTTTAATATAAGACCATAAGATACAGGAGCAGAATTAGGCCATTCAGCTCTTCAAAATATCATATTTCCATGATATTTAAAAATTGCATTACATTCTAGCTTAAGAAATTGAATCAGGAGTAGTCCATTCAGCCCCTAATGCCTGGTCCACTATCTCATCATGGTTGATTCAGCGCAGCATCACCTTCCTCCACAGACCCCATATCCCTTGACTCCCTCAATGTCTTAAAACTTATCAATATCTCTCTTGAATATACATTCTTGAGCACTGATGGATGAAGTTACTGCTCAATGATCTTGAAGTGGTTAATTTCCTTTAATGATGAATTTCTATGCATAGAAGGATGTGACTTGACACTGCTAAAGAATGGCACACATTTTAATTGCAAGCAGTCTGTATCAGCATAAAACAGAGTGTATCAGCTAGAAGTGAAACTTTCTATTTTTCATAGTAATTGTATTAGTCCTAGTCTTACAGAGTAGCCTCTGTTAAATTTATTAGTAATGTTTTATTTCTCGTACAGCCCCTTCATGAATCTCTGATTTAAAAACTTAATTGTATCAAGATATTGAAAAGTTACCTTGCTACTTAATGGCTCAAATGGCTACTATACTTTCTCACAAGTATGTGAGGCATATAGATCTAGAAGGTCCTAAAGGACAAGCTATAATCTTTCAGATGTGCCAATAAAACAAATGTTTGGTTAACCTTGTGTTCCTCAGATTTCAGACATGCTTAATGGTAGCAATCTTGCCTTTGAGTCAGAACGATGTGAATTCAAACCCCATTTCACTGACAGTGCACTATTTTAATCTGACAATTTAGTGCAGTACTGAGTTACTGATGCACTATTGGAGATATCATCTTTCAGACAAGATGGCAACTTTTCTGAGATAAATTTAAAGATCTTGTAACACTAATTGATGAAGAACGGAGACTTCTCCCTAGTGCCCTGGACAGAGTATGTCTCTGAGCCAAAATTACCAAAAGCAAAATGTTTGATGATTACCTTATCGTCATTTGTCAGACTTCGCTGTGTATGAATTTTCTGTCATACTTCCTACTTTACAAAAGTGATTATATAACAAAACATATTTCATTGGCTGTGAGGCATTTTTAGGGTGTGCCCATGTTATAAATTTCTGTTCTTTCATTCCCTTTCTTTCAGTTAATGGGAGTCTTGGCACAGCAGCGATGTTACTTGATTCATGATCCCAAAGGTTTGGACAAGTGATCTGGAGATATTAGTTCAAATTTACTACAGTAGGTGCAGTTAATTAAAGCAATTGGGAGTAACATCATTAAAGATGACTATGCATCTAACACATTGTAGCAAAATCTTTTAATGTTCACAGATGTCCTTTATGGAAGGAGACCTACTATCCCTACCTAGTCTGGCTTATATGCAACTTCAAATAGGCAGCAATGAGTTTGACTCTTAACCAGACCTCTCATTCCTCTTAATTGCACAAGGTAATGATGGAACTACTGCAGAAAAGTAAAATAAGAAAAAAAGCCCAAAGGACTGACTTGGCATAACTTAGGCATTGGATTGTAAATTGATTTATTATTGTCACCTGTCCCAAGGTATAGTGAAAAACTTTGTTTTGCATGCCATCCATACAGATCATTTCATCACATCAATATATCAAGGTAGTACAAGGGAAAAGCTACAACAGATTGCAGAATAAGATGTTACTGTGACAGAGAAAGTGCAGTGCAGGCAGACAATAAGGTGCAAAGTATAATGAAGTAGCTTGTGAGGTCAAGAGTCCATTTTATTGTACAAGAGACCCATTCAATGGTCTTATAATAGTGGGACCTCTTGTACAATAAAATGGACTCTTGACCTCAAAATTTACCTTGCTGTGGCCTTGCACCTTATGTCTATCTTCACTGTACTGTTCAATCATCTCATAACAGTGGGATAACAGCTGTCCTTGAGCCTGGTGGTGATCGAGACATGACAAAGCATAGTCAGCCAAGTTCACCCTGAAACTATCTCATTTTTACAGTAAAACTCTGAAAATCTGGCACATTTGGGATTTTGGTTGTGACAGACTATTAGATATTCTGATTTTTATTTCTATTAATAAACCCTTTTAATTCAATAGGTTAGATGTTTTCCAGTGAAACAGATATGTTTAAAGGGAGCACAGGAACCAGGGACCTGGTGAGTGGAAAGGGAGCATGGCAAACATTACCTGATGAGCCAAGTGCCGAAGCAACGGGATTTAGGAATAGTTGGATAGCAGATTAGACATGCTTTGAGTCATAAGGCACAAAAAGAGGCATTTTGACCTGTCATGTCCATGCCAACAACTAGTTACCCATCTATATTATCCTATTTACCAGCACTTGGTCCATAGCCTTTTATACCTTGGTGATTCAACTGCTCATTTAGGTAATGAGAGTATCACTGTAACTGAGTATATAATCCAAAATTGTGAGGTTGTTCCACTGACTCGTCTTGTAATAGTCTCATAGAACCAGATACACAAAATCTTACTTTTCAGACATCAACATTCACCAGAATGTCCAGTCCCACTAGTAAGGCAGATCCACATTATGTGGTTTACAGTGTTATACAACAGGGAGTAGGTGGGCCCCAGGATTCTCAACAGTGGCACTGGATCTTATAATCCCCCAGATCAGATGGGAAAAACTATAGCTGATTACCAATTACTGCATTTCCTCAACTAACTCATATCCCTCCATGTAAATCATTTTCCTTTTATTTGCTATGAGCAAGAAGACTGATTTTGCTCTGGGGTGGGTGATAAGGGGACAATTGATAGAGGGATTTAAGTGCATCACCAACAGCATCTCAGAAGGATCACAACAAACAGGACTCGTTGAATTCTAAAGCCTGCCATACAGGGATTGTGGAAGGCAGTGAGGGAACCAACAAAAGGGGAAAATCTGCTTGACACTCCCTTCACCAAGATACCTTTTGCAAATATGTCCATCAGCATAATGATTGGTAAGATTGAAAGTCTCACAGTCCTTGAGGAGATTAGGTCCTATATTTTCACTGACATGGCCCAAAGGAGACAAATTCGGAAGAGACATTCATGTGGTGCCTTGAGCCATCAGGAGATGTGGAATTGTACTCCACCACAAACTGTGATCTCATGACAATGCATACCCCTCAATGTAACACAAACTTTAAGCCAAAGGTCCAGCTGTAGTTCCATGAGGAGTGTATGATAGCATAGCAGGTAAACCTGGAAATGAAGGCTCAAGCTGAGGAAGGTAACCAATGGAAGCTGTATGCTGTGGATAGAGCTATGCAATCCCACAAGTGCAACTGGTGGTGGAAAAATCAACTGCTAATGGGAAAGCTCCATGCCCACCTCCAAAATCAATGATGGCAGAGCTTGGCACGAATGTAAGAAACAAAACTGATTCATTTGCAACCATCTTCACCTAGAATTATATGGTTCATTGTGGTCTGTTGTGAGGTGGCATCAATCACAGAAATCAAACTTCATTCAATGTGATAAATCCATACAATATCAGGAGATAGCTGAGCACAATATATGTAATGGTAGCTCTAGGACTTAACATCATTCTGGATGTAGTGTTAGATCTGTGCTGTCAAAGCAATTGCGCCTCTACACAATCTTTACCAGCACAGATACAGCACTGGTATACCCACAGTATGATGGACAATTATTCAATCCTGTCCAGCTAATTACTGTCCCTTGAGTCTGATTTCAGTCATCAGCGAAGTGTTGGCAGATGTTATCAACAGTGCTTTCAAATACCATTTCATCAGCAGAAACTTGTTCACTGATAGTCAGTTTTAGTCTTGCTAAGACCATTTGGCTCCAGATCGCATTACAAACTTTGTCCAAGCATACCGTACACAAAAGAGCTGAATTAATTATGTCAAAGGAGAATGATGTCCCTAATGTGTATTCAGCATTTGACTGGTGTAATATAAATAAATACTAGTAAAGACAGCAATTATCAAAATGGATCCCAGTCATCTCAGCCCCTGGACATCACTGTGGAAATTTCTCAAGGTCCATGACCCTTGACCCACTGCTGTCAGCTGCAACAATGACCACCTTTCCAAGATCAAAAATGGATAAATTTACCGATGATCACCCTATGTGCAGCTCCATTCCCTATTCCTCAGAAAATGAAGACATCCAGTCTATGCCTCTATGAAAGCTAAGGTGGAATATTTCTAGCATTCGGTAGATAAGTGGCTGAGTTACAACGTGAGGTTCTGCCTGAGTTACAAGGAAAGGTTGTGTTGACTAGGACTTTATTCCCTGGAACATAAGATATTCAGGGGTGACCTGATAGAGGTATACAAGATCATGAGGGGCATAGACAGGGTAAAAGCACATAGTCTTTTTCCCAGGGATGGGGTGCTAAAAACAAGAGATCAGAGGTGAGAGATTTAAAAGAGACATCAGGGGCAGCTTCTTCATGCAAAGAATGGTGTGTATTTGGAATGAGCAGCCAGAAATAGTGGTTGAGGCGAGCACATTAGTAACATTTACAAGCCATCTAGAAAAGTACATGGATCGGAGAGGTTTAAAGGGCTATGGGCCAAACATGGGCAGGTGGGACCAGCTCACTGGACAGCACAGTCGCATTGGGCAAGTTGGGCTGAAGGGCCTGTTTCCATGCTGTACGACTGACTTGTACCTCATAAGCAGTGGACAAAGACATGACAAGAAAAAGGGAGTCTAACCACTTAAGATTCAGTGAAAATGACCATTACCAGATGCTTCACAACAAAATCCTGTGTGTTACCATTGACCAGAAACTTATTTGGACCTGCTACACAAGTATTGTGGCTATAAGACCAGATCAGATTATAGTATATTGCATAATTGACACACCTGACTTTCCAAAGGCTTTCCACCATCTGCAAGGTAGAATTTAGAAGCATTATGGAATACTCTCCACTTGGTCAGTTAATTGCAACACCAACAATCCTCAAGAGACTGTCAACCATTCAAAACAAAGCAGCCTGCTTGATTAATGTCACACCATCACCCTGAATATTCATTTCCTTCATCACAGTGGCGGCACTCATAAAATGCACTTCAGTAAGGCACTAAATAAGGCACAAGAGTTGCTTGTTAGTACCTGCCAAATCTGTGACCTCAGCTTTCCAGAATGACAAGGGCAGCAGAGGCACATTGGAGGACTTCTATTTGCAAATTTCTCTCTCCCTACACACCATTCTGAAGTTTTTCATCATTCCTTCACCGGGAATGGGTCAAATTCCTCAGCACATCCATTTCAGTGATTCTAGTAAGCAGCCCTATAGCACCTTTACAAGTGTGACTAGTGATGGGCATTAATGCTGCTTTAGATGGAGCGACAAATCCTACACACACATAAAAATATATATTGGACCAGTTATAGACACTGTGATCCTGGGCTGAGAATTTTTCCACATTTGTAGACCATTCCCCAGCCACTCTTAAATGAATGGTTATTTTGGGAAGAGTGTCTCCAGCACGCTACCGTAGAAACCAGGTTTCATTTCACATGGGTCCTATGCTAATTTCCAGCCTTCTTGCATCTTCCAATTTTAGCAATGTTGGGAATGTTGTCAAATACACATGAACTATCAAGGCATCTGTGTTTATTGTTGACTCAGCTGACTGTTGCAAATCTTTCCTGATTTTCAATTGTATTAGTTTCATTTAGATGAACTAATATCACCTGTTTTGCACTGATGATCGAAGTGAAAGTCATGCTTGCCATGAAAAGAGGCTATTTGAATGGCAAGGAAGATGAACATCATTTCTGGATCTACACTGATCAAAGCTCAGCTAAGAAGCATTTTAGAAAAGAATTGACCTGTTGCTGCTTGAACACATTTTCCATAAGCCCATTGTAAAAGCAGTGAGAAATTACTTCCATCCAATAGTTAAGACTGGAATCACAACCAGGCAAAAGAAGTAAAAGAACACTGAACTTAACCACTCAGAGAATATAATAAGGAGGAATTATTAATTAGAAAAAAAATACATAATGACTGGCTTTCCAATCAAAATTCATATCTATTTGCCCTGATTCCAAACGTCAGTATTAAAACCAATTGTTTTTTGCACTTCTGCTCCCTGTGCACCTGCTCTTTCAGTGTGGTTAACAACCGCAGAGAGAAAGCATAAATCAGTGCTTCAGTAGAATATGTGTCATCTAAATTAAGCAGCTATTGAAAGATTCTATCAAAAGTTGTTGTATAATTTTAATAAACAGCAAGGTAATGTGTTGCATATTTAATTAGTGTGAGTACCAGTAATTCTGCCAATCGATTTTTATGTTATGAATAAAAAAACTACAAAGATTGGAACTATAGAAGTGCAAAGAAACCAAGGATTGATGTACAAAAATTAGCTTATTAATAGTGTGTACAAGAACACAGTACCTGACATACTGCTGAATCTCATTCCAAAGTTACATCATTTGGTTTGTCATCCAATTTCATATACAGAATTGGTTGATTCAAGGCAAACTTTTGTCTCAAGGTAGTGCCAGAATTCTGTTGTCCCAGTTTCTGGTAATGACATTACCAGCTCATAAAAAAATAAACTGACCTATAAAACTCTAAAATGCCAGAAAAAAACAGCTTCAAAATCTAGAACAACCTCAAGAGAGCTGACAACTTAAGAACACAGAGTGATATCGTAAAACTGTCCTCAGCAAAGGTCTATCGTCAAAGTTACTGTTTCAAGGTGACCAAGTAGAGTTTTGGGAACACATTGCAAGTCTCCTTCATTTCTGTGAAGAATGGAACCCAATGGCTTAACATATAATGAACACAAATTTGAATGAATGTATTAATGTGAGCTTATCTGGGCCAAAGTTACGACATATATTAGTGAGGTTGACTTTTGAGCTACAAAACTCCGCTGGCTGATTGCATCTACCAGTGCCAACCACCAGTCAAAACACTGGCCTTATCTAAATATGCCATTGGGAGTTCTGATACTATCTGAAAGTCCTTGGGATGTGGAAAGGCAGTGAATTTAAATGCTGAAAAAGGCCTATGATTAGGTCCTTCAGATAGGATTTTAAGGCTGGGAAATAAATAATGCCAAATTGGGTGAGGATGGGTGGATTACGGACTGCAATATTTTGTTTGAGACAAGGAAAATCCCTCAGCTGATTCCTGATCAAACTCTACCAAACATAATGTGGAACATAGGTTTAGTGCATTCTTGCTTTGCTCAGTTAGGATCATATTAAGGATTATATGGTGAAGAAATCTGACAGTTGTTTCTAGCCCTTACATCAACCATCATCTAATGACCCTTTTAAAAGTTACAGTAGCCCAATCATTGAAGATAATCATAATTGTCACCATTTCAACTCGTTGTTATTAATGTTGATGTTTCCAAAGGAAATTTAACTTCAATATTCCATCACCCACACATGGAGAAAAAAGTTATGTATGAAAGTGTTTTTTTATCCCATGGTGGAATTAGATGTTTTTGAAGGGCAACTCTGTTCTGTGATTCAGGTGAATCAGTCCCTTTGCAAAGAAGGGATTTTTATGCCTCTTTTGGTGCATTTTCCGCTGGATTGAATAATGACTCAAAACTTGAAGAAAAATAAAATGGGGCTGATCTTCTGCTTTCTGAGTTTGCTGCAACAAGATCATTGGCCACCTACCGTTGGATCATGCTGTTTCTTCCAGGTCGATCCAAGGTGCGTTATTCCATGGGATCCTACCCCCCATCATATATCTATGCTCACAACAGTGCAGTATGGTTCAGGGCCTTTCTCACTGCAAGTGGATGGCTGCATTGACAGAATGGCCTTGATGCCAAATAAGGTTCTGCCCTCTGGCTCACCAGCTGTCAATCTTAACTTTTAACATTCACTAACATTCAAGATCAAGCAGAATCTGTCAATATATAATTATTGTATATACAATTAAACTTTGAAACTAACAATTTTATATTTGGATTAACCTGATTTGGATTCAGTGACCAGGTTTCCCAGACTGAGGGTGGAAAATCTGGGAAGTTGACACTACATTGATAGACAACATAAGAGTGCACCAACACAACCTGGCTGTCCTGTGTCCTACATTCTGCTGAGCAGACATCTGTGCTACTGTCTAACTTTAGGAAGAGCTCAGTTACAGGCTTAGACGCTAGCAGATCCCAAAAGATTTCAATGGGAAATATGTCCCATGTTTTCTTTAAGGCTATGTCAAGCTAACATTCTTGCATATGAATGGAATCCTGGCCAAACCCTAATTTTCTGTTAACATATTTTTGCCCCACATCTGAGTCAAAGTTTTTTTTACTGTAGTTATAAATTAATTTGTTTACATTTCTAATAAGATGACTCTTTGACTTTCTAACAAACAGACCGCAATCAGTGAGGATAGGCAGCAATACCTCCGGCATGATTATTCTCAACACTGGTGCCCCACAAGGCTGCGTCCTCAGCCCTCTACTCTACTCCCTATACCCTCATGACTGTGTGGCCAGATTCTGCTCTAACTACATCTACAAGTTTGCAGATGATACCACCTCTGTGGGCCATATCGCAAATAATAACGAGTTGGAGTACAGGAAGGAGATAGAGAGCTTAGTGACATGGTGTCATGACAACAACCTTTCCCTCAATGTCAACAAAACTAAAGAGCTGGCCATTGACTTCAGGAGAGGGGGCTGTGTACATGCACCTGTCTACATCAATGGTGTTGAGGTCGAGAGGGTTGACAGCTTCAAGTTCCTGGGAGTGAACATCACCAACAGCCTGTCCTGGTCAAATCACATAGATGCCATGGCCAAGAAAGCTCACCAGTGCCTCTACTTCCTCAGGAGGCTAAAGAAATTTGGTTTGTCACCTTTGACTCTCACCAACTTTTATCGATGCACCACAGAAAGCATCCTATCTGGATGTATCACGGCTTGGTACGGCAACTGCTCTGCCCAGGACCACAAGAAACTGCAGAGAGTTGTGGACACAGCCCAGCACATCACGGACACCAGCCTCCCCTCCTTGGACTCTGTCTTTACCTATTGTTGTCTTGGTGAAGCAGTCAGCATAATCAAAGACCCCACCCATCCGGGACATTCTCTCTTCTCTCCTCTTCCATCAGGTAGAAGATACAGGAGCCTGAGGGCATGTACCACCAGACTTAGGACAGCTTCTACCCCACAGTGATAAGGCTATTGAATGGTTCCCTTATACAATGAAGTGGACTATGTCCTCACGATCTACTTTGTTGTGACTTTGCACCTTATTGCACTGCACTTTCTCTGTAGCTGTGACACTTTACTCTGTACTGTTATTGTTTTTACCTGTACTACATCAATGCACTCTGTACTAACTCAATGTAACTGCACTGTGTAGTGAATTGACCTGTATGATCGGTATGCAAGACAAGTCCTTCACTGTACCTCGGTACTAGTGACAATAATAAACCAATACCAATACCATGTGTAATACACCTCCCTTCCAGTTGTGGCACTAGAGGTACAATTTTGTATCCAACTCTTCATTGTGCCCTGCAAAGAAAATCTTATGGCCCTATCTTATCTGCAACAAAATGCTCTATTTTGCTTGTCAAATATATAATAATATAAAACTAAATTATATAAAAAGCTCAGCCACATCTAGCCTCATATGTGCATGTAAAAGATTTCCAAGATACTATTTTAGGAAGAGATACATTCTTCAGGGATGCAGATCACCAAGGGAATTTTCAGTTGTTTTAACCATATCTTTCCCTCTACAGTAAATGACATTGGTGTCTTGTTTCTCTATTCCTCATTTAATTTTAATGGATACTGTGATATCCGTCCTTGCTGGTGATTCATTGAAAATAGGAAGGAATACCAGTATGTTGCTATTCCATTTGCCTCATTAAAACAAGTGTTTCAATTTAGGATCTATACCTAAGCATTAGCTCTTCTGGATCTTAAGCAGTCTTGACCATAGAACATAGAATATCACAGCACAGTACAGGCCCTTCAGCCCACAATGTTGTGCTGACACTTTATCCTGCTCTAAGATCTAACCCTTCCCTCCCACAGAGCCCACCATTAATGATGACAATCAACTTGGTGGTTGGAAAGGAATACGTGGACAGTAAAGTACGGTCATTATGTTAGTCAGCCACCTTACCTGTTTTATGTTACAGCTTCTAGAGGTGGCAACATTGCTAATTTGAAAGGTGGAAGTTATCTGTTCAGGATTTCACTTAATGTAGGGTGTTGCATTTATTGCATACTGTCTGCCATGCTAATTTGGCAGAGTGAGGATTTGATCTGCTGACAAGGAGATCACAGACAGATACTGCATAGATATTAATGCTCACTGTAAGTGAATGTGTGTCCCTCACAGCATGTATACACACAAATACAAACATACACACATACCACACACATATTACACGTCACAGACATACACCCACAGACACACATGTATGCACACATACATGCACAGATGCACAAACACATACACACACACACACGTACATACATGCACATATACACAGAGCAGTGGGCTCTCACCCTCCTCACCCATCTAACCCTTGACCTCCTCACTTTTGCATTTCTTGTCTTTGGGTATTCACCTTCTCCTGGACTCTAACGTCCTCCCACTTTCATCAGACCCCTTCCTCTCAGCCCTGTTGGGCATCCTCATCCCACAAGCAAGAGGCTGCAGATCCCACACAGTCCTCCTCAGCCATCTCAGAACTCACAAAATTGGAGTGAAAGCAGATAATTTTCAACCGTGAGGGACCACCTAATAAGAAGAACACACTGCTGAGACTTGTTAGGCTTAGTATTCTGACTAAAGTGGAAGATGTGAAAATTAGATGAGACATGTTCCTTTCTATTCCTTACTTTTCCTATTTTCAATGAACCTTAGCTGCTAAAGCATTTGTTTCAGAGTTAAAGAAGGTGGCCCCTTTCTGAAAAACTCACTGATGAAGTATTGCAGTGTATTTAGCACATTGTGGTCGAAGGTAATTGATGCAGCAATGACTATACCAGTCAACGGCTTACAGCTGCAGAGCTGAGCTTGCATGTATCCAATTTTCTTTCACTCTATTTAAATTGTCTACCATAATTCTCAATGAATCTTTGTAATCCCATACTGATTCGATGCTCCGTTACGATTAATACAGAGCAGCATGTTAGAAAATCACTGGTTTACTCCTCTACATCTCTGGTAGAGGTTGATCAGAGAGCATATTGGGTAAGGATCTGGGAGCTATATTTATTTGTTTCTGTTCAATGCAGAAATCTCTCTCAGACTGATCATTGAACAAACACTGATAAGGAAAATGGACAGTTCACTTCCTGTATTCATTTTAAAAGAGAAAATAGGCCAGTTGACATGACAATAATAAAATATATTTGAACATAAAAACTGATTAGAAATTGGGCAGCTTTGAGTCTGTGAATAGATATGGAATGCAATTGCCTTCAGTGGTAGACCGGAGCAACACATTCTTCTCTTGCAACCCTCACACATATCTCGGTGAAATGATTAGAACCTGTTTTCTACTCAGCCCTTCTTAAATAATGGTTCAAAGTGCTGGTTACAGTAATGGAGGAGAGGAAAGATAAAGAATTAATGTTCCTCAGATCAAAGAAAAGTCTGGTCCTGAATTTGCTTTCGTCTTCTTCCCCACAGTTTGTAAATTCCAGCGAATTTCATGTATCCCCTATGCCAGCAATTTATCAGAATTTTATAAATAATTACTGCTTCACTTTTTAATTTTTCTTTGCCTTCCATTCATGACCTAATCTACAGTGGAGTGTAGCTGTAAGGGTATGACTGGGAATTTCACAAGATGCAGTTTAAGGGACAGATACTCATCCAAAGACCAACATAGAAGGATTAATCTTGAGAGTGTGGAGGGAAGATTGCCAGTATATGGGTGATGATGGACAGGTGGAGCCAGGTGGGGCAAGGAGAGGAGGAAGGTAGAGCTAAGGAGCTGGTGGTTGATAAGTGCAATCAGATGAGGGAGGGATTATTGGCAGATGGAACCAAATGGGAGAGGATAGGAAGGGTAGGTTAAGGGAGAAAAAGCCCAAGTCGATAGATGTGTAGGGGTAATGGGCAGATGGAACCAGGTGGCGAAGGGTAAATCTAGATAACAATTTGGTGGGGGGAATAGAAAAGGTGAAGAAAGGTAGAGAACACAACACCCACCCACGTTACCTAGACTTATTACTGTCCCCAACTTGGTTCCGTCTGCCCATCACTCACACTTCAATCCACATGGGTTTCTTCTCCGCTTCCTATTCTCTTCCCCACATGTCTCCGTCTGCACATCTTTAATGACTACTGACTGGTGGCTCTGACATCCACCATCGTGAAGTGTTTCAAGAGGCTGGTTGTGGCACGCATTAACTCCAGCCTCCCAGAAAACCATGACCCACTGAAATTCACTTATCTCTGAAAGAGGTCTACAGTGAACACCATCTCCCTGGCCCTACACTCATCTCTGGAGCTTCTGGACAGTAAAGACACCTACGTTAGACTGTTGTTTATTGACTACAGCTCCACCTTCAATACTATAATTCCAAGCAAATTGATCACCAAACTCTGAGACCTGGGACTTAACACGTCTCTCTGCAACTGGATCCTTGACTTTCTGACCAACAGACCACAATCAGTAAGTATAGGCAGCAACACGATTATTCTCAACACTGGTGCCCCACAAGGCTGTGTCCTCAGCCCTCTACTCTACTCCCTATACACTCATGACTGTGTGGCCAGATTCTGCTCTAACTCCATCTACAAATTTGCAGATGATACCACCGTAGTGAGCCGTATCTCAAATAACGATGAGTCAGAGTACAGGAAGGAGATAGAGAGCTTAGAGGCATGGTGTCATGACAACACCCTTTCCCTCAATGTCAGCAAAACAAAAGAGCTGGTCATTGACTTCAGGAAAGGGGGCGGTGTACGTGCACCTCTCTACTTCAATGGTGCTGAGGTCGAGAGGGTTGAGAGATTCAAGTTCCTGGGAATGAATATCACCAATAGCCTGTCCTGGTCCAACCACGGAGACAGCAAGAAAGGTCACCAGCACCTCTACTTCTTCAGGAGGCTAAAGAGATTTGGCATGTCCCCTTTGAAACTCATCAACTTTTATCAATGCACCATAGAAAGCATCCTATCTGGATGCATCACGGCTTGGTATGGCAACTGCTCTGCCCAGGACCGTAAGAAACTGCAGAGAGTTGTGGACACAGCCCAGTGCATCACGGAAACCAGCCGCTCCTCCATGGACTCTGTCTATATCTCTCGCTGCCTTGGTGATGCAGCCAGTATAATCAAAGACCCTATCCACCCAGGTCATTCTCTCTTCTCCCTTCTCCCATCAGGCAGAAGATACAGGAGCCTGAGGGCACCTACCACCAGGCTCAAGGACAGCTTCTATCTCACTGTGATAAGACTATTGAACAGTTCTCCGATATGATGAGATGGACTCTTGATCCCACAATCTACCTTGTTATGACCTTGCACCTTATTGCCTACCTGCACTACACTTCCTCTGTAGCTGTGACACTTTACTCTGTATTCTGTTATTGTTTTTACCCTGTACTACCTCAATGCACTCGGTACTAACTCAATGTAACTGCACTGTGTAATGAGTTGACCTGTACGATCGGTATGCAAGACAAGTTTTTCACTGTACCTCAGTACAAGTGACAATAATAAACCAATACTAATACCAATCCTCCCTTCCTTATCTGTTTCCACCTATCACCCACCAGCTTCTGTCTCTAAATTCTCCCAACCTCCTCTGCCTCCCCCACCTGACTCCATCTACTCATCCATCATTTCTCTTCCTGGTTCTCTCTCTGTGACCCCTGCTCTACCCTCTCCGCTATGCACCAACACCTTCTGGCCCCCTCTCTTTCTCTTCCACAGCTCCGGACCTCACTCTCCAAGATGTGCCTGGGATCCCTTATACCCATCCCCTGGTGAATCTGATCTCCCCTCCTCCTCCACACCTGCCCATCGCTGTCTCTTACCTGCATCTACCTATCACCACCCTGTGCCCACCCTGCCTCCCCTCTTTTGTCCACCTATCACTGCTCTGTTTTTCCCTCTTATATACTGGGCTACCCCTTTTCCTGTAGTCAATCCTGAAGTTGAGTTCTGACCCGGAATGTTGACCGCCTGCTTTTCTTTGTGGATACTGTCTGGCCTGCTGAGTTCCTCCAGCATCATCATGTTTTCCATCTAGATTCCAGTATCTGCAGTCCTTTGTTTCTCCATCTGCCCTTATTCCCCCCACCTCAGGTGGTTCCACCTATCACCTACTAACCCTTGTCTTTACCCCTCCCTCTCACTTCTGTTGTGTGAAATCCTTCTTTCTATCTTAAGGATCAAGGACCCTGGACACGAACTTTGTAGACCAAAACTAGTTTAATCACAAAGGCAAATGCGGGACAGAATGGATGGGAACAGACACATGCTCACTCATGTGCAGGATACCACGAAAACGAGAGAGCATCGCAACTAGTTTAGGACACACACACACACACACACACACACACAAATACACACAAGCACACAGTAACAATGTACAACTTCAGGTGTTGCGGACTCAGTGAAAGTCCCTTTAAGATAGAGAGTGTGTGTGTATGTGTGTGTGGGGCGTGCTTACGTCAATAGAAGATAAAGGACGTAATGACGTTGTTGAAGAAGTTAGAAGAAGAAGAAGAAGAAGGAGAGAGAGAGAGAAGGGAGAGAGACACCAGCCTGCTAGTTTTCTCTATCGATGGATGAGAAACAATAACTGTGTCTGCCACTGAAATCCATGTATGGAAGTTGGAAGTAATCCGGTGGAGTTCACTTTATTGCTGACCTGTAGAAGGAAACAGGTATTTGTGTGGACGACCACGATTCGGATGCTTTTTGGGGTGAGGAAGTCACTACCGAGTAAACACTGAAGTGTCGTTTGGGTTCCATCGTGGAACATTTGGATTTCGTCTTTACTCTCTCTATGTTTCTCTACGTCTACGTCTTATCTTCAGACAACGGTGGTTGTTGAAGAAGCCCTTGCTCATGTTTCACCTTATGGCTTGCGGAACTGAACTTTAAGAACCATTCAGGAACTGGGAGTTTTGGACTTTGTCACACACACACACGAAGAGTTTAGTTTTGGGGTTAATGTTCGAGGTTTAACATTTTTGAATTCTAACATACTAACATTTTTACTTTTATTTTATGTATTATCATAAGTAGTGATTAATAAAATAGTTTTTAACACTGAATCATGCTCAGTGTGTTTCTTTTGTTGCTGGTTCGTGACACAGGATATAACACTTCAATGCCCATCCCACACTAGCATTGGCCCTTAATGCTCCCTGAGTCTGAGTGAAATGCTCCCTGACCATGTGGTGATTCACTCTTACCAATGATCTCTGCAGCATTGTCTCACTACTTCTGGGGTCATCAAAAGAGTGAGGGCTAGTGGATGCAGCCTTTTTTATGGTGCTAGGAGGCTGGGTGGAGCCTCACTGTTGTGATTTAAATGAGCCAATAGTGTGGGAGTCAAAGACAAAGGTTCCTGCCACAGCCAATGGTCAGGCAGGTTCAGAGACAAAGGGTACTGGTCAGGCAAGTTCAGAGGCAAAAGGTACTCTCACACCTGAGGGGTGGGTGGAGCCACATCTTGATTGACAGTAGTATCACTTCTGATCAGAGGAGCAATGTTGTCCTCCGGTCAGTGGGGGTCAGTGTCGTTACTGTCACATGACAGCCATGTGGATTTCTCACAACAACTTCTTCATACTACCTGACCTTTTCTACACTCTCAGTCCTAATGCAGGGTGTCGACCCAAAACATTGACCATCCCTTTGCCTCCACTGATGCTGCTTGATGTTCTGAGTTCCTCCAGCAGTTTGTTTCATGCTCAAGTTCCTTCTTTGCTGCCTTGGCTCTGTGCAGTGAAAATCATGGTTTAAAAATGCTATTTTTCTGCCTACTTCTTTGACATAACATGAACATGGCTGCATCTGCAACAATTGGGCTGGAGGTCAGGTGATGGGAGTAATGGATGAGCACTCTTATTCAACCCTCTGGACTGGACTCATCCGCAGGAAGTCAACAGGATCATTTAAAAGTCTCATGTTGACACTTTAGAAAAGGAGGCCATATGTTGTAGGACCTCTTTATTAAACTGGGCTTCCCCAATGTCTGACTCACCAAGTGAAAATTCTCACCAGGTCCACTATCATAAAACAGACCTTGCAGCAGAGATATTCATTGGGCTCACCCACCAAACACAGAATATTTGCCTGTATGTCTTTTTAGGCTGTGGTAAATGGCAAATGCAATTTAACCCATTTATTTGCCCATTAAAACTGACTTCTGATCTGCTAAAAATCATTACTGGTGCTGATTTTATCTGCCATAACAACTGTCTTATTGCAGTTTTGGGCAGGATCTGGAAGGACTTTGGACTGGATGGTGAAGAGGAGAGGTTAACAAGATAGGAGTGAATAAGAGTATTAGGAATGGGAAGGAGAAGGAGGAGCCTGGATGATGGGGTGGGTATGATGGTGCACTGAGCAAGGGACAATGCCTACAGTGGGTCTTCAGAGAACACTTCTCATACCTTAGTTACATTAAGGATCAAAGTGCAATTTGCCTTCACCCAACAGGCGGTCACTGAGCCATGCTCTCCTGTTGCAATCAAACAAGCCTCAAAGCAAGACATAGGCAACACTGCTTACGGTCATGAAGTTCACTGTGTCATTGCATTGTGGTACCAGCTGGCATCTATGACATCTCTTAGGTTGCTTATTCATTGTTATATCAAAGATGTTACTGAGGATACTTGACTTCACGATAAGGGAATACTAAGTTTTTCTTGGAAGATCCATAGAGTGAAGGTGCCATAGACTGTGCTCATATTTCCTTGCAGAGTTCCTATCATTAGTAGAGCAAATTTCTGAAATAGAAAGGGATTGATGCAGACTTGTATCCTGTTTCCTGGCAGCTCCCATGGAATCCAAGGCAGTTCCCCTGTAAACTGTGCATCAGCACTCCTACTGCTCTGTCAACCAAAATGATAGTCATCTGAGCTCTCATAGTAGCAGTGTTTACTCCTCGTTCCATCCCAATGTTCCGACAAGATTTCTCTCAGGTGGCTGCAGAGCAGTATTCGTCATCACCACTAACCTTTTCTATGAAGTGTTTTTTGTCCTCATCTGCAGTTTTATCTTGCCCTCAAAGATATGAAGTGGGAGCTGCAACCTGTAGCAAGAGTACAAAGCACAACATGGGTGAATGGGAGATGGGATAGAGAGAATGTGGGTAAGTGAAGAGTCGTGGGGGTGGTGCAGGGGGTGGGGGGAGTAGAGTAAGTAGTGAAGTTGTAACTGCTGTGATTATGACCAGAGGGTAAAAGAGCAAACTTTTTACCTTGACAACTCCAGTTAGTTCATTAAACATGTTCTACTGGACATAAGCTCTTATAATTAACCTCATTGGCCTCTTCACAAAGATTGTGAGGGTATTGACTTCAAAGAGTATTTCTATATTCAAGAGGTATCAATTTTCCCATCTTTCCTTCTGAATTAATGTCAGTATTTCTAATTCTTATGAGAAACTGAGTAGCATTGCTGGGTTTCCACTTTCAAGTTTCTCTGGTGTGTGTGCTCCAAATGTCTACTCCCTTTAAAATGTAAAGGGTGCCTTTAAGGATGTCAGAAAAATACATTTTCCCACTGTTTCACCTCAAAAACAAATGCTTACCCACAGCCCTGCCCTTTTGGTTATGATAACGAGTTATCAACTCCAACTTCATGTGACCCAAGTGAATGCACTGATCTTGACCTCAATCAAATTCAATGCCTTGTGCTTGCTACTGTAACAGGCTGCTTATATTCATCCAAGTTGATTAATGCTGATCATTCTGTCAAAGAATGCCACATTTCTCAAGCTCCAACCCTTAGATGTGCAGAGGCGGCAATCCACCCTGTGCATGATACGTTGAAATCGGTAGATGCCCTAGTCAGCTCTTGCACTTGCAGCAGCATGCATGGCACAAATAGGAGATAGTTGAGTTCATATCACAAAACTAATGTTTGGTAAATGTGTGCAGTGTAATTCATTCTATCACAATTAATAGAAATGTCTTGTAGAAATCTAAATTTAAGGAATGTTAAAATTAAAATCTTAAATTCAAGAACTGGTTTCCAAATAAGTTACATTACCATAGAAAATACAAATTAGTCCTCATTACCATTGACTCTATATTTGCCTATTTGCTTTCTACTTAACTAAATTAAGACCGATTTTTCTCTGCTATCAGTTTAAAAGCAGCCTATTATCTTTCACCAGATTAAGATAGAGACAAACTTAAGCTTCCTTGTGAAGAGTTTATGTGCAATTTTAAAAATGTTGTTAAATTCTTGACTTTCTTATATTGTAAATCAATTAGGTGAAGAATTGGATTTCTCACAAGTGGTTGTTAATCTAGTAAGCATTTCTGGAAAGCGTGCACGTGTGCGTACACAATGTGACTTAACTGGAATGTCCGTTTTGATTAAATACCTGCTGGTATTCATTGTCTCAATTCAAACAAGAAAATGTAGCCAATTGAGCATTGTATTCTGGAGCTGCTAATACCTGTGGATGCATAACTTCAGCAAGGGAAGTGTAACTTGTCTTTAGTAACAAGAAGAAAATTAAGAGTAATTCATGTTGCAATGGAACTCCATTTCATTGATGATACAAAGTTTGAGGCACCTTATGCTTACCTTCATTAGTTCAGCCAATCTGAATAGAATTTACCAAACTATTCCAAAATTAGTGAATTTTAAAGTTATGTTACAGTCAAAGCAACTTAAACCCATGTTTTTGCAGTAAATCACAGACGTTCAAGATTCCATTCATTCAGATGAAGTCTTACAAATTTGCCTAGTCAAAATTGCAAATGTTCACTGAATCCTTCATTTCCAGCAGATTCCTCAAATGACATCCATTCTCTAAGGTGTATAAATGCAAGGAGGCTGGTTTCAAATAAATATTTACATTAAAGAGATACTAAGATATGATTACAATTTACACTGATAAAAATATTAATTTGTTTCCTGTGTATATTTTTCAATATTTTCCATGATTTTTCAATCAGGTTCTTTGTAGGTGGAAGACTGGACATATGAACCTATTTTTTCATTATAATAAAATTGCATTAGGCTACCATTCTTCAATATATTAATGAATACTTTTCATTGGAAAGCTAGGAAATAGTTACGTTATGTAACGCAGCCTAATGAAACACCTGCTATTCCATACTTGCTATTGCATACTTGGCACAGAAGGACAACTTTCTGCAGGTTTCCCTGCCTCACTCTCCCAGGTGAAATGCCAGATGGTTAAATAGCTGCTGAAGCCAGTTAAGTACCACTCAACCAGTTAGAAAGTATCACCTCTTCATTTGCTAGCTCCTTATGTGGATTAGAGCTTGTACAAACTACATAAACTGTAAATATGGAATACTGAAAGTGAAAGGCCACAGTTATTGCCAGGATATGATGCTCATCTACAGTTCTTTTCATTATCTCATTGGCCCCATTTTAATAATTACCACATATGTGTGAAGTGTATTTTTATGATATAATTTCAAATTAACATAGTGTAATGTGTGAGCTGCAGAGATAAGGCAATCTGAGACTATTATTCATGCATTTCTAGTAAAGGTAAGAGGAAAGTGGGCATTGCTAATTAGTTGAACTGCTCTAAGAATTAGCAGAGGAAGCCACAGTAATGTAATTTTTATGGTTATTGTTGGCACTTAACTTTATGTATTCCCCTCTGCAGATTCTTAATAAGAACCTCAATTAAAATGACTTCTCTCTGGGAAAGAGGTTTGCTGACATTTACCCTATTAAAGGTGAACCAAAGGATAATTAACATTATAAAGCTCCATGTAGAAGAAAAATGTTACTTTGCAAATTGACAAAACCAAGGTGAAAGTTCAAGGATAGACTAACATCAACAATATTGAAAAAAACAGGAGCAAAATAGAGACAATACCAAACTTGATTAAGAAATAATCCAAATAGTAAAGCAGAGAAGAGAGAAGGAAATAAAACATTGTACAATGCTTGTAATATAAGCTTTTATTTTCACAGGGAGAAGTAGGATCTCTCAAGGTTAAATTTGAAGCCTCACCCCATTTACCAACAAACAACCATCTCCAATCCAATGCCTCCAAGTTCCGTACCCCCACCCACCTCCACCTTCATTCTGTTAATCACCTCAGACAGAATCTAAACTAGTTAATGATTCTTCCAAAAACTAATAAGCTGATGAGCTACCCTGGCTTGTCGACGCAGGTTCCTGGTAGTAAACAAGAGGCACCGATCTACCAAGTAACCTTTCGGGCATGATACCGAATGGAGTTTCCCAATTTAGGTATGATTCAGTTTCAAGGCCATGATCTTTTAATACACCTTGAGCTTTGGTTATTTTCTCCAATTTGATATTATACCCTAGGGTGGAAAATATTTGGAGGTATAATGAACCGAGAGGAGGATAGGAATAGATTTCAAGAAAAGATAGAGAGGCCATTGAACATGGAATGGTGGTAGATGAAATTTAAAGTGGAAAAATGTGAGGAGTTACTTTATGCTAGGAAGAATAAGAAGAGGCAAGATAAACTAGAGGGCACAATCCTAAGATTCTTACAAGAACAGAGACATAGAGTAGTCATAGAGCACTACAGCACAGAAACAGGTCCTTCAGCTTATCTAGTCCATGCCAACCTGATCTGCTGCCTAGTCCCACCTACCTGCATCCAGACCATATCCCTCCAAAGCCCGCCCATCCATGTACCTGACCAAACTTTTCTTAAATGTTACAATTGAACCCGCATCTACAACTTCCGCTGGCAGCTCCAGCTCATTCCACACTCGCACCACCCTCTGAGTGAAGAAGTTTCTCCTCAGATTCTCCTTATATATTTCACCATTCATCCTAAACCTATGTCTTCTAGCTCTAATCTCACCTTAGGGGAAAAAGCCTGCATGCATTCGCCCTATCTATACCCCTCATAATTTTGTATACCTCTATAAGATCTCCCCTCATTCTCCTGCACTCCAGGGAATAAAACCCTAACCTATTCAAGTTATCCCAATAACTCAGGTCCTCAAGTTCCAGCAATATCTTTGTAAATTTTCTCTGCACTCATTCAAGCTTATTGATATCTTTCCTGTAGGTAGGTGACCAGAACTGCACATTTAGTATTCTAAATTCAGCCTCACCAATTTTTTGTATGACTGCAACATAACATTCCATCTCCTGTACTCAGTACCCTGATTTATGAAGGCCAAAGTGCCAAAAGCTCTCTTTATGATCGTATCTACCTGTGATGTCACTTTCAAGTAACTATGGACCTGTATTCCAAGGTCCCTTTGTTCTATCGCACAGCTCAGAGCCCTACCATTCACTGTGTAAATCTTAGCCTGGTTTGGAGCAAAAGGTCTGAGCGGACAACTTGTCAGGCCCTGAGGATTTATCCACTTAATTCGCTTCAAGACAGCCAGCACCTCCTCTTCCACAATCCAGATATGGTCCATGACCTCACTACTTTTTTTCCTCAGGTCTATAGTCTCTGTGTCTGACTCCAGAGTAAATACGGATGCAAAAAAATTAATTTAAGACCTCCCCCATCTCTCTCAGCTCTATGCAGAGATGACCACGCTGATCGTCAAGAGGACCAATTTTGTCCCTTGCTACCCTTTTGCTCTTAATATACTGTAGCAATAGAAACCTTTGGGATTCTCTTTCACCCTGTCTGCCAGAGCAACCTCGTGTCATCTTTTTGCCCTCCTCATTTCTCTTTTAAGTGTTCTCTTGCAATTTTTATACTCCTCAAGTTTCTCATTTGATCCTAACTGCCTATACCTTATATGGGCCACCTTTTTCTTTACCTATCCATGCCTATCCCAATCCATGCCTGCCAGATCCCTTCTGATGCCATCAAAATTAGCCTTACTCCAATTTAGAATCTCAAACCGAGGACCAGTCCTATCCTTCTCCATAATTATCTTGAAACTAATGGGATTATAATCACTAGATCCAAAGTGTTCCCCTACACAAACTTCTGTCACCTGTCCTGTCTCATTCCCTAAGAGGAGATCCAGTATCACATTCTCTCTAGGTGGGACCTCCACATATTGATTAAGGAAACTTTCCTGAAAACACTTCATAGAATCATAGAACAGTACAGCACAATACAGGCCCTTCAGCCCACAATGTTGTGCCGACCTTTAAACCTCACCTAAGACTATCTAACCTCTACCTCCCCCATATCCCTCTATTTTAAATTCCTCAATATGCTTATCTAGCAATCTCTTGAATTTTACCGATGTACCTGCCTCCACCACCACCCTAGGTAGCGCATTCCATGCCCCAACACCCTCTGGGTAAAAAACCTTCTTCTGATATCTCCCTTGAACTTCCCACCCATTACTTTAAAGCCATGCTCTCTTATATTAAGCATTGGTGCCCTGGGAAAGAGGCGCTGGCTGTCTACTCTACCTATTCCTCTTAATATTTTGTACACCTCTATCATGTCTCCTCTCATCCTCCTTCTCTCCAAAGAGTAAAGCCCTAGCTCCCTTAGTCTCTCCTCATAATGCATACTCTCTAAACCAGGCAGCATCCTGGTAAATCTCCTCTGCACCCTTTCCAATGCTTCTACATCCTTCTTATAATGAGGTGACCAGAACTGGACAAAGTACTCCAAGTGTGGTCTAACCAGAGTTTTGACAAACTCTCTACCATCCAATCCCTCTACAGTATGGGAGTCCCAGTCAAAATGTGGAAAATTAAAATCACCTACTATCACAACCTCATTTTTCTTGAAACTCTCTGCTATCTCTTTACAAATTTGTTCCTCTAAATCCCACTGACTATTGGGAGGTCTATAATATAGTCCTATCAACGTGGTCATCCCTTTCTTATTCCAGCCATATTAACTCAGTCGATGAGCCCTCCAGTATATCATCTCTGAGCACTGTCATGACATTTTCCCTGATGAGTAATGCCACCCCTCCCCCTTTAATACCTCCCTCTGTCTCATGTCTAAAACATCGGAAGCCTGAAACATTGAGTTGCTAGTCCTGCTCCTCCTGCAACCTAGTTTCACTAATGGCTACTTTTTCGCATATGCATAGTTTATTGAAAGTGGCAGGGTCGTTTGAGAAAATGATTAAAATAGCATTACAGTATTGAAAAGAGAGCTAGAAATGTATCTGAAAAGAAAAAAAGATAAAGAGCTATGGGGAGGAAGTGGAGGTGTGGGACTAGCTGGATTGCTCTCTCATTGAACTGATATGGACTTGATGGCCCCAGTGACCTTCCATGCAGTAACCATTTGTAATTCTGTGGTTTGTTTTCTTCCACTTAATCCTCTTGGTTTTAGCAACCAAAATAGCTGCTATCTGTTAACATTATGCATTGAAGAAAATCACCTAAGTGGAGAAATACTGGCAAAATTTTACCAAAAACAAGAAACAATACCATTACTTATTTTGCAATTGTAAATTTTAACTTTTGCAAATAAGCCTGATGTTACAACCTTGGCGAGTTAACACAGCCCTGTATGATAAGCAGATGTGATGAGGCCATCTAAGCTGGTGATTGCAAATCTATTGACTCAAACAATCTTTATTTAGTACTAATGGAAACACCAAAGAAATGTGATCTTCAGGATTGGGAGGTTGATTTAATAATATATAATGTGTCCTTCAATCTATTGAACAATCGAATTCTGTTACAAAGCTCTTTATGTTGCTGGCTAGTTGCTAATGCAAATAAGAAGGGAAATCTTAGTGTTGTACTTGGTTGTTAAAAAGCATTGATCTAAATTGTGTAATCTCTGTGACTGATACTGGAATGAATAATCGGCATCACATTATTTGTAACCAGTGGTTTCATCAGTCAAAGATGACAAGAAATTGTGCATTTGAATGTGAAATAGTTTTTTTAAAATTATTTTCAATTGCAGTAATTCTTACTTAACTTTGAGCTAATTGGTTTTCTTAACTTTTGAACAATATGTCCAGGAACAATCAGTGATGGGTGACACAGTAGCACAGCTAGTAGTGTTGCTGCCTCACATCTAAAGTGACCCAGGTTCAGCCCTGACCTCTGGATGGAGTTTCCTCATTCTCCTTGTGACCATGTGGTTTCCCCCTGGATACTCTGGTTTCCTCCCCTATTCTAAAGTCATGTAGATTGGCAGGTTAATTGGCTACTGTAAGTTGCCCCCAGTATTTAGTGAGTTGGAGAATCAGGTGGGGAGAGGATTTATGGAATTGTGGGGACAATAAATTGGGATTTGCTTAGGATTAGTGTAAATGAATGCTTGATGATCAGCGCATGCTCAGTGAGCTGAAAGGGCTGTTTCCATTGGCATATACTCTTAATGATTATCCTCCCAATGTTTATATACCTGGAGGACTTCCTGGCTTCTTGTGAAAGATGATATCAATTCTTCATTTCATTTTATAGGTGGGAGGGTATGCTGTGATGAGTCTATTTGGACACTGCAGTAGGATATAGCTAGGTTGAAAGAGTGGATGAAAATTGGACAGATGCAGTTTAATGTAGAAAGTACAATGTTATAGAGTCATACAGAGTAGAAACAGGCCCTTCAGTCCAACTCATCCATGCCAACCATAGTACCCTCTAAGCTAGTCCCATTTGCCCATGTTTGGCCATTTTCTCTCTAAACCCCTCCGATCCACATAATTATCCAAATATCTTTTGAATGTTGTTATTGTACCTGCTTCAACTATTTTCTTTCACAGCTCACTTCATATCCACATCACCCTTTGCATGAAGAAGCTGCCGCTCAGGTCATTTTTTAAATCTACCACCTCACACCTTAAACCTATGCCTTCTAGTTTTTAGTTCCCCTTCTCCCGGGAATCCTATCCATTCTCACCCTATCCATGCCCTTTATTTTATACACCTCATAAGGTCACCATTCAATCTCCTACATTCCAAGGAATAAAGTGTTAGCCTGCCCAACCTCTCCCTATAACTCCGGCCCGCAAGTACTGGCAGCATCCTCATAAATCTTCTTTGCACTCTTTCTAGTTCAATGACATCTTTCCTATAGCAGGGCAACCAAAACTGCACACAATACTCCCAGTCCTGATGAAGGGTCTCGGCCCAAAACATTGACTGTTTATTTCCCTCCATAGATGCTGCTTGACCTGCTGAGTTCTCCAGCACTTTGTGTGCGTTACACAATACTTCAAGTGCAGTCTCATCATATTAAATTTCAGGGGAGGCTTGAGGGGCCAGATAACCTACACTTGTTCATATTTTCTTGTATTTATTGTTCAAGATCCACAAAGTTCCATCTTGCTTATTATCAGCCATAGATTCCTGTAAGGTCTAAATACTTGTGAACTGACTTGCACCATAAGTTGCTGCTATAAATCTTCTTCAACAGTGCTTATTTCCTAGCTCACAATGTATCCCCAATTTAGGTCAAAAGTTTTGACTGGGTGGGAAGAGAAAAACTAAATGCCATTAATTTAAGACAGACCTGGAAATGTGAAAGGAATTTTGAAGATGCTTTTCCTCACCTAAGGTTGATATGAATGTGGAATTTGCTGCTCCAGGCAGTGGGTGAGATGACTGGTATAGATTAATGTGAAGCCGGATGGGCACAAGTTGGAGAAGGTTATGTTGATAGATGGAGCATGTTATGATGAAAGATCTAATGAAAGGTGGGAGCATGAACATCACTTTCAGTGGTTAGGCTGAATGGCTTATTTCAGTAGTGAATATTCACTGTAATTCTCTCTGTGCAATTCTTTCTTTTAGAAAAATGATCTTAGCCCAATATTATATTTTCCTTGAAAAATATAACCCCTCAGTTAGTTATTACATGTGTAAATTTGTGTGCTCTTTAGCTCGATGAGTGCAGTGTGCGTTACATTTGAGGGGGTTATGGATGAATCATTATAAGCAATTAGCTGCTGAATATAAAACTAGTTTTAAAGAATGCACTATGAATAAACCCAGGTACTCATGCCAATGGAAGTGAGGGATGTTTTCATTCCAACTAGACCTGGCAAAAAAGAAAGACTTGCATTCATTTTGCATCGTTCACAACTTTTTCAAGTTGTTCCTAAGAATGTTAAAGCTGAAGAAAAAAATGTTTGAAATGTAATCACTGTTTTATGAAATGCATCAGCCAACAACTTGATAAAGACCAAATAAGAAAATAAATTGAGAAGTAACTAGTGGCTGGACGTTAGCCACAGTTCCCATACTCTTCTTTGAAATAATGGTATAGGTCCTTTTACATCAGCTTTTTAGCAGACAGGGCTTCCAGTTTAATGCTTTCATCTGAAAGAGAGCCCTTCCCTTGGTCATGTATTGTTGTCCAGATTTTTATGCTCAAACCTTTGGATTGGGGTTTACACTCAGAAAGTTCTGATGCTGATGTCTATCAAATTTAGCTGCTGCTAATAGTGAGCTGCAGGTGTCTTAATTCACTTAATGAGTAGATGGAAGATTTAGCTCTGAATTGGTCAATCTGGTTCTGTTTTTGACATGCTGGAATATCATGTGTTGCTAAATAGAGGGCATTTTACTGTTTTTACTGATTACAGAATAAAGCCATATAATGCACACAAATCAAAAGAGTCTTCTGGTATAATGGATACAAAATAACGTATGCATTCTTTGAAATCCAATATAATTTGTGTGGAAATGCAGTCTGCACACAAAGTATTGTGTTCACTTAAAGCAGTGCAGTTTCCATGGAAACTAAATGGTCCTACAAGAACAGACACATAATATGAATGCTAAAGGTAAAAATATATTTTTGACACTCCACACATTGAAGTGGTTTTAAGAAATTTGCTTCTATTTATGCATTTACAAAATCTTGTAGTACTTCCCTGGAGAGTCTCAATGTTGTTGGTAAAGATTTTACTGAAATTGACGTCCATAAAACTTAACAGATCTAGGGTGCAAAAATGTGGAGAAGGATAGAGCATTATTGTTTGGGATTCTGTGATTTATATTGATTAGAAATTGTAAATTTGTTGGATGAGATTCAATAAGCCACAAATATTTAATGTTTTAATCATGATAATTAATTCATTGTAGTGTTAAATGGCATGCATACTTTACTTGTTGAATCCTAAATATTTATAACCTTGACTCTCACCAACTTTTTCAGATGCACCATAGAAAGCATCCTATTTGAATGTATCATGGCTTGGCACGGCAACTGCTCTGCCCAGGACCACAAGAAACTGCAGAGAGTTGTGGACACAGTCCAGTGCATTACGGACACCAGCCTTCCCTCCTTGGACTCTGTCTTTATCTCTCGCTGTCTTGGCGAAGCAGCCAGTATAATCAAAGACCCCACCCACCTGGGACATTCTCTCTTCTCTCCTTTTCCATCGGGTAGAAGATACAGGAGCCTGAAGGCATGTACCACCAGACTTAAGGACAGCTTCTACCCCACTGTGATAAGACTACTGAACAGTTCCCTTATACAATGAGATGGACTATGACCTCACGATCTACTTTGTTGTGACCTTGCACCTTATTGCACTGCACTTCTCTGTAGCTGTGACACTTTACTCTGTACTGTTATTGTTTTTACCTGTACTACATCAATGCACTCTGTACTGACTCAATGTAACTGCACTGTGTAATGAATTGACCTGTACGATCAGTTTGTAAGACAAGCTTTTCACTGTACCTCAGTACAAGTGACAATAATAAACCAATACCAATACCAATACCAATTGATTACCTTCAACCTCCAGAATTTATTTCAGAAATCATTGACAAATCTGTGCAGCTCAGGCTTACTCTTTAGTCCTAAGAATCAAACATATAGATGAAGGCATTGCATGAAGCAAAATAAACTTACGCTGGCTTATTGATTGTACTATGGGCAGGAGTGCTTCATTGTTCTTTCATTGGGACATGCTTGAAGTCTACACATGGTCTTGGCCTCTTATGTAAGAGCATCCTGTGAAATCTTAATGAAAGCCTCTGGCTGTGCCATTCCTTAAACTTGATAAACCAAAAGCACCATGAGCACATGATAGTGTGGAAAACATACTGAACAGTCTTATTTAAAGAAATAATACTTCAAGGAAAATCTCTTTATTAAATCTGTTTCAATATTTGTTTTATTTCTAGAAGCAAGATTTTGGGGAAAAGTTTGTCTTTGGTTACCAAACACTAAAAGTGTACAAGAAAGTCTGGTATTGGTTACATTCATCTCTGTACAATCAATTCTACTGATGTAAATGGGGCTAAATATGCAGATGCACCTGTAACTAGTGACCAATTTTCTTTTATGTGGCAGGTGCTAGTTAACAAAGAAAAAGTTCTCATCCTATGTTTACAGTTAGCAAAGGAGAGGTTTTAGTATGTTATATAATGCTCTTCCTTTGTGCAGATACATCATGAGAAATTATTCCTGTTATTCTAAATAAAGCACAATTATATAAGAGTACTACTTTAAGGTGAATTCTATAAATTTTGTCATGAAGGGCACACTTGTTTACTATATACGGGTGTCTGTACCTCATTAATTCCAATTTACTTTGCTAAATCAGTAAGAAGTTGTTTATATTTCAGTTTGACTTAAATTCTAATAGTGTTGCTTTAGGTTCAGAAGTTGTTAATTTCAAGATCCATGTCAGGAATTTTAGCTTTTAATCCTATAACAACACCTTAATTGATTTTTGAATCAGTGTTGATTTGTTGGAGGTACCATTTTGATAATGAAATGTTAGCTAAAGCAATGCTATAATGGTTTAAAAATATAATAATAAAGATTTTGTGTGTATAAAGAAGAGGAAAACTCTATCCCACTATCTGAAGAGGAGCAGTAATATTTCTTCTGATATCCTAGTCAATAATCATCTTCAAACATCACCTAATGAACAAATTATCTGCTAAGTCTCATTATAAATCCTATTGTAGCTTTAATGCACTTGGTTTCATAACAAAAGTCTCTGCAAATTATTTGTAAATGACTGCTTTGACACAGTTTAAAAAGATGTACTTATGTTGTATAAGTATTCAAGTCCATTTTTCCTTTTGGTTCTGATATTAAAATATAAAATAGTTTAGTGTGAATAAGTAAATAAAAATAACAGAGGGATCTACTGTGGGAGGAGAGGATGGGGCAATTTTAGGTGATGAAAACCATAAGGTAAACATTTGGGAATGAGACATTGTTTTTAAATCCCAACTTTGAGAGTATTCTTATGGACCGCTAATATATGAGAGCAAATTTTTGGCAAACACACTAATTATCTGAATTCTAATTTCCTGAATAAGTGAATGTGACATTTCATTATTCTCAAATAATCTGTTGAACTGTCTTGAAGTTTCAACAATATAAAAAATGTGCTGAGGAAACAGTTCTTTTCTAACATTGGGGTCTTCACTGGCAGCAACCATGGTGCTGCACATCCATTAGAGAACACATGCATCAAATCTGTGACTCAAAAAAGACCTAAGCAAAGCAATGTTATAGATTGTAGTTTTGTTTAAGATCATATGCAATGGCTGTGAGTGAAACAAGAAGCACTTACACTTCTTCCTTCAAGCCATAAATTCTCTCATGTGCAATGAGAATTTCCATTTTAAAAAAAGGAAAATTATTTATTGCATTTAGCTAATAGCTGATTCTGCCCTTATTTTTGGTCTCTGACCTCCCTTTCTTTTTGTCTTTCTGCCAATTACCTCAACATTACTTAACTCCATTTGACCAACACTACTTGTATCAATGTTCTTCCTGGTTGCTTTCCTTTTCTGTTCCAAAGTTCCAATTATACTTTCTTATACAACCTTAATTGCCTTTGCCTCCTCACTGTATTGACATTGTACATTTTCCCAATCTAACTCATCCTTTCCCATCAAAATCTGATTTCTTTAAATTCATCTGTATTTTCATCCTGTCAAAAAGACTTTTAAAACCCATGATTTGTGCTTCTAATTACTTCATGCCAAATTATATTTTCCCTGTTCTTTTTACTTTGATATAGACATTGCACTTGATCCTTTACCCATGACTGACAATCAAATATAATGCATGGTTCTGCAATTATACACAATCACACCTGTCAATATCTTGAAAATGACAGTTTAATGTAAATTTACTTTTATTACCTGGTAAAATCCTCAATTCCACAAGGAAACCAGTAAAGCTTTGGAATTTGGTTCACTGAGAACTCAGACCTATACAAAAGAGGTCAGAAAGTCTTACTAAAACAAATATTAAATTGGACTTGTACTGTGTTTAACATCATATTCATTCGTACCAAGGCCCTTACTGGGCTCTCACTGAGAATATCAATATACTTTTAAGAGTTCTTTTAAGTAATAGTTTAGTTCACTCTGCCAAGCTTACTCAGGCAGGAAGTCAAGCATTTTTTTCAAGGGACTGAAAATAAGATTTTATATCAATTTAATGTTATCTCATAAATTTATAAAATTGTAATTTATAATTATGGGTTATATGGGAAAGCCTACCAGAGAAAATATTAGAAGGAATTGATCAGGAATAAACAACAATTTTAAGACTTTTATTTTCAGGAGAAAAGGAAATAACTAGACTAACTCATTGCAACTGGATACAATTTGCAATCTTGACAAGACTGACATTTGATATAAGAAATGTCAGTTGAGTGTTATAAAAATATTTCATTAGCATGATTCAGTAGTTAACAGGCGCCAAGATAGATTATAGTTGGCATCTAGACTGCCTAAAAATGTAAATAGAATTGTCACCAATATTATACTCACACTTTTATATTAGCACAAATCTTACTTGAATGTTCTGTATAATTAATGCTGAAGTTTCAAAACCAGAGTAAATTAAATTCATGTTTGTAACAGAGTAAATCACATACAAGAACCACAAGAAGTAGCAATCTCAATTTATTTTCAAAATTTCTAAATGTTTCTAATGTATTATTTTGTAAAAGACAGAAGGTTACTAGGAAATTCAATACATTCCAGGAATAGACTTCTAATTCAGGAATGTTCATTAATTGAGTTTTCAAGCAGCAGTTGAAAGAAATTGAAGAGAATATGCTTACTAAAACAGAATTAACCACAGGAAATGACCTTTATTGAAGTGTTTTATATGCTCAATTTTAAATGGCTTAAGGGGTCACATTGGTTTACAATGTACTACACTTGGAGGAAAGGGAATATGAAAGTTTCATCTCCTATTAAAATCAAATAAGTAACATTGACCCAAAAGCATATGGGCTGTTTAAACTTTTTCTTGCTGAATTAACAACGTTACCAAGGTTAAGTTGCTAGGTGATTTTTTTTAAATTATAGAAGTGAAATGTGGACAGTAAAATCACATTTTTGTAGCAATGTGGAAATAAATATGCAGCCAAATGAGCAGGTATTATAACAGTTGTGTTTTCCACATGCCAAGTTGGTTGATACATATCTAGTGGAAAGTTGCTGAATTGGTAATAAATTGATGACAATGGATCTCCACCCATCAGCTTAGTTATGGCATTGTGAATGGTGCCATCTAAAAGAAGGCAAAATAATTTTAGAGTGAAAGCAATTTATAAATAACATGACATTGATAAAACATTACCACCTTTTGCCATCTATGTTTTCAATATTAACGTTGAATTATTGCAAGAATACAAAGTTACTTCATTCATTGTCCATAGTAAATCTGCTGTGGCACAGATAGCCACAGAGAGTTTCAAGTCCTACTACAGGAACTTGAACAAAAAAAATTCAGGTTAACACTGCAGTCCAATGATGAGGGAGTGTTCCATTGTTGGGCCTGGCACCTTTTGGTTAAGATGATAAATTGAGGCCCTGGCCGTGCCCTCAGGTGGATGTAAAAGACCCCATGGTACTATCTTGAGGATAATCAGAATTATCCCTTGAACTCTCCCTGATATTTATCCCTTATTCAACATTATTCAAACTCATTATTTGGTCACCATCACATTGTTAGTTATGGGAACTTAAAGTTAACAGATTGTTTTTTGTGATTCCTATGTTATCTCAAGAACTTCACTAACACTTCATTAGCTGTAAGCGCAAGCCTTTTTGTGACCGTGTTTAATTAGACTGCTTCATGTAGGGACAGGCAGCATAGAGTTAACACTATTTAAATGTTAACCTTGGAAAAGTGTGGAATATAATGGATTAAAAAGAAACATAACTTGCTGTATAAGAATGCAGTTGAGTTTAGCTGTGATTATAACATTCCAATGTTAAAAATTCAGATTAAGCTTTTCTTTATCCTCAGAAGTGGAAATGTACACAGCCAATAACTTCCTTAGATGAGGTTCCTTGGAAGTGACAAAATCTTGGCAGAAATTCCAATGTATCTCTTTCTTAATTGCTCTTGTTAGGAATAATGAAGGAGGATGGACCAATTTCTGAGGTTAATACAATGCTGATTTTATTAGTTAAAATTTCTGAGGTAACCAATGTTAATAAAACTGATAAGCAACTTTGTCTGCAAGCAGACAAAACATTTTTCCAATTGTTAGATCACTTCAATTCTACTGATTAGGTACATTTTTTTAAGCAGGAACTTTCACACAGTCTCAAACTTAAGGTAGCCCACCCTTTAAGCTGCACCTGCACGCATTCTTTCAGTGAAAAATCTGTAATTTTGATTTTATGTTTATTTGACATTACATAATGAATTATAGAGGTAACATGAAAATGAGATCTTTATGATAATGAGAAACATCATTTAGAAAGACAGTACATGCACAATATGAAATAATGGTCAAGGGCTAAATTTAATAAGCCACAAGCAAGATACATATTATTTTCCATATCTAGGTGTGATTTAGCTCATTCTTGTTTTAGCTTTTTTATAGGGTGGGATGGAGCAATTGATGTCAAGACTCGAAAATGATTCCCTTACTGGCATCCTGTCTTATTATTATTCGGCAGATAAAAGTCAGGGATAGCACAGCGACATTCAGAAAAAATTATACTCTTCTGCTCCAACCAAGTGCCTGAACTTCAGTTGAAAAGGAAAATAACCTCACTATACCCCACTTCATAACTAATCATTTAGCATCATTTAGCACCAATGTACAGAGGTGTGTCCAAGAGGAATTCATGGAAACTACTCAATTATATTTCAAGTTATCTGCAAGCTGCATTGTCCAGTTGCGTTTGGATTCAAACCAAAGTTTGAATAGAAAATGTGGGTCTGCATTAGAACGTTGTTCTTTCACTAAAAGTGAAATGATGGTGTTCTACTACAGACCCACACACTTATTTGTTCAGAGGACAGTTACTCAAACTTCCTTGGAGACCAGTATGGAAACTTAGAAGTGCTAGAGTGCAGTAGAGTCTGGGTAATACTGCTCACTGTTGTTCCATTAAACACTAGACCAACTTTCTGCAAAAAGAAGAAAAAGCCCACCTGGTTCAGAAACTAACCTGCTCCATCTTCTCCAACATCAACTCTCAGTTTCCATTTAAACTTCTACTTCAGCTTAGTGAATATGTGTTCTACAAAATTAACAACTTGTGGAAATTCCTCTGTGCACTATTTTTAACAAGATGATTAATGCTTGATATTAAGGTCACAATTTTGATAAAGCTATTAACCTGTTTAAAGTAAAATAAGGTCATATGTAGTGATAAAATGTGTGCTTGAGAAGAACTTGTCCTGCAACTGTTATTATGAGAACTGTGAAGTGTTATTGATCCTCAGATTGTTATAGTTTTCACCAGTGAAGCGAGCACATGAGACAGTATGAGTAATGGAGAGTATCTCTTTAGTACAGTCCTTGCAGAAAGTGCTGAGTGAAAGGTTTTCTCAACTGCCTGATTGCTGTAATACTTGCCCCAGATGCACTGTGTTCATCACATAAATGCTACAGGTTTCAGATATACACAAATTATTTCCTCAGGCTGACACCATTAACATGGATTCAAAGAAACTAAGCATCTCATATCAACTGGGCAGCAAGTGTACCACCAAATGTCCAGACCCTCAGGATACTAATGATAAAAATAATCATATATGTTTTCATCTATCTTTTTGGATGGTGGACAGAAAGGTTCACTTGAGCTCAAGTCAATCAAACTTAAAATAATCTCTATCTTCTTTGAAATATATGCAGGGATGGACCATTGTTTTCCAGCAAGATTAAGGCAATTTTTTCCTGGTCTTCATATAATTAAAATGATGAATTACACCATCTACCCCTTCTGTTATGGGCTGATAGCATTCACAAATCACCAGTTCCTTGACTATCTGGTTATACTTTCTCCCTTGCAGCTGAATGTGGTCATGCATTGACCTTGAGATTCACAGCCACAGGAGAGAGAGCAAAATCATTTCACCTGCCTCACCTTTCCAGATTCATATGGGTGCAGTTTCGCTTTTAAACAGTAAAATAGAAGAATAAACAGCAGTTAACCTCTTCAACTCTGTGTTGTGGACTGGACTATTTAGCCCTCAATGTGTGGTACAATGGGCCAACACATTGTGCTGGTTCTCACAACTTCAACAACCCTTGTTCAATCCTGACCTCTGGTGTTGTCTGTGTGGAGTTTGAAGATTCTTCACATGACTGTGAGGGTTTAGCTTGTATGTTCTCATTTCCTCTGTGTGCTCGGATGTCTTAAGAACCAATTCCTTTATGTGCCTCATCATGACCGTGAGTCAAAAGACCCTCATTATCTAAAATGGATCTTTCTTCTTTCACTCATATTGATTGGCTTATACAGATCTCACAAATACACATTTATATCAGCCAGGTTGGGTATTTTTCTGTGTAATGACACCATTATTTTTCACCCATCCAATCAGAAATTTTAAGTGTCACTACTTGTTCAGCATAACAACATACCAACTAAGCAGAAAGAAAGATGTGCATTTTTATCGCATGTTCCACGATCAGACAAGACAAGATTCCTTTATTAATCACATGTACATTGAAACACACAGTGAAATGCATCTTTATGAGACAGTCTGAAAGTGGGCGCAGCCTGCAAGTGTTGCCACACTTCTGGCGCCAACATAGCATGCCCACAACTTCCTGACCCACATGTCTTTGGAATGTGGGAGGAAACCAGAGCACCCGGAGGAAACTCGCGCATTCATGGGGGAAAATGTACAAGCTCCCTACAGACAGCATCTGGAATTGAACCCAGCTTGCTGGCATTGTAATAGTGTTATGCTAACCACAACAGGACTGTGCCTGCCCCTGACTACCGTGATATAAAGTTGTCTCAAAGTAATTAACAGCTAATGAAGCATAATTTTTTTTAAAGAACGGAAACATGGCAAGGAGCTTATGCACAGCAAACTCCCAATGTGCAATAACCAGACAAACAATATGATAGTAAATGAGGGATAAATATTGGCTAAGGCTAACTTCTCTGTCATTCTTCAAAGGAGATTTTATGTCCACCTGGGAGAGCAGACTGACTCTTGGTCTAATCTCACTGCCAAAAAATGATATGAGGGTCAGTGCAGCACTCCTTCAGTGCTCTACTGGAGTGGCAGCTTTGTGTGTGTTAAGCCCTTGGAACTGACCTTGAACACAGCATGCAGCAAACTGAGAAATGTAAATGCAACCAGTTGATCCATAGCTGACATTGTGGAAGGTGCAAGCAATCTGCCATATTTAGCTTTTCAGTCCCTCAGTGTTTTCTTTGCATATTCTTGTTTATTGGCTTTTCAATTATATATTTAATTTCTTGTGGCAGTGGGTTAACAACACTACATTCCAACTGGCAGCAAGTTAACAATAAACCCAGAATTGTGCTTCCTTGGCAATGCTAAATGACAAATAATGAGGATTAAAGAGTGCCACTCGTGAAGTGTAAAACCACCATTATTGTTGATAATTTAGGACTGACCACATCGCTAACAACAACAGTAAGAGTAAAGAGGTGAAAAATCTCTGTTAGGAAAACATAGGTTAGGTTACATGGAAGAATATTAGAACTATCAATGAAAACTTAAGAGTCTGTCACAGTTCTGCCATAACATCAGCGGGAGTCTACTGATACTGGTCCAAGGATTGGGGATGCTAAATCTGAGTCCAAAACTGGGGATTTCTATTAGCCTCTTGGCCTGTATTAGACACTTCCCTAATGTGAACATCAACATATCTCACAGTTCCTTTCTGCTCAGCTCACATTGTGACCCAGCAGGTGGTCAACTGAAGAACCCTGGGCATAAAGGCATATTCACTCACCAAACAGTGGAACTGGGGAAAATCTGGGTGTCCACTGAAAGCAAAGAAAGGATCTCAATGAAGCATTTTGTTTGGCAAATGAGCTCTCATGGTGTGTCTGCTATAGCACGTGTGCTAATTATTGGCACTCAAAGTAGGGAACTGTACGGTAGTGTAGCGATTAGCGTAACGCTATTACTGTGCCAGCGACCTGGGTTCAATTCTAGCCACTGTCTGCCAGGAGTTTGTATGTTGTCCCTGTGACTGCATGAGTTTCCTCCGGGTGCTCTGGCTTCCTCCCACATTCCAAAGACATACGGTTTAGGAGTTGTGGGCATGCTATGTTGGCACCAGAAGTGTGGCGACATTTAAGGGCTGCCTCCAGAACACTCTACGCAAAGATGCATTTCACTGTGTGTTTCGATGTACATGTGACTAATGAAGATTTCTTATCTAATCTTATATAAAGACGTGTGATGGATATTCCTTGGAGTGTATCTCAGCATGCTTAAAGAAATCTGTCCAGGTACAGATTACCACAAATAGGTGTAAAATTCATACAATATATCCTTTATTGCTATATATTGTAGAATTTGATTAAGACTGAAGGTAGATTGTGAATTTACTTTCTGCTTCCTTTTTTGAAGTATTGGCCACCTTTCATCTCTTCTAGTTCTATGAAACACTAAACTAGAACTCATTATGTACGTTGAGCATGTTTCTACCATTGTTTCATTGCTGGAATATGTCCTTCGAATCTGTATTGCATCAAAAATTATTATATTTTTTATTTATTATCAAACACTAATACTACTTTCTGAAACACGGCAATGAAAGATCAAGTTATGGCCTGGCATTAAGCTTGACTGCTGCAGGATTCAAAGTGCAAAAATAAATTGGGATAAGTCATATTTTCCAGCAAGCAACAGGCGTGGAGGCTTAATGCGGAGGCTGGGAAAATGGTTGCATCTTTTAGAACACAAACTGCTGCTGGCAATCAGATTCTTGAAGCAAAAAAATGTTGTGACATAAAAAAAACAGTTTTGATGGTAGATAAGGAATTAGATTAGATAGGGAAACTTGGGAAGGAATCATAATGTAGGCCATAGAAGCATTAGAATTGTGAATGTAAATGGTAGATTAGCCTACTGAATTAATGTTTAAATGCATGGTTAAAATAATCTAATATTGTTGCCAAGTTTAAACTTAGTCTGCAACTCTTGTTAAGCTAAGAAAAATCAAAGCTTTGTTTTAAAGTTTGCAAGTAATACAGTATCATGCATTGCACTAATCAAATTGAGAAACACTGACTTGTATGGGAACAGTTCTTTGTCAGAGAAGCCAGTTTACTGTGCATGGTAGAGCTCGTGGTCACTTTGATTTAATCGTCACTCTTTTATGCAATGTTGTACATGTGTTACAAGTAGGGAAGTACTTGTCAACCTTGTGCATTTTTCTTGCTTACTTTTTCACAATTCCTCAACCTTGGTCTGATGCCAAAAACTGAAATTATTAATTTTCACCTGTCAGCATTGCACTTATTATGCAGCCTGTCCTTGGCTACAAATTCAGTGTCCCGTCTCAATGAGGGAAATGCGCCCACATCGAATAATTTGCATGCACAGAGGTCCAGCGGATTCTAAGTGCTTTAAATGGCTCTGATTCCTCAAATCTTCAAAGCCCAGCTGTGCATCAGTTTTTAAAACACCCATGCCTTAAAAATCTGATTGACAGAACTTATTAGTTGGCATGTATTGGCCATCTCAAAAGCAATGCCATGGAGTCAGATTGGGAACCAGTACGAGTAACTGGAATTCACACTCTTTTGATGTGCTGAACATACTGCATGTAAAGTTAGTGTCCATGCTAATTTCCCAACCAAGTTGGTGAAATTGGGAAAGAATATGTTAAAAGTGATTCCATAGAACCATAGAACCATACAGCACAAAACAGGCCCTTCGGCCCACCATGTTGTGCCATCCATCAGACCACCCTCACACTACCTAACCTCTTCCTCCCGCATATCCCTCCATCTCACGTTCCTCCATATGCCTATCCAACAAGCTCTTCAACCTGTTCAATGTATCTGCCTCCACCACCACCCCAGGCAGTGCATTCCATGCACCAACCACACTTTGGGTGAAAAACCTCCCTCTGACATCTCCCCTGAACCTCCCACCCATAACCTTAAAGCCATGACCTCTCGTCTTCAGCATTGGTGCCCTGGGAAGGAGGCGCTGACTGTCTACTCTATCTATTCCTCTCAATATTTTATATACCTCTATCATGTCTCCTCTCATCCTCCTCCTTTCCAGTGAATAAAGCCCTAGCACCTTAAACCTCTCCTCATATTCAATACTCTCCAATCCAGGCAGCATCCTGGTAAATCTCCTCTGCACCCTCTCCAATGCCTCCACATCCTTCCTATAATAAGGCGACCAGAACTGAACACAGTACTCTAAGTGTGGCCTAACTAGAGTTTTGTAAAGCTGCATCATCACTTCACGGCTCTTAAACTCAATCCCGTGACTTATGAAAGCCAACATCCCATTGGCCTTCTTAACTGCTCTTTCCACCTGTGAGGCAACTTTCAATGAACTGTGAATATGAACCCCCAGATCCCTCTGCTCCTCCACACTGCCAAGTACCTTGCCATTTACCCTGTACTCTGCCCTGGAATTTGTCCTTCCAAAGTGTACCACCTCACACTTCTCCGGATTGAACTCCATCTGCCACTTGTCAGCCCAGCTCTGCATCCTATCAAATCCTCCGGCACCACCCCCGTAGACAACGAGGACTCAAAGATCTTTACCAGCGGTTCAGCAATCTCCTCCCTAGCCTCTCGAAGCAGCCTGGGGAAAATCCTGTCAGGCCCCGGAGATTTATCTGTCTTAATATTATTTAACAACTTCAACACATCCTCTCTCTTGATATCAACAACTCAAGAACATTACCCCTACCAGCATTCCCTTCCGTATCATCAAGACCCCTCTCCCTGGTGAATACCGAAGAGAAGTACTCATTCAGAACTTCTCCCACTTCCGCCGCCTCCAGGCAAATTCTCCCACCTTTGTCCTTAATCGGACCTACCTTCACCCTAGCCATCCTCCTACCCTTCACGTACTTGAAAAAGGCCTTGGGATTTTCCTTAACCCTACTAGCCAAAGCTTTTTCATGTCCCCTTCTAGCTCTCCTCAGCCCTTTCTTAAGTTCCTTCCTTGCTACCCTATATTCCTCACGGGCCCTGTCTGAACCTTGCTGCTTATACCTCACGTATGCTACCTTCTTCTCCCTAACAAGTCGTTCCACCTCTCTCGTCACCCACGGTTCCTTCACCCTGCCATTCCTTCTCTGCCTCACCGGGACATATTTATCCCTAACATCCTGCATAAGATCCCTGAATATCGACCACATCCCCATGGTACATTTTCCTTCAAAAAGGACATCCCAATTTACACTCCCAAGTTCTCTCCTTATAGCCTCGTAGTTAGCCCTTCCCCAATTGAAAAACCTCTTGTCCTCTCTGCACCTGTCCCTGTCCATGACAATTTTAAAGGTTATGGAGCAATGGTCACTGTCCCTCAAATGCTCACCCACCAATATATCCTTCACCTGTCCCAGTTCATTTCCTAAAACTAGATCTAACATGGCATTCCCTCTAGTCGACCTGTCAACAAACTGCGTCAGGAATCTCTCCTGGACACACTTAACAAATTCCGTCCCATCCAAACCTTTGGCACTAAGCAGGTTCCAGTCTATATTTGGGAAGTTGAAGTCTCCCATTATAATAACCCTGTTATTTCTGCTTCTCTCCAAACACTGCCTGCCAATCTGCTCCTCTATATCTCTACTGATACCAGGGGGCCTATAGAATACTCCTAGTAGAGTAACTGCTCCTTTCTTGTTCCTTAATTCCACCCATACAGACTCTAGAGATGATCCTTCTACAACATCCATCTTTTCCACAGCCGTAACAGTGTCCCTGACCAGTATCGCCACCCCTCCCCCTCTTCTCCCCCCTTCCCTATCCCTCTTAAAACACCGAAAACCAGGAATATTCAATATCCACTCCTCTCCTGACGTCAGCCACGTCTCAGTAATAGCCACGATATCATAGTCCCCCATACTTATCCAAGCCCTCAGTTCATCCCCCTTATTCCTGACACTTCTTGCATTTAAGTAAACACACTTCAGTCCATCTACCTTACTACTTTTACAGCCTGTATTCTGCTTCTCCTTCCCCAAAGCCTCTCTACCTGTTTGATCTAACTTTTCCCCATTCCCTTCTTCCTCTGACCTACTCCTCCGGTTCCCTTCCCCCTCACAAACTAGTTTAAACCCTCCTGTACCACCCTAGCAAATCTCGCCGCAAGGATATTGGCCCCCTTCTGGTTCGGGTGTAACCCGTCCTCTCTGTACAGGTCCCACCTTCCCGAGAAGAGATCCCAATGATCCAGAAATCTAAAACCCTCCCTCCTGCACCAGCTTCTCAGCCATGCATTTATCTGCCACCTCCTCCTATTCTATGGAGTTTAGCACATAGATTTATGTACATAAACAAGAGCTCTGTGGTTCCTGTCAGGAGCTGCATGCAGAGTTTGCAGCTGCCACATCACTAGCAAGTTAACAGTTAGAAAGCAAGTCAATGCTTAAAGGCCTCTCTCATGACAGCCACAGTACAGCGGCAGAAAATGCTGATATGGAAGTGAAGAGAAATGCGGGGCATGAGGGACATGGTGCTGTCCTATGAGTATGGCCATTCCCACTTGAAAAACCACTCAATGAACTGAAAGCTGTGGGCTGGTCAAAGGACCAGTGATTTCTGCATGCTGCTTAACATTGCTTATTTCAGAAAAAGGTTGTATTCATTGAAGAGAGCACCAGCGATTTTTCTAAGATAATGCTGGCCATAGAAAAGTGAGCCTGGGAGATGCGGTGTTCAGAACAATGATTCTCATTCCTAAATCTTAAGTAATACTGTATGCACTTAGTTCTATTTTGAGTCAACAAGAACAATTGGAGGCTTCTGCCTAAAGTTCTAATTTCTGATAGCTATGGAGAAAACATGCCCTGTGTGACTTCTGACAGCATTAGCTGTACCTCTGATATCAAACAAACATCAAGTGTGTGAAGGTGAACCCTGCTCTGGCCAATTTCCATTCGGTTGCTCATCAACATGAAAATGATCATCAGTTTGACCTGACATGCATAAAACTGTTTTCCTTCACAATTGACACATAAAAAGCTTGTGCAAATAAGTTGAGTTTTTAGCCACAGGTTTGGTATATCATTACCACTCAAAATCGAACTGCAATAAAGTCCAATGCAAGCAAGTGGAATACTTGGATAATTATTACTAGGATTCATCACCTTTGGATTGCTTATTAAATACTACAATGCCTACACTATCCTGTCCAAACATTTCATGGTTTGAAATTATATTTTCTACTAAATTCCCAGTTTACTATTGTTTAATATCAATTATTGTTCCATTTGATTTTGAATTCAACAGTAAAATTGGTGTAATATTAACGTCTAAAAAACAAGTGGATTTGGGTTAGATGGGTTAATTATTTAAATAAGTTGCATGCATGAAAAATAAGCTTAGCCTGGGCTTTTCAATATTGCTGAGCCTCAAGAGAAACGGCTGCTGCTCAATTCCACTTACCTGATGGATCAACCCAGCGTGATTGTACACTGCAACTGTCAACCATCTCATCTCCACTTCTTGATTCTGAGGTAATTTCCACCTCAGTTCTCTTGATCTCAATCATAAAGATTTGATATCATGCAACACTGATCCTCCAATCTCTCTCATAATTCCTCCAATCTATTCCAAAATCAACCTTTCCAATCTTGGTCAAACTCCCATCAAGGTCCTTCTGATCTCTACCAATGCCACCTCCGCCCCACCCCCATTTCCCCATCTTCCATTTGCCTGAGGCTTTCCTCAGCTCTACACTAAGGCCTATTTGAGCTCCACAAGCTATCACAATACACTTTCAATCTCCTGCCAGTGTCTCTTTATCTCTCTCATCACCTTTCTGTTCTCTAATCACCAGTAACCCATCTGATCTCTCCCATTAGCATCCAATCTTCTAATCTCCTCCCTGGCTGTCTTCCAAGCCCTGAATCTACTTATCTGCTTCCACCTCCCACCGACCATTCTAGTTACTCCTTCATCACCTAACGTCTTCCTCAGTCATCTCTAGAACATGGCTTTAGCTGGTGCTGAGGTCTAAAGACAAAGACAGTTGTTTAATTAGGCAATACCTGAAGGAATCAGGGCTTTTTCCTGAATTTGTCAACCTCAAATTATTCCTTTTACACTAACAACTCCCTCCTTCCTGCCCTCACTATGTGCAACATCAAGCCAGTTCCCAATACAATTTTGTCATCTAATGTGGAGTTGATGAATATGTGTCCAACCTCTTAATAAAAATCTCTCTCTGTATAATATTCAAATATTACCCAGAAAGTACCAATCTTATAGTATTGAATTTTAAAGAAAATATGACATAATCTTGTGCCGTATTTGAGTACTAACATAACAATTGCAGTGGTTCAAGAATGCATTATCCACCATCTTTTCCAGGGCAATTTAGGATGGACAGTAAACTTTGGCCTCATCAGCACCTCCCTCATCCTGTAAACTAAAATAATAATGAAAACTGATGTGTTTTACCACTTTATAGATCACATTGTATTACTAGTTAAATAATAAAGTGATCAATAAATCTTCAGTACTCCATACTTGTATGTAGTTGATAAATGTAGGCTGACATCATGATACTTCCAAAAAGATGAGTGTGCAATAAGTACCTAAGATTTACCTTCAATATATCAGTTTGCAAATTAGCATTATTAAGAGATGTGGGGATCACTGGCATTTATTTCTGATCTGTAATCACCTTGTTTTTGTGGCAGTAAGTCGTCTGCTCAAACTGTTGTTGTTGTAGTAAAGTGAGGATATATCAACATTGTCATGAAGCAGGAAGTTCCAAGAGCACAACTCAGCATTGATAAAGGAATAGTGATGTACTTTCATGTCAAGGTAATATGGAAGGAAACCTGCAATACCTAACCTCTGAGCTGCTCCAGCACCTACATTATTTTTGTGGCAAATCCAGTTACATTTCTGATCAAAAGTGAGCCCCTAGATGTAGGTGGTTGTGATGCTATTGAACATTAGCTGACGTAGTCATGTTTGTATAGCCCAGTTTGTCACTTATGAATCCAAACTTGAATGTTGTTCAAGCCTTGCTGTCTTTGGACTTAGATTGACTTATTACCTGATGAGCTACAAATTGAACTGAACACCCTGCAATCTTTGGTGAATGTCCTCACTTCTAACCTACTGAAGGAGGGAAGGCCATAAAAACTGCTGACCATGGATAGGTCAAGGTACCAGCCTGGGAACCTCCAGCAGCTAAATTTTAGGGTTACAATGACTGGCTTCAAACAGCCAATGTCAACTTATCATAATTTAAATAAAATAGTTGATTTGTTCCCCAGTGTTTCACTGAATTTTACTGTTAATGAGACGTTAGCATATTGTTTGTCATCATAAGTGGGCACACTTGTACTGATGTTGTAATATTAAATATAACAATTTGCTGAGTAATTTCTTAAAAGCAAATGAAATTTGGGAAACTGAGTTTTAGACTGCTTTTGATAAAGCACCAGTATAACAATACAAATGTCAGTGAACAATATATTCTGCATTAGTTAGGTTCTATATTTTTACAAATCTTACTCATTGGTCTCAAAGTACAATTGTTCATGCACAAGTTACATACTCACAGATTAAAATCTACTTTCTGTTAGTTGTTGTTCTTCAGAACAATAATAAAAATAAAATCAGCTTATGTGTTACATGCAGCTGAGAATATGCTAATTGAAATTCTCATTTGGTTCTGACACAATACCCTCCCAGCTGTAACTTATTTGCTTACATTTAATCCTGACAATTTTCCTCAAAATGTTCTCATTTCAAAATGCTTTTGTTATTTTGGGAGTACTGTGTCTCAGGCAAATTTGTTCTTTATTCATCCTTAATATTTGGTGCCACTGGAAGCATTGTTCTATTATCACCAAAAGCAATTGACACATTGCAAAATCAAAATTGCAAATATACTTCCAAATAGGAGGGTGAATTTATATATCAGCTTTTGTGTTGTAACAAATCAGTTTCTGCTATTGAGCCATTAAATATAAACTGTGACTAACAGCAGGGATCTCAGACCAGATTGCATTGGAACTGTCAAAGTGAGGATGTTTCATACTCAGCCTGCAAAGTTAAAATGGACTTCTGCAGTCTGAGTGAGTGCATACCTGAAGCTTCCCCACCAAGGTCTGATGAAATGAGAAACTTAATGAAAATCTTTTTGCAATTGATTTGAGTCCCAGGGATAACATGGGGAATGTTATATCTTGCCTAGTTAATAATCTTGTCATATTCAATTGTAGTGACATTACATGGACCAATATCATGGTTTTGAAGTCATTTAAATTCAGAAAGTAGGAATAGATGTTAGAGAGAGCCAGTGAAAGTCATTGTTCAAACCCAGTACACTGAAAACAAAACTGAAAATAGACAAAGTAACACTCTGGATGATGTGTAGTGTGGAAGTGCCAAACATCACAAGAATCTAAAGTAATTTATATGCAAAGTACTTTATAAAATCATTTATTTTTCAATATCTTTGTAAAGTAAAATAAAAACATTGACTGACATTGCAAATATTATTGACCCACTAGAATCTATCGATAAATGGAAATGTCTGATTATTGATGAGTCAACTTTTATCAGTGACATCGTTCTCTAATCTGAATACCAGGTAAAGAAATTGTGAATGACAGAGTTCACTCTTGAGCTTCTACCTAATTGTGTTTTGGACTGAATTCTTCCACTGTTGGTGAGTTTGCTATTGAGCAGGAAAACAGTCCGCCAGCATGATTCAATTTGTAGGGGATTCTCAGAGGAAGTTCATACTGAAGATACTGGCACTATGCAAAGATATGATCTATGTTCTACCTCTGAGGATTCAATTGAAATTGGAGCAAGGAGGAAATGGTGGCATAGTGATTAATTTGTTGATCCAGAAGCCTAGATTAACAGTCAGGTGACAAGTGTCCAAATCACAAGTGGGGAATTTAAAATCCAGTGAAGAAAATAATTCTGGGGAATTTACGTGGGACTCTTCAAAGTAGTGATGATCTTGAAACTATCATTTTGTCATAAAATCCTTTCAATGTTATCAAACTGCTAGATTGAAATGTGAGAAAGAAACCAGAAGGACTGTTTGACTTTGACTGAGGTTCTGGGTGCAGACATAGAAAATCCCTCACATCCCAATGGATCTTGCAATGTCTTCCTCAGAATCACCTTTGAATAAGTTTCTAAATTGGGAGATCTATCCCACAAGATGACAGGCTTATGTAATCACTTCACAGAACCATACTCTTCAGCTAGTGCCACATTCTCTGCTTCTCATTATGCTGCAGAACAAGTCAATCAAAGAAGGTTGCATAGTCTTTATATTGGGGAAGGGATAAGCCCAGCAATCATCACTATTGGCTCTAGACCTCATGGTGTCAGGTCAGACATTGGGACGGAAACCTCCTGCTGATTATCATCTGCCGTTATCCCACAGCTGATGAATCAATGTTCCTCCACATTGAACAATGCTTGGCAGAAAAGTTAAGAGTAGCAGATCTCTAGGTGGAAAATTCAGCATCCATCACCAAATCACAAGTGGGGAATTTGCTTTTATTAGTACCACCACTGACCATATTGCCCAAGTTTTGAAGAACATTCCTGTCAGATTAGATTTGTGGTAGGTGGTGAGAGAAGTAGTTTGAGGATGAAACTAATTTGACTTCATTCTTAGCAAATTAGCTGTTGTAAGTGTGCCTGCCAATGGCCGAATTGGCAGGAATAACCACTAAACAGTCTTTGTGGAGACAAAGTCTGAATCCACACCAAGGAAATCTTCCATCATGTTATGCGAGAGCAATCAACAGAATCTGCAATCTTCTGGCCTAGTACATGTATTAGTCTACCATTATTATCAAGTCAAGCGACAATATTATATGTATTTTTTTGTTGCAAACAATATTTGTTGCTTTAAGGCTGTTACGTCTTTAAGGTTCATGTCATGTTAATAATCACTCCCTGGCCTGTGAGAATGTTTTGAAGGTAGTCTGTGAGGTGCTATTGAATAAAGAAGACACATCTGGTTTACTTCTTCTTGCTTTCCAAGTGTATTAGTCTGCATTTTATAAATGGACTGTGTTGGATGTTGAGAATTCACAGAAAGCACCTACTTGTTAGGGATCAATGCTGCTTCAAGGATTGCAGGAGGGAAAACTGAAAGCATCACCATTGAAATGGAAAAATCTGCTGTCAAGTTTGCAAGGTTGCAACATAAGATTATAGCAATACAGCAAGAGCAGAATGCAATAAACAGAGCAAAGTAATCTCACAACCAACTGATTAAATAAAAGTTCTGCAGGCCTGGCTTTTCTAGTCATGATTGATGGTGGACATGTGAACACCTAACAGGAGTGGGAGACTCCAAGAACATCCCATTCTCAACCATGATGAGCCAGCCCGTAAGTGCCAATTATAAAGACTGAAATGACAATTAGATGATCTATCCAGAGACATACAAATGAAGATGACAGTTTTTAACAAATATGATTAACTCTACAAGGTATCAAGAAGTGGGTGAGAGCATTGAAGAGCTAAGGTGACTGGCTCAGACAACATTCCAGCTATACAGGTGACGACGTACTCTAGATCTAGACAAGCCTCTGAACAAACATTTCTGGGACATCCAGATACAAAATTCCACCTGACAATCTGGAAAATTTCCTAGTGATGACTTGTTCACAAGAAGGGCCAATCCAATGTGGTTAATTGTTCATGTATTTATCATCGTCTGTAGTTCTCTGTCAATCATCTGAAATGTGATGGAAGTTGTCATTGACAGTGCCATCAAATGGCGATTACTCACCACTAACTGTTAAAATACACTCAATGTGAGTTTGCTATGATCACTCAACTCCAGGTCTTATCACAGCCATAGTTTAAACAAGGACAAAATAGCTAAATTCTGGATGTGAAGTTATGGCAATTGCCCTTGTGACATCAGGACAACATGAAGAAATATTGGTAAATTGAGGGAAATTAAGTGAAAATCACTCCACTGGGTAGTTATACTTCCACAAAGCAAAATTGCTGCCATTGTTCAAGGCAAATCAGCTCAGTTTTAGGCAGCATAGTGATAAAACTGGTAGAGCCATTCAAGCACAAATTCAATCCTAACATTTGGTGTTGTCTGTGTGGAGTTTGCATGTTCTTCCTGTGACCATGTGGATTTCCTCTGAGTATTCTGGTCAATTGGCTAATTAGCCATTGTAATTTGCCTCCAGTGTGTAGGTGATTAGCAGAGTCTGAGTGGAGTTGATAAGATTGTGGGGAGAATAATGCAAATGAGTGGTTGATGGTCGATGTGGACTCAGTTGGCTGAAAAACCTGTTTCCTTGCTGTATCTCTCCATGACTCTATGATATTATTTCTAGGGAGAGTTTTATAGACCCAAACGTCTTCAACTGTTTCATCAATGACCAGTTCTTATTGGGATTAGGATTAAAAGTGGGAGTATTTAGTTGATAATTTTACACTATTCAATTCCATTTGTAACTTCTCAGAAAACAAAGCCTCCAGCAAAACCTGTATAACATTTTGGTTTGGGTTAATAGCTGACATATAACAATAATACCACACATTTGCCAGACAATGATAATCTCAATAAAGAGAGGTTTAAAGTAACGACTAACATTGCAGTTGCTGGGTTTCCCACTGTGGACATTTTGGGAATCACCATTGTTACGAACCAGCAACAAAAGAAACACATTGAGTCATGATTCAGTGTTAAAAACTACTTTATTAATAACTAGTTATGATAATAAGAAAAATAAAAGTAAAAATGTTAGAATGTTAGAAGTAAAAATGTTAAACCTTGAACATTAACCCCAAAACTAAACTCGTTGTGTGTGTGTGGCAAAGTCCCAAACTCGAAGTCCAGGAATGGTTATTAAGGTTCAGTTCAGCAAGCCATAAGGTGAAACATGAGCAAAGGCTTCTTCAACAACCACCGTTGTCTGAAGATAAAACGTAGATGTAGAGAGAACATAGAGAGTAATTACAAAATCCAAATGTTCCACAATGGAACCCAAACGACACCTCAGTGCTTACTCGGTAGTGACTTCCTCACCCCAAAAAGCATCCGAATCATGGTCGTCCACAGAAATACCTATTTCCCTCTACAGGTCAACAACAAAGTGAACTCCACTGGATTTCTCCCAATTTCCACATGTGAATTGTAGTGACAGACACAGTTATTGTTTCTCATCCATTGATAGAGAAAACTAGCAGGCTGGTGTCTCTCTTTCTTTTCTCACTCTGTCCTCTCTGACTGACTTCGACTGTCTTCTTCAACAATGTCATTACGTCCTTTATCTTCTGTTGATGTAAGCATGCCACACACACACACACACACACACACAGACACACACACACACACACACCGCTATGCTCTATCTTAAAGGAACATTCACCTAGTCCGTAACACCATCATCACTGAATTTAAATCCTGGAACTCCATAACCATTGGTGCTGTCGATGTACTTTCAACAGGTGGAAAACAGCATGTTTGAATGTGTCTCACCAGCACCTTTTCAAGGGCATTATGAATAAGCAATAAATGCTGGCATTCCAGCAACATCTATATCCCATAATTTAATTAAGAAAGGGTATCCAACATGATAACCTGAGTATCCAAGATTGGAGAAGAGGAGTGTGAAAGCAATAGAGATTAGGGATATATTTACCATCATCTGTAGTTGGGATTGACAGTCCAGAATGAAATGTTGCCTCTCCGGTACAAATGTAAAGGGTATCTTGAAGCAACCAGAGAGATATTTGGAAATGAGACCATATTTGGAGGGGTGGGTGAGCTGCTGGGGAGGGACAACTTCTTATTGCTGCAGTCTTTGTCAGGGCCAATGATCAGGGCAGAAGAAACAAGACATCCTGTTAAGAAAGTGTAAGAAGCTTGGAACTAAATTATAAAGCAGGATTTCATGGTTAGTAAGCATGGCATTATTAACCAAGCCAGATGCTATTTGTGGTACAAAAAAAGAGATCAAGAACAGGAATACTTGGCTGTAAGAGTGGTGTGGAAAGAAAGTTTACTGTTTCATTGAACATTGGCATCAATACAGGAACGTACACCAACTGAACAGAATAGTCCCAAGGTCCTGCCAGAAAAAGTAAATAAGACTTGGGACTAAGACTTCATACAAAAAAGGTGAGGTGTTATGGAGGGATCTGGCTGAAAAACTATCAGCCAAATGATCAAAGAAGAAACAGATGAGAGTAAAAGGGAGATCTAGGTAAAGAACAGAAATAATTCAAGCAAATTCCCAACAAATACAATCAAAGGAGGGTACTGTAAAAATATGATAACCAATTAATTGAGAGGAACAACTGTTAAAAACAATTCAATTTCTTGTATAGTAGGTGAACAGTATTCAACATCAGATAAAAAAACAAGAAACCGAGAATTGTTGATACAACTGCAGTCTGTAACTAAGAACAAGATATTTACATTTTGGAGTCTCTAGGAAATTTATAAAGATCCTGTTGTTATAAGATAAAATTATGGCACAGAAAAGAAAGGCAATCAATAGTAAGATAGAAACGCTATGTCTATGGATTGAGTTGAAAACAAAAAAGGTTTTGAGTGCACTGATAGGATATTCTGCAAAGTTTTTAATTGTGGAAGTAAAATAAAGGAAGACAAATGCAAACAAGTTTACAACAGGAGTCATAAGATTGTTTGACTTAATCATGGAGACTGGTAATTGCTGCAACAATACGCCACTTCTGAATTTTAATTATTCACTCAAATTACATTTTATAAATAGAGTACAATGCAGAACAACTATTGTACATATGTGTTTAGTGCAAGCGAATATGAATGAATTATTGTTCATAGTGTAGCGGTTGCTACCGCGGAATAAAACAAGACTCTACTCGGAGGATTGCCAAACAGAACTGGTTTATTTTCCCGCCTTGTGCGGGCCCTTTAAGGGAGAAAAACTCCCGCCCAAAAAAACCGGCAATGACGTAAGTCCTACGTCATCAGGACTTTCCCGCGCGCGGGTTCTCCCCGTCGCTCGGAAAGACGAGGCCCGCCGCCATCTTGGGCCTCGTCGCTCCGACACCGCGCGACCCGACTGCCGAGCCGGTTCGCCCGACTAGACGGTGAGTCGCCACAATAGAGAATTATCATAGAGAATTGATACTAGATTTTAACCATCCTCAATTAAGACCATAATACCATAAGATATAGGACCGGAATTAGGCCATTCAGCCCATCGAGTCTGCTCCACCATTTAATCATGGCTGGTACTTTTTAACCCCATTCTCCCGCCTTCTCCCCGTAACCCTTAATTCCCTTACTAATTAAGAACCTACCAATCTCTGCCTTAAATACACCCAATGACTTGGCCTCCACACCCCTCTGTGACAACGAATTCCACAGATTCACTGCCTTCTGGCTGAAGAAATTCCTCTTCCTCTCAGTTTTAAAGGGGCGTCCCTTTATTCTGAGGCTGTGCCCTTGGATCCTAGACTCTCCTACTAGTGGAAACATCCTCTCCATGTCAACTGTATCCAAGTCTTTTAGTATCCGGTAGGTTTCAATGAGATACCCCTTCATCGTTCTGAACTCATTGAGTACAGGCCCAGAAACTTCAAATGCTTCCCATATGTTAAGCTTTTCATTAATGTGATCATTCTTGTAAACTTCCTCTGGATCCTCTCCAGGGCCAGCATATCTTTCCTTATATATGGGGCCCAAACTTGATCACAACATTCCAAATGTGGTCTAACCAATGCCTTATAAAGCCTCAGCAGTACTTTTACATTTAAGTCCCCTCAAAATGAATGCTAACATTGCATTTGCCTTCTCCATCACTAACTCAACCTGCAATTTAACCTTAAGGGACTCCTGAACTAGGACTCTCAAGTTCCTTTGTGAATTTTCTCTCCAATTAGAAAATAGTCTGCTCCTTTATTCTTCCTACCAAAGTGCAAAACCCCACACTTCCCTACACTGTACTCCATCTGCCACTTCTTTATCCACTTTCCCAACCTGTCTAAGTCCTTCTGCAGACTCTCTGTCTTTGCAACACTACCTGACCCTCCACCTATCTTGGTATCATCTGCAAACTTGGCCACAATGTCATCAGTTCCTTCATTCAGATCATTAATGCATAAAGTGAAAAGTTGTAGTCCCAACACTGAACCCTGCTGAACTCCATTAGTCACCAGCAGCCATCTTGAAAAGGACTCCTTTATCCCCACTCTGACCTCTGCCAGCCAGCCCATTTTCTGGCCATGCTAGTACCTTACCTCTAACATCATGGGCTCAGCAATTAAATCAGCAAGAGGTGGGTAAATAGAATGGAGTTTTGACAACATACATGTTTTTCATCATCATTGAAAACAGCTGTGGGATATACTTAAAATGGTCATTAATTGTCAAGGATTATTCTTTAAAAAATAGGAATACACAAAAAATGGCCACAACAATTGAATAAAGAGAAAATGATGAAAGAGAAATATTTAAAAAGTTATAGTGTACACACAATTCTCAATAACCACTGATTTGCTATCCATCGATCATGAGGTCAGCCCCAGGACCCTTCTCAATTTTTTTCTCTCATATATCGCTCCTTAAATGCACACATTGAGAAACCAGTAGTTGCCTGCATAAATGTGGTGACCATTTTCAGATCACTTGTGTCAAGTAGCTCCCTGCTCGACATCATTCTGAAAGAGAGTGGTTTTGTTTACATAGCAGCATCTTGTAATTTCAAAACCCATTGCAGTTAATCAGTTTCAATAGAAGTAGTTTGTTAGCTAGTGTCATATAATTGTAATGTGTTTATTAATGCAGTCAGTGCTTTAAGAACATTATAGGGCATATTTGTGCTTATTTGGGGCTATATGGGGTACAAAAGAGAAGACTTTAGTGGTATCCACTTTTTTTGATGTCTGCTGGAATTCTGCATCCCTTTCCCTCATGTACAATGAGGACAGTGTAAATGCATATTAGACAATGGAAAGGATATCAAAAGAAAACACAAAATTTTGGAAGTAGTCAAGAAATATTTAGTGAGGCAAATAATATTATTAAACAATTAAGGGATATAAAATAAATATTAAAGCAATCTAAATTAATAGTAAAAGAAAATCTGGAAATGGAAAAGGGGATGTGATGGATAAATAGGATAAAATGATAAATAATGACATTGAAATGACAGAAATCTTAAACAATTATTTTGCCTCTGTATTTACCTTGGAGATAAACCAGGTGGAAACAACATGAGAAGCAATCAAAAAAGATACAATGATACTTAAAATATAAAGGGAGGATATGATTAACAAACAAAGCAAAGCTGGGGAAGTAAAAACTCTGAGCTTGGTTTACACTTATATTGAAATTAATTGGAAAAGAAGTATGGTCTAATGGACAGATAATATGCTTCCGATTTTAGTGAGGGAGATAGAATAAACCATCATAACTTTGGTGTTAGGACAGATAATAGAATATTTACTCAAGGATGTAATAGAAAAAACATTCAGAAACTGAAAATACAGTAAAGAATAATCAGCACATTTTTCAAAAGAAGGGTCATACTTGACAAATTTGCTTGAAATATTAGCTGAAGAGTAAGTAGATGTAATGTACCTGATTTTCAAGAAGTCTTGAACAAGGTCAAAATACGTAAGAAATAGTTTGAGGTGTAGGCCTAGCAAGCATCTTTTGTCATTCAATAAGATCACAGATCATCTAAATGACTCCACATTCCAACTCGATCACATTAATTCTTAATTTCCCTAAAATCCAAAAATTTATCTCAACATCCACAAGGCTTGGGATGAGAATTCCAAAGACACTCAGTCTTCTGAAAAAAAACAAAATTCCTTCTCATCTCATTGTTAAATGGGTAACCCTTACACTGAAATTAAGATCCAGTGAATTCCAGATTCCTTCCACCAGGGGAAATATCCTCACAACAACCACCATGTCAAACTCTCTGAGAAACATACATGTTTCAATCAGGTCAGCTCTCATTCTACTAAACTCCAACAAATATAGCCCAATTTGCTCAATATTTCTCAATAAGACATTCCCCTTATTCAGAATCAATCTAATGAATATTTATTGTGAAGCCCCAGGCAAGTATACACTTCCTCAATTAAGGAGATCAAAATGTTTCACACTGCTCCAGATGTAGTCTCACCAGACCCCTGTACAACTTTAACAAGACTTTTTAACTTTTATACCCCTTTTCTTTGAAATAAAGGCCAACTTCCTAATCATTTTATGTTCTTGCATGCTATTATCTGCATTTCCTGTACAAGGACACCTTTTTTTTCTGAATACTGACATTTAATAGATTTACATCAGTTCAGTAATATTCTGTTCTTCTGTTCTCCTTACCAAAGTGATGTACCAGAGTGCAGATTCAAAATGCATCAACAAGACCAAAGTTGTGTAAATCCTGAGGAGAACAGCACCAAAATGTAGGAAAACATGAATAAACTTCCACAAATCTATTTAATTAAATTCATGGCATTATATATGAACATGAGGTGGTAGTTTCTGATAAGAATAAATCCGGTATGATTCAGATCAATGTGAGAAGACATTCACATCTGGACAAAATAAATTTGGGAATGAAATGTCCACAGATGATGATGATGGGCAGAGGCCCTTTGCTAGCAAAATCTGGCCGGCGTGTACTTAGTGATTTTAGCATTTATTTTTTGTTTTGTTTTTTCATCTCTTGTCCCCTTTTGAAATATTTTGCACCATCACATAAGTCTGAGAATTTGAAGCAAATAAAAAAATACGTTATTAAAGAAATGCCAGCAAATTGCAAATGAAAGTAATATTCAGAAATAATGCACTAATATTAAACCTTTCATCCATTAAGGGTGGAAATATTGGGAGTGAAAATGTGAAATTTGCAGGCAACATGCTAATCCAGTGCAGATATGCCAAGCACTGCATTTGCAGAGATGGTAAGCACAAGTGTTGCTGACTGGGTTACTATTGGTGAATGTCCCTTTAAGATAGAGCATAGTGTGTGTGTGTGTGTGTGTGTGTGTGTGTGTGTGTGTGTGTGTGTGTGTGTGTGTGTGTGTGTGTGTGTGGCGTGTTTACGACAACAGAAGCTAAAGGACGTAATGACGTTTTTGCAGTCAGTTGGAATCGGTCAGAGGAGAGAGAGAGAGAGACACCAGCCTGCTAGTTTCTTTATCGATGGATGAGAAACAGTAACTGTGTCTGTCACTACAATCCACATATGGATTATTGGAGCAATCCAGTGGAGTCCACTTTGTTGTTAACCTGTAGAGGGAAACAGGTATTTGTGTGGACGGCCACATCTCGGATGCCTTTCGGGGTGGCAGTTACTTTGGAACAAAGCAGTGGAGTTCACTTTGTTGTTGACCTGTAGAAGGAAACAGGTATTTATGTGGACGGCCACGATTCGAGTGCCTTTCAGGGTGAGGCAGATGCGGTGGAGTGGTCACTGCTGAGTAAACACTGAGGTGTCGTTTGGGTTCCAAAGTGGAAAATTTGGATTTCGTAATTACTCTCTATTTTCTCTCTACATCTACGTTTTGTCTTCAGTCAACGGTGGTTGTTGAAGAAGCCCTTGTTCACGTTTCACCTTACGGCTTGCTGAACTGAACTTTAAGAACCATTCCTGGACTTGGAGTTCGGGAATTTGCCACACACACACACTGAGTTTAGTTTTTGGGGTTAATGTTTAAGATTTAACATTTTTACTTCTAACAATCTAACATTTTAATTTTATTTTTGTTATTATCATAAGCGGTTATTAATAAAGTAGTTTTAAACACTTATATATGGCTCGGTGTGTTTCTTTTGTTGCTGGTCATAACACAAGACAATAACTGTGAAAAGGTGTGACACTTCCTGAAATTTTCAAATACAACCTCAATAAAACAAGAATCCGAATTGTAAGTAACTGATACATTACGAGTTTCCCAGGTGTCTAAAAAATCATCAGGGAATTGGTGCATTATAGAGTTGGCTAATAAGATTAACAATTTCCCAGACTTGATCAAAGGCATAGTACTTAAGGAAAATCTTAAAAAAGGAAAATTAAGTAAAGAGGTTGGGAGGTTTTGAGAGAGAATTCCAGACCTTAGAGCTTGAGAGCTAAAGATACAACATTTATAGTGGACTGATTAACTATGGAGGTGATTAAGAGGCCAGAGTTGGAAAATAAATGATTTGTTGAAGGAATCTTGAGCTGGTACTATGTTAGTACATACATTATTTAACAGCACTGTATCTATTTCCTCTTTAGGATTGTCTATAGTTCTGACCATTTCCAGTATCTCAAATTCAGCAATAAAGAAAACAACCATTGTTTTACATTGTATTAAATAATGAATCTGTTGTTGACTTCCTCCAGTCACTCTTTTTGACACTGATAAAAAACAAGTTCCCCCTGCCTGTCCTCGTTACACCAAGTGAACATCTGGCAAGAACTTGCTGAACCGTTAGTGCAGCCTTTGCTTCCTGCAGTCCTGTCACTCACATTTAGGGTGAAACACATCACCCATAATCTCCCTTGTGCTTTAACATTCTGGACCAGTTTACCATGCGAGACCTTGTCAAAAGACTAACTAACGTCCCTATCGTCAATATCTACTGTTCTGCCTTTATCAATCTCCTTGGTTACATCCTCAAAAAGCTCAATCAGATTTGTGAGACATGATCTCCCCTGCACAAAACCCTGCTGACTCCTCCCAATCATTCCCTGCCTTTCCAAGTGAACATGAATCCTGTCCCTCAGAATCTTCTCCAACGACTTCCCTACCACTGTTGTAAGGCTCTCCAGCCTGCAGTTTCCAGGTTTATCTCTACTATCCCTTCTGAACAAGGGGACAACATTTACCTTTAATCGAGGCAATGACAAGAAAAGAACAAACAACTAAAGACCACAAATTGATGCAAGCTTTTCTATAGTAAAATAAAAAAAAGCGATCCATAAATCTAAATGGAAGAATAATCCAAGCACTGTTATTATCAGTGACAAGTAAGATATGCGAGCTTTCTGTAAGCTCCATGAAAGATTACAGGAGGCACCAATGCACCTGGTCTGGACACATGAAACACCAATTAACTAACATTTAATGAAGCTCAATAAGCCATAGTATTGGTGAACAGGCTCCTGCAATCTAAGTATAAAGTCACAGTGATGCAGCATTTATTGCCAAAATGATGTTGAGTTGAACGCACATACAGTTTTTATTGTGCATAGTCTAGAACCCCTGTGCTATGAAAGAGATATATGAGGAATACCAAATCGTTGCAAGCGCTGCATTGTTTCTGACATTATTTCAGCAGAAATGATAGGTAGTAAGTCAGTCCCAATGGCAATGTATTGTCAGCAAAATAAATATTTTTGCCACGATTCCTCCTCTGAGTTGTTTGAACATGTTATTTGAATTCTGAAAGGAATTAGTAATCAGAAAGAATCAAGTAAATGAATTGAAAGTAAGTTCATTTGAATCTCTTATTTTGCTTTAGTATCTGAATTGACTCTGGTTATAAATTCAAATACAATTCCAGTATTTATTCACATAACCCCAGCTGATATTGTTGTGGTGAAGTGAGAGATTGCTGTGTGAGATGGTATGCTGAAATATATTGGTCCTCTCCATTAGGAGAACAATAGAGTTCTCTTGGTGTCATGACCAATTTTTTTTATCCAGTCAACATAAGAACAATTTAATTGATCATTTATTTTACTGGTTGTTTGTAGAACATTACTGTTAAAACATTGTCATATTTCCACATATTATGATAATTCAAAAATTCTACATTGGCTCTCAAGCATTTTGGAATACTCTGAGATCATGAAACATGCTACACAGATGTGACTCTTTTTTCTGGTGTTGAAGTATGAACTGACATTCCCAGAGCACTGTCACTTTGCTTTTAACTTATTAGTTGCTGCAACACAAAAAAATACATTTGACAGAATGTAGTAAGCTATTGAGAAATCTTTTTACATTGCCCAGTATATTTGGTAAACTTTTCATATGATATGTTCAATATTTGTATTTGTCAACTTTGATGGGTGAGGGTTTAACATACTCAAATGAAACACTAGAGAAATAAAGGACTGCAGATGCTTGAATCTAGATGAAACACACAATGAAGCTGGAGGAACTCAGCAGGCCAGGCAGCATACAGGGAGAAAAGCAGGTGATCAACACTTCGGGTTAGGACCCTTCTTCAGGACTGAAGATAGAAAAAGGGGAAGCCCAAAATATAGGAGGGAAATGCAGAGCAGTGATAGGTGGACAAAACAGGGGAGGCAAGGTGGGCACAAGGTGGTGATAGGTAGATGCAGGTAAGAGATAGTGATCGATAGGTGTGGGGGAGGAGAGGAGAGCAGATCCACTTGGGGGGGGGTGGGTCAAAGGTAAGGAGAGAAAGGAAAAAAAGATTTAAAAAAAAGGCTAGAAAAGGGAAGAAGGGAAGAAGAGAAGAAGCATGGTTTGGGGAGCAGTTGTGGGGAAGGGGGGTGGGGATTACTTAAAGTGGGAGAATTCAATGTTCATGCCATTAGCCTAATAGCATGAACATTGACTTCTGCCTATCACTATCTCTTGCCTGCATCTACCAGTTCTGGGACCTCTACTTTTTGTAATATTTATTAATGACTTGGATGAGGGGGTAGAAGGGTAGGTTAGCAAGTTTGCAGACGACACAAAGGTCAGTGGAGGACTGTTGAAGATTGTGGAGGGATATTGATAGGATGAAGAGCTGGGCTGACAAGTGGCAGATGGAGTTCAATCTGGAGAAGTGTGAGGTGGTACACTTTGGAAGGACAAACTCCAAGGCAGAGTACAAAGTTAATGGCAGGATTCTGGGTAGTGTGAAGGAGCAGAGGGATCTGGGGTTTCATATCCACAGATCACTGAAGGTTTCCTCACAGGTGGATAGGGTAGTTAAGAAAGCTTATGGGATGTTAGCTGTCATAAGTCATGGGATCGAGTTTAAAAGCCGCGAGGTAACGATGCAGCTCTACAAAACTCTGGTTAGACCACACTTGGAGTACTGTGTCCAGTTCTGGTCGCCTCATTATAGGAAGGATGTGGAAGTGTTGGAAAGGGTGCAGAGGAGATTTACCAGGATGCTGCCTGGATTGGAGAGTATGGATTATGAGGAGAGACTAAGGGAGCTAGGGCTTTATTCATTGGAGAGAAGGAGGATGAGGAGAGACATGATAGAGGTATACAAAATATTAAGAGGAATAGAGAGTGGACAGCCAGCGCCTCATTCCTAGGGCACCAATGCTCAATACAAGAGGGCATGGCTTTAAAGTAATGGGTGGGAAGTTCAAGGGAGATATCAGAGAGAGGTTTTTTTACCCAGAGTGTGGTTGGTGCATGGAATGCGCTGCCTGGGGTGGTGGTGGAGGCAGGTACGTTGGTCAAGTTCAAGAGATTGTTAGATAAGCATATGGAAGAATTTAAAATAGAGGGATATGTGGGAGGAAGGGGTTAGATAGTCTTAGGCTTGGTTTAGAGGTTGGCACAACATGGTGGGCCGAAGGGCCTGTATTGTGTTGTATTGTTCTATGGTTCTATCGTTTAAACTCAATAAAATAAATATATATTTGTCTATATTAAATTAGCACAGATCATTTTATGAAAATGTGAAAGATCTGTGCAAGAACTTTATCAATATTACTTTGAAGGATAGTTACCTCAAAGGGGAGTTTGCCTTCTTTGGGAAGAACAGAAGCTGAGAAAATAGATACGCTAGTGTCCATTTCTCCTGTGCAAGTCAGATATAATAATTGTATAAACTGGAGTAGATCATGCTGACTACAAATTCCAGGAAAAAAAGACATATAATTCAGATTCTTTTGAACTCTATCCTAATTAGCATGAATGAAATTTTTCTGGCATCAGTCATGCACCAAAGTAGTTTTACAGGTCGAGCTGCACATTATTTCCCTTTGCTGACATACATTGGATCTTTTAGGTGCAACCTAAAATCCTTTCTTTCACACTCACAATAAAACTGGGAAAATTTTGCACTGCTTTGTTGCATTTGTGTTTTCTTAAAAGGGAACCTATCTGACATCAGCAGGATTAACTGGGGAACTTCGGAACTCATTGCAAACCACTCAAATACCTACTGAATCTCACAGTGAATGTTTAAAATAAAAAGGAGTCTTTTTATTTTAGTATTTAGCCACTGAGATACTTATTCAGCAGATGATAACAGTGCTGGCACCTCTCCATTAGCCAACCTTCTCGATGAAACATGGCAGAATCTGCAATAATGCCGGACTGCCATACCAGTTTCAGTTTTCTCTGTGCTATAAATGAGGCAAATTACAACACTGTTAATATATTCAGAATCATTTATAACTAAAGAACAAATAATATGCTTAAATCATAACATTTGTCAGTAAAATTGCTATCGTTTCCCAAAATTATTTCTGGTTTTTTTTCTAGTCGTCACCTTGATCACACAAAATCACGATTTTTTTTCCCTCAGGATCTCTTTGTGGTGCAGTGATTCTCATTCCTGGAGGAAAAGACTAGAAACATAACCCATCAGGTTCTTCAAATAACAACCTGCTTGGATCCACCATCGGTCTTCAAATTGATCAGCATCTGTGACCAGTTTGAGTTGGCAACAGGGGCCAGAGTCAACCATAGGAAGAGTGAGGCTATGCTCTTCAGCAACTGACCCAACCTGTCCTCCATCTGACTACCTGAAGGTGCTGGGGATCTGGTTCAGAGGACTGAGATATATGACAAAAATTGGCTGGAGTGGACAGGCAAGGTTAAGCAAAAATTGGGACTGTGGTAGCAACATTCTTCCTCAATAATTAGTAAGAGGCTGGTCATCAGATGCAAAATGCTCTTGGTGCTGTTGTACTTGGCGCAGGTGTGGCGCATTTCCTGCTCCTCTGCCCTGGCAGTCACTCAAGCCAATTTCAGGTTCACCTGTGGATCCAAGACAGGTGGCAGATAATGGGGGCAAGGATGTTCCCAACATCACCTTCATCCTGTTGACCACCTTCATGCGCGGCTGCATCACACAGTCATTTGAACAAAAGTACACGGACACCAAGCGTTGCTGCTTGCTGTGGTTCTATCTGTTCCTGATGTTGTGAAGGAGAGACCTGACTCCATTGCCATGCAATGTCCCAATCTGTTGGACATTGTTGTACTAATTATACTTTGTGGAAAAATTATTTCAGGAAACACCTTGACCCACAAGTCCATCAGGCAGTAGTCAGCATGGAACATCCTGTGGGTGCTGTGGAGAAAATACACAATGGATCTTGTGGGGTGGTTCCTTGAGCAGATTGTCCAAAGCATCTGACAGAATGCCCCATCACCTAAACTCACCAACAAGCACAAAGACCTCACTTGCCTGGTGCTAAGAGGGACCCACCCGATCAGATCCATCATGTGTGGTTGGAATCTCTCTCCCAATGCATGTTGCCCTTGGAACAGCTGCAATGAGTTTGAGACAGTTGCCTACCTCTTTGCAGACTGTGTATTTGTAAAAAAAGGTCTGGAGAAGGATGCAAGGTGCCTTGTCATGGTTCATGTCAAGTAGCTGCGTTACAGGGGACTCTCTAAACTACAGGCTGTTCCTAAGAACGCACGTAGAGATGGACATCAAGTGCTGCTGGAAGATCATCAAGTTGGTGAAAGACACTCTTTAGTCTGTCATAAACCTGTTGGTCTTCAAGTACAATGAAATGTACTACATATCCCAGGCTGCAGGTGGTCATGCTAAGGGACACACTGAAGCTCAGTGCAAGCAACACAGAGGTCTGTGGGGAAGAATTGCATTCTAAGGTCCTTCTGCCACTAGACAATGATAGCTACATCCAGTGTAGATGTCTTTCAAACACTTGAATTTTGCATCAGTGCATAGCTCTCTTTACATTCATAGTGCTGTTCAGTCTATACATTCTAATGTTATCAATTCCATACATTGGTAGTGTTATTTCATTTTGTGTACATAAGTGGTGTTGGTGCTATGTACACAAAATGCAATAACACTACCAATGTATGGAATTGATAAATTAGAATTTATAGACTAAACAGCACTATGATTGTAAAGAGAGCCATGCACTGTGTTTTTGTACTTACATATGTTTTTTATGAATAAAGTTTATTTTTGAAAAAAAAAACTCGCTAGTGAATGGATTCTACCTCAGTCACCAGGACTTTGATGTCCCTTTGAGTAAACCTTGACACCTTACCCCTCTCCTCTGCAGCCATGAGTGTTGCTGCTGTATGGCTAATATGGGGATTGTGCCTTTAAGAGCAAATGATCACACAGCTGCTGCTAACTATAATTGCAGATGTGCTAAATTGTGTCTAGTCCCAATATGGATTACACTTGTCTCATTTAACTGCATACTTCTGGGTGCAAACTCCCCAAGTGCAGTTTTGATAGTTTGAGTCAATTTCATAATTTTTTTGTGTAGGATTGAAATGAACACATGAAAAAAACAGTGAAATCCAATTTTGTGTGGCACATTTTGCTAAATATATTTTGCAAGAATTACACTGAGTGGAAGCTATTTGAACTTTCACTATTAAATTAATTATTTGTATAAACAGATATGAACAAGCACTTATCAATCTTTATGTTTTTTGAAGTTAAATGCTAAGTGATTAAAATTATAACTATTTAATAATTGTGCTTATTTTGTAATTTGTAATTTGTAATTGAATAACATTTGTCACTAACTAGTTAATTAGTTGCTAAAGTATGCTTGCTTGAATAAAGCTCCATAATAAGAGATTACATTCCAGTTTAGAATTAGGTCACGTGTGACCTTCCCCAATTTAATGAACAAATGCATTCAGCATTATTAAAGAAGATTCCAAGTGGGGTTTATAGAAACCTGTCAAGATTAGCAGCTGAAGCCAATTTAATTTTGTATCACATTATTACATCACAGAATACTTTGATTATCTAAAAAGATGGTGATCCCATCTCGTGAAGGTGCACTCCTCTGTTATTATCCTGCATTTAATCACTGTTGCCAAACAAAAAAAAGGTGCATACTTGTGTAGACCACAATTATCAATTCAAATTATTTTCCACCAGCCCTCAACCTGCCCAACCACTCCTGATCAACCCACTGAATTCAACTTAACTATGTTATGGACTTAGTACTATTTTACAGTAATCCTTTACAGATTATAAAATAATTAAGAATTAAAGCAACAAAACAAAATGCTCTTGCTGTCAACTTACTTCTATTATTTAATTTTTTGTTATAGCTCAATAATGAAGAAGGGGTTTGTGCTGAGAAGGACAACATTAATGACTGAAAGTTAAGGAAAAGAATAGTCCTGTATTTTTGTAATGTTCCGTGACCCAGGTTCAATACTCACCTCTGGTGCTGTCAGTGTGGGTGTTCTCCATGTGACCATGTGGGTTTGTTACAGATGATCCGATTTCCTCTCACATCCCAAAGATGTGTGGGTTGGTGGGTTAATTAGCCACTGTAAGTTACCCTATTACCTAGTTGAGTGGCAGAATCTGGGATGGTTGATGGATATGCAGGGAAAATAGATTACAGGGAAAATTAGTGAGGAATGGGATTGTGCTGTGAGTTAGCAAAGACTTGATGGGCTGAAATAGTCTCCTTGATGGGCTGAACTGGTATCCTTCTATCCAATCAAGAAATTTGGTAGATGGTAAAACTTGAAGCCCTTGGAAGAGAAATAGCAAATGGCTATAGCAATGGATAGAACATTGGCAAGGTGACAGTAAACCCTTTTTTTTGGATTGTAGGTGACTCCGGGGGTCAGCATCTGAGTCATTGCTTCTCTTTACATTAGTGTCTTGGACTTAGGAGGAGAGAGCACGATCTCCAAATTTGCAGAAGATACAAAATTTGGAAGCACAGTGAGAAGGATAGGAATAAACTCCAGGGTTGCATAGATAGGCTGGTGAAATGGACCGATAAGTGCATTATTAAATATAATGCAGAAAATGCTCAGTATTACATACAAATAAGGACAAAAAGAAGAAATATAAATAAGGCGACACAACTTTAAAAGGGATACATGAACTGAGAAATCTGGGGCACCCGTAGACTAATCTTTAAAAGTGGCACAGCAGTTTGACAAAGTGGTTAAGTATCTTGGGTTTTATAACTGGAGGAACAGTGTAAAAGAACAAGGAGGTCATGATGACTGTTAAGACACTAGTTCAGCAACAGCTGGAGTATTGTATACAGTTCTACTTGCCATACTTCAGGTAAGATGGAAAGGCCTGAGAGAAGGTGCAAGGATGAAGGACTTGAGTTGCATGAACAGATAGGAGAAGTTGGAATTGGAAATGAGGAAATTGAGAGATATTTAAAATGAAGTGTGGGTATAAATCAACTAATGTTACTGGTGAAAGGGTAAAGATATAAAGGCTGTAGATTGAAGGTGGTTGGTAAAAAAACCAAAAGTAACATTTGTTTTCTCACAACGAGTGGTTACAATCTATATTGCCCTTCCAGGGTACTGGTGGAAGCAGATTCAATGGTGGCATTCAAAAGGAAGCTGGATAGTACTTGAAAGGAAAAAATACAGGGCTGTGAATGAGATGGTGGGAGTGGGATAGGTAATTTTTTTTGCATAAAGCAGGCACAGAATAAATGGGTCAAGTGGCCTCTTTTCATGCTAATAACCTTTCTGTGATTCATTGAAGACCTCCTTTTCCACACCTACACATTTATTTCAGTTATCCCCTTGATCTTTGCTGATTTCTCATCTACATGCTGCCAGATAGCATGGTTCAAAAGTGTAGCGTAATAGTCCCATGTGTAACATAATGGTCCTATGTGCAACATAATGGTCCCATGTGCACACTAACAACATCCAGCTGCTATTCATCACTATCTTGCTCAACCACTCTTTCAAAATGTTCACACTGCCATTTTGACTTTCAAAGTGGAAAAACAGAAACTTCCTCCAGGTATGTCCTGGAAAGAGCAAAGCCATTTTAATTAATTTCCATCTGTTGCCTCTTGACAAGCGTCTGCAGCCACACCAGACTACTTCCAAATTGGTGCCACATTTGATACCAGGGTGAGCTTCTGAATACTTCTCCATGGATTTACAAAGACTGACCATTTCCATCACTGTAACATTGCCCCGATGCTCATTTACTGAGGGTATCCTCTCTAATGCATTTGCTTTGGCTGGATTTAAATATTTCCATGTACCCCAGATTTGCCACCCACCCTTCTTCCACCTTGAATTTTAACCTCACCCAAATCTCTATAGCCAGTATGCTCACTCGTACCAGCTCCTGTTCACCCACATTGTGTTCACCAGTGTAGCCCCCTGTTAAATAATGCCTCATTTTTAAAACTTTCATCCACTATTTAAAAATTCCTTTATCCCTTCACCCCCTTCACATCTCTGTAAGTTCCTGAAGCTCTATAATTCTGTAAAATGACCAAGATCCTCTGTTTCTGTCATTTTTCATCTCCTCATTTTTATGGGGCTACACCATTAAAATACCAAGACCCCACCCTTTGGAGCTTTCTCCACAAATATATTTGCCTCTCCTCCTCTCATCATTCTTTAATACCGCTGAACCCTTCGGAGGCAGTGATCATAATATGGTAGAAGTCACCTTGCAGTTTGAGAGGGAGAAACTAAAATTGGTGTATCAATATTGCAGCCGAGTAAAAGTAACTACAGAGGCGTGAGAGAGGAGCTGGCCAAAGTTGATTGGAAGAGGACCCTAGCAGGGCTGACAGCAGAGCAGCAATGGCAGGAGTTTTGGGGTGTACTTTGAAAGACACAGGATCACTTCATCCCAAAGAAGAAGAAGCATTCTAAAGGGAGGATGAGGCAACTGTGGCTGATAAGGGAAATTAAGGACAGCATAAAAACAAAAGAGAGGGCATACACTATTCCAAAAACTAGCGGGAAGCTAGAGGATTGGGAAGCTTTTAAAAACCAACAGAAGGCAACAAAAATAGCAATAAGGGGAGAAATGATGAAATATGAAGGTAAGCAAGCCAATAATATAAAAGAGGATACCAAAAGTATTTTCAGATATAGAAAGAGTAAAAGAGAGGCAAGAATGGGCAATGGACCAGTAGAAAATGATGCTGGAGAAGTAGTAATGAAGAACAGAAAAGGCGGATGAACTGAATAAGTATTTTGCATCAGCCTTCACTGTGGGAGACACCAGCAACATGCCAGAAATTCGAGTGTGTCAGGGGGCAGAAGTGAGTGCAGTTACTATTGCTAAGGAAAAGGTGCCTGGGAAGCTGAAAGGTTTGAAGGTGGATAAGTCATCTGGACCGGATGGACTACACCCCAGGGTTCTGAATGAGGTAGCTGAAGAGATTGTGGAGGCATTATTAGTGATCTTTCAAGAATCACTGGAATCAGGGAGGGTTCCAGAGGACTGGAAAATCACAAATGTCACTACACTCTTTAAAAAGGAAGGAAGGCAAAAGATAGGACATTAAAGGCTGGTTAGCCTGCCTTCAGTGTTTGGTAAGATTTTAGAGTCCATTATAAAGGATGAAGTTTTGGGGTACTTGGAAGCACGTGATAAAATAGGCCAAAGTCAGCATGGTTTCCTTAAGGGGAGATCTTGCCTGACAAATCTGTTGGAATTCTTTGAGAAAGTAACAAGCAGGATTGACAAAGGAGAGTCAGTGGATGTTGTTTACTTGGATTTTCAGAAGGCATTTGATAAGGTGATGCACATGAGGCTGCTAAACAAGATAGGATCCCATAGATTTATAAGTAATATACTAGCATGGAGAGAAGATTGGCTGACTGGCAGAAGGCAAAGAGTGGGAATAAAGCCTTTTCTGGTTAGCTGCCGGTGAATAGTGGTGATCCCCAGGGGTTGGTGTTGGGTCTGCTACTTTTCATATTATATGTTAATGATCAGGATAAGTTTGTGGCCAAGTTTGTGGATGTTACAAAGATAGGTGGAGGGGCAGGTAGTGTTGAGGAAGCAGGGAGTTTGCAGAAGGACTTGGATAGGTTGGGAGAATGGGCAAAGAAGTGGCAGATGGAATACAGAGTAGAGAAATGTATGGTCATGTTGGGGAGAGAATTCAGAAGTTGGAGGTGCAAAGGGACTTGGGAGTCCTAGTGCAGGATTCCCTGAAGGTTAACTTGCAGGTTGAGTCTGTAGTAAGGAGGGCAAACGCAATGCTAGCGTTCATTTTGAGAGGATTAGAATATAAAAGCAAAGATGTAATGTTGAAGCTTTATAAGGCATTGGTCAGACCACATTTGGAGTATTGTGAGCAGTTTTGTGCCCCATATCTAAGGAAGGTTGTGCTGGCATTGGACTTGGTTCAGTGGAGGTTTAAAAGAATGATCCCAGGATGAAAGGGTTAACATACGAGGAGTGTTTGATGTCTCTGGAGCTGTACTCACTGGACTTTAGAAGGATGAGGGGGGAACTCATTGAAATCTGCCGAATATTGTAAGTTCTGGATAGAGTGGACATGGAAAGGATGTTTCCAGTAGTAGGTCTGGGATCCGAGGACACAGCCTCAGAATAAAAGCATGTCCCTTTAGAACAGAGATAAGGAGGAATTTCTTTAGCTAGAGGGTGGTGAATCTGTGGAATTCATTGCCATAGATGGCTGTGGAGGCCAAGTCATTGGGTATCTTTAAAGCAGGTGTTGATAGGTTCTTGATTAGTAAGGGTGTCAAAGGTTATGGGGAGAAGGCAGGAGAATGAGGTTGAGAGGGAATAATAAGTCAGCCATGATCGAATGGTAGAGCAGACTCGATGGGTCAAATGGCCTAATTCTGCTCCTGTATCTTATGGTCCTGTGGTCTCTGCTAATGGTGCTATATAAGTGCAATTTGCTGAGGATTGGTGCAAATGTTTAACAATTATATGTTGTTATCATTCTGACTTCTGAAATGCCTGATTAACCTTTAATAACAGTTGAAATTTCCTGCTGAATTGAGAGACATTCTCAGATAGTGCACATTTTTTGTGTTAATTCATTGGAAATGAGAAATATAGAGATTGACTGAAATGGAATTACTTGATGGAAGACTAAACCTGCTTCCTTCCATTGTCGCAAGGGGTAAAGCTCGAAAAGCCAATTATGTAATTACTTTTGGGAAAATTGCTAAGCTAATCCTGATAGTAACCACGGTGACAGGAATTTTATAAAGATAACACTTAAGTGGATGCAGCCTGCTATATGGCTTTGGTGAAATTCTAACTGGTAGATATTTAAAAGAGCTTCTGTCTTCTGAGAGAGCAAGCAACAAAAGGCAAACAATCTGTTCTTTATTCCAGTTGCTGGTCAATACCTTTCTTTACAGGATCATTAACAACCTAGGTGTCTTTTCTGTGGTTGAAAGAATCCATGAGCGTGAGCTTAACTTGTATTTGAGCACTGGCAATGGAGTGCCTTGTGAAGCATTGAATGGTGTACCCTGTGAATGTTAAGATCTCCTGGGTATTTTGCTCTATTAGTCACACTAAGGTCATTAATCCATCCTGAGACAAGCCCAAGAATCAGATTATTATGTCATATATCGTCATTTGCAAATGGCTACCTTTTTGAAATGTTGTTTACTGAAGTACGATAATGCTAACCACATTGATTCAAATTTTAATATGAACTGTCTCTGATTAAAAAGCTTCCTATGAAGATGTTTCGTTCAAGTTACTTTCCACATGGCATCTCTTAATAACACACTTGTTTTGTGAAGAACACAAAGCAAAGCTTAAATGAATATTTTAAAAAATGCAGATACTGAAAATCTGAAATAAAAACAGTGAATGCTGGAAACTCTCAGCAGGTCAAGCAGCATGTATGGTAAGAGAAATAGAGTCAATATTCTTGGATCTAAAATGTTAAATCTGTTGCTATTTCCACTAAATGAATCTTGTGTTTTCTTTCAGTTTCCATTTCAACAATTTCTTGTGAAATTGAGTCCTTTCCCCTTTGCTGAACGTAATGGGCTGGATTGTGTTTCAGGTAAATTATAGGCACTGCCTCATCTCCCCATGCAGCTTACCTCAGGAGAAACGTCAATTCTGGGCTAACTGACAGAGCCACAGTCACCTTTGAGTAAGTTCCAGGATCAGGGTGATGGGGGTAGAGTATTGTAGTAGTGAAACAAATGGATATCACCAGTTCGATGAAGTTCTCCTCCTACCCAGATAGAAAGGATTTACTCATTTTTCTTTAAATAAATGCTTTCCTATGATTGATGGGCCAAGGAAATGCTGAGGAATTTTGAGGTGGTCAGTGTTGATGGATTCCCTTCTCACCTGTATCTGTAGATGCATGCTATTGTAGATCTGTAGATGCATGGCTGGTGCATTCTGTAAAATATTCAAGAGGACTAACATCTAGTTTTAGATGGTCATCCAGGAACCCATAAAGGTGCCCCAACAGAACTTAGCATCTATTCTACTGCCAAATTGGTATGCTCCAGTGCCTATTTTACACCAAGTATTTGTACACAGAATTTTTATACACTGCTCTGAAATATAATGATGGCTATATCAGACAACACCAGTTCTTTTAAAATTGATAAAGGTGAAGTGACGTGTTTGGATTCAGAATTGGAGCCATGGTGAATTGGCAGCTTGTATTCAGAATTGGCTTGCCCATAGAAGACAGAGGGTAGTGGTGCAAGGGTGTTATTCTGGCTGGAGGTCCGTGACCAGAGATGTTCCACATGGATCCATACTGGGGTGGTAAAGTAGATAATGTTGTCACACAAGTAGATAGGGTGCTAAAGAAGGCATATGGTATGCTTGCCTTCCTTGGTTGGGCCATTGAGTATAAGAGTAAGGAAGTCATGTTGCAGTTCTATCAACTTTTGGTTAGGCTGCACTTGGAGTATTATATGTAATCCTGGTTTCCCCATTACAGGAAGAATGTGGAAGCTTTGGAAATGGTTCAGAACAGGTTTACCAGGCTGCTGCCTGGATTAGAGGGGACGAGCTGTCAGGAGAGTTTGGATAAACTTGTGTTGTCTGGAGAACTGGAGGCTGAAGGGTGACCTGATAGAAGTTTATAAAATTATGAGAGGCATAGATAGGGTCGAAAGTCAGAATCTTTTTCTCAAGGTAGAAATCTCAAATACTAGAGGACACACATTTAAGGTGAGAGGGGGGAAGTTTGAGGGAGATGTATGGGGCAAGATTTTTACACAGAGAGTGGTAAGTGCCTGGAACAGGCTGCCAGAAATAATGGTGGAAGCAGGTATGATCGTGGTGTTTAAGAGGTTTTAAGACAGACATATGAATATGGATGGAATGGAGGGATATGACTCTGCAGGCAGAAGAGATTTAGTTTAATTTGGAAGCATGTTTGGCACAGGTATTGTGAGCTGAAGGGCCTGTTCCTGTGCTGTACTGTTCTATGTTCAATGCAACTTGAGTGTGAGAAGAAAGTATTGATAGAATGCAATATCTGGTTGGAAGAAATGCATTGCATTGGTGTTCAAACATAGATGTGTCTGCTTACAACCATGCGTTTGAGAAGCTTGTATGTAAAAATACTTGCTGGATGAAAGTGCATTCTGAAATGATTCTTATGGCAATTGATTTTGTTAATAAATTTGTTGATAAATATTATATGGGTATTCAATAATAACGTCAGAGTCAATCTGACTCATTATAGAATCAAAGAATCAAACAGAACAGAATGAAGCCCTTGGACATTTTGTGTATTAAGCAGTATGCTAAAAGGATTACCTAATTAGTCCCATAACCTTGCTTTTCCTCCATCGTCCTGCATTTATTTTCTATGTTCACTATTCCCTTTTGAAATTCCATAATCATACCCTATGCCTTTCCTGTGGCTCTCCATTTAAATATCTTAAATCAGTGTTCTCTGATGACAGACATTCAGTCAGTTGGTGGAAAACATACTCGGGGTTAACCCAGACCATTTCATCATGGTGTGGTAGACAGAAAGATGACTTTCCCATTATCACTATACCATCCAGGCAATGCTAATCATAATCTTTATTGCCTTAGTGTAAATCCACAGTCCGATTCTGTGAATGACTGACACCATTTGATGCTGGCTTGCAATATCTAAAGACATACTTATTTTTTTTCTAAGGCAGAGGTGTCCAGTACCTGAAAACCATTCTACACATGTGAGATAATTGGTGGAAGTCATGAAGGAACATGTAAAAGTGTGGGCATGCTAATTTCTCTGCGTGATTTCAGATAAAGTGGAGAGGATGAATGATCTCTGCTACATACAGGGAGTCCAAGAAGCCATCATGACAGATAGTCAAGTGGATATATGAGGAGACTACAATCAAAGAAAGACAATCCCTAGAGTGAATTGGTGTGGGAACTAGGAGCATGGCCGGTCAGCAGCATCCCCAGGATGATGCAATTACTGCATTAGAATTTGGTTAGATGGCTTTCAACACCCCAGCACAGAATGACTCCAGTGAGCCTGCAAGAGTGAAGCAGCAAGGACATGGATACTTTTATCAAGGACATGACCAAGATCAATGACCACATTATCACATGATTTCCCTCAACAATTGCACCACTAGACTCACATGTGATGCACACCCTCTATTAGAACTCCTGCCTATGATTCCTCTGCCTCACCAAACACTGCTTGCCACTTTAAGCCTCACTCTCATCTCTTGTAGCTTCCACACACTAGAAGCCAATCAGTTATGCAGACACGTAACCTGGACATGCTGCAAAACTCTCACCTAATACAAAACCTTTCTTTGGTGAGCCATAGCACAGAATCAGCTCCAGCAAAGCAATCCAGCAGGGGACAAACCCACTTCCAGTGGCCTGAATGACATGATGGCTGGACATTATTAATGTAACTACCACAGAATTTGTTGCCAGCAATGATACAAAGGCATTAGAAGTACAGAATGTTTATATCTATCCTAAACTCAGCTCACAGTCTCTTCAGATTTACAAGATGCTGTGTAACCATGCAAACCAAACTAACTTATCCTTTTACCATCTCTATTCATAAAATTTTGAACACCTTTTTTTAAATCTCTAATCTATGGAGAGGGTATAATGGAAAGAAGGAGATTGGAGTTAGCATAATAGGGACAGCATAATATCAAAAGAATAATAAGGGAAATATAATGGAAAAAAGGTATAATGAGGACAAGGTAATAGGTATAGTATATTGGGAGCAGTATAGTTTGGAAAGCATTGTGTAGAAAGTGTAATAGAGTTAGTATAATTGGAGTAGTATAATGGAAAGCTCTCCACATCATTAAATCCCTCATTCCTGGCATTGTTTTGGAAATCTTCTCTGCTCACTCTCAAAGTCCTTGACCTGCTTTGCAAAGAATGGTGCCCAGAATTGGACATCATAATCAATCTGAGGCCTAACAAGTGATTTATAAAGTTTTACCAAGGATCGCCAGCTGTAATATTCTGTGCCTCTATTTATCATCAAGGAACTCACATGCTTATTTAACTGCCTCTTCAATTTGTCCTTCCACCTTCAAAGATTTGTGTATGACCCCAGGTCTTTCTATTCCTACACCCTATTTAAATGTAGTCCATCATCTCACTTTGCTACTTCAAGAGAATAATAAAAAAAATTTAACATCAAGAAAGTTTCAAGGAATAGTTGTGAATATTTATCGCAGAAAATCATAGTCGAGCACCCAGTGGACGCATTATTAAGACAGAATGAATCCAGTCATGAAGCAAAAAAGAAGAATGATGCATATTTAATCCCTGGTAATACACAGAAGATATAGAGCTGGGATGTGTAAATTAGAAAGATGCACAAATTTAACCCATGCAATACTTTAAATCCAACTTCTGTTGAAACTAAACATGACTGGCACACTAATTTATATGTTTTCCTGCCACATGGTGCTTTGACACCCTAAGTAAAGCAATAAGTCCTTAGCTCATATAAGTACAAATGGTGGCCTGTCCAATGCTTCCAGAGTCACTTTCAGAGGCCCAAAGGATTTGAGAAGCAAAAGTTGAAAGCAGCTGTCACCTTCACTGGTCATCAGCAAGCAACTCATAGCAGAATCTGTTTCTAAATGAGCTCTCAGTACTTGGTAGAGGTCAGGAACTGTTTGCTTTGAGAAGTGAAAGCTCTAAAAATTTTGGTTGAGCTTCAGGTTAAGAACACATGAACAGAATTGATATACCTGTGCAGAAAAAGGTTGCTTTCCCCTTGGTTAACTTCTCATTGCTGCATCTGTTTCAAACGGGAGAAATATATTTTTTAACATCATAGCATGTCCAATTAAACACTGCATAAGTTTAAGACCTGAATTCCATATAATCCAATTGGCATCCATAATTTTTTTGAAACTAGAAAAGAAAGTTATACATACAGTTAAGAGTTCCATTTGTTGCAAAGTTCACCTCAGGATTATTTCTTTTTTGGTAGTTTTAACAAGAGTATTGTGTTATTTTAAAATGTGAACAGAATTCCCTTTGAAAATGTCAACAGAAGTTAGTCTTCAAAGCATGATATTGACCTGAGGAATTCGAAGTTATGAATTATATTTCTCGACTAATCTATGCACTAAGCACAAAGTCACCATGTACAATATGAAATATTCGCCCTTGCCAAGGCATTCAAAACAATGAATGGATCTATAAGTGGTGTTTGGATTGTTCACTAAAAGAACATTGAACACCTCCCCCCCCCACCAAAATAATTAAAGAATATTGTTAACTGTCTGGGTGCAGGTAACATTGCGGGAAAATATAGTAAAGAAGAAGTCAGGGTTATCCTTGTTCATCTGTGGATAAGTTACTCAACTTCCTCATAAGTAAGTTTGAACAATTTGTGATTTAAATTTCCTATCACTGATGTGGTAACTTTCGTTAATATAACTGTCAACTGAAACTCTCCATCAATGCTGTAGTGAGCTAAAGATAAAACTTCACCTTACAAGCACATTTCACAAATATTAACATAAGAATTAGGGGCAGGAAGAGGCTGGAAAGAACTCAAAGCTGCTCAGCCGTTAAATAAGATTATGGCTGATGTGATTGTAACTTCATCTGCACACTGCAGTCTACCCGCAATAGCCTTTTAAAAATCTATCTCCACGTCCATCCTGTCAAGACCCCTCAGGATCTTACATGTTTCAATCAACATACTTCTCACTCTTCTAAACTTCAGCAGGTTCAATCCTCGCAATTTCAACCTTTCCTCATTAAGGCAACTCACTGATTCCAGGTATGAGTCAAATAAACATCATCCAAACTGTTTTCAACACGATAACATTGGGCCTTAAATAAAAAAGATCAATACCGTACACAGGTGTGGCCCCAAATACCATATATAATGAAATTTGACCTTCCAAATTTTGTATTCAATTCCCATACCAATAAGCAATAACATTCTGTTAGCTTTCCTGGTTATTCATTGTGTTACATACCAGCAAATCATGCACTAGGATACCCAGATCCCTTGGCATATCAAACCTCTGTATCTCTCACCACTGAGAAAACATATTCCTTTTATTTTTTTTCTCCTATCGTGGATAATTTCACATTTTCCCATAATGTATTCCATTTGGCAGATCCTTACCCACATCCTTAACCTATCGATATCCATTTTCAGTCTTCTTATGTCCTCTTCATAATTTATTTTCCTACACATCTTTGTGCCATCAACTAATTTAGCAACCATACCTTTTGCACCTTCATCTAAGTAATTTACATAAGTTGTAAAAAGTTGAGGCCCCAAAAAGTTCATTCTTTTTGCACATCACTCATTATATCTCGCTAACCAGAAGAAAACCCATTTATGCCTCCTGTGTTCTAATTAGCCATCCAATCTTCCATCCACACCAAAATGTTACCTCCTACACCATGACCTTTTTATCTTCAGCAACATTCTTTGATGTATCAACGAATCAAATGCCTATGGCGTGTTGTTACATGAAATTACCAAAGGTATGGTATAAAATACCATAAGTTGTCATACAGTAAAAAGATTTCCATGCTCCTTTACAAATTTGTACAACTTGAAGCCTTAATTCTGGCTCTTGACATCTCTCTCCATAGTTGATAAATCCGACTTACACTCCATTACAATAATCAATTACCATTACAACTACAACTCAAGATATCACCTAATCTTTAACCTGAATGATTTTAGATAAAACTTACCATGGCAACCACCTGGGATGTTCTGCAGATCACTCCTTGCCTGTTCCCTCCACCCCCCTTGCAGCCCACTCTCTGAACCCACATAATCCAAAAATCACACTCATGACCAATTGATTGATGAACCTTCCCTTTTGATTGTACCATCTCTATCCCATTTCTATGCTATGGGAACGTTTGATGTCCAACAATGAATACAATAAAATAAGCTTTGATTTTACCAGCTGTATATAACTTGAATATGAATATTCCCCTGATGTTTACACTTTCTTGCCTCTCCCCTTACCTCCTGATTCTCTTATCATACAAAAATCTGTTGATCTTAACCTTGAATATATACAACAAGAGAACATCCACAACTCTTCTTTAATCTCCTTATCTGAGTCCAAATTAGCCAGCTGTCCTAATTATGAGACCATATCTTTTCATTCTACAGAGGGACTGGGGCATCCTATTGCATGATTGGCTATATGCCATTGACTGGCATAGAGGTACAGCAAGTAATTAGGAAATCTAACAGAATATTATTCTTTATTTCTGGGGTCAGCTTATTTAAGGAAGGATGCTAATGCACTGGAAGCAGTTCAGAGAAGGTTTACTGGACTAAAACTTGGAATTGGCAGGTTGTCTTATGAAGAAACGTTGGACAGACGTTGCCCTCTTGAGAGTAAGTAACTTAATTGAAACATATAAGATCCTTAGATCTCTTGACAGGGAAGACATGGAGGATGTGACATCTTCTGGGAGAAACTACAGCTGGGGCTCACAGTATAAAATAAATTACAATGATAAGGCAATTTTTTTCATAAAGGGTTGTGAACTTAATCCTCAGAAACAGTGTCTTTGAATGTTTTTAAGGTAAATATAAATTGATTCTTGTTAAACAAGGGAGTGTATGGTTCCTGTGAGTGAATTGAAATGAGCAGTAGAAGTCACATTCAGATTACCATGATCTCATTACAGGGCAGAGTAGACACAAGGGGCCAAGAGGTTTACTCCTCCTCATAATTAATTTGTGTTCTTGTATGTTCCTATGTATTCACCAGCTTGGTGTCCATTCTGTCATCCCTCTTTCTCAATGAGATCACCACTCATCCCTGTGACATCCAATGAGAATAGGCCAATTCTCCTCAGTCCCACCTCATAAAACAAGCCCCTCATACCAGGAATCAGTCTAGTGAATCTGTGTTGCCACAGCTCGAATGTATGCACATCTTCCCTTAAGTGTGGACACCAAAGCTGTGCACAGTCTTCCAAATGTGATTTCGACAAAGGTCTGCAAGTCTCAGCTCGGCTTCCTTACCCTGGACTCCAATTCCTTTGCAACAAGGATCAACTTGCCACCTGCCTAGTTATTCTGTTTTTCTATTCTTCTATTCACAAACCTCAGCTTTTCCCACATTATGTACTATTTGCCAGCTTCTTAAACACTAACTAACTGAATACAGTAAAAATCCAATAACCGGGCACCCTTGAGACTTAGGTGGTACAGGACCGGCAAATTTTCCAGATGTTGCTCCTATTAATTCCACAGTCTACTTACTTTCCTTAGATATTACACAGTAATATAATAAAGTTTTCAGTGAAATAGGTGAGTGGAAAGAGAGTGTGGGAAACAAAATCCAGTGAGTTTTAAGGGAACATTGGGGAAAAAAGGCCCTTGTGTGTTTAAAGGGAGTCTGAAAAACAGGGTCCTTATGAGTTTAAAAAGAGCAATAGAAACATCACTCAATCAGCCAAATGCTGAACCAATGGGATTTCTAAAGAATTGGATAACAGAATGTTACCATATACTGTATAGTCCTTTGAAGACCCTTTGCATTCACTTCATACTTCACTTTTCCATGCAGCTTAAGATCATCAACAAACTTGTTTAGAAGATAAGCAGTTTCAGTAAAAAACAATCCAATTAAAACACTTTTAGCTTAGGGTAAGTCCACTCTCCCTTCCTGTATTGACCTTTTCTTTTACTGGCCTTACATAAATATATTGTTCCCTTTGACTTCAGACCTGTAAATCTTCTGATATCCAAGTACAGATATTCCTTGATTTACAATCATTTGATTTATGCATATTTGCTTTCATACATTGGCACTTTGAAGTTTGTGACTGATCGACGGAGCTATTATTGCTATAATGCTCCATGCATGGGAATACATTGTGTCAATATTTTCATGATGCCCAAACAGTGCCCACCTTTTTCAATTCATAAACTTATGCTTCACATTTACTTTTTCAGGAGTGTGAAAGGGAAATGATAAGTAAGGCTTGGTTGGAGGGCTAAAGTTATGCAGGAGATCTGGATTTCTTTTGGTGATATGGGCATCACCTGCAGGACCTATTCTAATTTCTTCAAATATATGTAGTCCTTTCCTTGCCAGTTGATGCCTAATGTTGTGGTTTGGTATTAAGATGTAAATGTTGATGTTAAAATAAGTTCCCACTTGCCTGGATTAGAAATCTTGGCCACTTGTAAAAGTGAAAGAAATATAAATGGTGCTAGTGGGAACAGAAAAACCTTAAGCTTGTTAAGATTGGCCTAATATTAGCCATCCCCAAGCACTTTTATCACTGGCTGAGAGATGTTAGAATTTATTTAATAACGCCATGTCCTATTTTAATAAAAGTTACAGCGTGCAGCAAATTTGGAGAATATATGCAGAGGACTAATCTGAATAATGGAATTTAGTAGTGACTGACTTTCTTAAAGGAATGCAACACCAGTGCCTGTGTTTAGGTTGTGAACACAACAAGTTCTGTGACATGAATTGAAAGCATTTTCACATTTGCCAACTGTAGGCATCACCGGCAAGGCCTGAAATTTTTCTCTGCCCTTAATTACCCCAGAAAAATTGGGGATGAGCTGCCTTCTTGATGTGCTGCAGTCCATGGAGTTAAGCTACTCCTATCATACTGTTGGGCAGAGAGTTGACTGTATGACTGAATTTAGTGTAGTGATACTTTTCACAACTGCTTTTTTTTCTAATATGTGAGTTATAATACAATTTTTCATTTTTGGTGGAAAGAGTGAGATGGTGCTCATGATTTTATAATGAGCAAGGAGATTTAATAGTTGATTTAGTGAATAGCTTTACTTTAACATTCTCTTCATTCATCAGTGTTTATTCATGAAACCACTTGTCGCCAAAGATTTTGAATACCTCCAAGTTCCCATTCACCAGTAATTAATCCATTAACTGTATTACTCATTTCCTAAAACCCAGTGAAGAGTTATGTCTCATGAGTGCAGAGTATACAGGAAGTATTTGATTGACATTCAATTGGTGCCTTGGTGGTTGAGGCAGCTCTCTGATTTGGAGCACAGCACCATGGGCCTGGTGGCTCATTGACCATGGCATCTTCAGGTGGTCCTAGAAAAGTGGGCATCATCCTCTAAAGGGTCATTCTGGGCCAATGGCAGCCCTCGATTCTTTTGAGAAACTTGGTGGCCCCATAGAAACAATATTGACACCTTTCTTTCAGTTCAGTGGCTAGTGAAATTGATATGAGTGTGTATTACACATGTTCTGACCAGTTCTATCCAAAAGGTGATGACAGTCTCCATTTGCCAGTTAAGTGCGACTATAACCTGAGGTGAGGACATACTGTGACAGGCACCAGGAATATCAAGAAGATATATTGTGGTCACAGCTGCAGGAAATAACTTCTTACCATGTTTACAACATTTCTTTCAGTCTTCCATTTATTTTATAAATGCACACAAGGAGCTCTTCCAAAGTTTGTGATGAATTCTTGAGACCATTCCCCAATAAAAATGGTTTAGTCAAGAGATGTGAAATGTAATTTGCCATATATTCCAAGAAAATGTACAGCAATTACATTATACAATTACTATTCCAAATTCTCTTTCTGGATCTGGAATAGAAGGTTCAATGGGAACACATTTACTGTTGGTAGTCTGAGCAGGCACCTTAAGGCACAGGAGAGATGCCACGAACACTGTCTCTGTGAAATCATCCAAACTCATTGCAAGGACAAACAAACCAATGTCAGCATCTTCTCTTAGGCCAACCTCATCAGCACTGAGGCCTGAGTTAGACTCAGTTGACTTCATTGTGCTAACCACAACATTCACATACTCAACAATGGACTCCCAAAACAGACAGTCTATTCCAAACTCTGTCATGGGAGGAGATTACCAAGTCATCAGAGGAAAAGGTTCAAGGATGTTCTCAAAGCCATCTTGAAAGCCTTAACATCACTACTAACCTGTGGGAATATCTGCCCATGTTTGCTCAAAGCAGAGATGAAGCATTTAAGATGGAATTGAAAACCTCAAGTCCATATGTCAGGAGCACACAGAAGCCCTATGTACATGGCAGAAGAAGTACAGACTTCTCAAACTATCTATCCTGACCTGTCTATCAGTTCCACACTGGGATCATCAGTGTCTTTAGGACCCAGAATAAAAACTCATCATCCTCAATCCCAAGGAACTGTCTATGAAGAGGAAAGACTGCACTGAATGGTTGCACGTTTGTTTTCATTTTTTCTGCTCTATATAACTCTCCACAATAGATAATCATTGAACCCTGGTTTGTCAATAATAATGCATAACTTGCCAGATAATCTGACAATGTTGAATTTGAAATTGTTCAGTAATTCATCAGCACTATGGATTAATAATGCCATGACTTCCCCTATACTAAACTGTCAATGAGATAGGTGTAGTGACAAAAATGCAGGTTCCTATATGTTTCCCTACACACTATCTTTGATTGTGCAACAGAAAAAACCAAGCTCTGTTTGGTCTCAAGACACCACTGAATAAAGAAATCCAATGGATGTGGGAGTCAATCACCGTAAGGGTCAAACTGGTATATTATTGTTGCCATACTGGGGAAAATATAAGGAAGAAGGTTAACTTCAGTGCCAAAATATGATGACTATTTGTAAACATTTGGTACACCCATTTGTGAATCTGAGAAATATTTTTCTGACAATGGTAAATTCAAAACCCAATCGGACTCACAGGAAGTTAAGCCTTATGGGGACCTAGGAGGATTTGCCATAAGTTAAGTTCAATGAATGGAATATGTTTATAAACTCAACATCACAGACTTCCATTCTGGGGGCATAAATCCAAAGTAAAAATATTCAAGCAGAAGAAACTTTGCCTTTCATATGGTTCAAAAGATAGCTATTGACGTATTGAACAAATGCAATTAGTATGTCATAAACCTTGAACATTAAGTGTCTATAAGCCACTGCATTTCTTAAGTTATTTAATGTTTACACCAATATACCTAGTTTAGTCAATGTAATTCAAAGCAGGTAGTCATACTTTCATAAAAATGCTCATGAAACAATATTGTTAACCAGATTTTAAGATTTTATTCATTATAAGGAAGCAATACATAAAACATGGTGTGGTCCACGATTCCCTCTGTAAAATATGGTCTTATTGTCTGCTTTTATTGCAGGGAAAGACAGCATCCAATCTGGGAGATTTTGTAAGTATTAGTGGAAGATCATGAAATATTAAATATTTCACCCTTGTGAGTGTCCCAGGCCAATAAATGGATTGAAACAGCACATAACTTAAGTAATGCAGTTACTTGAAGACACTTAATGTTCAAGGTTCATGACATACTAATTGCACTTGTTCAATCCATCAATAGCTATCTTTTGAACCATATGAAAGGCAAAGTTTCTTCTGCTTGAATATTTTTACTTTGAATTTATGCCCCCAGAATGGAAGTCTGTGTTGTTGAGTTTATAAACACATTCCATTTATTAAGCTTAACGTATGGCAAATCCTCCTAGGTCCCCATAAGGCTTAACTTCCTGTGAGTTGGATTGATGTACATAACCCTAAACTGATCTTGCACATCCACAAACTCTACCCCTGGGCTTACAGTATTATTATTGAACAAATGGGCAGAAACTTAATATTTCAGTGCTCTGGGAGCAGGGCTGGGAGCTTTTCTTATTAAAGCATGGCAATTTTTGCTGTGCATTTATTATTATTATTATTATTTGCTATTATTATTATTATTATTATTATTGTTAATTTCTGAGATAGCTTGAGCAGCTTGACTAAAGGCACACCGTGATGATACACCAGCCCCACCATTTTAACTACATTGCAAATATGACAGATGAGGCATCCTGGAGGTGATTGGACAGTAACTGAGTTGAAAAATGAATGAAAACAGCTAAGGCTTCCATTTGATTCAGAGAATCCTCCCTTGAAATCATATTGCATGCTGCAGGAACCTATCAGGACCCTGTTTTCTAACAGAAGGAAAAGATTTGTCAGGAAATGAAGGAGGTGGCCTGGAAGTCAGAAGTAGGGTTGTGGCCCAGTCCCACGCCAGGTTTCAGGGCTACAAGCAATGTTATGACTCCATTGGATTAACAAAGCTGACTACTACAGCACTTTCACCTACATTCTGATGTATGTAATAATCTGCCTGCACTTCTAAAACCACTCCAGCATGTCATTATTCAACCAACTCACTTTATAAGTGCATCCATTTCTTTCCATCAATACATTTCCTTTTATTATTATGCATTCAGCCACCATCACATTCAAATTCACCTTGACACAGTGTCAAGCTTTTCCTTTATAGTCAGGCTTAGCAAATGCTCTTTATCCATCAATTCAGCATGTTGTAATGCTTTCAACCTTTGCAAAAGAAGAAAACAGACATCACAGGGAACCAGAGGGAGCACTCCAATATATCAATCTTTACACCTGCAGTTCCTCACTGACTAGCAGATGGGATTGCATGGCCATTGGAGAGAGGGAGATGATAACCATGGAGATGGTTTTCCGATGAAAGAATCCTGTCTTATGCAACCACACTGTTTACAACATCCATTTGTGTGGACAAAGCCAGCAGTTAGTAAGAAATGATTATGTTCAGAATACCTTTAAACATTCTAGTTTGATAGTCTGATGCATATATTGAATGTTCCACAGACCCTGCAGCCACCCCACAGGAAGTGTGCTGGGATGACAAAAACATCTTCCTCTCAGAGAAGAAGTTCTCACTCTTAGGGTACATTCACCACTATCACAGCAACTGACAGCTGCATCGAACCAGCTTAGATCCTCACACTTCAGTGAAAGCTGAAAGAAAGACAATGGGTTTTGTGGTGAATTGTATATCAGAAGTATACATTAGACAATGGCGGACATGGGGACAGATTTCAGAAGTGCAGACTGAACCGCCCTGTGCCCAGTAATGTAATGGGGGCCATTGCTGAACAGCAGAAAGTATGGTGAATGCAATGACATGAATCCCAGCTGCACTCTGCATGTTGGAGAGAGATTGGCTGTCTCAAGCACGATATGGAATGTCCTAAAACAGTTATGGCTCAGCTGCCATATATCTTCTTAAAGGGGGCAAATCCTGGTGTGTAGGTCCAAAATGAAGGCTGGTGTGTACTCCTATAATTTCTCCATTTTTTGTTCCATGCAGATGATACTCTTTCTTTTGATGATGAAATTTTTTAAAAGTTGTTGGCAGAAGATTGCTGAAGGCCATTGACAGTTGACTGAAGACATTGATTTGTGTGTCCTGCACCTGTGTGAAGCCACAGGATTTGCATCATGCAGGAGTTCAAAATTGAAGAAGAATATTTGCTGTTGGACATAGTTGGGTACTTAGATGATATACGAAATGTTACAGTGTTGGTTTCTGTTACTTTGCCACACAGAAATCTTATTTGATGATCACACTTGTTTCACTTACATGTTTCAGTTAGTGGTTAGCAACTGGCTTTTTAACATGAAGAATAATGAGACATGAAGTAAACCTGAGCATTAAGGGGTTATGCAAGACATGTATGTGTGTGGTGGTGGGGGGAAAGTGGGGTTAGAGGGCATAGTTTTTGGGTTTGGGACCAATGTGTAACAATTCTTGTACATTTTCTGCATCAATTTCTTCCTCTTCCCCATTTCTGAGGAGAAAACTTGCAAGATTACAGAGAAATAGAAGATGGGTACAATTCAAAACTTGCTCCTAGAGAGAGCTGGGATGGACCCTAGGGAATGAATCCCAATGTAATGTAACATAAATGACATCCACAGTGGAATGACAGATGGGAGTCATAGAGTCATTGAACACGAAAACAGGCCCTTTGGCTCAACCCATCCATGCCAACCATGAGAGGTGCTGGCTCCAGTACACAAGAAGTCACCTTATAAAGTCTGAAACCTGAGCTGCAAAGTTTATAAACTTAGCACCAATTGTTATGAGGTTTGCTCTAAACCTTCCTAAGTAAGCACTCAACACATATTTTGTGAGGAAAACATTTCAAAGTCATTCAAGGAACAGCTGTGTGGTGCAATATTTATTGACAGATTTCCCTGTTGTTTTTTAACCCCTCCAAGCTCTTTTTCTCACACTTTCACTGGCAACATCTAGGTACTTAGGAGTCCAACGGATACCAAGTTAAGGTTCAAAACTTTTAAAACTTATTATTATTATTACTGTTAATAAGCTAATAACATTATGAAATTGGCAGCCTGAATCTTCCAAAGTGGATTGCTCACACGCAGGCTGATACGTTCAGATCAGGTGCAGAAATTTATAGACTGAGACAGCTTTGGAACATGTTGTTACTTTTAGCACATTTTAACCTTCCAACCACTCCCAAATCTGTACACTCAAACAGAAATTAGTATCTGAGGAATACGTGTTGGTTGATTGTGGATGTTGTTTCAGATGAGGTTCAGTGCTTAAAGGAAATTAAGAAAATCCACAAGGTCAAGTTTGTAGCTGCTGCTACTGCGATGTGAAAGCAAGACACAAGTCGGTGGGCTGCAGAACAAAAACTGATTTTTTTTCCTGCCTTGTGTGGGCCTTTTAAGAGGAACGGTTCCTGTCCACCGAAAACGGAAATGATGTATGTGCTATGTCATCAAACTTTTCCCACGCGCGGATTCTCCCTGTTGCTCAGGGAAGACTCAGGCCCAACGCCATCTTGGGCCTCGTAGCTCCGACGATGCACGACCCGACCGCTGAGCCGGTTCACTTGCTCGGACGGTGAGTCGCTACACAACCACCAACCCCCCCCCCCCCGGGACCGGCGATACGGTCCCCAAGGTTTGCGGGCTGTGCTAGCTGTTGCTTAGGAGGTCGGCCTCTGCATCGCAGTGTTGGGACCTCAACCGTTTGTTGTAGATCTGAAAAGGCCGGTTTGAGGCGGTCCGTCGTGAAGACCTCTTCCTTGCCCCCAATGTCCAAAATAAAGGTGGACCCATTATTCCTGATGAACCGGAACGGCCCCTCGTATGGTTATTGCAACGGTGCCTGGGTGTGCCCCTGCGAACGAAAACGAACTTACAGTCTCATAGTTCCTTGGGCTGAGAGGATGGGGCTTGACCATGCTGCGAAGTGGGAATCGGTGCCAAGCTGCCGAGCCTCTCGCGTAGTCTTTCCAGGACTGCTGTGGGTTGTTCCTCTTGGCCCCGAAGGGCGGGTATGAATCCCCTGGGACGACCAGGGGTGCACTGTACACGAGTTCAGCTGACAAAGCGTGGGGATCTTCCTTGGGGGCAGTGCATATGCCGAGCAGGACCCAAGGCAGTTCGTCGACCCAGTTAGGATCTTTCAGGCGGGCCATCAGGGCTGATTTCAGATGGTGGTGGAAACTCTCCACCAACCCGTTTGATTGAGGGTGGTAGGCTGTGGTGGTGTACAGCTGCATCCCTAGCATGTTCACTATGCAGACCAGAGGCTGGAGGTAAACTGGGTGCCCCTGTCTGAAGTGATGTGGGCCAGAACACCAAAACGCGAGATCCAACTTGTGAGCAGCGCCTGGGCTCAGGAATCAGTCGTGATGTCGGATAGAGGGGTTGCCTCTGGCCACCTCGTGAACCGGTCCACGATGGTAAGGAGGTACCGGGCTCCTCTTGAAACTGGCAGAGGAACAACGAGGTCGACGTGGATGTGGTCGAACCTTCTACGGGTAGGCTCGAACTGCTGTGGCGGGACCTTGGTGTGTCCGTTGGATTTTGATGTCTGGCAGTGCGGACAAGTCCTTGGCCCACTCACTGACCTATTTGCGCAGGCCATGCCAGAAGAACTTGCTGGCGACCAGTTGAACAGTTGATCTGATGGACGGGTGTGCCAACCCGTGTACTGCGTCGAAAACGCGTTTCCGCCAGGCTGCAGGAACTATAAGGCGGGGTTGACCTGTTGTGATGTCGCAAAGGAGGGTCTGCTGACCTGGACCGACTAAGAAATCTTGGAGCTGCAGGCCCGAGACTGCGGTTCTGTAGCTGGACAGCTCGTCGTCGGCTTGCTGTGTGTCAGCCGGGGCCATGTAGTCAACACCCAGGGACAGGCTGTGGATGGTCGGTCTGGAAAGCACATCAGCAACAACATTGTCCTTTCCAGAGACATGTTGGATATCTGTTGTGAATTCGGAAATGTAGGACAAATGTCGCTGCTGACGAGCTGACCAGGGATCGGAGACCTTGGAGGAGGCGAAGGACAAAAGCTTATGGTCAGTGAAACGGTGAAGGCCTGCCTTCTAAAAAGTACCGGAAATGCCGGACCGCCAGGTACAGCGCTAGAAAGTTCCCGATCAAAAGCGCTGTATTTCAGTTTGGGTGGTCTAAGGTGCCTGCTGAAAAATGCCAAGGGTTGCCAACAGCCTTCGATTAGTTGTTCCAGTACTCCACCAACTGCGGTGTTGGATGCGTCCACGATGAGGGCTTTTGGGACGTCTGTCCTAGGGTGTACCTGCATCACAGCATCTGCCAGGGCGTCCTTGGCCTTAACGAAGGCAGCCGCAGCCTTGTCGTTCCAGGCGATGTCCTTGCCCCTGCCAGACATCAGCGAGAACAAAGGGCGCATGATCCGGGCTGCTGCAGGGAGGAACCGATGGTAAAAGCTGACCATTCCCAGGAATTCCTGCAGGCCTTTGACCGTATTGGGATGTTCAAAATGGCGGATAGTGTCTACCTTGGTGGGTAGGGGTGTTGCTCCTTTGCTGGTGATTCTGTGGCCAAGGAAATCGATAGAGTCAAGTCCGAACTGTCAGTTGGCTGGGTTGATAGTGAGGCCGAAATCACGGAGGCGGGAGTACAGTTGGCAGAGGTGGGAAAGGTGTTCTTGGCGGTCATGGCTGGCAATTAGTATGTCATCTAAGTAAATGAACACAAAGTCCAGGTCTCGGCCTACCGTGTCCATCAGCCGCTGGAACGTCTGTGTGGTGTTCTTAAGGTCGAACGGCATTCGAAGGAATTCGAAGAGGCAGAATGGAGTGATAAGTGCAGTTTTGGGGACATCATCAGGGTGGACCGGGATTTGGTGGTATCCTCGGACAAGGTCCACCTTGGAGAAGATGTGGGCTCCGTGTAGGTTTGTCGCGAAGTCCTGGATGTGAGGGATGGGGTAGCGGTCCGGGGTGGTGGCGTCATTCAGCCTGCGGTAGTCGCCACATGGCCTCCACCCTCCAGTGGCTTTGGGGACCATGTGCAGGGGGGAGGCCCAGGGGCTGTCTGACCTGCGAACGATCCCCAGCTCCTCCATGCGGCGGAACACTTCCTTTGCCAGGCAGAGCTTGTCTGGAGGTAGTCGTCGTGCTCGGGCATGAAGGGGTGGCCCTGTGGTAATGATGTGGTGCTGCACCCAGTGGTTGGGCATCTAATTTGTAAACTGAGATGCCAAAACCGATGGGAACTCAGCTAGGAGCTTGGTGAACTCATTGCCAGACAGGAAACGGAGTCCAGGCGCGGGGCTGGTAGTCTGGCTTCTCCCATGGGGTAGGTTTGGAAAGTTCTGGAGTGAACTAGCCGCTTCCCTCGCAGGTCGGCTAATAGGCTGTGGGTCCAAAGGAAATCGGTTCCCAAGAGTGGCCGGGTGACGGCGGCAAGGGTAAAGTTCCAGGTAAAACGGCTGTCGCCGAATTGTAATTGAACTGTACGGGTACCGAAAGTCCGTATTGTTGTGCTGTTTGCGGCATTGAGTACAGGACCTTGTTGCCTGTCACAAGTGTCGCGGCCAGTCAGGGGCAAAATAATGACCTCTGCTCCAGTATCGACGAGGAAACGACGCATGCCGAACGAATAGGAGGCTGTGTTGGTGGCCAGCCGTTGTAGCCATCAGCGGCGGCTGGCTCTGGCATTTCCCTGAAACTTGCAGGGTGGGCTACATCAACGGGCCTCTGCGCCCCACCTCTGATGGTAGAAACACAGCTGGTCGCCAGTGTCGTCGTCTGTGTTTCTGAGGTGTGGTCGCTCAGTTGCTGGGACTGGTTTAGGTAGGCATTGGGCTCGCGCTCGCGTTTGGCCTTCCACGGGACATCTGCCCGGGCAGCTACCTCACGTGGGTTGCTGAAATGGGCGTCGGCCAACAGCAGGTGAATGTCATCGGGTAGTTGTTCGAGGAAGGCCTGTTCGAAGATTAGGCAGGACTTGTGTCCCTCAGCCAAGGCCAGCATCTCGTTCATTAGGGCCGATAGAGATCTGTCCCCCAGGTCGTTGAGATGAAGCAGGCGGGCAGCGCGCTCGCGACGGGAGAGGGCGAAGGTCCGAATAAGAAGGCCTTTGAAAGCCGGGTACTTATCCTCCTCCAGAGGAGACTGGATGAAATCTCCGACCTGGGCGGCTGTCTCCTGGTCCAGAGAGCTGACCATGTGGTAGTACTTTGTGGAGTCGGAGGTGATCTGCCAAAGTTGGAATTGTGCTTCAGCCTGGTCGAACCAGATGCTGGGCCGAAGAGTCCAAAAGGTGGGCAGCTTGAGCGCCACTTCGTTGGCTGCTGCGTTGTTGTCCATTGTGTGGGTCCAAGATCCATTTGGACCATTGGGGTCACCAATGTAGAGGCTGCTACCGCGATGTGAAAGCAAGACACTAGTCGGTGGGCTGCAGAACAAAAACTGATTATTTTTTCCCGCCTTGCATGGGCCTTTTAAGAGGAACGGTTCCCGCCCACCGAAAACAGAAATGACGTATGCGCTACGTCATCAAACTTTTCCCGTGCGTGGATTCTCCCTGTCGCTCAGGGAAGACGAAGGCCCAACGCCATCTTGGGCCACGCCGCTCCGACGATGTGTGACCCGACCGCCGAGCCGGTTCACTTGCCCGGACGGTGAGTCGCTACAAGTTTACCTTTACTACAGTGCAATGTATAACCAGCTAGTAATTTTATTTATTTCCTGCATCAGTCACCTCAAAACCCACCAAATTAGAGTGAAAGGAAGTAATGCTCAATCATGAGGGCATGCTTAAGAAAAATGACTATAAATGACAGAGTGTATTTCAGTGAACAATGATAGATTGAAGATAACATTTGAGTAAGGTGTGAGTGGGAGAGCAGCAGGGGATATTGAGGCTGAGGGTGTTGTGAGAAAGGTTCTTTTGGTATCTTAAAGATAAAGGTCTGGACACACAGTCTTTGTAATTTAAAAATGGTTTATTAACAAAGACAAATGCAGGGACAGAATGAATGGGAACAGATGCACACTCACACACTCTCAAGCCGGAGATCACGAATGTGGAGGGAAATCGTGACAGAGGGTGAGGTGCGCACACACATACACAATAACTGGGTACAAATGATCAAGGAATAAACAGTACAATGTTTGGACACCCTGATTCTGGACAAACATTGGATCTTTGGTCTCGGGAGTCCTTAACTAACTGCCCTGAAGTAGTGCACAGCTTACCTCAACATCCTCGGAGACAGAAAGAGAGAGAAAACCAAACATGCAGCACTTTTATGCTGCTGGGGGGCTGGGTGGCCCAGCAAGGACAAAGGTGTTTTAAACGGGCCAATAGTAGATGTGTCCAGGAACAAAGGTGCTCGCACAGACCAATCCGAGTGGTCCAGCAAGACAAAGGTGTTTACCTAATGGGGTGGAGCCAAACCTTGATTGACAGTGGTGTAGCTTCCGACCTAATAGGCAATGCTATCATCTGACCATGGGGGTCAGTAGTGTTGTCACTGTCACCTGACCCCTGGCCTTTCATACTACAGAGGGATTAAGCAACATTGGCAAATATAGTCTCAGTTGCTTACGTTGTTTGGTCCTTCTCTCTGAGTTCTTGGAAAATGGGTTACAGCTTCCATCCTGTTAAAGATGCCTTTTAAACTTAATTATTTTCAATGTTCATTTCATGTAGCTCTAAAGTCAACTTCCAGAGAAGAATCATGTGTTGTGGGTTTTCTGATGGCAGATGCAATTTTTATATGTTGTTCTGATTTCAGAAAGCCATTGTGATATTTCCTGATCAAGCAGACAAGCTTCTGAAAAATTCAAAAAAGCAGGAATTTTATTTGGATGGCATAGTGTGGTCACCCCTAATCATGTCTGTTAATATTTATTCATCCAAATCAAGACAGCTAGACTCAGGTGAGATTTTAAAGCATGATTATTTATTCTATTTGTATCAGGTGTGAATAGAGGTTGTGATATGATGGCTGTGTGGGTTGGTTTCATCCAGGGTTAAACTGATTTCAGATCTAACTTACAGAACACACAAAATCAATTTGATTGGTATATTATCCTGCTTTTCATAGAATTGTAAAGTTTAGAGACATTTACATAGTCAATGCTTTTGAGAATGTACAGATAGCGCGATTAATTGATAAATGCTCTCCCAAAGGAGATGTATCATTGAGAGAAGAAGTTCTTCCTTCTGCATGAAACACGGTTCTCTTCTAACATTGTATCACTGTAAAGGATCAAGCATAACCTTTCCTAACAAAGCATTCATTTAACTTATCCACTTCTTTCTGAAAACTCACTGTATCCTCTCCACAGTCTACACTCCATCTAATTTTGTATTATCAGCAAACGTAGATAGATTACACTTTTTTTCCTTTTGAAATCACTGAAGGAGTATTTGGGCTATTCAAGTCTCTTTTGTCAGGAGCACCTCGAAATGTTGGAAGGAATGTACAACTTTCCATAATGCTTACCCATCCAACCTATCAAATACCTCCACCTGTGGCAATTCTGCAGATCCCACATTGGACACCAGCGGAGAATGAGGAGGAGAAGGGGAAAGAGAAGGAGAATGCTTTCTGTTGTCACTGGCCTGAATGTACCTAATTGGGCCATCTGAAACATGCCCCCTAATCTTGCTTCCTCAGTCCAAACAATACCAGTATCTGATAAGATAAGATATCCTTAATAATCACATGTACATTGAAACGCACAGTGAAATACATCTTTTGTGCAGAGTGTTCTGGGGGCAGCCCACACTTCTGGCACCAACATGGCATGCCCACAACTTCCTAACCCGTATGTCTTTGGAATGTGGGAGGAAACCGAAGCACCCAAAGGAAACTCACACAGACAAGGGGAGAACGTACAATCTCCTTACAGACAGTGGCCAGAATTGAACCCAGGTCACTGGCACTGTAATAAAGTAATTTCTAATCCACTTTCATCTCTTTCTATTTTTTAAGCAATGTGGTGCTTCAGTGGTGAGTGGGAGGAGGTGGAGGGGATTTGAATAGTTTGGTCTCTCCTGAGAATCCACAGTGGTAATGACAGAAGGAGAAGCATGGCAATGTGGTGTGCTATTGTGCTACATTAATCATATTATCTGCTAAAAAAACAGAAAAGGATACTCATTCATGAGATTCCATGGATGAACACAGACATATGGCAACAATTAAGGTTCTGGAAATAAGCAAGCATTAAGTTCAAAAACAGCAGATGAGTGCATGGCAAGAGGGAATATGAAGTGATCACGAAAGAAGTTAAAAAGTAAATGGTAAGGTAAAATCAAGCAATGAAATTAAATTCTCAAGGAGCATAAAGTAAAATGAAAATACTTTTCAGAGACATCAACAAAAATGTAAGTGAGACCATTGTGGAATGGACTGGACAATATTTCAGCTAACAATAAAAAGAGATGGCAGAAATATGACATCATTATTTTACTGTGCTATTTATAAGGGAGATAGATCAAAAGGGCATGACATTGGAATACTGAAATAAATAATGATGCAATTAAAGGAGCGCATTGTAGCTAAGTGGGGTTCTGCAAGTGTAATTAAGTGATTTGAAAGTACAATAATAAGTTCTAATAGTGGTGACTGTATTTACAGCATTTGTAGAAGATACAATACACAAACTCAATGAAACATCTTTTGCTAAGGGATCCTTATCTATTAGCTTGCCTTAAGTCACAACATGTATTAGTACTGTGCCTGCACAACATGCTTACTTCTATAAAAGATCTCCAAGAAACAAACAATAAACTATTCTCTTCGGAAGCAGAGGAGTTGAACATGTTTCGTTAAACATCGCAGGAGAATTTTACCTCAATGCCTCCCATATTTACCAGCCTTCAATGTTTCACTACTGGGCTATGTGAGCAGAAATAACTCCTTCTATTTACTTTGATGTAATATCCGTGATATATAGAACATTGGTTGTGAGGAATAATTGTTGCTTTTAGGGTGTTCCTCCTTTGCTAATTATAAAGTATGATTATTGATCTTAGAGCTATAAAAATGCTTCAGTGTAGAATGTTCTTGAGACAATAAGCCATTGTTAGAAATGTCACGTGTCGGTAATCTACTTCATAAATTACGTACTCTTGTTAGTATAAAATACTGACTATTTTCCAGTATTGAGCCATGATGTCAGATGTGTGATAGTTAGTGAAACTAAGTCAAAATAGCAAACATCAGTGTGATCTTTCCCAAATGAGATAACACGTAGATCCATGATAAGAAGCAGCAAACTGTGTGATTCAGTTGAAATGATATTTGAAGGAATTACATGATAAACCACATTTACTCCACAGCTGGGAATAAATGGTTGTCTCCCCAGAAGGAGAGCCAGAATGAATGGGTAGAGCAGGAATTATATCCAGAAATGCAAAACCTGGAGATCTCCAAAAAGGAATCAAGAATAGGCAAACATTTCACTGCTATCAAGTGTCAGATACATCCTGGACTAAAAGCAGGCGAGATCTGTTTCAACGAGATCAGAAAATGTATCTGATAATAGTTAATAATTATATTGCCAGAGAAATTGAATACAAAAGTAGGAAGGTTAAGGTGAATTTATATAAGACACTGGTGAGGAGACATCTAGAGCACTGTATTTATCTCCTTATTTAGGGAAAGAGGTAAATACATTGGAAACAATGCAGACAAGGTGAATTGAACTTATGTCTGGAACGGGTGGGTTGTTTAATGAGGAAAGGTTGAAAAAGTTCAGCTTTTTCCCTGCTGCAGTTTGAAAGACATAATTGAAACTTAGAGTTCAAAGAGTGTTGGTGAGCTGAATATGAAGAGGATGTTTTCTATTGTGGAAAGGTAAAGAAGTAGAACTGTTCACAAATAAGTGAACATCCACTTAAGACAGAAATTAAGCAACAGTTTTTTTGTTCTCGGAGGACTGTGACTCTGAAACTCTCTTCCTCAAATTATGTGAAAATAGATTCATTGAATATGTTTGGGGAAGAGAAAGACAGATCTTGATAAACAAGAAGGTGAAAGTTTTCTAAAAATGTGAATTTGAGGTTACAGTCAGGTCATCCATGATTTGGTTGAACAATAGAGCAGGCTCTAATAGACGAGTGAACTTCACAGTTTCTTTTGCTGGTCTATTCAAATTCCTGGAAGATAGACTTTTTTTTAGCTAAATCTCAATTATTGAAGGCCATTCACAATCTTAAATGACAGTTTGCCAAATGTGTTAAACCTGAGCTGCCGATCACAGATAATGATCCACAGTTCTCAGTCAATAATGCAGTGAGATTCTTAAAGTGCCAACAGTTTGATCACTGTACACAGAAGAGTAGAAAGACAGATATTATCGTGAATACAGTCAAAGAACTGCTGAAGAAACTTTGTCATCACTGCAGACTTCTAATTCAGCATCCAACTTTTCCACAATACCTCAATTCAAGGACGGTGAGCAATTTTTATGCAATTTTATGTGTGTCAATTACATGTCCTCTCATTACCTTGGCGAAGCAGCCAGCATAATCAAAGACCCACCCACCTGGTCATTCTCTCTTCTCTCCTCTGCCATCAGGTAGAAGATACAGGAGCCTGAGGGCATGTACCACCAAGCTTAAGGACAGCTTCTACCCCACTGTGATAAGACTACTGAATGGTTCCCTTATACGATGAGATGGATTCTGACCTCACGATCTACCTTGTTGTGACTTTGCACCTTATTGAATTGCACTTTCTCTGTAGCTGTGACACTTTAGTCTGTACTGTTATTGTTTTTACCTGTACTACATCAATGCACTCTGTACTAACTCAATGTAACTGCACTGTGTAATGAATTGACCTGTACGATCGGTATGCAAGACAAGTTTTTCGCTGTACCTTGGTAAAAGTGACAATAATAAACCAATACCAGTACCCATACCAATAAGAACCCTGTTTCTCACAACAAAAAGCATTCATTGGAGAGAAAAGGCCCAAAAAGATTTTAAAATGTGTAGGAAGATAACTGAAGCCAAAAGCTTTAAGAGCTGGAGACACAGTGAGGGTGACCAATGCAAAACATGGCAAAAGGTAGCACCGACTTGGTACATGACGTACCCCAGATCATACAAAGTCACAACAAAGAAGGGGATTTCTTAACAAATAAGCAGGTGCTGACTCAGAAAGATCATGGAAGAAGCTTGTTTGATGTTCGGGGACAGAGAGATACTGGAGAATGTATCACTAACGGGCCCCAGGAAAATTGTGACTCATTAGGGCTACTACTTGGAATTTTTTTAAGCATGGAGATAGGACAGTTATTTTGAATGAAAGCTATAAAAGTACTGTGGATGCTGTAGATCTGGACCAAAAACAGAAAATACTGGAAATACTTATTAGGTCAAGCAACATCTGCAGAAGGAGAAACAGAGTTGGGTCCAGGACCCTTTGCCAGAACTGGCAAAGAGAGAAAAAAATGTTTGTTTTCAGCAGAAGAGAAGATGGGGGAAGGGATGTGTAGAACAGGAATATCTCTGATAGGGTGAGTCCAACTGGCTTAATGGAGGCGGTTACCTGTACTTTAAGCTTTTTTGTCTATGTAATGTGTTGCAAATGGTGAGGCTGCTATACAAGTAGAATGAGAAAGGTAGAAATGGCCAGTTATGGCAGAGTGAGTTACCTAAAGTTGGAAAATTCAATATAAGGTGTTTGGCTTTGCTTTTAATTGTATTACAAATTGGGGGGGGGGGGGGGGGTATGTGGTACATGTGACGTATCTAATATTGGTTGTGAACAATAATTTTTGCTTTATGGTATTGGGAATGCATCATGTGAACAACTGCTCTCTTGGCTGCAACAATGTTGAAGTGTATTTATTTCTGGAGGGAATCCATGCAGAAAGCCATGGTAATGACTTCCAGCTAATGCAGTAAGCTTGTAAGCTTCTTTATGAGTGAAATATTTTCATAGTTAGTTTGAATTATTGACTATTTTCCCTTATCTTAAAGTGTGAATGAGAGAGATATTATGATTCTTGTTATGAGATTGTATTCTACTACACTTCAGCAGTGAATCTGTCACAAGTATTTGTAGTTATTGCTGTAAATGTGTCCAAAATAATTTCTGACATCCCTTCAATTTCCAACAATCCTTAGAAGTAAAAGTTATAGAGTTGGGAGTGTCAGTAGCATTGAATTAAATATTTATTTTTACTAGTGGAGTTCAGAATCTTGGTTATTTCTGTTTGCCAAGGTTGAAAAAGTTCCACATTCCGGAATGTGCAACTTATTGATTGAGTAATCAAAAAGTATATAATTTCATTCTTATGTATGAGTCATCAACGATGCTTATTCATCACTGACTTGGTTACTAATCTTCGGATTAGAATGTGCCAGGCACTTAACTGCAGATTTCATTGCAGCCCAGATAGAACTATTTAAACTATACCTTCATTTCACTGATGAAGAAAGAGTGCCTTAGTCATCAAGAGAGCATTCAAGTAAATGAGACACCAATGATTGGAATCATATGTGGCACAAAGAAAATTACTTTGTTTGAGGCCAATAATCTCCACCCCATTATATCACAGCAAGAGTTTCTCAGTATAGCATTCCTCAGCCAGCTATCTTCAGCGACTTCATTACTGATTGTTTCTCCATCAAAAGGTCAGGATCAGCATTAATTGTGGTGTTCAGATCCATCCTGCAGAAAAAGAAGCAATCCAAGCTCACTTGCAGCATGACCTACACAACAGTCAGGTTCAGGCAGTCAAGTGGCAAGGAACATACCATGAGTGTCAATCAATGAGAGTCCAATCACTTTGTCTTGATAGTCCATGGCATTGTCATTGTTGAATCCACAACTTGAATATTATTGGAGAAATTGACCAGAACAAACTACTTTAATGCAGTTACATTATGACCATGTTAGAGGCTGGATGTTCTGTGGCAAATAGCTCGCCTACCAACTCCCTGGTTCTCTCTGCTATCTGTTAGATGCAATCCTGGAGTCTGATTGACTACTCAGTACTTGCCTGGATGCATGGAGCTCCAGCTTGCAAATAACTCAACATCTTACACAAAAATATCCTGGCAAAGGGATCCAATTGATCACTACTTTTAAGCATAAAATAGTAACACAAAATATTATAAGTACGCAACAGGTCAGGCTGCCTTTGTGGGAATAGAAACAGAGCTAATGAAATGTATCAGGTTGAAGACCCTTTGTCAGAGGTGAAAGAAGAGTTCAATATCATGTGAATGTCATGTCGAGCATTTGTAGGTTGTCGAGTAGCCCTTATACATCTGCAAGGCTTTTCCCTGGAAGAGCTCACAAAGGAAATTAGGTTAGACTGGGTCTAGGACCAGGTCAAAAAGTGGATGAAATCGTTGCAGCGAAAATTCCAGGAGAGAGGGCAGAGGGAAGGAAAGTCAGTTGGGGAATTGGATGCAGAAGCTTCAAGTAGGTTCACAAGGGAATATTGCAATCAAGCAATTGTTCAGTAAGTTAAGCCAAGAGATCAACAAACAAATAGAAGAAATAGAAGCATGAGTAGGCCATTTGGCCCCTCAAACCTGTTTTGCCTTTCCACAAGATCATAGCTGATCTACTGGGTCAAGCACTATTTTGCTGCCTTATCCCCAAAAATGTGATTCATTCTAAATCCAGAAATGTACTGATCTCTGTTTTGAAGTAACTCAAGTGATTGAGCCTTCACAGATTTGTTGGTTAGAGATTTTCAAAGCTTCACCAACTACTGAATGAAGAAATTCCCCACCATTTTATTTTTAAATAGCCTTCCCCTTAATTTGAGACCATGACCCTGAAGTCTATTTCTCTTGGTTAAGGAATTTATTCTCCCCATATCCATCCTGTTGAGCCCTCCAAGAATATTTTACATTTCAATGAGGTCACCTCTCATTCTTCTACACTCAAGAGATTAGATAAGATACGATATCTTTATTAGTCACATGTACATCGAAACACACAATGAAATGCATCTTTTTGCGTAGAGTGTTCTGGAGGCAACCCACAAGTGTTGCCACGCATTCGGCGCCAACACAGCATGCCCACAACTTCCTAACCTGTATGTCTTTGGAATGTGGGAGGAAACCAGAGCAGCCAGAGGAAACCCACTCAGACACTGGGAGAACGTACAAACTCCTTACAGACAGTGGCCGGATTTGATCCCAGGTCACTGGTGCTGTAAAGCACTATACTAATCGCCTAACTACTCGATATTTCCTCGCATAATGACCTTGCTGTCCCATGGAAACATCTGGTGAATCTTTGCTGCACTTCCTCTATTGTAGTTTTTCTATGTTGAGATAAGGAGACCAAAACTACGAGCATGCACATCAGGAGTAGGAATAGGCACAATGGTTGCTCTGATTGTAACCTCAGTTCCACATCCTTTCATCCCCTTGCTTACAAGAATCTATCCACCTTTGCCTCAAATGAATGAGTCCTAATTTTGCTGGCTGTCCACTCTTGAATTCGTGTGCCAACTAACTGAGAAAAGAGATATCCAAGCTCGTCAATTTTTCAACTATTATACTTGAGTCCTGTCAAACTCCATGTTGGGAAAGCACATCCATAAAATTTCCCTTGATTTCAATTGCTGCATTCAATTTGCTTCTAATTGAATCCCTGGATCGCATGATAGGGCCCAACTGACAATGCACAATTGATGCTTTCTGGTGGCATCTTACCAACACAAAAGAGAGCTGCTCTGAGCAATGCATGATATATGGAAGAATTCACTGTGTTACCAGAAAGAAATGATCACCGCAGTACAGTGTCACTAGTGACGGTCCTTCTACAGTACCACATAATAATGCTTCAACATAATATGGCAGGGTATATCTTCTGTCCTGTCACCTCAATAAAAATTCGTCAAAGCTGACTTGCTCGTTATGTCATTTCTTTCAATCAAATTCCAAATACTGAATGACTTTGATTTTTCAGACTTACTTTTGTATTATTCTTAGCATTTCAGGTTATTTTTCTACTATTATAATTTAATAATACAAAATTCATGGCATTATAATGCAATTTATTTTGAAAAATATTTAAGCCTAAAGATTATTTTCATAAATTTCACATCATTGTAGGGCAAGTAAAAAGTCACATGTTGTTAATGATTTTGTTTGTACACAAATAAACAAAGCTCAAAGATTTGAACTCATCCACAGGAACATCTTTGCTTTTTCTTGCTTTTCTTTACGAACTATATACCCATATTTATTTATTTATTTTCTATCAATTAGTTTGATAATCTGAATGGTTATGCAAATGCACTTACTGACGTTCAACATATCTGATTTCTAATTTTAAAACTGGCATCCTTGTATTTAAATTCTCAGGTACTGACTCAGATCATAAAATTGTTCATGATCTGTTACATGACCTGTTAGTACCAGTATCTTCCTTGTAAATCTCTTTTTTATATTCTCTAGTCCTTCCATATCTTATTTGTAATAAGTGCACATGATGGAAAGTGTAATCCAACTATGTTTCTTCTAACTTCCCTGTTTCTCAATTCCAGTCATCTAAAAGTGAAATCTAATTCTTTGCTAGTTTTTTAATAGACTTTATCCATACTTTTCGTGATTTCTGCAGTTGGAGTCAGAGACCACAGAAGAAGGCCCTTTGGCCCATCTAGTCCATACCAACCTGACCTTCTGCCTGGTCTCAGCTACCTGCACCCAGACCATATCCCTCCAAACTCCTTCCATCCATGCACCTATCCAAACTTCTCTCAACTGTTACAATTGAACGCGCATCTACCACTTCTGCTGGCAGCTTGTTCCACACTCGCACCACTCTCTGAGTGAAGAAGTTCCCCGACACATTCCCCTTATATATTTCACCTCTCATTCTGAATTTATGTCCTCTAGTTCTAGTCTCATCCAACCTTAGGCGAAAAAGCCTGCATGCATTCACCCTATCTATAGCCCTCATAATTTTGTATACCTCTATAAGATCTCCCTCATTCTCCTGCGCTCCAGGGAATAAAGTCATAACCTATTCAAATTATCCTGATAACTCAGGTCCTCAAGTCCCGGCAACATCCTTTTAAATTTTCTCTGCACTCTTTCAAGCTTCTTGATATCTTTCCCATACGTAGGTAACCAGAACTGCACAAAATACTCCAAATTCAGCCTCACCAATGTCTTGTTCAACTTCAACATAACATCCCAACTCTTGTACTCAGTGCCCTGATTTATTAAGGCCACAGTGCCAAAAGCTCTCTTTACCACCCTATCTATCTGTGACGCACCGTTCAAGGGGCTTATGGATCTGTATCCCCAGATCCCTTTGTTCTACCGCACATCTCAGAGCCCTACCATTCACTGTATAAGTCTTACCCTTTGTTACGCTAGATTCTTTACTTTCTCTATGCCATATGTAATTTTATTTTGTGACATGTATTCGGCTTTTTTGTATTATTCTTACGAAAATGCATCACCTCATACTTACTTACTTTCAGAATTATTTGTCTATTGCAACCCCTTTCATCAAGGTTTATAAATGAATAGGATTGCAGGATAGAGCCAGTTGTTCAGAATTACTGGTTGTTGTCCCCTCATACCTACACTTAGCATCATGGAAGCATTGCCACGAGGAAATTAATGGTGAAGCTCTCAAGGACCCCATGAGCCTAACATTTCTCAGACAGCCCCTCACAAACAACCTGTAGTTCTCAGCCTACAGGAGCCTCAAATTGGCCACAGATTATGTGTGGCCCTGAAATCTGCCATGGATAGCTTCTTGGCTTTTCCAACAAGAAGAATCTGGATTAGTTTGTTGAGACTGACCAGGATATTGAGGAGCTAATAATTATGAATGTATGGCATTCCTGGATTGGAAACTCCAAATTTTCTAAAGGGAAAAGAAATAGTTTTATGGGAGTCTGAAGACAGATGTCCAGCAGAAAATCCAGGAGCAGTGAAGACATTTTGGATGGAGAAAGCACAGTGCAGGTTCAGAATCTCACCAACATCCTTGAAATGCTCAAGACTCTTCAACGTTATAAAAATCAACTGGCACCAGTACCCAAGGCCTTACCCCACTGAGGGCCAGGAATAGGGCTGAACTCATCAAGGACAAAGAGTCAGTTAGCACCCACTCAAAGGAACACTCTGAAGAACTTTCCAACCATAAGTCTGTTCTTGAAGTGAGTGCATTAGATTCCATCTCACAGCAGCCCATCCAGGCCCATCTCACTACCATTTTTCGCCAACAAAATGTCAGAAGACCCTTTCCCAGCTAAAAAAATAACCAGCCTACAGGAGTAGATGGTATACCCTCTGTTGCCCTGGAATTTGGCATTGATGAACTTCAGTCATAAAACCATAGCAGCATTATCCACCTTTGGGAAAAGGAGGATATACCATGGGACGTCAAGAGGTGCTGTAATCTTAACTGTCTTCAAGAAAGAAGAGCAGTCTGACTACGGTAACTGCACTCCAACATAGGGTCATTACCAGAGTCTACCTCATCGGCCTCCTCCCAGTGACAGACAACCTGCTACTTGAATCACAATGTGGATTCAACCCAGTGGCAGAGTGGACATGATATTCACTGTATGTCAACTCCAAGAAAATGAAGGAAACAACACCAGTCATGATACATGACCTTTCTGAACCTCACCAAACTCTTTGACTCCATCAGTCGGAAGGAACCCTCCTCAAATTCAGCTGTTCACAGAAATTCATCTCCATCTTGTTCCAAAATGGCACACAAGCCATGAAATAAACCAATAGGTCTGCAATTCTCAGTAAAGACTGCTGCCAAAGAAGCCCACATCATTTTCCCAACACTTTTCTCAATCTTGCTTGCCACAATATCACATCTCATCTCCAAGAAAGGGCCCACAGAAATACAGCTGATGTTCGTCACTGTGGGGAATCTGTTCAATCCATGGCAACCACAGTTCAGAACCAAGGCTACCTGATCCTCAGTAGTCAAGCTGCAGCATGCATCTCCTTTACCCATTAATTTGTAGATCTAGGATTCCCAGTGAAGTGAATGGAATTTTGGATATTATGTCAATTTTGACTGGTATAGCATCCAAATGGTGAATCCCCAGACTAATAGAAAGAAATCTCAGCAGATTGAGTTCTGCTGTTCTCCTTCTTAGTGTGTTTAGTATCTGTGCTCACATCCACTTTAAATGACTGAATGCAGCAGTTCCATCAAACCCAAGATAATCCAATCCAATGATTCTTGTACTTTTTTGCAATCCTCCTCAGAATTGACTATTCCCCCAATTTAGTATAATTCGTAATTTTTGAAATCATGATTCTGATTCTTGAATCCATATTGTTCACGTAAAAAGTGAATGACTGAGGTTCCAGTACCAGTGCCAGTTCTTGTGAACTCGCCTTTTGACAGTCTGAGTGGCTGCCTTTTTTAAATTTACAGATCACCTTTGTTTATGATCACTCAGGATCACCCGACATGTTTCACTTTTGCATCATATGCATATATAGCTCTAATATCTCTGATATTTCTTCCATTACTTTTAATAAATGCATATGCAACCCAGCCAGAACTGGAGTGATTAACTTATCAATTACCTCCTTCATTTCCTATCTTTATAAAATATCTTATTTTTTGATATCTTCCATTGATTTCATCCTGTTAGTCTTCCCCTTGAATATTGAGGCACTGTAACTATTCAGTAGTCCAGTTATATTGCCATCATTACATCACAGGCACATCCCTCCCCACCAATGGTAATAGCTACAGGAGGTGCTGCCTCAAGAAGACAACATCCATTATTGAAGATTCCCATTGTCCGGGCCATGCTATCTTTTTCTCAGCTACCATTAGGCATGAGGTACAGAAGCCTAAAGTCCCACACCACCAGGTTCATGAACAGTTACGTCCCTTTAACCATTCAGTTCTTGAACCAACTGGCAAAACCCTAATCACTATGGTTTGGTAACACCATGACCACTTTGATCACTTTGCACTAAAATGGACACTTTTTTGTTCTAATTGTGTTCTTTCTTGTGAAACTCATGTACAATTTAGGTTTCATTTATGTTTTTCTTGTGAAGGTTGCTTATATGATGCTCTGTGCCTGTGACGCTGCTGCAAGTTCTTCATTGCACCTGTACATAACTGCATAACTCGACTTTGACTTTGAACTTCTCTATTCTTTATTGGACCTGTCCCTACAAGAATAATATTTTTATTATTTATGTGTTTATAGAATATATATATATAAGTATACCTTCATCATTTTATTTTGCAACTTTATTCATCGATCCTTCTCAGCCATTCCACTGCATTGATTAGAATCGCCACAGGCCAAAAATGTGCTTGAGGTGTCTTGACTAAAAGTGTGGGTGGGATTCATGGGAGAGGGAAGGTGCGGACAACCTACGTATCTTTCAGAAAATTTGGGAAAAGTATCAAGTATGTTCAAAACACTAAAATTCAAATGTCCCACTCAAAGAATTTCCTACATTGATTATGCACAGAAAGTGTACTAAAAGTGTAAGAAAGTTTCTTCGCTCTGTATTAACATCAACTATCTTTCTTGTCAGGATGGTGTTTTTGTGCTATCTTGTATACTTGGCTTTAAAATTCAAAAATTGTTCCATTGATATTTGTTAATCACTTTAATTAATTAATAAAATAGGCTTGTTCCATCAAAGCTTTTTGTAACATAAAATGATATTGAATCTGTACTGTCTTTTGGGTGTCTTCTCATGTCTAAAGACATTCACTGTTAGCAATATGCTGCCATAATTTAAATAATATTAAAATGATTAGCTTAATTCAGTTTACTTTATGATATATGTGCTTCTGAATGAGATTCTCTGATATACAATATATAACAAAATTAAGTAAACATGAGTTTTGTAGTAATGGGTCTAATTCAAGTGAGATAAATTTCTCCTTCTTTACAATATTTTTATTGAATCCATGAAAAAAATACAGAGTACATGCATCAAGGAAGAGAATAAAAATACTACTGAATACATTGTATTAAATTGTACTTAGATTACAATACTCTAAATTAATAATCACATACAGTAGTTAGTTAATAAAGTAAGAAAAAATTGAAATATTTTATTATAAAAAAAATCTACTCCCACTACCAAAACCCAAAGCTGTTAGATGGAAAAAACAACAAGGAAAAACTTTTAAAAACGTAACTGTGTCAGCCAATATCTGCATTTTAGTCCCCAAATCAGAGATTATGAAAATAATTCAAAAAAGGTCCCCACAGGGTTTGAAAGTCTAGGTTAGGTTCAAAAACTGAACAGCGAATCTTCTCTAGATTCAAGTATGACATAACATCCCGTAACCATTGCGCATGAGTAGGCAGAGTAACTTCCTTCCATTTAAGTAATACAGCTCTCCTGGCTATAAGAGAAATAAAAGCCAGAATATGTAAATCAGAAGCCTTCAAAGTTATATCTTTTTCTCCAACAATCCCAAATAGTGCAGTCAAAGGATTAACTTTAAAATTTATTTTGAAAAGTACAGAAAAAGTATGAAAGACCTTGATATAAAAGACCAAATATTTCTTCTTGACATTGGGTAATTTGATTGTTGTCAAATAATAATAATAAAGTAATGCATAAAATAAGAGCAAAGTTATCAGAGTCCAGGAAATAAAAGGAAATAAAAAATTATGTTTATCTTGAACATTTCATATCAGTAACTCAGAAAATGGTTCACGTCCAATGAAGTATATTTATATTGTATTCACAGTTGAAATTTTAACACGATGGTCAAGCTGATGTACAAAAATTTTATTTTGTTTTTATTTTTAATACTGTAATGTTATGTATAGTATCTAATGCACAATGCATTAATATTTCAGTAGCATGAAAACGTATGTAGCATAACCTTTATTATTTTGTATTTCAGAGAATATGCCTCAAGAGAATTTTGACATTTATGCTGAACCATTAATTTTGATTGCTTATGATTGAAAAGATGGATAAATAATTTCTATTGTGGAGAAGGTGAATTTTGTCTTCATCAAAGTAATAATTATCAGTCCTGGTGAAGTCATTTTGCACCTTTTGCACAGAGCATTGCTGTAGCTCAGTATAACACTGGCAAGATGCAGCTTTTAGTCCACTATATTCCAAACCAAAAGCCAACCTTACTTCCAGTCTATATGTGCTTGTCCCTGCTGTCCTGATATGATATTTCTGTTTCCCAGATTCATTGCTGCAGTGGCTTTTCCAAATGGGAAATCTATTTATTGCAACATGCTGCAAGGTATATATGTTTCCACAGTGATTTTGTGCCAAGAACTGGGAGTAGTCCACGTTTATTTCATATAGACCACTTATAACAAACATAAAAAGGAGAATTCCAACTCACCTGACTGAACTAAATTTGGCATCAGTTAAAAAGGCAATGCAGTAATCCACAAGTTCATCCAATTTCCATGGAGGTAGTTTAAACTTGCATCAAAAGGTAAATTGTTTTGTTTACATATTGTACATTATCCAGACAGATGATAGATTTATTTTCCTGACAGTAGTACCAACATTACAGATATTGAACTATGAATTGAACTCAATGATGATAAAACACACATTTACTCCATAAGTAAATAGAATATAACAGTTTCGACTTTTTTCATCCAGTACTGAAGATATCATATGCAATTCCTCTAATAATCAAAGCTGTGTGTATGTAGGCCATTATGCTCTGGCTTAATACTAATCCATCAATAGAACTTCAAATGGGAGACCTATATGTTGCCAGTACCACTTGATCAGTTGTATTTATGGGTAAATTTGCACACAAGAACTGAATAATAGAACAGGACATTGAATCTGCACTCTGTGTAAAAATAAAGAATTGGAATCATTTTGCGAAGTGTTAAAGCAGCATTTCTTGAAGCACTGTGGAAATTGATACTTCCAAGGGCCAGTGAAGAGCAAAAGTCTGGTGATTTATTCGCTGTGAAGTACATTGGCAGTAATTACAATTTTTTCCATTACTTCACTAGTCTTGAATACAGAGGAGGTTCAAGCATACAAACATACAAGGATATGAATTAGTAGCAGCAAGAGGCTGATCAGTCACTTCAGACTGCCCCACCATTTAATAAGTTTATGGCTGATCTAATTGTAACCTCGGCTCCCTTGCTAAGCAAGAATTTATCTACCCGTACTTGAAAATATTCAAAAACTCTGCTTGCACCATCATTTGAGAAAACATTGCAAAAACTCATAACTCTCTGAGGACAAAAATGTTTCACTTTTTATGCCTCCATGGATGCTGCCTGACCTGCTGAGTTCCTCCAGCACTTTTTGTGTATTGCTCCCGATTCCAGCATCTGCAGATATTTTTGTGTCTATTCTTCACTTTATCTGTCTTAAATGGGTGACCCTTTATTTTTAATCAGTGACCTTAGCTTTAGATTATCCCATAAGAGAAACCATCCTCTCCGCATCCACCCTATCAACACCCTTCAATATATGATACAAAAATTAATGCAAGCAAGAAGCAGCCTTCAAAACTATCAGATATAACTTACACACAGATATTGGTTTTGAAGTCACAAGAACAGCTGCATGAAAAAAGTGAAGGGGCAGGTTACTGGCTCACAGCAAGAAGTCACTTAATAGATAAGCTTTGAAAACTGAGAAGACAATATTTATTTCTCAACAGATACCCACAGAAAGACATCTGTTAAATATTGTGACAAAGACGTTCTCCTATGTATTGGTTAAATGTACAGAACACAGGGTGAGGTTAATTGAGTCACATTGAAACCCTTGCCACAAATACATTGAAAGGGAGGTGCGATATCCACCAATACTAAGATGAAGTTCTAGCCATTAGATCAAGGTATTAGACATGAGAAATCATGAGCATTGCATCAATTGTGAACTATTGTAACACAGACAAAAGGTAAAGAGGGCCCTGTGTCTCCAACCCCAGAATTAGATCCTGGGAGGTTCCAAACTGGCTATGAGTCACTTAACACCTTAAACATAGTCATATTTGTTCTGTTAATTAATACCTGTGTGTGTGTGATTCTAGAAAACCACCCTTCACCATACTGTAAAAAAAAGGATATTTCAGATATCTGGGTTTTCTTTTGCCTCAGAAACTTTTAGAACATTGAACTATCTGATGTTTATGAATATTCAAAGATGGTCTTGTCACTTGAGATTGTGAATATATAATTCTATGGAACCATTTGTCATTACCCAAAATACTGAGGTAGACCATGCTTCGTAACTATTGAAATTGTATTTGATCCCCTGTTATTGTGTTTGTACCTAAAGGGTATAAAACTCAATGCTTTTTGAGTTCTGAGAGTTTCTTCCACCATCTTCCCTGCATGTTTGCTTGTGTTGAATAAAGACCTGTTATATCTACATCTCCAGACTCCAAATAGCTCTTCAAAACCATAACAGAATATTATTTGAAAGGAATCTTTCCTGGATAGAAAAGGGATGTGAAGCTAAGTGAGTTTTTGCCATTATCTTAATTCTTATTAATGTTTCTAACTAGTGTATTTCAGTTGAATGTGTTTTTAATGCATTTATTAGTTTTTAATTCTTTAAATATTTAAATATTTTAAATAATATGCAAATATTTTTCACCGGTTTTTAGAAATAGCTGCAATGATATTTGGAGCAATGTGAGAGTAGGAATTCGGGATACTTTTCTTAAGGTCTTAATCACACTTGCGGACCACTCAGATCCATGGGACAATCATGACACTGAGGCCTGGAGACCAACTTGTACTACAGGGCCTCAAATGTACACTGTGGCCTCAGGAAATGCATGGGAGCAAACATGAGGGATGGGCTAGGTCAGGCACAATCTGGACCAATACATTTTCAATTCTCTGAGGGGCATCACTTAAATTGCTTCATTTACAAGAGCAGAATATAACAGTAATGCATCTTATCCTTCAGGAAGAGCTGTATCGGTTTACAGAATGCAGCATTGTTTGTTGTAGATAAAGTTGTTCAGTCATGGAATGCTTTAACCTCCTTCTAATCTAATACCGGGGATCCCAGCAATATCAGAGTTTGCAATCTCTGATTACACTAAATAAATGATTGATTCATTGGTCGTGTAAGCCAATACATTGGCCCAGAAGTTGCACCTTGCTTCCCAAATTCATGGCTTTGTTTTATTTGTGCACAAACTAGATATGCACCTAGAAAGCTGAATGTGCTGATAGATAAGTGAAAATCAAAATTTTACTGGAAATCTAAAATTAAACCAGAAAATGTTGGAAATACTTAGCAGGTCAAGGCACATCTGTGGAATGAGAAACAGAGTCAATGTTTCAGGTTGAAGACACTTTGTCAGAACCTGGAAGAAAACAAAATAACCCAGTTAAATTGCAGGGATGGTGGGGAAGGGAGGATGTCTCTGATAGGGTAAAACTAGGTTGACCACGGGAATAAGCTGGAAGAAAGGTCATCTGGTCTATGAGTGAACAGGAGCAGTTGTAGAGTGAGAACGTGGGCAGAAGAACACAGACAAAAGAATGTAGGAGATGCAAAATGCAGAGTAGTGAGACATGCCCGGCAAGTCAGGCTGGACATGTGCTCCACTTCCAGAGAGAAATAAAAAGAAACAAAGGAAAAAAATGCAATCAAGCTGAGCCAAAATCACAGATAAAAATTGTATTTATTTATTTTTTGGTAACATAGTAATTTTTTATGTCTTGCACTGTACTGCTGCTGCAAAACAACAAATTTCACAACATATGTCAGTGATAATAAACCTGATTCTGATTCTGACAAATCAAGTTACCTGAAGGTAGAATTTAATATTGAGTCTAGAAGATGTCCCCAGACAGAGGACAAGAAGATGTACCTCAAGCTTGCATTGGGCCTCATTGTAACAGAGCAGGAGGCTACAGATCAATAGGTCAGAATGGGAGTGGGACAGAGAATTAAAATGGCATGCAGCAGAAAGATCAGGGTCACCCCTGCAGACTGAAGCTGTTCAGTGATCACCCAACGTACATTTGGTTTCTCCAATGTAGAGAACACCACAATATGAACACCAGATGCAGTACAAAAGATTGCAAGAAGTGCAACCAAATCGTTTCTTCACCTGGAAAGACTGTTTGGGTTCCTGGATGAAGGGAAGTGAAGAGGTAAAAGGACAAATATCGGATCAACTGCAAAGGGAAGTCCCATAACAAGGGGGTAGGTGGTGGCTATGTAGAGAGGACCGGGTATTTGCAAAAGGAACAGCCATTGCAAAATGCTGAAGGGGGAGGAGAGGGAAGGATGTGTATGGTTGTAGAATCTCTTTGAAGGAGGTGGAAATTGCAGAGAATGATCAGTTTAAAGCAGAGGCTGGTGAAGTAGAAGGTGAGGACCAAGGGAACTCCATCTTTGTTCCGTCCCTGAGGAGAGGGGCTGAGAGCAGAAACTTGGGAAATGGATGAGATGTGGTCAAGGGCTTTGTAAACAACAGTAGAAGGGAAGTGTCAGTTCGGGAGGAAGGATGACATTTCAGAGACACCTGTACAGGAAGTGTCATCATCAAAGCAAATACAATGGAGATGGAGGAACAGGAAGAATGAGGAATAGTCCACATATCTGTAGGAATCGGTAAGCTTGAAATGGATTTTACTAGCTGGCCTAACTCCTGAGATGGAGACAGAGAGATCCAGAAAAGGAAGGGAGGAGTCAAATATTGACCATGCGAAAGTTAAAGTAAGGTGGAAGTTGGCAGCAAAGTAATGAAATTGTCAAGTTCTATCTGAGTACAGGAAACAGTACAAATCTATCACTCACATATGAGAGAAATAATTGAGGGAGTAGGCTGGGATAGGACTGAAATACAGATTTGTTCCACATATCCCACAAAAAGGTAGGCAGAGCTTGGTACCATACGAGTGCCTATAGCTGCACCTTTGATCTGGTAAAAATGAGTGAGTGGAAGGACAAGTTGTTCAATGTGAGAACAAGCTCAGCCCATGAATAAGTGTTTTGGTGGAGGGGATCTGGCTGAGTCTCAGCTCAAAGAAGAAGTGGAGGGCCCTCAGACCATCCTGATGTGGGATGGAGGTGTAAAGAGATGGTCCATCCATGGTAAAGATGAAGCTGTTGGGATTGGGGAATTGGCAGAAGTCAAAGTGGCAGAAGGTATCTGAGGTGTCACAAATATGTGGGAAGAAACTAGACCAGAAAAGAAAGGATAAAGTTAAGATAGTAAGAAATAAATCTAGCCGGGCAAGAGCAGGCTAAAGCAATGATTCTACCGGGAAGTCCTCGTTGTGGATTTTAGGCAGGAGATAGAAGTAGGCTATATGTGGCTGGGGCTGGAGTACTAGAAGGTTGAAGGCTGTGCCAGGAAGATCTCCTAAGGAAACGAGATCCATGACTGTCTGAGAGACCATGGCCTGATGTTCAATTGGAAGACAAGAACTGTTGGATCTCTGTATTCAACAGTGAGTCTAAAGTCAGCATTGGATGTTGGATGAGCCTGCATGAATTTACGATGTGTTTCGTACTTCTATGCTACAATGCATAGGCATGGAAGCCCGAAATGTGTTGACACAAACACCTTGATTAGGGGTCAGTGTTCTATGGACCTGCCAGCTGTCCAACAGTATGATATCACCTAAATAGACTTTCTATGGTATACTAACAAATCAAATCCAAGTCATATAAAGAGCTGGTAGGAGATATTCAGAATAGCCTCATACAAGATGTAAGTTTTAAGGAATAAATCAAGCAAAGAACAAGAAGCAGAGACTCATAATGGTTTAGGGATGGAACTTCAGAGTTCATTCCAGCTAATGTGATGGGTGCTTACACTGAATGATTAAAGTTGGGAATACTCAAGGGGCTGGAATTGGAAGGCACAAATTTGTCATGCATTGTCTGCATGGAAAAGATTAGAGCATCATGGAAGAAATTCAAATGATGAAACAAGACTGATAGCTTCCTGCAAAACATCCCACAAAAGACTTTCCATAGCAAGTGGTTTGTTATATGTTGGACAGCTTTACTTAGCAGTGGAAACAACATATGGAACCTCTGGATGAGGAGTTTCAACATAATGAGAAACAGAACTCTGATGATAGATTCCAGCAAGGATGGAGAAAGAGTCTTATAGTTGCCTGCAGCAACTATCTTCAACAATAGCACACTAAAGAGAATATTGTTTTAATATTCTGTACTCTTCTGCATTCACAGGCATGTCTGACATGTCTCCCAGCCAAAAGTAAACAGCAAAGGTAAAAAACGATGTTCAAGTCTATTAATATTGCAGTTACTATAGAAACCCTTCTGTACACAAAGATCTCAAACAGCACTTATCTTGTAGAAATAGCCTCATTTTATTTGTCACCACCAGCCATAGACCTCAGCCATCTGCCCCCACCTAGTTCCATCTTAAAAGATGATTAGGGAAAGAAGTGGAAATTATATAGTTGTTTATAAATTCAATTGCATGGGGTATGTTTTTATGCACCATAGGATTGAATTTTAGAAGATCGTGAGAGTCCATTTGTATTGTTCCCATGAAAGATTGCCTGATATTCCATTTCCATTGTATGAACATCCTAAATACCAGGATAACCAAACCTGCTGCAAGAACATATTCAGCATATAATAAGCCAAAACTGATTACATCCCACCATAATATCAACAACCAAATGACCTTTTTAAACAGGCTGTGAGCTGAAGAAAATTAACTCCCTGTTTTCTTCTCTTAGGCCTCTGTGGTTTGGTTGTTCTCAAGGCATTCAGAAAAGTAGCAACCAAAGTTTCACCAAGTCTGGATTCATCCCTAAACCTTATGGAAATGTTAACACTTGGATAGTTAATACTCAATGAACTAATTCATGGATGCAGAAGAGAGGAAGAACCATTTCACAGACTTGTAGCAAAAGGTGAGAACAATTTAAAAATGGTATAATTAAAGGGATGGGGCTGTGATTTTGTATTATGAAGTGAAGAAGGATTCAGGTCAAACTTTAACAACATGCAAGGTGGTGTGGACGGGACTGATCTCCTGTACACATGTGTAACAGACTCCTCCAAATGATTTTCAAGAATAGTTATGTTCAAAATCATCTGGAATGAAAGAGAACTGTACATATAAGTAATATTTAAAGTAAAAGAACAGTTTGCAAAGAAACAGTAACCGGGGTACTCATCTGTAAGATCAAGAACAAGCTCTCTTGAGCGGGTTGGGTACAGAGTCAGCATTGGATAGAAGTACAGCATCATAGTTAGCGTTGGAATTGCAGTTACAGGAAGAATTAGAACTGTGTAATGTTATTAGCGTACGAATGATACTAGTGCGTGAAAAAGTGAAAAATTGCAAATGCTGGAAACCTGAAATAAAAATCAGAAAATGTTAGAAATACTTAACATGTCAGGTAGCATCTGTGGAGAGAGAAATGGAGTTACCATTCCATTAGAGTGTTCTGATGAAATGTTATTTACTCAAAACATTAACAGTGTTTCTCTTGCCACAGATGTTGTCTAACTTGCTAAATATTTCCAGCGTTTTGTGTTCTTATTTGTATTATTGCGTAGTATATTGTCGTATTTTATTTTATATAACCACTGGCGTTTTCTTATATTATATTTTGCAATACTGGTTGAAGCACTTGCACTCATAAATTTTATTGCAGCTTTCAGTCAGTCCTAATTATCCTTCAAAGCATTTTAGGGTTAGGGTGATCTGTGAGGCTCCACTGGCTTTACCCCATCTGGACAGATTCAGGCGAAACACAGAGAAAATGTTTAAGTGATAACCGGCTACACCAGTTGCAACTCAGTATTACTGTGAATCTAAATAGTGATTCAGTTGAAGAACCTCCAAGAGTGTCTTGGGGCGGCATGGTAGCATAGCGGTTAGTGCGACGTTATTACAGCGCCAGCGATCGGGGTTCGATTCCTGTCGCTGTCTGTAAGGAGTTTGTATGTTCTCCTGTGTCTGCATGGATTTCCTCTGGGAGCTCCGGTTTCCTCCCACATTCCAAAGACATACGGGTAGGTTAATTTGGGTTTAAAAAATGGGCGGCACAGACTCGTTGGGCCGGAAGGGCCTGTTACCATGCTGTGAATAAAAAAAAAATTTTAAAAATTAAAAAAAAACCTATCTAGCTGGTCTTCCAAAATTATGCAAGATAGTCAAGATAGCTGAGGTTAAAGTAAGATTGTCTAAGCAGGAGGACTTTGAAGAGATACAGCAGGATAAAACTTCGACGGAAGGTTAAGCAGAGCATTGGCAGATGGAATTTAAACCTGACAATTATGAGGTGATGAATTTTGGGAAGTCAAATAGTGAGTGAACATGTGCAGTAAATGGAAGGGAACTAGGAAATATAAATGAACAAGGAGGCCCAGGGATTTTGGAAGGATGGTGAAGATGACATATGGCATGTTTGCCTTCATAGGTCAGGGCATAGAATATAAGAACTGGGACATCATGTTACAACTTTACAAAACGCTGGTAGGCCACTCTTGGAGTATTGTGTGCATTTCTGGTCATCATATTAGAGGAAGGATGTGATTAAGCTGGAGAGAGTGCCGAGGAGATTCACCAAGATGTTGCGTGGATTGGAGGGCTTTAGATATGGGGAGAGTTGGATAGGCTGGGTTTGTTTTCCCTGGAGGGAAGGAGGCTGAGGGATGACTTGATGAAATATATGAGATTTTAGATAGGATAGATAATCAAAATCTTTTTCCCATGGTAGAGGTATCAGAAACAAAAGGATAAAGTTTTAAAGTGAGAAGAAACATTTTAAAGAGGGTCTGAGAGATAAGTTTTTAACGCAGCAGGTGATTGATATATGGAACATGCTGCCAGAGGAGGTGGTGGAATCAGATACAATTACTGTGTTTAAGAGGCGTTTAGACAGGTACATGAAAAGGCAAGGCATAGAAGGATAAAAGTTAATGTGGGCAAATGGGATTCATGTAGATGGGCAAAAAGTCAGCATGGATGTGCCGTCTGAAGAGTCTATTTCTGTGCTGTATAACTCTCTGACTTTATGAAGTTGAGTGTCGCTCCCCTGAAACCCATGAGGCTATTGTAACTGGTGCTCACACACATCTTTCTGCACTCCATAATTCCTTCTCTGTTTTGTCAGTAAGTCTCACTGTCAAGGACTTGTAAGAGCATCCAAGCTGCTACCTAATAAGTGCCTTAATTTAAACTGAATGATACAATTCTAAAATGTTGTAGAAACAGAAAAAAATTAGTAGTTCATGTGCACCAATCCTAAAGATGGTAGGGCAAGCTAAGTAGTTAATTTTTTTAAAAAAAGCATGAGATTTTTAGTTTTATAATTAGAGCAGAAAAGCTACAAAGTTATCTTATTCCTTTATCAATCATTGACAAAATATTGCTGGAATATTGTGTGGTCTAGTCACCCACTTTGGGAAAGTAATCAAGGTCTGGGAAAGGATGTCGTGATTTAGTAGAATGTTGATTGGGCAACCTCAGTGATGAGGAGAGACTGGAGAAGCTGAGATTGTTTTTCATTGAGCAGAGGAGATTAAGGGGGAACTTAATTCAGTTGTTGAAAATGATAATGACTTTTGATATAGTACATAGGGAAGAACTGTTTCTTCACCAGATGGAGAGTAATTGGCACAGCAATTGATATGATATGAAATGCAATGACAGAAACTCTGGTGGAAGTAAATGGGGAGGGGAGGGGTTAGCGAGGTGGTCTAAGTAGAACCATAGAACCATAGAACACTACAACACAGAAAACAGGCCATTTGGTCCTTCTAGTCTGTGCCAAAACTTTATTCCACAAGTCTCATTTACCCGCACCAAGTCCATAACCCTCCAGACCTCTCCTGTCCATGTATCTATCCAATTTATTCTTAAAACTTAAGAGTGAGCCCATATTTGCCACATCAGATGGCAGCCCATTCCACACTTCCACCACTCTCTGAGTGAAGAAGTTCCCCCAATGTTCCCCTTAAACCTTTCCCCTTAAACCTTTCCCCTTTCACCCTAAAGCCATGTCCTTTCATACTTATCTCTCCTAATCTAGGTAGAAGGAGCCTATTTGCATTTACTCTGTCTATACCCCTCATAATTTTGTGAACCTCTATCAAATCTCCCCTCATTCTCCTACCGCTCCAAGGAATAAAGTCCTAACCTGTTCAATCTTTCCCTGTAACTCAACTCCTGAAGACCCGGCAACATTCCAGTAAGTCTTCTCTGCACTCTTTCAATCTTACTGATATCCATCCTACAGTTAGGTGACCAGAACTCTACACAATACTCCAAATTTGGCCTCACCAATGTCTTATACAACCTCACCATAACATCCCAACTCCTATACTCAATACTTTGATTTATGAATGCCAGGATGCCAAAAGCCTTCTTTACAACCCTGTCTACCTGCGATGCCACTTTCAGGGAATTATGTATCTGAACTCCCAGATCCCTTTGTTCCTCCGCACTCCTCAGTGCGCTACCGTTTACTGTGTATGTCCTACCTTGATTTCTTCCAAAATGCAACACCTCACACTTGTCTGCATTAAATTCCATCTGCCATTTTCTGGCCCATTGTTCCAGTTGGTCCAGGTCCCTCTGCAAGCTTTGAAAGCCTTCCTCGCTGTCCACAACGCCTCCAATCTTAGTGTCATCAGCAAACTTACCTACTGTCTGAACCTTCTGAACTAACCTCCCATGTGGGACTGTGTCAAAAACCTTACTGAAGTCCATGTAGACAACACCCACAGCCTTTCCTTCATCTACTTTCTTCGTAACCTCCTCGAAAAACTCTACAAGATTCGTTAAACACGATCTACCACGCACAAAGCCATGCTGACTATCCTTAATCAGCCCTTGGCTGTCCAAATACTTGTATATCCAATCTCTCGGAACACCTTCCAATAATTTACCTACTACTGATGTCAGGCTCACCGGTCTGTAATTACCTGGTTTACTTTTAGAGCCTTTTTTAAACAACGGAACAACATGAGCTACCCTCCAGTCCTCTGGCACCACACCCATGGCTAAGGACATGTTAAATATATCTGCCAGGGCCCCTGAAATTTCTGCACTAGTCTCTCTCTAGGTCCAAGGAAATATCTTGTCAGGCCCAGGGGATTTATCTACCTTTATTCGCTGTAAGGCAGCAAGCACCTCCTCCTCTTTAATCTCTATATGTTCCATGACACTACTGCTTGTTTTCCTTCCTTCCATATACTCTATGCCAGTTTCCTGAGTAAATACTGATGCAAAAAAACTGTTTAAGATCTACCCCATCTCCTGAGGCTCCACACATAGACAACTACTCTGATCTTCTAGGGGACCAATTTTGTCCCTTACTATCTTTGTACTCTTAATATACTGTAGAAACCCTTTGGGTTTGCCTTCACATTATCTGCCAAAGCAACCTCATGTCTTCTTTTTGCTTCCTGATTTTCCTTCTTTAGTATTTCTTACATTTCCTATACTCTTCAAGTATCTCATTTTTCCTAGTAGCCTATACCTGCTATACATCTCTCTCTTTTCTGAACCAGATCGCCAATATCCCTTGAAAACCAAGGTTCCCTATGCTTGTTAACTTTGCCTTTAATCCTGGCAGGAACATGCAACTCTGCATTCTCAAAATTTCACCTTTGAAGGCCTTCCACTTACTGAACACAATCCTTACCAGAAAACAACTTATCCTAGTCCACTCTTCCTAGATCCTTTCTCATTTCCACAAAATTGGCCTTTTTCCAATTTAGAACCTCAACTCGAGGACCAGACCTATCCTTATCCATAATTAACTTGAAACTAATGACATTAAGGTCACTGAACACAAAATGTTCACCTACACATACTTCTGTCACCTGACCTGTCTGGTTCCCTAGTAGGAGATCAAGTATTGCATTCTCTCTCGTTGGTACCTCTATATATTGATTAAGTGGAGTGTGTTTTGCATTGGCAGCGCAGCATAAAGATTATAATGAGGAGTGACCTGGAATCTGAGATGAGTGCCCCACTGACCCTTGCGAGTGGCTGCCACCTTTACTTTATACTCACCTCCTTCTTACTGGGAAAGCAAAAGCACCTGTCACAAAGCAAACTTCATATTGAATTCTGAAGGATTTATTTCAAGCAAGTCTCACGGTTAACACATCTGAGATTAGCAGTAACACCTTTGCTTTCTTTCTTGACAGGAAACAAAATAAAGATTGATTATCATTAAGAACCTTTTTGTTTCCACCAGGAGTATGTTGAAGGTGAATTCAGCCTGGTTTATACCCAGTTGGACAATGAGTTTAAGTTATTATTTCTTTGGTCAGCTTCTATTCATGACAATCACAGCAAGTTATTTCTCCTTTATTATTACAGTTTAAAAATACTTTCTTCTGAAACCATTTTTCAAAGGGTGAACATAACACTTCAGAAATTGCTTAAAATTGCTTAAATGCTTACCTTCTGAGAAGTTTATGATGTCAAATATGTTTATATACATTTTTTCAAGATTCAATGCACTATTAAATTCATTAAATTTGCCATTCAGGCATGATATTTGCACCTGGAACATAAAGACAAAGAGTTTTCTTTTATGATTTCTCCTGAACAGCATTATATCTAAACTTTTCTTAGCTTTCATTGATTTTGCAACAAGTTTACATTAGCGGGGATCTTGCATAGATTCTAAGACTGTGATTTATCTTAGTCAGAACAGAAGATGAAGAGGTGACATGAAGGAGAAGGAGCTGTAGATGAGTAGGAGAAAAAGACTGGCAGATGGCTCTGTGATAGGGAGCATGGTACATTATGATCTGAAAGGAATCAAGACCAGTCTAATAGTCTCAAATCCTCTTCCATACAGTCTGCTAGATTATTACCATCTCTGATTACTCAAAACACTGTCTGACTCTGCTCAATCAATGCTCCCAAATATCTCTCTGCCCTCCGAATTAGGCCCAACCTCAAAATTCTTTAGGAACCTCCAGGATGCAAAGACCATCTCCTTACTCCTTCACCACTCCGCTGCATTTCCAGTACTCTCTGATCCCAGGAACATCATCTTGTATACCTTGGAGGACTCCTTTCCATTGTTTCCTTATTATATCTCCCAGAGATTCCAGATTAAGCATTCCAGTCACAGAGTCATAGCATCATACAGACTAATATTCCTAACCCTCTCAGTAGATAAAAACCTTATAAAACCCATGTCTTCTTCCTGTTTTCTCATATCACAAGGTCTTTTAAAATATTGCAGGACTTGTCCCCATTACCACCAACCCAACCTCTTGTGCTCTCTGGTCTCAGTATTGTCCGTGATCCAGTGAAACTATTTTGTATAATGTAATACAATTGTTCTTTCAAAATTTCCAGCTCACTGTAAGCAATATGACAGGAGGATTGCCAGCAGAGAAAGAAAATGCTTGCTGTACGTACTGAAGCAAATCAAAGTTTCATGCCTCCAAAGAACGACAAATCCCATGTTATTGGCATAATCATAAACTGCATTTTCAGATCTATTCCAGCATGGATAAGGAGAGAGATTTTAAAGATTAAATACAGTCTCTTGTGATAAAAAAGAATGATTTATTATGAGAACAATATTGCTTAATGGATTTAAAAATATCTGTAGTTTCACACTGCCATAAACAAAGGACATGATTAATATCTCAGGTCTAAGGTAGGAGATAAATGCTGTCAACAGAGAATTCTGTCATTTCCAATTTTCTGCACCTCAGCCATTGTTAGAGAGTGTCTCACATTGTTCCACGACTTCCTGATGAAGGTAATTTTCAGATTATTCATAATTAATTCGCAGCATATAACATTTCAGTAAAGGAACATTAATAGAGGTTGTTAAAATGTATAATTCCATCATTCTCATGAACAAATGATGAGAATTAAAAATTGCCAAGGATAATGGAGTATATTAAGAATAATTCAAAACTACAACCTCCATGTTTATCTACTAAGCTATTTGGTCAAAATTGGCTTATTAACATTGATGATGCTTTGAGAGTTCCCAAATAGATTGTATCATCCCATTCTGTTCTTAGGGAAGATGGGGGAACCAAGCATGTTTTCTTCCAGCCTATCAAGCTCATGTCCTTGCAATCAGATCCCCAAAATTGTCTGCTGTTGTCCTTTGTGATAGCTGATTTCCTGTGCATGTACTCCTCCCAAATCGCGCCCTTGTCAGACGTCCACTTCTGCCTTCCCTCCCACCTACCCTGTCGAGCTGGTTGCAGTTGGGAAAGATAATGGAAATACTTTGAAGAGGTGCTGCCATCAATTCCACTTTTCCTACCCACAAGTGCTCTCACCACCTATGTACTCCAAACCCCTGTTCTCTCCCCATTTCTCAGTTATTAATAAGATCAAGATCTCTCAACCTGATGATGGATTTCAATCTTACTTTAGGAATTTGTACTCAAATTTAAATCCACATAGCTGTGAAGCAATCTATGGGACTATTTAGGAGCTTACATCTAATGCATATCATTGCTTTCTGCTTTGTTAATTCCAATGATCCAGTTTCAGGCACTGGAATCTCTTTGACAGTAAGATGCTGAAAGCAATTTGTCATAAGGACAGCTCTGCTTGACAGCTCCTGGAAGCTGTTCCTGAATGCTATTCCTGGAAGCACAAGAGACTACAGATGCTGGAATCTGCCAGGAATCTGCTCCATCTGCCCATTATCCTTCACCCTTCCTCGGATCACCAATCACCATCCGGCCCCTGTCTCACCACTCCCCCCTCCTCTTTATATTGACTATCTTCTGTTTCAAATCTCTGTCCTGATGTGGGGTTTCGACCAGAAATGTCAATGATTCCCTTCCCCCCACAGATGCTGCTTGACCTGCTGAGGCCCTCCAGGAGATTGTTTGTTGTCTCATTCCTGGAGATGCTGTAGTACCTGCCATACTTCTAATTCCCATCACTTTGGCTATAGCTATATGTATTATGTATTAAAAGTCCCAAACTCTGCATAATTCAAGGATGTGAGGGATTTTGCTGATATTCTTGTTAATGTTCATTCCTCAGTCAACGTTCTTAGGAATGGAATAACTTGCATCACACATAGTGAAGGCTGCTGTAGTGATGGTGGAACAGGTGCCAGCATTCGAACAACCAAGTGTGCATTGGGTATGCACAACATTGACTTCAATCACCACAGCCTAGAAGATGCTTTTGTAATCACGGTGAGTCTGACTGAATTTGCTGCCAACATGCTGTGAAAATGACAACAGATAGCACAGTTGAATATGGAAATACTGAAGATAATGCCATTGATAGCCTGCTCCTTCATAGGATTTGCAGTCCAAGCAATCAGCACAGAATCAGTGTCTTGATGTGAACTTCACATTTATGAATTATTCTCATTATCAAACTATTGAAGATTTTGTGTCATGTTGAATGTGGTGTAACTGAGTTTTGAATAATACACTGATTCATAGTTAGTTCTGACCAATCTCTCTAGCCCTGAAAAACTAATTTTATGACTGTCAAGTCTAATTCCCTTGGAATAATTGCTGTACAGTTCCACATATATTAAAATAATTGTTTCTTTTCTGTTTTTAAGATGAATTTACGATGCTTCTACTTCAATCTGCACATAGGTCCAACCTTTTTCTTGACCTGCATTAATGCTTAAAAAGTAGTAAGAATTAAAGTATTTTGCTTCCTCGCTTTCAGCTTGATAACATCTCTTGTCACTAGTTGCCACAGGCCACCAACAGAAGCATCTGAATGGAGACTCACGGTGAAAAAAATAAGAAATTCATGCCACAGAGTCTGTTGACTCTTTCAGAACTAGTTATCCTTAACTCCGAGGAACTGCCTAAAAAGAAGGGAAGGTTACTGTGAGATCAAAGATGAACACAGTTTCTCATTGCTAACTGTAAAATCTGAGATGTGACTGGTACGTTTCAATGTTTAATGGTGGTGTTTGGGTGGGGTTGAGTGGAATTGGCTGGGCATCATGCACACTGCCCAATTTTTCCTCTTAATAACTTGAAGGGAAAAGAAATCCATGTAGCGTGTTCTACTGGCTTTTAATATATGGACCAAAGAAGACTTAGTGGAAGTAGCCATCACGGCTTTCAAGCCTGCTCTGCCATTCATTGAAATAATGACAAATCTTCTACCTCAGCTCTCTTTTCTTCTCCTATTCCCATGCCCCTCAGTTCCCTTAATATCTAAAAGTATATCATTCTCTGTTTTGAATGAATTCATTGACTGAGTTCTTACAGCTCTCTGGAGTAGAGAAATCCAAATTCACCATCCTCTGAATCAAGACATTTCTCCTCATGTCAGTGTTAAAGGACCCCACCTTCTTCTGAGACAGTGATCCTTGGTTCTGGACTCCTCAAGCATGGGAACCATCCTACCTACATCTATCATGTTGTGTCCTGATCAAAAGAATGTAAGGCTCAATGAGGTCACCTCTCATTCTTCTAAGCTCTAGACAATACAGGCCCTGCCTACTCAATCTCTTCTCATACGGCACTTCCATCATCCAAAGAACCAAACTGATGCATCTCTGTACACTCGCTCTATATTAATCAATGAATCGGACCAGTTAGAAAGAGTATAAATTACAAAAAACATGGTGAAACTGTGAAATCCAGAACAGAGAAGCTGCTGGAAATATGAAACAAAAGAGAATAATAGAAATACCCATTAGATCAAGTGGCATCTGCAGCAAGAAGTGGATTACCTTACATCAGAAATGGCTCAATCTGACTCAAAGAGTAAAAGCTGGTTATCAGATGTAGTTGAATTTTGAGTTTCATGGGCTGCAGTGTACCTTGACAGAAAATGAGATACAGTTCCTGGAGCATACATTGGGCTACTTTGGAACAGCATAGGGTGCGATTAGAGTGGGAATAGGATGGAGAATTAGAGTGAGAAGTCATTGGAAACTCAGGGTCATCTTGTAAACTGAACAGGCGGCACGGTAGCGTAGCGGTTAACGCAACGCTATTACAGCACCAACGATCGGGGTTCGATTCCCGTCACTGTCTGTAAGGAGTTTGTACGTTCTCCCGTGTCTGTGTGGGTTTCCTCTGGGTGCTCCGGTTTCCTCCCACATTGCAAAGACGTATGGGTAGGTTAATTTGGGTTTAAAATGGGCGGTGCGGACTCACTGGGTCAGAAGAGCCTGTTACCACGCTGTAAATAAAATTTAAAAATTTAAAATTTAAGAAGGAAGTCACCCAATCTATATTTGGCTTTGCTTATGTCGAGAAGACCACATCATACGCAGCAAATGCATTAGACTAGATCAACAGAAGGACTCTTTGGGTTCCTGGATTGTGGGAAGCGACAAAGTGAAAGGGCATGAGAATGGTAGGGGAGTGGTTGGTGGACATGGAACAGTGAACCAATGCATTCCATGAACCTATGAGCTTTTAAGGGTGATATGCCATTTTCCTGAAGTTAATGATAGAGTGGTAAGAAATTTCTTATAACTTTGGAAAATTTGCTACTGGCAGTTTTGTTCATTAATAAAACTAAGTGCTCTTTTTTAAGCAAGATCTTTTTTTGATTATGCAGTCAGAGATAAAGATGTGTCATATATATGTTAAATTTGCAATGGGAAGTAAAAAAGTATCCATGAAAGGACAATCAATGAAAGAAATCACAGTTTTCTACAAAGTCTGCTCCTTGTCTAGTTGCACATATTAATCTCCACCTATCAATCAATTGGTGCAAATGTACCTGTGATTAACTGTAAACTGAAATGATTATACTTCACTGTGTCTGTATTCAGTTATCAAAGCTTTTCTTATTAACAGCTCTTTACTTTGTTTTGTATAATGGGTTCTATTTTTAGATGGTACTTCCTTCTAATCCAAATGAATAATAGGCTGATCAAAATATTCAGTGAAAGGAGTTTATTAACTGTGTAGTACTCCATAATTAGGCCAATCTCAAGCTTTACTTTGAACAAATGGATAAGGTGTTAAGTATTATGTAGAATTGGGTAACGTTTTATGGTGATGCATTAGAACTGAATATCTGCTATGCTCTCATCTGCCACTATGTTACTATGTTTATTCATGCTTCGAATAGAAATTTTCTTTATCAAATCAAACCAAGATTAGGAACTAAATTGCAATGGGAGACAAACTCATTTCACAGAATCCTAATAACCATCAGCAAAAAGAACTTTTGGCTTATCAGTTTTAATCTAAAAATGGAAAGATAATATCAACTGTGCAGAACAGTTATAACCCCATAGCTATTGTTTAAATATACTTATGTAAGTTGAGTTCATTTTAAAGTGATACATTTTACATTTCAATAAAGAAGAGGTATGTTTTAAATGCTATACTTTGATTTTAACAGGCATAGGATTTCCTTGGGATTGATTTGAAATATTCAATAACATTATCATTCATAAAATTATGACAGGTCATTCATGTGAAATATTAACTCTGATTGTCTCTTTAAAGATGCTGCCTGACTTGCTGGGCGTTGTCAGCGTTTTTTGTTTTCATTACTGATACAAAACTTACTGACATTTTTTATTTGTCCATGGCTCATAAAAATCCTTTTGTTTTATCAGGTAGTACAATATTAAGGGTTATCTTAATGCCAAGTAGCATTGCCATTTACTTTTTCTCTGAGTCACTGCACATTACAATTAATTTGATCATTGGTGGACTGAACAAATTGTCAATTAAGAAAACTCATTGTGTGGATAGGGATGTAACTGATGCACATTCTACCCCAATGCAGTTAAACATCAATCACCTTTTAATTTCCTTGCAGTGCATTACAAACAATCCAGTGTTTTTAGATTTTGAAAATGGCAGCGTATTTTTTTTTGTTTTCACCAAATTTGATATCTTTTTTTTCAATTTCAAGTTTTTCTGTACTTTTTGATAAAATGCTCACATTAAATTTACCTCCTATATTAGTGAATCATCCATCAGTGTTAAGTGGAAGAGGTAGTATGTCTGGTTAGAGTTGGGTGGAATTCTTTGGGTGGTTCTCAATTTCTGGTCCTTTTTCACCTCACAGGTTATCACTGTTGGATTCAACTGTTTTAATTAGTTTTTGAACATGTATAGTGTTCAATACACTTCAAGTGTCTGCACAAGGAATGGCCACTCACTAACTTATTGGTACGTCCATCAGGTGAATATGTGGTTCTTTTCATTGGTTGGTTTGGCCACGAGTATCTAATAGGTTTCCTGATTGGACTATTCTTAGCTAAGGAGCAGCTCTTATCTCAGATATAAAAGGTGTCACTTTTTTTTGTTAATCTCTCTCTTACTCTTCCTCCCCCCCGGCTTGAGCTCATCTTTTGTTGCCTTTGTCTCAGCTCATCAAAGCTAGTGCTACGTGCTCTGTGCTCTGTGACTGTTCCTTTGTTTTAAACTTTTCCAATAAAAATTTGTGAAGCACCAAGTTGTTTTCAACTCATTCCTGGATTCCTGAAAGAACCTGTGGATTTGAAACTGACCGGATCCAACAATTTTGACATAGTCGGCAGGATGGTTATGAAAAACAGAGTTTGAAAATTGCTCAGACAGACAGAAGGTAAAAGCATCTTCCATTTCTGAATTGTTGGGGAAATCATCTGATTCTGCTTCAGTAGGAAGTTTAAGAGTGAGAAGAAAACTCTATTTTACCTTACTATTTGAAATATTTTGGATTTAAACTTTATTGATAACTGTGATTGACATCTAAGTGAAGAGTATTCATTGAGATTGAACTGAAACAATGGCTGGAGTTGAGAAACAAACCACAGCATCTCCAACTGAGAGAGAACTGATAACTGGGGGTTTTAAGTGCTCACTTGGATAAAGTATATCAATTTGATGTAATTAATGAAACAATCCGGAAGAAATGTGCTATTGTTGCCGAGTCTAGTGAAGATTGGCTTATGAGTGATGTTGGAAAGATATGGAAAAGGATTCAGAAAATGTGGTCGGGAAAGCCAATCACTGAATCTGAGAGAGTGTTCTGAGCTAAGAAGCCAAATAAGTAAATTAACTGAACGACTGGGGAAGAAGGAAGAAATGTGTAACATGCTGAAGGAACAGTATGATAGAGAGAATAAAAAGTCCAAAGAACAACTTTCTGCATTAACTGAACGAGTGAGAAAAACAAAACAATAAATGTAACCAGCTTAATGTAAAATGTGGGGAACTCCAGAGCAGACTGAATCAGCTCCAATACACAGTCAGGACTTTCAGTGGGCAGTCCTCCCAGGGGCACAGCATTGAACAGACCCCAGGAACAGCACCACCTTTGGGACTCTGGAGAACTACAGGTCATGGCGAACAGACCCCAGGAACAGTGCCACCTTTGGAACTCCAAGCCACTGTAGGACAAATATAACACTGATTCAACAGAAACCTCTGGTGACTCAAGTGATGATGATGACGACAATGAGATAATTGGTCTAGCAGCCATGTCACGACTTGCCCCAATAAAAACAAAGGTAATCAAAGTACGCAAGAATGAGAACGGAGATCATGAAAGGAGATGAGGTTTACCATCAACCACTGGATCCAGAAAAAATTGATAAATGATCCAGAGAAATTCCACATCCTAAAAAAGGAAACTTAAAGACTTGGACTGAACTTCAACAAATCAAGAACATATACCAACTGCATCCACATGATGGCCTCCAAATTTTGGCCACTATGTTGTCTTCTCAGCAAACCAGGCAGTTGAGTGAGAGAATTGATGACGGAATGGGAGGTGACCTAAGAGGTGGTTGAAATGCAATTAAGAGATGGCTGTAAGAACAGGCCCCAACGCAGATTGATTGGAGGAAAGTGGTCAATTGCAAACAAAAGGCTTCCGAGGATGTTTCTGAATACGAAGACCAGTATAGGACTGTTTGGATCAATTATTCAGGCGTTCAAGGAATAACTGAAGATAATATAGAGGAATCCAAGTATGGCACCCTGAAGTCAGCATTCATGGATGGCTTGAAAGCAGATGTTGCCAAAATGGTGAGGCTAACAAAAGCAAATTGGAGTGAAGCTGCCGTTTCCTACAGTGACCTGGTGCAAACTGCCAAACAAGTGAAGTGAGATATTGAAGTCCAAATAAGATCAGTACAGCCGAACCAACTGTCCACGCCGAACCAACTGTCCACACCTAACCAACAGGAAAATTGGGACTGCAATGCACAGCGACATCAGTCTGGGCCACGACCACAAGGTAATAAAATGAGATGTCAGTTCCGTGATAAGAAGGGACATAGTGCAAAAAAGTGTTGGCATATACAGCCTCAGCAACAGCAATTCCAACCACAGCCTCGGCAACAACAATTTCAACCCCCTACCTCACAAAGAATGGGGCAGCTTCAAAGTACAACTTTGGACGTGGTGGACATATGGGCAAGGTTGCAAAAGTGACTAGGCCCTTCCCTGCAGTCCTTGTTTGCCTTGATAGAGCAAAGAACAGATGGTTTTTATGTTAACCTACTAATTGGAAATGAATGTGTTGATTTCTTGCTGGATACAGGAGTGGAACTAACATGCGTAACCAAGGCTATTGCCCAAAACTGCAAAATGCCATTGACTGGCATCCGTAAATATGCATATTGTGCTGGAGGACAGAGAATTGAAATAATCAAAAGCAGACCAGTTGAAGTACAATTTGGTCCTTACCTATGAGAAATACAATTCTGGGTGGGAGACATCTCGTAGCCTCTTCTTGGAATGGAAGTCCTATTGACTTTAAACTACACTGGAATTCATGGAGGGTAAAATTATTTGGAATCTCATGTGTTTGGGAAAAATCCAAATTAACCAGTCATCCAATATGGTCACTAGACAAAAATGACTGTGGCCTGCTGGAAATGGGCCCTGTTAAGTTTACTAGGAGGATGCCGCTGAGTACCAAGCAATACCCTCTAAGCAGAACATCCATAGAAGGCATCATACCTATTGTCAATCAGCTGGAGGAGCGAGGGATTCTTGTTAAGACACAGTCCATCAAACAGTCCATTCTGGCCTGTTAAGAAGGCAAATGGCACTTGGAGACTGACGGTGGACTAAAGGATTGCCAATCAATGTATTGACAAGTTAACCCCTCTGGTGGCAGATCCATCAACTATCTTCAACACCCTGAACCTGTCACATAAGTGGTTCACGATTATTGATATGGCTAATGGTTTCTGGTTGGTACCACTGGCACCTGAATGCCAACTGTGGTTGGCTTTTACAGTTGATGGTCAACAATATCAGTGGATGAGGCTACCACAAGGACTTCACAATAGTCCTACTGTCCACCACATGGCGTTGAGACAACACCGAAGAGGTTTTCCAGGCACCCACTCAACTATCATACAACATGTGGATGATATCTTGATTGCCTCTGAATCTGCAGACCAGCATGAATGTGATGTACTTTATCTGGTCGATTACCTAGCCTCCAAAGGACATAAAGCAAACTTAGACAAGGCACAACTACAACAAGAGGAAGTGATTTACCTGGGACAGAAAATTTCCCAAGGTAAATGAGAAATCACTGAAGATCATGCAAAGGCCATTATATTAGCAAAACCACCTACAATGGTCCAGCAACTTCGATCGTTTCTGGGTTTGTGCAAATACAGCAGAGCATAGGTCAATCCATATGCAGAAATTGCTCAACCCCTCATTGGTCTGCTGAAAGGCAGCAAACATTCCAATGACCCTGTGGCTCTTAATGAAGAACAGACGGGAGCTTTCCAAACTTTAAAGGTAATATTAAGTACTGCACCTGCACTAGGAATCCCTGACATGGGAAGACCATTTACCCTGCGTGTCGACGAGAAGCGTGGCTACATGACAGCAGTTTTAACTCGAGAACATGGAGACCAACAGCATCCTGTTGGTTATTACTCTGCCAAATTGGACAATGTAACATTAGGCTGGGGCTCATGTCTACGAGCAGTGCAGGCAACCTACTTAGCAGTTATGACTGTCTCTAACATTGTGCTGGATCAGACTTTAAATGTTCGATGTCCGCATTCAGTGCATACTCTACTGACAATGAACAGGGTCTCTCAAGTGACAGCTGCTCGATGGCACCTAATATCATCATTCAACGAGCAAGTCCAGTGAACCCAACTACGCTGCTGTCAGTGAACATGGAAGACCAAGATGATCATGACTGTGCCAGAACAATAACATGCCAAGAAGATGCAAATTACCAATAAGGAAGTGCCTTAACTGAACCCAGATCTAATTCTGTACACTGATGGCTCCTCAACCATTGAAGGAGGAATTCGCAAGGCTGGTTGGGCTGTTGTCACAGAAAATGAAGTGATGGCCTCAGGAAGTACGGCCCTGGTACCTCTGCACAGCAGGCAGAACTGAAAGCTTAGATTGAAGCCTGTAAGCTAGCAGAAGGAAGATCGGCTAACATATATACTGATTCCTGACGTGCTTTTGGAGTCGTTCATGACTTTGGGAACTTACGGAGACAGGATTCTTTACAGCTGTGGGAACTCCAATCAGGAATGGCCAGCTAGTACAAGAACTTATGGAAGTCATCAAACTACCATCAGAAGTTGCTGTATTGAAATGCAAAGGTCATTCCGAAATGACCACAGTGGAAAGCGGTGGAAACACATACACAGATGAAACTGCAAGAAGGGCAGCAAGTAAAGGAACAAAGAAAATAGAAGAAAACCTGATAATGGAAACTATGAAAACAAAGCTGAATTCTGTATCACAGACGAAAATACAGGATATTCAAGAGGTGCAAAATCAATGCGCAGACCAAGAGAAGTGGTACTGGATGGAAAATGGTGAGTTGTTAAATGATGATAGAGTATGAAGGTATGGCACTAGTCATAGATTAGTGGCCCCAAATGAACTGCTTCCCTATTTGGCACAGCAGTTACACTTCCTAGGACACATTGGAGTGCAAAAGATGATTGACAGGTTCTCCCAATGGTGGTGGAATCCAAGGTTCAGGAAGCAAGCTTGACAAACAGTTGAGAGATGCATGACGTGCCAGAAGACTAACCCTGGATCAGCAGAAAAACTACCTCAACTAAGTGCTCCTGCTCCACCTGGTCCATTTCTACATCTACAAGTAGACTACATCACTCTATCAAAGTGCCAAGGATATTCAGATGTCCTAGTAATAGTGGACAAATTTTCAAGATGGCTGGAAGCCATCCTGGCAAGGAAAGCTACTGCCACACACATCCAAAACTCTTAAGGACTATCTTCCTAGATGGGGATTGCCATGCCACATTGACTCAGACCAAGGAACATATTTCACTGGAAATGTTTGCCAAGAATTATGTCAACTGATGAACATTGAGTGGTCTTTTCATTGTCCACATCATCCAGAGTCATCAGGACAAGTTGAAAGAATGAATGGCATCATCAAGCAACGGCTAAGTACCACAAGGAAGGTGTACCATGGCCTACTGCTCTTCCTTTGGTTTTATGTAGTATCAGAGCAACCCCAAACAAGAAAACAAAATTGAGTCCATTTGAAGTGGTAACAGGGTGACCTATGTCACTACTGGCAGCCCCTGATCTCAGAGAGGCTGATATACACATTATGGCAGATAGTTTGGTTGATTGTGTGAAATTAACCCAAGCTGTTCAGTCTGCTTCCCAAGAAGTTTCTGCTGCTTGGAGTGGTCCATCAGAAGGAGGACACATCCTGATTCCTGGTGAGTGGGTCCTGGTCAAAGAACCACTCGGAGCTCGGTGGGAAGGCCCTCACTAAGTACTGCTGATCACCAATTCGGCAGTCAAGGTAGAAGGTAAAAGCAAGTGGATACATGCCAGCCACTGCAAGCGGACTAAAGTGGCGCCAGACAAAGGCAACAAGTGCTGTGGTTAATGTGTTGGTAACCTCTTGGTCACAGTGCCTACACTGCTGGGCTACAGTGAGCAAATCACTAACCAGCCAGAAGACTTCAAGCAAGTTGACAATACTGGACATCATGAAGTCTATTCTAATATTAGTTGTAGTTTTATTTTTAGTCATAAAGGTCATACTATGTCTTAGAATAACCTACATCCTTATTACTTGTTTAAAGGTGATCATTAGCAGAATTAGTCAAACTCGTGCAAGTGCATCCACTGGTCTGCCTAACCATGACATAGGGCTACAAATGCATATTTTTAAGTCTTTTCTGCCTCTGAATTTCCAGATTAATAATTCTAAATGGGTGATTTAGAATGAAAGGGGGGATTGTTGGATTCCACAGTTTTAATTAGTTTTTTTAACATGTATAGTGTTCAATACACCTCAAGTGGCTGCACAAGGAATGGCCGCTTACTAGCTTATTGGTTCATCCATCAGGTGAATATGTGGTTTTTTTCATTGGTTGGTTTGGCCACAAGTATCTAATAGGTTTCCTGATTGGTCTATTGTTAGCTAAGGAGCAGCTCTTATCTCAGATATAAAAGGTGTCACTTTTTGTTAATCTCTCTCTTGCTCTTCCTCTCCCTGGCCTGAGCTCATCTTTTGTTGCCTTTGTCTCAGCTCATCAAAGCCAGTGCCATGCACTCTGTGACTGTTTCTTTGTTTTAAACTTTTCCAGTAAAACTTTGTGAAGCACCAAGTTGTTTTCAACTCATTCCTAGACTCCTGAAAGAACCTGTGGATTCGAAAATAACCAGATCCGACATCACTTTCTTTTTAAATTGATAGACCCTTGCTCCTCAGTGCATGAGGAATTCTGTGACAGAATAAACAAAAAGGGTAGATATGCTATGTTTCCTCGTTTAGAATGTACTGTAGCAAGGTTGGGTAGAAGGCAATGTGACTGCATCATAAATAGCACCTCAACAACACAATGTTCCCTATCTGCATATTTTGACATTCACTAGATTCAGATGGTAGAAGAGAGCACAGAGGGCAACATAGAAAGTATGGCAAATTTATGACTTTTCTTCAATTTAAATCAATCTCATGCGTGAGTGCCATTCATCCCTCATTAGGACAAATGAACTGTTTGATCTGCAGAAAAAGCCTTCTGCTTTCTGATGCCAGAAGGTATTCTCTAATGACCAGAGTCACCAATCCATTGGTTTTATCATCAATGTAGTGAATGAGTGCAAGACTTTTGCACAGGCTTTCAAACACATTACGAACATTTACATTCTAATTAAACCAATGCTCCCTGCCTCAATGGTATTAAGTGTTCAAGTGTCTGGATTTACTGTCATCCTCCCAATTATTAATCTTGAACTTCAGGTTAAATTCTTGAAGTTTTCTCAAATTGGTATTGTGATATTTTCAGTCCCAATAATAATTCTGGAAAATTGCTCTTCCTATTTGAAAACATCCACACAATAAGGGCTATAATAGTGATAATGCATTATATTTCAATATCTGGGTTAACAGTACTAACTTATGAAAAACTGGCCTTGAAGTACTCAAAACATTAAGAGAACTTTTCAGAAAAAATATATATTCTTTTGTAAATTGCTAACTTCATGGAAAGGTTCAACAATGTAGAGAGAGAAAAAAAATCTGTGGAAGATTTTCATTGGAAAGGAGGTTGTTTGAACAGCAGCTGTAGAATACCTACAGGGGTAATGGTTAACACATTAACTGGGTTGGGTGACTATTTAGTAAGACTCAGCTTGTGGTCCACAAACCCAGAAATTGACCAAAAGACTAGTACCCCAGCATGCTCCGATTATAGCCAGGACTCTGTAGTTGTATATATGATGTTAAAACAGAGTAATAGTGTGTGTATGCATGGGTGTGTGTGTGTATGACACAGAAGTATAAATTGTTGTTTTAATCATGTCTTTTCTGATCCTCTGTGCTCTTTGACTGTCTATGGAGCTGTAAGATCCACAATACTGTCCTCAAATGGAGGCTCCATATCTGGATTTCTCCCTCAGAACATTCAGAAATGTGGATTGTCAAAAAAAAAATCAGTTAAAAATCCTGAGAAAGAATACTGAATATTACATATGACATTCCATGTCAAAATGCAGTTAGCTTAGTCTAAACAGAGAGCAGGCGCTGGAAGTTTTAATGTTGTTATTTTCCCCATTTGACACATAGCCCCATTGAGAATGTGTAATTCTATTGAAATTATTTTCCCACTTGAAATCTTATTAAAGTGAAAAGTGTAATCCCATTGTAACTATGGAGTTTGTGTTTGACCACTTGGCATGTAATTGAGAATTGTGACTCTCTTAACACTTTAAAAATTGTATCAAACACCTGACACAGACACCAGACAGGATAGAGGAGAGTGTGAAACTTAATGTTAAATCCATGGATAAATTGCTATTAGAATTGTTTATGGTTGGTGGGATTTTACTTAAAAGATAAGACCTGTCAGCTCTGAGGGTGCTGCAGTCAAGGGGAAAGTTGTCAATAGATTGTTAATAGATAAATCCCTAGATGGTTGCGAGCATTTGCATTTGTAGCATCAAGCCTTAGAGAGAAAAGGAAGGATATCCTAGTGTCAGCTGTTACATTAAGATTACTATAAACTCTCAATCACAAGTAAGGGTATTTTAGCAGAGAATAAGGTATCCTGGTCTTTTGTCATTTATTAAAAATCCCTAGTCAGGATCATTGCACAGCCAGCAGTAGTACAATTACCAGTCTGTTGTAAACGTAAGTGTGCATTGTGAGACATCCAGTTCTGCATAAGCTCAGTATTTTTATTCTGCATCTACAAAAAATAGATCACATAAGATCATATTTTAAACTACAAAAGAAAATACTGCACATTTTACTTAGAGGTTTGTGGGATGCTAAACTGTTGATTTTGGCTTGCATATTAAGCATTGTATCAGGCTTCATATCCAGATCTTCTGTTGCCTAATAATCACTGGCCAACTGCCAGTGTGCCACACTGTTTGTTCTTCTGTGGCCCCAGTGCGGACTTATACTGGTGGATGGTACCCAGTACTTTGGTGCGGCTGAGTAAAGTGTAGGGGATATCACAGTGAAGACAGTTGGTTACACTCACAGAATGGCTTTAAGAACCAAATGATGCCCTTCCCCCAGGTTCATCCCAATTCAAAACTGACTATGTTATTGGGGCTTTGGAATATCTGTGAATGCCTTTGATTTTCATAAATAGTTAGAGACATTTGAAACCTGCTTAAAAAAAATGAGAAAAACTACATGAAAATATTACTATTTATCACTCAACAAACTTGAACATGAGCCTCCCCTCCTTGGACTCTGTCTTTACCTCTTGCTGCCTTGGCGAAGAAGCCAACATAATCAAAGACCCCACCCACCTGGGACATTCTCTCTTCTCTCCTCTTCCATCAGATAGAAGATACAGGAGACTGAGACATGTACCACCAGGCTTAAGGACAGCTTCTACCCCATTGTGATAAGACTATTGCACGGTTCCCTTATACAATGAGATGGACTCTGACCTCACAATCTACCTTGTTGTGACCTTGCACCTTATTGCACTGCACTTTCTCTGTAGCTGTGACACTTTACTGTGTACTGTTATTGTTTTTACCTGTACTACCTCAATGCACTTTGTACTAACTCAATGTAACTGCACTGCGTAATGAATTGACCTGTACAATCAGTATGCAAGACAAGCTTTTCACTGTACCTTGGTACTAGTGACAAGAATAAGCCAATACCAATACCAATCATGGGCTGAAGGGCCTGTTTTCTGTGCTGTACTCTTCTATGTTCTCTGTTCTAAACTAAAACACACACCAAAAAGCAATTTAAAACATTGAAAGTAAACTAATACTAAATTACTCCGGAAGCCTTCATCTTGGCAGCCATAGTCTCTCATTTATATGAATGGGGGCTGTTGAGTCAGCACAAGGTTTAACTTACCACAGGCTCAGCAGATAGGCTTTCTAGTCTGATACCTGGGAAAACTGCAGAATGTACTGCTACACCGTTCAAGTGAGTCCACTGGGGTAGCATAGCAACATCTACAACCAGTGGCCACCTGCCAACTTAAGCCTGTAAGGAATAGAACCTGGGCATCACAAGGAAGATCTGCCACATTATTCTCTCTCTTGTTGCAAAATGGGTACATTCTTTGCAAGTTTCCGAAAAGTTATCTACTCTTACCTTACTTACCTTCTTTTTATTCTTAGGCAGTCCCTCAGGATCGAGGATGATTTACATCCATCCTGTTTTTTTTGGGATCTGTAGTGACTGATGAGGCCAGTGAGGGAACCACAGATTCTGCCACAAATGGGTTAGGTACTGGCTGACTGGGTAACTTGTGAGGCGCTCCACTCGTTTTGTCACTAATGCAGGATGACGGTGTTCTGATTCATGGCCTCGTGGTTCTCAGTACCACACTAAATGCTCCCCTTCACTTTGAATGGTCATGGGCCAGAGATTTCCCAAGAGCCAGTGGAGATGTTGCATTTCTTCAAGGAAGCTTTGGGCACATTCTTGAGTCTTTTACTCTGTCTGACTGATTATATCTAGAACTCAGAATAGAGTGTTTGTTTGGGAATCTAAGTGTTGGGTGTGCGAACAACATCATCTGCTCAGTGTAGCCAGCTGAGTGTAACTAGGGCCTCATTATTGGGGATGTGGGTCAGTGAGAGGACATTGACATGGGTTTAATTGGAGGATTTTGTGGAGGCAAGGTTTCTTGTCATTTTTCCAATGCCTTGAGTTGCCTGCTATAGGTAATGCAGGTTTCTAGGCAGGCAGGGATCACTTCTGCCCATGAGTTTTGTGCAAGGACTAAGATCTTGGTCTTTATAACCCTTTCCTTCAATTGACCAATGGATTTCTTGGCACATCAAGAGTAGTGGTGAATTTCATCCCTAATGTCTACTTTAATCAGGAATTGGCTCCTGTAGTGTGCAAAGTGGTCTACATTTTCCAGGGTTACACCATGAACCTTTATTATCTGAGGGTAATGTGGTACAGTCCTGGGAGTGAACATCACCAACAACCTGTCCTGGACAAACCACGTGGATGCCATGGCCAAGAAAGCTCACCAGCACCTGTACTTCCTCAGGAGGCTAAAGAAATTTGGTTTGTCCCCTTTGACTCTCACCAACTTTTACCGATGCACCATAGAAAGCATCCTATCAGGATGTATCACGGCTTGGTATGGCAACTGCTCTGCCCAAGATCGCAAGAAGCTGCATAGAGTTGTGGACACAGTCCAGCGCATTACGGACACCAGTCTCCCCTCCTCGGACTCTGTCTTTACCTCTCGTTGTCTTGATGTAGCAGCCAGCATAGTCAAAGACCCCACGCACCCGGGACATTCTCTCTTCTCTACTCTTCCATCGGGTAGAAGATACAGGAGCCTGAGGGCACGTACCACCAGACTTAAGGACAGCTTCTACCCCACAGTGATAAGACTATTGAACAGTTCCCTTATACAATGAGATGGACTATGACCTATGACCTCATGACCTCACGATCTACCTTGTTGTTACCTTGCACCTTATTGCACTGCACTCTGTAACTGTGACACTTTACTCTGTACTGTTATTGTTTTTTTTTACCTGTACTACATCAATGCACTCTGTACTGACTTGATGTAACTGCACAGTGTAATGAATTGACCTGTAAGATCGGTTTGTAAGACAAGCTTTTCACTGTACCTCAGTACAAGTGAGAATAATAAACCAATACCAAAATAGCAGTGGTGCTAGGTGAGTCAAAAACCCTTGTCTTGTGGGTGTTAAGTCGATACCCCATCCTCTCAGAAGCTTCAGTGAAAGTTTGTGATGACGTAGAGTTTGGTTTCTCTGTGTGTGCAAATGCGAGAATCATATGCATACTGCAGCTCAGCTGCTGCTATCTTTGCATTGTTGGTTCTGGAGTATCATCTCTATAGCCTGAACAGATTTCTATTAGCTAATACAATCAGCTTCACTCTTCCATCGGGTGGGAGGTTTGTTTGAAGTGAGATACAACATTGTGGCAAAAATATTGAGAAGGCTGTGGGGTAATGTGGCAACCCTAATTGACACCATTGTTCTGGTTCTGTTGTAGACCCATTGATTAATTTTGTGGCTTGCATGCCATCTTGGAGCAAGCATAAGCTGGAGATGAATTTTTTGGACAGCCAAATTTGAGCAGGGTGTTTCATAGTCCCTCCCAAATGATGGAGTCAAAGGCTTAATGAAGTCAAAAAAGGTCATATGTAGCAGCCGGTGTTGTTCTTTGCCTTTTTTTAACTGTCATTGGTTATGTCCATGTCTACTGTGACTCCAGTCGGATGGATTCAAGCATCTGCTCTTCTGCTGTGAAGAGGTGGTTGAGGAGGACCCTGACAATGATGTTCCCTGAGGTGGATAGCAGGAAAACCCCTCTGTAGTTGTTACAGCCAGCCTTGTCTACTTTCTTGAAGATGGTCATGATAATGACATCTTTAGTGTCCTCTGCAATATCCTTTCCTTCCCAAATGTGAACAATGAAGTTGTGGATTTGTGCATGAAACTCTTCACTGTCAAGTTTTAGGATCTCAGCTGGGATACTGTCGGCCTTCGCTGCCTTGTTTTTTAAGTTCTGTCGAAAGGCAGCAAGACTGGCCTGGATAGGCTGCTGTAGGGTGGAGTCAAGTGTGTTCATTTCAAGGACAGAATCATGCACGAGGAGGTGTTTGAAGTGTCGCATCGAGTGGGTGTTATCTGCCTCTCTGTCACTTTTGAATTCATGCCCATTACTGAGTCTCTGTAGGTGGGGCTTTGGGTGTTTGGGTCGTAGATGGCTTTTACATGACTGTCAGTAAGTTGCTGTGCTCTCTCCATGCACCATCTGTTCTTTAAATCCCTTGCCTTCTTCTGGACCTCTGCCTTTAGGTGCCTGAAAAGCTTTTTCATTTCTCTTGAGGAAAAGGTGGAGCTTACAATCCAGAAATGCCTTACACAGTTAATTAGCCCTTTGATCACTTATTCTCATCTAACCAGACCTCATTCTTCTTGTTAGAGAAGCCAAGACTCTCTTAGTAGGAGCCAATTATGACAGACTTAAAATCAACTGTCATCAGTTTGCTAAAATGCTGGCAGTTTATAAACAAGAAAAGCCATCTGGTTCAGATATGATGCTTCCTGGATTAATTGAGTTGGGGGGGGGGGGGGTGGTAAGAAATTACACAGAGTCTGGCCACAATCTTCAAATATTCCATCAGTTCTCAAATTGTTCTAAATGACCAGAGGGTTGAAAATATTACATCCATGTTTTAAAAAGGAAAGTGAGTTATTTCCACCAAACACAGGCCATCCAGCTTAACATAAACATGTGCGATTACTAGATGGGTGCATATATTAAGTTACCTTGTTCTCTGTGCAGACAGCAGCCCTGACTAATTAGCTCAGCTACCTGTGGGCAGAAAATGTAGTAGAAGAGGATGCAACCTATAAGCATACAAACATAAGAATATAAGAAAACAGGAGCAGGAGTAGACATCTCAGCACTTCAAGCTTGCCCCACCATTCAATATAGTCATGAATTCTGGAGATTCACCGTGCTCTGTGAGAAGTTCCTACGCACCTTAGTTTTAAATGACCATCCCCTAATCTTGTAGCTATGGAGGTTGGCTTTCTGCTACTTGAAGTAGATGTCACAAGGATGGAGGGCTGCGGAGAGTAAGATTTGGAGGGTCAGGAAGTGACTACACCAGGCCAGAGATTTGGATCATTAATCAGAGATGGCAATCAGTGATACTAAGGTGCATTAAAATAATCAGGTGATGTAGTACTGTGAAGAGAGAAACAAGTTAATATTTTAGGCCTTTGTCCTTCCATCAGAATAGGTAAATATTCAGGTTAGCACATTTTAAATCATGTGATGGGAAACGGGGCAGGGGAAAAGATAAAATGCTGTGTTACGGTGGAAAGCAAGAACAAACAGCAGCATTATTAGCAGCACTCAGTGTGAATGAAACAGGGTTATGATCTGAAATTGTTGGACTCAATACTGAGTCCAAAGGCTGTAAAGAAATTAATCTGAAGTCAAGCTGTTGCTCTTCAAACTTCTGTCGAGCTTCATTGGAATCTAAGGACACAAAGGTCAGAGTGAGAAAGGAGCAGTGAATTAAAGTGGCAAGTGACCGGGGTCACCCTTGCAGTCTGAACAGAGGTGTTCAGCAAAGTGAACACGCAAACTGCATTTGATGTCCCCAGTGCTGATGAAACTGCATCACGAGCTGTGATTTTAAGTAGTATACTTTTCAGTCTTTCTGAGAGAGGGCTTCAAATTGCATCAATTCAGTCTGGAATCTGATCTGAGAGCTGGATGTGAAAGGTTGTGTAACAGCTGGGCAACTAGCTCTTTAGTTTGATTGCCTGGAAGGGGCCAATGGAAAACTATTCTAAAATTAGTTTCATATTGTCAAATCACTCAGAGTGTTTTTGTCAGGCCCATCAATCTTCTTGGTGCCACTGACAGCAACTGCATCATTGCAAAATGATGCACCTTGATCTTGGCTTTGGATGACGGGTGTAAAAAGGGTGACAGAATGTCAATTCTCCACTTGACATCTCTCCTCATCTTTATTTCCAACCATCCAGATGGTCATGGACTAGCTTTGCACTTGAAGGCAGAGATGGTGAATTGGGAACATTCTCCCAGACCTGAGACTTGTGATTGTGTCAAGAGGCAGTCCAGAGGCAGTTTCTGGATAATGAATATTGAAAAGCATCACAGCAGAAACTAAGGATGGCTTTACCCAACAACCACCACATAAAAAATCACTAGTGGCAGTTATGAGCAGGTAATTGCCCAGTACTTTTCCACTCAACAATGAGTTGTCCTAACGTTGACTGTGAAGTCCCATTTACCAGCCTGATTGAAAACAGCAACCTGAGGATAGACCAAGGACTGTATATTGGTGACTTGCTCATATCTATGTCTCAAAAGTAATCAACAAAACCATTACACAAAGATTGAATATACTTAGCCAACTGTGTACTTCAATCTGTGACACAGCTTTCTTCATTACCTCATTATATTCCTGACCATTTCCCACGGTGATCTTTGACTTCTGTCTGAAATGGCATCACGATGACAGAATTATTATTGGTTTGTATGGGTAGTTTCCACTTCAGTTTTTCTCTGAGTTTGGTGTAAACTCATCCAGGTGGGGAAAGCCAGTTAAGGCTCACAAGCAGTACCACTTGGACCTTCTGTAAAAATGTAAAATCACAATCAAACATCACAAATAAAATAAATACAAACACTGCAAATTATATAACATACAAGTTACATAAAATTACTGAAGGTATTATATAAAATATTACAAACTCTCAGACTGTAATATGGCCTCTTTATGTGTGTTACGCCTTATGGTACCTTACACCACTTTAACAGAAAACTATAACTCTTGGTATCTCTGTCTCCATCTCTCTAGTTTGCAGTTCCCTTACAAGCAATCCTTTTTAACTCTGAATGTTACGTATATTTTAACACTAGATCATTTTAGATAGAACTCACCACAGTGACCATTCAGGATGTTCCACCTATAAATCTTTGTCCCCTTCTTTGAACTCATATGAAAATCACATCCATGACAATTTGACACAACCTACCCTTTTGAATATACCATCTTCATCATGTTTGTCTAATACAGGAATATTTGATGTCCATCCATTAACATGCGTTGATGGAGAAATGTCAGATTTTATCAGCAAGTTTAAAAATGATGTTTACACTTCCAAATGCCTGTTGAGGACAGAGCTAGAGACACCAGAGTCAACTTGTTACTTACACCATGGAATATACTTTGGTGCTATCATCACATAGCAGGGATTGAGAAGAAAAGCCTGTTTGTATAAATAAATACATCAGAATTTCATTCCAGCTCAGAAGCTACTTGAAAAATTCAATACCGACATTGAATTCCCCACAATACCTTAGCAGTGAAATTTCTTTTGTTCAGTTTGGTCAATTTTTAATTCACCAAGAATTGTGCGTTCTTGCTGAAAGCATCTGACTTTAGCTTTGAGCATCAGCCAGGTGACATTTGGTGATCCATCGACATCAAATGGTCAGTTACAGTTCTCCTGCTGTCAAAGAGCATACTTTCAATGAAAAGTCATGCTGAACAACTGGTGGGTCACATCTTGGGTGGAGAGATGGATGAGGTGGGCAGAAATTTGACAGAACCCAGTCACAGACCAGATTTAATTTTGTGGGCCCAGGAGGAAAAATCCTGATGCCTTAAGAGCCTTAAAGATTAAAACATTAATGGTTTTTTTCGTTGTGTGGCTTGATAGCTAGTGTATTATCAGAGACTGGGTATTCCACATATTCCCATATTAACACTGCCTGTTAGCCTGCCACTTATTTAGGATGAGTAACTGCAAACCCATTTAATATCACAGTGTCAGTGTCTGCTATTCAAGCTCTGTATCACTCAAAATTCACTTAATTCCTTCAGGTTGTGACCAAATTAAAAGGTTGAAAAAAGTAATTTTTTTCAGTTTATTTCAATTCTTTCACTTCTATTACATCATAACCCCATTGCCTTTTCTCTGTAGGACTTCATCCTTGAGTACTCATTCTAAAGACCAACATAGTCGTAACTGAAAGCTAAAATTTCTTTAGCATTCCAGTTCCCCTGCAACCATATTATGTTGTGCACTCAGCAAAAAGGATTGAAGGGAAATTATCCTTCCTACTTATTTTTCTGTTCTGGATTTGCATTTAGAACATCATTCAGCATCCTTACCCCCTTGCTGCATTTATTTCTCAATCCTTAATATCATTAGTCACAGAGATAGATATGTTTTAGTTTGCAATCTTTCCTCGGGTTCCAGATGCCTTACTTCCCTCACTGTGCTATTATCCAGTTGCACTTTTAGCAATAAAATAGGCCATTGTATTTGAACTGAATACTGCAGAGGACAGTTGAATCATTAACAGACACAGTAAATGCCCGACTACAAGAAACCCAGCCTGCTGTCAATGACATGAAAGCACGATTCAGTTGCTCATCATTAGAATTTTAAATGTTGAATTGTTTTGCCCAATGTGCCAAGTAAAACAATAAAAAGGGATTTATTAAAATTAGTTTTTTTTCATTTTCAGCCTCATTTTAAATAAAATGTGAGATCATTAGTAATTTTGGAAGAGCTGTAATCTCACATCCATGCTAATTGGCCTTGCCTGACTCTTAACTGTTTGAATCTTATTGACATATTGATCAGAAGTAGAAGCAATGTTATTTCACTAAATTGTATGAACATGACCCTATCTTTGAGATTGTTCATGGAAGCAAATAGGTGATAAAGGAATAGAAATGTGAGCACATACATTGAATATTCTGTCAACATATTTTTGGTTTTGTACCTTGCAAAGTTGCTTATCGAAACCTGATTCTTATTTTATTACATAATTAATAGTAAACAATGCATTTTAGTGATAAGTGTGAATATTTCATGATTTTCTAAGAGATGTAATAGTGTGAAGATTCTATTAAACCAAAATCAATTTGTTATTTTTACGCTGGCTACTGTTGGCAGAATCTGAAAAGGTTAATAATCTTGGCTGTTTCGCAGCCTTCATCTTCTCACAGAAATTGTCTATGTGTGTTTTGAATGGGCCAAGTTATTTAGACTGAAATGTTTCTACTGAACCAATATAAAACACCATCCCTGGTTTTAGGAAACCCAGGTTAAATCCTCTAGTTACTATGTTTATGAGACACGCACATGTTAAGACAGCAAGGGTTTAGGTCAGATTTGTGCAAATATCAGTTCTTTGGACAGTATATTTTAGAGTGGAGGATAGGGTCCACGTGATTACTCCCCTTGTGAAATGTTTCCTCAAGTTCTTTGGGTGTTTTGGCCCTTCACCTCATGTGTCCACATCGTTCCAGTTGTCATCATTTCCAAATTACCACCTGTCAGACAGTGATGTGAGTTTTCTGGTTTTTAGCCTTCTTCAATTTTACAGTGGGTTGGTTAGACAGAAATCTAAGAGACCTAATCAAGATGGATGAGAGATTTCCAATCTTACATAGACTGGAAAGCTTAATCCAAGGCTTCTTCTGTTAAGATTTATTTTCTACCTCTGGCACGTTGCTTGATATTTGAACCTTCTAAACTGCTTTTCTTCTTCTTCCTTGGTAATAATACCATACAACAATATGCCATGAGGCAAAGCTTCACCTTTTACATTTGTTCTGTTGTTCTTTTTTTGCTGGAAATGGGTGCTTAGAAAGTCTGAAAATACTTCCGAACCCTGAATCAGTCACAGGCAGTCAAAATAAATTGCAGGTCTCTGCAGCAATGAAGCACACAAAGTAAAACAATGCTAGAAGACTTGGTGGGGCAGACTTCTTGCTTGCTTGTGGACTGATACTCCTGTCATCAACCTCCTTAAACTGAATTTTGAGCTCTGTATCTCCAAAATTCTGTAATTTTATCCACTAGGATCCCTGCCCTGTTATCATTTAGGACATCATAACCAAAATGTTGATTAGTTACACGGTGTAGTATTTTGAGAGGAAAGTGATACAAGAAAATACTGTTGCTTTCGTACCTGTTTGTCTATGAGGCTATCATTGAAGTGTACAAACAGAGACACCAGATACTGGAACCTGGAGCAACAAACAACTTGTCGGAAGAACTCAGCGGATCGGGCAGCATCTGTGGGGGGAAAGGAACTGTCAACGCTTTGGGTTGAAAATCTGCATCAGGACTATAAATGGAGAGGAGAGATGACCAGTGTAAAGAGGAGTTTGGTTCAGTTCAAATTTTTTGTCATTGGCATATATATACAGGGGATACATGCAATGAAAATTAGCTTTTTACAGCAAAACATGACAAACATAATTTAACATAAACTTAAATAAACATAAATTATACATAACTTACATGATAAAATAAACAAAATAAATATAATGGTATTTGTGCAGTGGTCCTGTTTCACTGCTCCCCCTGTCCTCTTTATACTGTAGAAACAGAACTGTGCTTTTGAAAGAAAGATTTGCTGGAGGCTTATGCCCACTTTGTGCAAGTTTTACACAGCATACACAATGAACTTGCATGTGAGGAGCCATAGAAAATTTAGCTGGCACAACTCTCCCCTGATTGATGAATATTTACTGCACAAATCTTCACTGCAACAAAGACTTTAATTTAATTCAATTTGTTGCTTAACAAGGGTTTCACTGATAACAGTAAGGGGAATGAATGCACTTAGACATGATCTTTCAAACAGAGGTCTGTAAAAGCAAATAACATTTAACATGCTTTTAGATTAGTTAATGTGAAGGAGTCTGAAATAATGAAAATATTTACAATAGAAAAAAATACTCCTTTGAGTACCTGGACTCCTATCTGGCAATAAAAGCCATTGGATAAATGACTTGTAAGTTTCAACCTGTATGCTTCAGCTTGTCAAAACAAGCACAGTTTGTTTTTGAATCACAGGATCTTTACAGGAAGGAGAATGACTAGCTTCTGGCTTCTTGTCTCATGAGCTGGTATGCCTAGTGAAAGTTAAGGTATTACTATACCTCCTGCCATTCAAATTTCTGTATAATGAAGGGTTCTTTAGGAACCGAACCACTTTGTTAACCAGTGGAGAGCTATAATTGGTGCAGTGAATGCACTGCTGTTCTTAAAGGAGCAACAGTGTAAATCTCACTGAGCAAAATCCAAGCAACTTGTTCATTGTTTCACTCATAATATTGAACAAAGGAAATCTCCATAACCACTATTGCAATGTTGTCACACATCGTAACCACTGGGATTCCTGCTCTTAAGTGTAGTTTAACATTGCTCAATTGAAAAGATAACAAATGCATAGGTGTTTTCCTCACAGTCTTACAAATCTGCAATTTACTCTTTGAAGTGTCAGTTTAATTTTGCCTATTAAACACTGTAAAGGACCATTGTGATTGAAATCCTTTGAGCCAGAAAGGTCATTTGCTCTGTATAGAATGTAGGTTGTTAGCTGTCACAGCAGAATCAGCATTGATTATATTACACAGAATTACAAAGAACCAATAATTCAATGAATGTAATGAAGTGCCAGAGATGCCCATCAAAACATGTGGAGAGACAGACCGGTTCCATTCATTACATTTTCATTAATGCTTAATCAATCAATACAGTAGTACACATCTACTAAAAGTATCCCATTGATTAAATCCTCATCAAATTATTATTTAATACTCTGAGCATTTTTTTTATTCTTCATGGCAAAAGAATTAAACAGACATGCTCAAATTCCCTGTCTAATATCAGCATTCAAATATATTTTAGAAAAGCATTTTAATTTCAGCTCATGGTGAATTCTTGCTGTTTATTGGACCGTTAAAAACATAACTGACTTTCTGAATAATAAAAAGGTAGAAAAAGGTATTATTTAATCCAATTTACCAGAAACCATTCACCTAATCAATTACAATTACTACAGAATTGCAAGAGGTGAAAGATAGAATAGTGTAATTTCACCCTCTGGAAAGTATTTACAGAATCTCTGCATAACATACTCGTTAACAATGCCAATGTGGTTACCTTTAACTAATGCATTGATGCAGTGAAATAGGAAATATATGCAGACCAGGAGACTAGAGATAGGTGTTGAGTAAGCTGAAGTGAAAACAGGTTAAGCAATGACACCTGGACAAGGTCAGTATCTGGCAATCTTACCTGGGCTGCACTATTTAGTGCTTTCAGCATCAACTACCTTGCCACCCCTTGCTCTCAAGCCTCACAATGAATGACACGCTGCTTAAGCAAAATTCAAGGCTGGAATGGTGACTAACACCCACAGAACTGTACTGTAGTAACTGAGTTGATATTTTCAACAAAGAAAGGGAAAGGTGAAAATCACTGAGGGAAAAATATATATATCAAAAGCTTCATTAATTTTACACACAAACGAAACAGATCTTTTAATACTGCCCATTCAAGTGTAATTCGTAAAGCCTGGTGTGTACATTGACTTCCTGAGCATTTTTAGAGGGGTCTGTAAAAGATTGGTGGGGACAGGTAGGACATGTAATCTCATGCAACTTTTATGTCAATAAGTTTGTTGAGTAAAGTTAAGCCAAGCTGAGTTTGATGTATATTTTTCAAAACACAACTTGGCTTTAAATGTGCCAAATATGTTATATCTTTCTCATGATGCTATGTTTTAAAATATTCTGAAACAAAATACAGAAAAGCAAATAAACACTACAGAGGCTGGAAACCCAAAATAAAACTGCATTAAAATTGAGGTAACTGAAGGGTTAATTTTCTTGTTTTCTCTCTCCAGAGATGCTGAATCACCTCCTGAGTAATTTCTGCATTTTCTGTTTTATTATCTCACACAAAACATTTTAGTTTTTCTGCAGGTTCTACAATTAGCTGGTTTAATATTGATATCCAGAATAAATAACATTTATTTTTCATAATTTTTACATAAATGACCTGAACTTTATTCAGAATAAAAAGTAAATGCTTCTTAAACTTAGTGAAGGTATTTCCTGAAAACCAAAGTCTCCAAAAGTGGCAAATAGCTTATCCACTGGTGTAATTTGTATGTGGTTCACTTGTGCAGAGTTTCTCCAGTGAGGATGGAATCCATTTCAATGATTCTATCATTTTCTGCAATAAGAATTTGGAAAACTAAAAAAAAATCATAATTGGATTAGGAAATTTTCTTGCGACATCACATAAGATAAGTGGTATCCTATTGGAGCAGAATAAGTAGCTTCTTATCCAATCCACTTAACATTTAGTTATAATGGTCAATGGAATGTAATATCAGATAGGCAAACTAGCAAGAACCTGGTGCCCATAAATATCTTTGGAGCCCAAAATGCAATTATAAAGTAAAACCCCAAATTGATACAGTGCCTGTGATTATCACAATTGACAAGATCTGGGTAGGATACTACCAGAAACAACACCCAGTAGGTATTAACTATTTATCAATTGGATTGCCACCAGACTGAGTGGGTTCTGTTCTATTACTTTATTTCTTTTCAATGCAAAATGCTTGGTGATCAGAATTTTCCATCTACTATATTTAAGTTTTAAGCAATGTTTTTAGTAAGAAGCTATCATTTGCAATTTACTTGTCTGATATGATGTGTAGATGAGGAAACTTTATCATAGATTCAACAAATTTTTACTGATTTTCTGTATGATGTTGAATATTTATACAGGTAGCTTTATCTGTGACCAAACCTGTCCAAAAGCACATTTTAATGAAATTTTACATGAGATGGGTGTTTTAGTCTGTTAATTTAATTATTAGCTAATCAAAATTACATTAATAGGTGTCCAACACAGACCCAGTAACCTTATCAATAAAACAAATGGCCTTATATTAAATGTTACGTTATTCTATAAACAAAATTTCATTGAACAGCCCAAACACCTTATAACTTCTATGGATACAGCAATTTTTTGCAGTTATGCCCAGATGCAGACAAAGGACGATTTAACCATTTGAATCTATGATTTTGTTCGATTTTTCTTAAATCTGAATCATAGTGGTAGAAAAGTGTAGGAGAAGTTGCTTGAAAGGAATCTATTAATAAAGGAAGCTGGTTTTCATCTCTTTACCACCCAATTTTTCAGCACAAGCAGTGCAGCAGCAGAATGAAATTCAGCCACAAAATATTGCCAGTTCATTGCTAGAAGGCCACCCAAAGGATTTTCTATCAGTTTTTGATTTGAATGGATAAATCTACCTTCATGTCTCGTGGGTCTAATTTTTCACAGGGAGCTTTTACGACCTCAGAATGACCAAAAGCACTTTATAGACAGGGAATTGCTTTTAAAATGTGGTCACGTGTATAACAAACACAGCAGCCAACTGGTGCACAGCAATCCTGACAAACAGCAATGTAATCATGACCAGATCATCTGTTTTAGTGAGGTTGACTGAGAAATAGATAGGGGCAAGGAAATTCCCATAGGTATTGGTATTTTAAGAACACCTCAGTCTAACATTTCTACTGAACCATGGCTCCTCCACCAGAAACTTCTTCACTTCTACAATACTCCCTCACTGCTACAATATCTAGAACATCAACCTAGATTTTTATGCTTGAAGCTCCAAAGTGGAACTTCAACCCATAACATTCTGAGTCGCAAATGAGATGTTAATCCTGGTGGGTGTAAAAGGGCTTGTATTTTAACTTTCCAATGACTAAGCGTGGGCAGGAAACATAAAACTCTTGGCAGCATGTTTATCAATGCTGCTTTCACCTGATCATTACGTTAACACATAATTTCCAGGATTTCCAATTAATTAGGCTGGGAAAGGAAACAATATCACATGCAATTCAATTTTGATTCCGTAGTTTAAGGATTCATTGCAAGCATGGTATCTAGTGAATTTTGGGGTTGATTATAAAACAGAGGAAGAGAAGGAGATTATTGTGAAAGCTGTCCATCGTTTCAGTTTTGCATTGGTTGATATTGTGCTGGAAGATGTAAAGACTTTTCCCTTCCAATGAAAGGGGAGAGTCTGCCAGTGACACCAAGAAAATATGGATCAGGATTACGCACAGAAGTTTGCAGTAGGTGTATGGCCCCGATCCTGGATTCAATACCACAGAATGTTTTAATGACCTCCTGAGATTAGGAACATTGATTGGGAAGGATAAGTGAAATAGCATCAGTGTTCTCTCCCAGGCAAATATCCCCAAAACTGTGGTCCAAGTTACATTTAGTCAGCAAAATTAGGTAGGCCATGTTGTTTGCATGCCTGACACCAGACTGTTGAAACAAACATTCTATTTTGAGCTCTGTCATAAGAAGAAATTACCAAAAAGCCTGAGGAAAGGATGTGCTCAAAGCTTCATTGAACAAATCCAACATCTGCCCTGGCTTCTGGGAATCTCTGGCCCATGCCCACTAGAATGAAGAAGGAGCAACAGGATGGTATAAGAAAGATAACCCCATACATAATGAGTACAGAGAAGCTCTGCCTAAGTGGTAGAAGGAGTGGACCAGCTCATAAACTACCCATTAGCCCATTGCATCAGCCACCTCCTGTCACATCTCTGGAAGAGTCCTCATCAGTCACCTCAGAACCCAAAGCTCATAGTGGGAACAAGTCATTCTCAATCCTGAGCAACTGATGAAGAAGAAGAAGAAAGTTGTTAATTCACTTGTATTCTTACTACAAAACTCTCAATATGTGCCATTACTCTCAGCCATGGAACTCTTCTTCCTCACGTTGAAGGGAAAGAGAACACAGAACACCAGGGAGAGACAATGAAGCAAAGGACGGCCTTGCTGCCACCTCACAATTCATGTCTAAAAGACTGGTTCTGCTGCAGATAATCAGCATGTTCAAATGCATGGCAGAACAATAGAAGCTGCACAGTTAGTTGATGACAGAACACTGTCTCATCCAGCCACTCTGCATGTAACACACGCTCAAATTTGAATACTAGAAATATTGAGCAAATCAGGTAGCATCAGTGGAGAAGGAAACAAAGTCAATGTTTCAGGTCAGTGACCCAAGTCAGAGTTCAGTTTGAGAGAATTGACTGTGAATGGAAAACACTGTAATTTAAAACAAGTTACACATAATCTTCTCAAGTTTTCTAACTGAACAACTAATAAACCCTCTGGAAATAGTTAAGAGTTTTGAAGTTTCATTTCTCCTATTCAATGCTGTTGTTTCTTGCTTTGGTCTCACTAGTGAATTACAAGAAGCTTAGACAATTTCTGCATATGCAGTCTAAAGCATGTTAATATTTCTCTGAATTAATGATTAACATATTGTGAACGGCAAGCTTCTTAACCTGAATGTTTTCCCACATGCAATATGATAAACTCAGTGTCAATGCACAAGTTGACAGGCTCAGATTGTTTTTGTAATTCACCATCACTGTTACCATGTTTAAAATCCTTCCTTCACTCCCAAACTCACCTGATCTCAAGAGCTGAATTTCTCTAAAGGATTGGATACCGAGCAATAAGATCACCTTGATCCTTCCTAATTGTGTAAAAGGGAAAATATTTTACCCTGCTCCTTTATTTTAGTGGGGGAAAAAGAACGCATCTAAGCACTACTGCATCAGCAAAAGGAAGCATCATTGGATTATTCAAATGTATTGCTCCAAGGATCGGCCCTATCCACTGACTAATGAGTTGATAGCACAAGCCCATAAATAAAGGATTAGCACTTAAGCATGAAAGGGTGAGATTAACTGAAAGGTTTTCACACAAGTGCTATTAGATATGAATGCTTTATCAACATTTTCTACTGAAGCTGAGTCAATCATAATATTTAAAAGAGGATTATAAAAAACGCTTGTTGAAGAAAATATAAAAAAATGAAAGATGGGGAAAATAGGATTAAGCAGAATGGTTTATGTGTGTTCTGTGCTGCTATTTGAAGTCGTTTGAAGGCCTACTTAAACAATGCCACACATTCAGATGTGATAATTCTGTGAGACCAAATCTCACCTGCCCATTTACTTGAATTTAAAAATTTTCAGAACCTCTCAAAGAAATGTAGGGTGTTGTCTTCATCTTTCTAATCAGCATTCTTTGGCACGTGAATACCACTGAAAATGTAGTATCTAATCATTCGCACATTTGATGTTTATATCTTTCCTGTGCATAAACTGAAGGTAAAACTCACCTACCTAACAGCAAAGCTTGCACTACAAATGTATGTCATTGCTTGTGAAGTTCTTTTTGATAAGATACGGTGTATATGAATTATTTCTACATATTGCACAGTAATGTTCTTGTCTCATTTGTGGGACATCTTCTCCAATAATGCTGGTTTCTCATAACTGCAGATTGATTTTGCATTCCTCATCACAAATGGATGAAACTGTCACTGCCCTACACAACCAGCAAAGCAATATGTAAAGTCTGTGCAAAAGACTAATTATGGTTACAAGAAAGGGAAAAAAAACTTCAGGATTAATGTCTGTGTTTTTTCACTGAACTGCTCTGAGGCAGACCCTAACATTCTTCAAACTTACCAATTAATCATTTGGAAAATTAAAACGCACAGCACAATTGGGTGTTCAAATCAGATACAGTAGTTAAATAGGTGATAAACTACTCAAAAACATTGTATTAGAATGTTTTGGTGTTATGTTAATCTTAAGATTTTAAACAGTTTACATTCTAAAATTAGTTTTTACACTGTATTCTTCACCATTTTGAAAGAATTTGGGCAGGAAAAGAATGGGAACTGTGACCTTCACAGATTCTGTGGTATTCCAGCAAATGTAATGTCTTACAATGAAAATAATTTAAATTATTTTTTACTCTTTGTTGTAGATATGATTCCTTTAAGATACTTTAAGATTTCTTTATTAGTCACATGTACATCGAAACACACAGTGAAATGCATCTTTACGTAGAGTGTTCTGGGGGCAGCCCACAAGTGTCGCTGCGCTTCCGGCGCCAACATAGCATACCCACAACTTCCTAACCCGTGCGTCTTTGGAATGTGGGAGGAAGCCAGAGCACCCGGAAGAAACCCACGCAGACACGGAGAGAAAGCACAAACTCCTTACAGACAGCAACTGGAATTGAACCTGGGTCCCTGGCACTGTAATAACATTATGTTAACTGCTACACTACTGTGCATCTTCATCGCCAGTTTTATACTTCCCTTCCTATGTGCAGCTTAGCTAGTATATGTCACGTGCATCACTACTGAGTTCAAATGCATTTCTATTACCCCCACAACCAGACCCCAACTCCCCCTGCCTAGCAAGCAAACCTTGACCACCAATGCCCTCTTCTCCTCCATTTCCCACACGTCTGCCTTCACCACATCCCCCTGACACCTACCATACCACGAGCCTCCACATCCAATACGTCGTTCTCCGCAACTTCCGCCATCTCCAATGGGATCCCACCACCAGGCACATCTTCTGCCACCCTGCCCCCCTGTTATCCGCAGGGATCACTCTCTCCGTGACTCCTTTGTCCACTCGTCCCTCCCCACCGATCATCCTCCTGACACTTATCCCTGCAACTGTGCAAAATGTTACACCTGTCCCTACACCTCGTCACTCACCACTATTCAGGGCCCTAGACAGTCCTTCCAGGTGAGGCAACACTTCACCTGCGAACCTGAGGGTGTCATTTATCGCATCCGGTGCTCCCAATGTGGCCTCCTCTACATTGACGAGACCGAACACAGATTGGGTGACGGCTTCGTTGAACACCCTTGCTCTGTCCGCCACAACACCCAGGATCTCTCAGTGGCCAGCCACTTCAATTTGACTTCCCATTCCCACACTGACGTCCAACCACAGCCTCCTGTACTGCCACTTTGAGGTCAGATGCAGGTTGGAGGAGCAACACCTCATTTTCTGTCTTGATAGTGTCCAACCTGATGGCATCAACATCGGTTTGTCTAACATCCAGTAGCCACTCTCCTTCTTTTTCCCTTTTATTCCCCCTCTCTTTGTTTTTCCTTATTCCTGTGGTCCCCTCACCCCTTCCCTTTCCCCTCACCCACCCTCACCACTGGCCATCACCTCCCTCTGGTTCCCCACCTCCTTCCCTTTATTCCATGGTCTACTGTCCTCTCCTAAGATAAGATAAGATAAGATAAGATAAGATATTTTATTAGTCAGATATACATTGAAACACACAGTGAAATACATCTGTTTTTGCGTAGAGTGTTCTTGGGGCAGCCTGCAAATGTCACCACTCTTCCGGCGCCAACATAGCCACTAACCGCTACACTACTGTGCCTTCTATCCTATCCAATACCTATCCGATTCACCTGTCACCTCCCAGCTTCTCACATCATTCTCTTTCATCCCCCCTTCCCCACCCACCTACCTTCCCCCCTCACCTGGACTCACCTATCGCCTGCCAGCCTGCGATCCTCCCCCTCCCCGACCTTATTCTGGCTTCTGCCCTCTTTCTTTCCAGTCCTGATGAGGGGTCTCGAACCCAAACGTCGACTGTTTATTTCCCTCTATAGATGCTGCCTGACCTGCTGAATTTTTCCAGCATCTTGTTTGTTGCTCCAGATTCCAGCATCTGCGGTCTTTTAGTTCTCCAATAAACGTCAGTCTTTCAGTCTGAAATTTCTCTTGTTTTTGCCTGTTATTAATTAAAATAATTGCAGTTTTAAACTTCTGCTTATGAAACATTTCTGAAAGTTATGTGACTGACATAATTTTCCTGGTCTTAAGTGTATCCATGACTACAGCAAGTCACAAGCATAAGTTACTCAGCTGAAAAATATTTTTTTCTGGCAATATATTCTTTAGTATGTAGCGATGGGCTACGCACTGAGCTAGAAATAATGACACGCAGTCGGTAGGTTGCACCCGAGACTGGTTTATTGCGAACCTCACTGCACGGGCTTTTAAACAGTTAAGTTCCCAGCCTCTCCAGGTGGCAATGAGGTCAGAGGTGTGCCACCAGAATCTTTTGCTGTGTGCGGGCTTTCTTCCCTCGCTGGTGGAGAAGAAGGTCCAGCGCCATTTTGTGGCTGGCCTCTGTGCCGACGCGTGCGCTGTTTTCGGAGCCGGTTCGCCTGCGTGGAAGGTGGGTCGCCACATAACTCCCACCTCCCCCCCCCCCCCACGCCCAGAACCGGCGATACACCCCCCAAAGTCCACACACTGGATCAGTCGCTGTCTGTGCGGTCTGCCTCTGTGCCGCGGGGCCTGAACCTCAACCGGCTGTGCAAAGTCCACGTGGGCCGGTTTAAGCCGGTCCACCGTGGAAACCTCCTCTTTCCCCCCAATGTCTAGAACGAACATGGACTCGTTGTTCCTGAGCACCTTGAATGGCCCCTCGTACGTCCGCCGTAGCGGTGTCCGGTGTGCGCCCCTTCGTACAAATACAAACTTACAGTTCTGCAGGTCATTGGGTACGCAGGTCGGGATCTGTCCGTGCTGTGAAGTCGGTATGGGGGCCAGGTTGCTGACCCTCTCGTGTAGTCTGTCCAGGACTGCCGTGGGCTCTTCCTCTTGCCCCCTTGGGGCTGGTATAAACTCCCCTGGGACGACCAGGGGTGCACCATACACCAGCTCAGCTGACAAGGTGTGCAGATCCTCTTTGGATGCTGTACGGATTCCAAGCAGGACCCAGGGAAGCTCGTTCACCCAGTCAGGCCCTTTCAGGTGGGCCATGAGAGCCGACTTCAAGTGACGGTGGAAACGTTTCACTAGTCCATTCGATTGTAGGTGGTAGGCAGTTGTGTGGTGTTGTTAACCCGACTTTGAAGTCCCACTTCCGTCTGCTGTAAATCACACAGTGCCACAAGTTAATTCAAATGCGTTTATTTAGCAGTATATTGCTAGGGAGAAACCTCCTGACTCTCAGGCAGAGACCGCGGCGGGGTTGTCCGAGGTATGGGGGGGGGGGCAGACAGTAATTTATACAAACATTGTCATGCACACTATAATGAGTCAGGTGCCGGAGTTCTTGGTTGAGCAGGAAACGGACAAAAGGCTACTGCAGATGGACAAAGAGCAGCCTCACACCCCAGGTTCAGCTAATCGTTTTGCAATTGGGTGAGACAAAGGCAGGTATCACCTTCATTGTTTGAGACAGCCTTCCTGAGCTAACAGGTAGTCCACAGCGTACCATTTCTGTTGGGCATAAAGTCGAAGTTCTGCCATTTCCTGGTTCACTGCCTCCAGGCCCTTGATGGTGCTGTTTCCCAGCACGGTCAGTCCGCAGACGAGGTAGTTCCGAATGTTTGCGGCCATGGTCCCTGCTGAACCCCCTTGAGAGAGAGAGCACTCAGGAACGCATAGCCTAACGATGATCCCACTACCACAGGATCCCTCCATTCTTCGCAGAATTCCTTACTCACTGACCGTGCTACAAGTCTTCGTCGGATATGATCTTTCTGGGGGCAGGGGACCGTGACTGGCCCAATTGCTCCTATTGCGAACCAGGCTGGCAGAGTGGGGGTGGTGGTGGTATAGGTACCATTGAAAAGGAGCACATACCCTTCCTTGGCCCGGTAACAGGTTATATTGCCCGTTTGCTGTGGACTAGGCATCTGAGAATACCAAGTGATTCCAGCAACTCTCCCCCCATAAATTCTCAGATAACTTTCCCTGGTTAGCCATTCCAAAGAGACATTTGACACTTTCACATGGGTATTGTTCCCTTCCCCACAAACCCATCACTCTCCTGCAAGTAGTTCAACACACCTAGTGTTGGCACACTCACACCTAAACCATCCTCCCCTTAATGCACACTTTCTCTCTCTACAAGTGGTGGTGGCACATGATAGCGGGTGCTGTAGTATCGTTAGCCCACAACCCCATCCCTTACCGTTGAAGCAGTGGGGGAAGGACTGGTGGCTAGTTGTGCTGCTTAGGTCTGCTGTGGTTCCTTGCAAACATTTACCTGGCAGCACCTTCCCGTAAGATCCCGTCTGCCCAATGCACTTTGTTTTCGAGTATTCATATCTTAAGAGAGCCCTGGGGCTCCATCTTGGTGTGGCTACAAAAAGACCTTTTACTGATTCTGCCAAGGGGTAGCAAATGTTGCGATTGCCATGCAGTTGTATATGGGCTTTCTAAAATAAATTGTCCTCTAATGCCCACACATGAGTACTGGTGATGATGAAGAGTCCAAATATAAGAAGCGTCATTTCCCTCTGGTGGCCATCATTTACAGTCACTTAGATGAATCCAGCTTTCCTGGCCCTGTACTTTCACCGCTGTAGGGGTCTGGAGTAGTATCTGGAAGGGGTCTTTCCACCAACGTCCCAGCTTAGGTCATTCCCAGTCCCGTATCAGCACCAACTCTCCAATTTCCAGGTTATGCAACTCCGCATCCTTTCCCTTCTGCTGCGTAAAGGCGCTCTTTACCTGTGAATGAAGGAACTTCAAAGAGGTCGTAAGTTGTCTGAAATATCTTTGTAGTTCATTCCCCATAATATTAAGGTCGACCTGGGTGGGGAGCTGGGTGTCAGCATCCATGGGGTTCTTCCCGGGCGTCCATAAACGATTTCGGCAGCCGACACCCCGGTGGCCGAGTGGGGAGTAATTCTCATGTGGTATAAAGCTGACAGGAGAACCTTCAGCCAATTTAGACCTGTCTTCTGACACTAATTTAGTTAATTTATTCTTCAGAGTGCTGTTGGCTCTTTCTACTATACCCGCTGCCTGAGGGTGGTAGGTACAATGGAACTGTTGTTTGATATGCAGTGCTTCGCACAACTCCTTATTTATTTTCCCTATGAAGTGAGGACCATTGTCTGAACTAATCTGTCAATGTACCCCAAACCTTGGTATGATCTCTGTAAGCAATAATTTCACCACCGTTGAGGCCTTATTGTTAGTGGTAGGAAAAGCTTCAATCCATCTACTAAATACATCAACAATAATAAGACATTGGTTATAACAATGTACCCGTGGTAATTCAATAAAATCGAGTTGTATACATTCAAAAGGTCCCCCTGGCAAGGGGGTTCTGCCTGCGGCGCACCTCACCCCTTTCCCAGCATTGGTTTGTTGGCATATTAAACATGATCGTATTTTGCCTTGTGCTGCTTCCTCCAATCTGGGGTGCCACCAGGTACGTAGTAAAATATTACTCATTACTCATTCCCCCCTTGCCAAGATGGGTGTCAGAATGCAGGCAGTCAATAAGCACTTGTAACAAAGAATCAGGTATACATACTTGACCGACTGGAGTGGTCCAGAGGCCATGTGGCGCAGAGTACATACACCCATGCGCCTTCCATACTTGCTTTTCTAAGTCAGGGGCGTCCCCCTGTAAGTGCTGCGCAGTAACCATGTCTGGGGTGCCCTGCATTGCTATTGTCGGTTTGTAAACGACCACCTGTTTTTCTGCAGTCGAAACGATATTAGTCCCCGGTGTGCTGTCAAATTTGCCTCTGCATGTGCCCTGTTATTGCCCTGTGTTATTAGGGAGGCATCTGAGAGGTGGGCTGAGCATTTGATGATGACCAATTTATTAGGGAGGAGGATGGCTTGGAGGAGGTTCTTCACGTAAGCTGCATTCTGTATGGGGCTGCCTGTAGATGTCAGAAATCCTCTGTGCGCCCATAGTTGACCGAAATCACGGACGACTCCAAAAGCATAATGGGAATCAGTAAAGATATTAGCTACTCTGTCCTTGGCTAAAACACAGGCTCTGGTAAGGGCGAAAAGTTCTGCCTTTTGGGAAGAGACTGGGAGCTGCAAAGATGCAGACTCCGCAACGTGGGAGTCATCTACTATAGCATAGCCTCCAAGGCGGGTTCCCTGTTCCGAAACGGAGGAACTGCTGTCGACGTACGTTTAAGTCTGCTGGCTTGAAGGCTTTATCTAAAAGGTCCGGACGGAATGTAGTCAAACAGTCATGTGGTGGGTCTTCAAGATCCTCAGGTGGGGTCTCTAGGAAGGTGGCAGGGTCAATGGTGGTACAGTATGCAAAGGAGAGGAGCGGGTTATTCAGGAGCGCTATCTCATATCTGTTTAAATGGGCCTGGGTAAGGTGTTGGGTTTGATGGGAGGTCAGGAGTGCCGTTACGGTATGGGAAGAATAAACAATCACGGACTGTTGCAGGGTTATATTGGAGGCTGCTGTTACGAGGTAGTAGATTGCTGGAAGCATCTGAGAACACGGTGGAAGTCCCCTAGCAACTGGGTCCAGCCAAGTAGAGTAATATGTCACTGGTCTTTTTCTATCCTCATGGGCTTGAGTAAGGACGGCTGTGGCTCAGTCCTCCAGAACGTTTACAAAAAGCTGGAATGGGTGATCATATAGGGGTCGTCCCAGGGCTGAGGCGCTGGCAAGGGCCTGTTTGAGCTTATCAAAGGCCTCCTTTTGTTCCTCCGTAAGTTCAAAAGGTCCCACAGACTGGCTTGAAGCCAGGGGTGTGAGGTACTTAGTAAAGAGGGCCACGTTAGGTAGCCACTGCCTGCAGAAATTTACTAAACCTAAGAAGGCACATACCCTTCGGGGTAGCGGGTGGTGGGGTAGCAATGATGGGAGCAATACGTTCAGGGGTGAGCTGCTGCTCAGTGGTGCTTAAAAGGGTGCCCAGAAATTTTACCTGGCGCTGGGTTCGTTTTGCTTTCTGTGGAGGTATCACGTATCCCCAGGAGTGGAGTGCATTAAGTAACCTGTTGATGTCCACAACGTTGGCGGTCTCAGAGGGGATTGCCGATAAAAGGTCATCGACATACTGGATGACAGTGGATTTGTCAGAAAGTTGTAAATCTTGGAGTTGTTTATGCAAAACTTGGGAGAAAATAGTCAGGGAGTGTATAAAACCTTGCGGGAGACACGTCCAGGTGTATTGCTGACCTTGGAAGGTGAAAGCAGACAGGTACTGCGATTCGGGGGATAAGGGAATTGCAAAAAATGCGTGCTGGAGATCTATGAGTGTAAAGATACAGGAGTTGGCCAGGATGTTACTGAGGATGGTAGCGGGGTTCGGGACCACGGGATGCAGTGGCTCCACTATATCATTGACCTTACGCAGGTCTTGGACCAGGCGCCATTCTGCCGTCTGGGTTTGGGGACAGGCAAGATGGGGGCGTTACAGGGTGATTGGCAGGGAACCAGAATGCCCTGTTTGCAGAAGGAATCTATTAAATGGGTTATTCCTTCAACTGACTCTCTCTGGAGGGGGTAATGTTGGACGGAAGGCAATTGTGCTCTTGGCCTTATGCGGATTTGGATCGGGGTCACTGGGACGAGCCCTACCTCAGCTTACGACGTGTCCCATAAATCTGTTTGGCTTATCCGAAGGGAGTCGGTGGGGCTGATGGTGGCGTAAATGGCCTGTTACCGTAAAAGGGGTGAGGTAGTAAGTCAGGGTCCCTTCTGATAGTACCTGGGGAACCCCGTAAAGGCCTGTGTCTGCCTGTACTTCAAGTCGGTTTGCTAGGAATCCCAGCTCCTTCGGCTTATGACCCTCATTAACTGACAAGGTAATGTGAGTGGACACTAGGCCTGACTGATTCCGCAATTCATTAGGCACTTGAACTAGAAGTGCTGTACCCTCCTTGCCCGCTACTTCCCCTAAAACAGTAACTGTCACCATGCTATCCAGGAGGGGAGCATACAAGATTTCCAGCTCCCTTGAGAGCCCTGTGGGGTCATAAGCTAGCGTAACATGTGGGTCAGGGGCCTTCAAGGGTGGGTCAAAATCTTTGTTCGTGAAGTCCACCGCCCACCACTGAGGGGGCTGGTAAACCCAGAGGATCCTATAAGGTTTAGGGCCAGTAACGGTAATTCCTTCATCCAGGCATTGTATTTTGAGTCGGAGGGAGCAGAGCAGGTCCCTCCCGGCCAAGTTAACCCCTAAGTCTGGGGTTACTGCGAATTGGATCAGACATTGCTGATTCCCAAATTTCACTCGTAACGGTTCCGTTAATGGGTAGGACCTCTCCTGTCCCTCCAGCCCACTCAATGAGATCGTGGCCGTGGAAAGTTTAAAATCATGGTGGTCAATGCAGAGAGCTTCAAGGGTCGAAGTGTTGGCCCCTGTATCTATCATAAAGGGAATCGGTTTCCCTTCGACTAATAAATTGACGATAGGTTCATCGTCTGGGTTATCGGTGAGGGCAGGGTACGTGGAGTGGCTACTTCCTACAGTTAGTCAGGCGGAGAATGGGTTTCTAGTTGAGAAAGGCTGCCGTGTGCCAGGGGGTCTGGCCTGCCATTGGTAGTGGGGGCAATTCCACCACCAATGGTCAGGTGCTCCACACTGGTAGCACTCTGAAGCGCTTGCCGGTGCGGGTTGTTGGGGTCCCCTGGGTCCTGGGTAATTACGAGGGTGCGGTGGTGGTGCGTGAGGGGGTCGGTATGCTGGGGCTCTTGGGCCGTTGGGGCGCATTGCATACCTTCTATCGGACCGGTCAAACCATCCTGGAGCGCAAAACTGCGGATCCATTTGGTATTCTGTATTATTGGGACAGGTAGGTCGGGGCCGAGTGGGCCTTTGGACCATCTCCTGTTTTACCCTTGTGGCTTTCGAATCGCGCCCGTTGTTCCAGAAGTGGACCAGGGCCCTTCTCATATTTTGTCATGTATGGTCAGGCTAATTCATGTCATTAGTGCGGACAGCTGATGCCACTCCCTCAGGGATACATTGTAGTAGGAGGGCGTTAAACTGAGGAGAGGCATTGCCTCTGTTATAGGCATCGTCCCCTGCATAGGTGCTGTAAAGTGAGCAGAAATGATCCCAAAAATCTGGACCGTCCTCACGCTGTTTCGGTCGGCATTCTAAAACCTTAACTATGTCAATGGGCTGTTGGAGGGTCTTGCGGAGGGCAGCTCTAATGGTGTCTACCTGGTTCGGAGCCTGGACGGCCACTTGGAAGGCTGTCCAGTCCATGTAGTTACCCAAGTGCTCTTTCCACCTATCTGCCTCAGCAGTTGTAAGGGTCATGCAACAAAGACTAAAAAGGTCCTGGGGTGTTGCCTGGTACATCTGAATTGTCCCAATGATATAATCTATAAAATCCTCCGGGTTGGTTTTACGGTTGGGCGCCTGACTCATGATTAGGCACAACTCCTGAGGTTTCCAAGGGGTGTAAATTTGGATTGTGGGATTAGCGGGCGCTCGGGCTGGATCGGGATTGGGGACACTCCTACTGGGGAGCTGTCTTTTAGCCTTAATTCCCTTCCCCTTATTCGGTATAGGTGATGGGTCAGGACCTCTAGGGTCATCACTATTAGTGGTAGAATTGGAGTCATAATCGTTGTCCAACTGAGGATCTATTATAGGTCTGTCCCCTACCAAGAGGTTCCACCGTATGTCTGTGGCTTTAGAACCGTTCGGAGGCGGTCTTTCTCTCTGTCTAAGCTGATTTCTAGTTCGGGACGCGATAGGGTCATGGGACTGTTCTTGTGACGGGACTTGGCTGGCAGTAATGGTTTGTGGACTAGCCACATTATATGGGGGCGGCAGTGAAATTGGGGGGTAGATAGGGGCTGTGGGTTGAACCCTCCAATCCTCCTCACTTTCGTCCGTATCATTATTTTGGAACAACAGGGGCACACCAGACATGTCGAGAGGTACCTCCACTTTCTCTTTGCTATTATTTGTTTTATTACTATTTCTACGTTTTTCCTCATTCTTCTGATCTTCCCTTTCCCTTCTACTTCTCTCCGCTTTGTGGTCTCCGCACTGAGACCTCAGAACTTTCCAACTCTTGGGATTGCCTTTCTTATTACATACACTAATCCCTCTTCTACGTGCATTATGTTCCCAGCTATTCTGTTTAGACCTATTTGTTAGGCCTTCGGCCGCTTTTCTCCAAGTAGATATTAATATTTTCCATTTTTCCCCAGTATTGCATTCCCAAATCGCCTTTTCTGCTTTTTGGCACTTATCCAAATCCCAGGTTCCCCCTAATGGCCATATTTCATTTCCTAATTTTTTATTGAGGCATGCCGATAACTTGCGGAAGTTATACTCATTTTTCGGATCGTCTTTACATAGTCTAGATAGTGGGGTATTGGACCCAGACTTATCAAGAGTTGGTCCCATTTTTTTTTCACTCTCTCTCTCTCTCTCTCCTTTTTTCTTTAACCGTACAGTACAGATCATTGTGATTACCTTATGATCAGTCTCTTTCCTTCATCCACTTATTTCCCCTCTTAAGAACCGGTCTAAGGAAGGGTGGTAATACCGGAGAACCGATCTCAACACTTAGAGCTCTAAACTTTAAAATTCGTGAACTTAAACTAACCCTGACTGGGGACTTGAACCCCAAACCTTAAATTGACCCTTGACATTAACAGGGGCGTCCAAGCCCAAACATATAAAACTTGCCCAAGGCAAACCACAAATGAACCTCGAATAACCTTGATTTTAACCTTAGTTCTCTTACCTGTGGCACTCAGACAGGTTCGCGAGGAGTCCATCAGAGGGTTTTCGATAAGCGAAGGGATCGGTCAGAGTCCGGCTGCCCGAGAGGGATCAAGGTGAAGTTTACCTTGTGGGCCCTTCCGTTTCAGGTAGTCGTTGTTCCCGTTGATTGCTTACGCTGCTTCCAAAACCTCGTCTTGGACTCCTGGGTGGCTGGCCAAATTGTTAACTTGATTTTGATGTCCCACTTCCGTCTGCTGTAAATCACACAGTGCCACAGGTTAATTCAAACGCATTTAATTAGCAATATATTGCTAGGGAGAAACCTCCTGACTCTCAGGCAGAGTCCGCGGCAGGGTTCTCCGAGGTACGGGGGGGGGGGGGGCAGACAGGAATTTATACAAACATTGTCACGCACACTTTAATGAGTCAGGCGCCAGAGTTCTTGGTTGAGCAGGAAACGGACAAAGGGCTACTGCAGATGGACAAAGAGCAGCCTCACACCCCAGGTTCAGTTAATCGTTTTGTAATCGGGTGAGACAAAGGCAGGTATCACCTTCATTGTTTGAGACATCCTTCTCATTTCCCGTTAAGATTGACCATCATCTCCATAGTCAAACATAATGGGAATCCAATTAAGTTCCAGACACAGCAATTACCACACAGCACCCAGCCCAGGAGAGCAGTGGTGTGGCTGTTCTGGCCTGAAGGACACTTTTTAAATCAGTATTTCAAGCAGCCATAGTTCTCATCCGTCTTAAGATATGAATACAGTTATAATTTATTAATCCCACACCTCCTCAGTGTAACCGTGCTCCCAACAGGCTGGCCACAGCCGACCACAGGCTGGAGGTGAACTAGGCGCCTCTGTCGGAGGTAATGTGGGCCGGTACCCCGAAGCGTGCTACCTAGGTTGCAATCAGCACTCGGGCGCAGGAATCGGCGGTGGTGTCAGTGAGCGGGGCCGCCTCTGGCCATCTCGTGAACCGGTCTACCATAGTTAGGAGGTACCGCGCTCCCCTCGACACTGGCAGAGGCCCCACGATATCCACATAAATGTGGTCGAACCTCCAGCGGGTGGGTTCAAACTGCTGCGGTGGGGCTTTGGTGTGCCGCTGCACCTTGGCCGCTTGACACTGCATGCACGTTTTGGCCCATTTGCTGACCTGTTTGCGAAGGCCGTGCCACACAAACCTGCTGGAGATCATCTGGATGGTTGTCCTGATAGATGGGTGTGCCAAGCCGTGTATGGAGTTGAAAACTCGTTGCCGCCAGGCTGCCGGGACAATAGGGTGATGTTGGCCGTTAGCCATGTCGCACAGGAGGGTCCTCCCACCTGGGCCTACCAGGAAGTCTTGCAGCTGCAAACTCGAGACTGCGGTCCTGTAGCTGGGCAACTCATCGCCTGCCTGCTGCGCCTCTGCCAGTGCTACATAGTCCACCCCCTGGGACAGGGCCTGGATAGCTGGCCTGGCTGACAACGTTGTCCTTTCCCAAGACATGCTGGATGTCCATCGTATACTCGGAGATGTAGGACAGATGTCGCTGCTGGCGGGCCGACCAGGGATCGGACACCTTCGTGAACGCAAAGGTCAGCGGTTTGTGGTCCGTGAACGTGGTGAAAGGCCTGCCCTCTAAGAAGTACTTGAAATGTCGGATTGCCAGATATAGCGCCAATAGCTCCTAGTTGAAGATGCTGTACTTGAGTTCGGGTTGCCGCAGGTGCCTGCTGAAGAACGCCAGGGGTTGCCAGCGCCCCTCGATGAGTTGGTCCAGCACCCCACCGACTGCCGTGTTTGATGCGTCCATTGTAAGGGCGGTTGGAACATCCATTCTGGGGTGCACCAGCATCGCAGCGTCTGCCAAGGTTTCCTTGGCTTGAATGAAAGTGGCCACGGCCTCTTCGTCCCAAGTAACGTCCTTGCCTTTACCCGACATCAGGGTGAACAAAGGGTGCATGACACGGGCTGCTGAGGGGAGGAAACGGCGGTAGAAGTTGACCATACCCACAAACTCCTGCAAGCCTGTGTTGGGCCGGGCGAAGTGGCGGATCACATCTACCTTGGCGGACGGGGGTGTTGCCCCATCTTTGGTAATCCGGTGACCCAGGAAGTCGATGGCGTCGAGTCTGAACTGGCATTTGGCCAGGTTGATCGTGAGGCCGATATCACTCAGGCGGGACCAGAGCTGGCGGAGGTGGGACAGATGCTCTTGACGATTTCTGCTGGCTATGAGGATGTCGTCCAAATAGATGAACGCGAAGTCCAGGTCGCGTCCCACTGCATCCATTAGCCGCTGGAACATCTGTGCGGCACTCTTCAGGCTGAACAGCATTCGGAGGAGCTCGAACAGGCCGAACGGGGTGATGAGTGCTGTCTTGGGGATGTCTTCAGGGTGTACCAGGATTTGATGGTATCCCTGGACGAGGTCCACTTTGGAAAAGACACTTGCCCCATGCAGGTTTGTTGCAAAGTCATGTATGTGCGGCACGGGGTAGTGGTCTGGGGTTGTAGCCTCGTTCAGTCGACAGTAGTCGCCTCATGGTCTCCAGCCCCAGGCTGCTTTGGACACCATGTGCAGGGGGGAGGCCCACGGGCTGTCTGACCTTCGTATGATCCTCAATTCCTCCATCGTCTTGAACTCCTCCTTCACCAGGAAGAGCTTGTCCAGGGGAAGCCGTCATGCGCGGGCGTGGAGCGGTGGTCCCTTGGTCGGAATGTGGTGCTGTATTCCGTGTCTGGGGATGGCTGCCGTGAACTGCGGTGCCAGAACCGATGGGAAGTCTGCCAGGATTCTGGTGAATTCATTGTCTGACAGCGTGATGGAGTTCAGGTGTAGGGCCGGCAACTTGGCTTCGCCCAAGGAGAACGTCTGGAAAGTCTTGGCATGGACCAGCCTTTTCCCGTGCAAGTCGACCAGTAGGCTGTGAGCTCACAAGAAGTCCGCCCCCAGGAGTGGTTGGGCCACAGCGGCCAGTGTGAAGTCCCACGTGAACCGGCTGGCGCCGAACCGCAACTGCACTGTGCGGATGCCGTAGGATCGCATGATGCCACCGTTTGTGGCCTTCAGGGTGGGTCCCGGCTCCCTGTTGCGGGTGTTGTACCCGTCGGGGGTAAGATGCAGATTTCCGCTCTGGTGTCAACCAAGAAGCGGCGTCCCGACTGTTTGTCCCAGACGTACAAGAGGCTGTCCTGGTGGCCAGCCACTGTAGCCATTAGCGGCGGCTGGCCTTGGCGTTTCCCGGGAACTCGCAGGGCGGGCGACACCGGCAGGCTTCTGTGCCCCACTGCTGGTGGTAGAAACACCACTGTGCATTGGCCTCCACTCCTGCCTCTGGGTTGTGTGCGCTCCGTTGCCGGGCCTGGTCTGTCCTGCACGTGGCTTGGTAATCTGTCCGACGGATGCCCTGCTTTCCTTCTTGGCTTTCCACAGCATGTCTGCCCAGGCCGCCACCTTCCAGAGGTCACTGAAATCTGCGTCGGCCAGTAGCAGGTGTATGTCCTCGGGCAGTTGCTCTTGGAACGTCTGCTCGAACTTGAGGCAGGGCTTGTGTCCATCAGCCAGGGCCAGCATCTCGTTCATTAATGCTGACGGCGGCCTGTCTCCAAACCGTCGAGGTGCAGCAAGCGGGCACCTCGCTCCCGCCGTGAGAGGCCGAAGGTCCTTATGAGCAGCGCTTTGAATGCTGCATATTTGCCTTCCTCTGGGGGCGACTGTATGAAATCCTCAACCTGGGCGGCTGTCTCCTGGTCAAGGGAGATCACCATGTAATAGTAATGCGTGGAATCAGAAGATATCTGCCGAATCTGGAACTGGGCTTCTGCTTGGTCAAACCACAAACATGGTCGCAGCGTCCAGAAAGGTGGCAGTTTTAGCGAAACTGTGTGAACGGGTGAAGAGTCGATCATCTTCAGTCCAAATCCCTTTTGGACGGTCGGGGTCACCAATGTAGCGATGGGATACGCACTGAGCTAGAAATAACGACACGCAGTTGGTAGGTTGCACTTGAGACTGGTTTATTGCGAACCTCGCCGCACTGGCTTTTAAACAGTTAAGTTCCCACCATCTCCGGGCGGTGATGACGTCAGAGGTGTGCCACCAGAACCTCTTCCCGTGCACGGGCTTTCTCCCCTCGCTGATGGAGAAGAAGGCCCAGCGCCATTTTGTGGCTGGCCTCTCTGCCGACCTGCGCGCCATTTTCGGAGCCGATTCGCCTGCGTGGAAGATGGGTCGCCACAAGTATATGATTTCGATTCAATTATATGCAACAACCCTATGATTAAATAGAAATAAAACCAGAAAAAAATAGAAACACTCAGCAGGTCAGGCAGCCGATCCTTTGTCAGAACCTGAAACCTGAGTCTCGGATCCAAAGTTTTAGCTCAGCTTCTCTTTCCACAGATATTGTCTGACCTGCTGAGTATTTACAGCAATTTCTGTTTACATTTCAAATTTCAGCATTTTGAAAATAGTTTTATCTAATTAATTTGGTGGACTTGCCCATACTTAGATTAAAACATGAATAAACTATGAAACAGTGCAGATTCTTCTGAGCTGAACAGCTATCTACTGTAATTTGAAGTAGCCAACCTAAATGCAGGGCTAGAGTAGTGAAAAGGAATTGATCGTCCAGATGAAGAGTCTTGAAACATTGACTGTCCATTTTCCTCATAAATGCTGCCTGACCTGCTGAGTTCCTCCAGCTTTTTGTGTGTTGCTGCACGAGTTGATAGCATTCTTGGTAGTGGTTTATTATTGTCATTTGTACCAAAGTACAGTGAAAAACTTGCCTTGCATACCTTTCGCACAGATAGGTGCATTGAGGTAGTACAGGTATTCTGATAAGTATAGTTAGAGATGTGTTGTGTTTGATTTCAAAGAATATATATTATCTGTGTTATATATAGGAGCTGAAATGGAACATAAAGATTAACTTCGCTCCTTATGGTAACTACAGTGACCCTCGTTGATGAAGAGGATTGCCAATATTACTGATTCGCAGATTGGCTTTCATTGAGGTTTTCCTTACTGTTGGTGTAGAATTGTCAATGTTCGGAAATAAAATTCACTGAGGCTTGCAACAGCGATGGGTTATCATAGATGTAAAAAAAACCTCAATATTTAAAAACTTTTGGACAGTTCTGTAACATTTGATACAGATGATTTAAAGATTTGAGTAAGTGATGTAATCAGAACCATATCTAACATACCTGAAAAAAATGTGTAACATTTCCACATGTGGTAGTGTTCCCTTTGTCTGTGTGCCCTTAACAAAAATTCCACCATCCAGAGCATGCAGAAATGAGAAAGTCATCACTTAACGAGCAGGAGGTAATGGAGATAGTCTGCGTTACATGGAGCTTAAAACAAGGAGATGAATGGATACCATGTGGAGCATTGGAGAAAAGGAGAGATTCTGCATTGACTTTCGGAAGAGCTTGATAAGGTCTCACATGACAGGTTTTTCAAAAAAAAGTCCAAGGGATTCAAGGGAGAACTGCAACCTGAATTCAAATTCCATTCAGTGACAGGAAGCAAAAGAAAATAGTTGATGGACAGTTTTGTAACTGGACTCCTCATAGCTAAGTACCGAATGTCTTACTGTATGTGGTTTATATGAAGTATTTAGACTTAAATATGGTGGTCATAGAGTCACAGAGTTGTCCATTTTGATCCATCATGTCCATGCTGACCTTTTTGCTTATCTACACTTATCCCGTTTCGCAGAACACCTGCACTCTGTCTCTAACCATGACCTGCATCTCCCCATTGCCATTCACTTCAAATCCCCCTCCCACACTATCATTGAAATGTCAGTCCTCAGCCACTGTCAGGAGAATTTCAAGCTTAAACTGGAGGAACAGCACCTCATTTTCCATCTTCGGACCTTGCAGCCTAATGGCATGAACATTGAATTCTCCCACTTACAGTAATCCCCCCTCTCCTTCCCCACAAACCCCCCCCCCCATTATGCTTCTTCTCTTTTTTCCTTTCCTTGCCTATCTCTCTTTTTTCTACTTTCTTTTTTTTCCCTCTTTTTTCCCTTTCTCTGCTTACCTTTGACCCATCCCCCAGTGGATCTGCTCTCCCCTCCTCCCCCACACCTGCCTATCACTGTCTCTTACCTGCATCTACCTATCACCACCTTGTGCCACCCCACCTCCTCTCTTTTGTCCGCCTGTCACTGTTCTGTTTTTCCCTCCTATATATTGGGCTTCCCCTTTTCCTGTCTTCAGAACTGACCTGAAACATTGTCAGCCTACTTTTCTCCACAGATGCTGCCTGGCCTGCTGAGTTCCTCCAGCATCACAGTGTTTTTCATCTGTATCCTTCTATGCCTTATCTACTTAAGTACCTGTCTAAATGGCTCTTCAATTTCATTATTATATTTGACTGCACCACCTCCTTCAATAGCGAGTTCCAGATAGCAACCATTTTCTGTGTAAAAACCTTTCCCCCTCATTCCCTTTATAATTCCTTCCTCTCACGTTAAAACTATGCCTTCTTGTTTTTGATAATCCTATCATGGGAAAAAAAGAGATTCTATTTACCCTGTTTGCCTCTTATAATTTTATACACCTCTCTCAAGTAATCCCTTAGCTCCAGGATAAACAAACTCAGCCTATCCAATCCCTCCCCATAATTAATGTCCTCAAATTCAGGCAACATTCTGGTGATTCTCTTCTGCACTCTCTTCAGTGCAACCACATCCTTGCTATGGTGTGGTGGCCAGAACTGTACATAATACTTCAAGTGCAGCCTAACCAATGTTTTGTAAAGATATAACATTACATTCTAATTTTGGTATTTCATGCCCTGACATATGAAGGCAGTCAGTCCCTCTGCCTTCTTCACCATCCTATCCACCTGTACTGTCACTTTCAGGAAACTATGGGCTTGAGCCCTATATATGTCCAACCCCCATTTGACTTCCTAAATTAAATTCCATCTGTCAGTGCTCTGCCCAACTTTCCATCTGATCTGTATCTTGCTGTAGCTTTAGACAACCTTCTTTGCTGTCCACAACACCACCAACTTCTGAGTCATTCACAAACTTACCAATCATACCTCCAACATTCACATCTAAGTTGTTAATGCGTACCACAAACAAAACGTGCCTGTGGTACACCACTGGTTACCAACTTCAAATGAGAAAAGTATCTTTCCATCATTACCCTCACTGTCCTATCACCAAGGCAAATTTGGATCCAATTAGCCAGTTCACCTTGGATTCCTGTGCCTTAACCTTCTGGATCAGCTTATCATGCAGGACCTTGTCAAATGCCTTACTAAAGTCCATGTAGATAACACCTGTTGCCCTGCCTTCATCATTCTTGCTTGTTATCTCCTCAAAAAACTCAGTCAAATTAGTGACACAGCATTTCCACCACACTGAGCTATCCCAACTATCCCTGATCAGCCCCTGCCTTTAGAATAGTGCATAAATCCTTTCCCTTTGGATTTTCTCCATTAATTTCCCTACCACTGACGTAAGGCTCACAGGCCTGCAGTTATCTGGCTTATCCCTGCTGTCCTTCAAAAAAAAGCAAGAAACATTAGTGATCTTCCAGCTAACAAAGATACAAAAAAATATCTGGCAGGGTCCCAGCTATTTCCTTCCTTGCTTCCCAAAGCAATTTGGGATAGATCTCATCCGGCCCTGATGACTTACAACCGCTATGTGTCCCATGACACCTTAACTGTCCTCCTTCGTATCTCCCTCCAGCAGCTGTCTCCAAACTTCATACTCCCCTCCTCCCATCTTGCTCCATCTGCCTCTCATTTTTTGATTTTGTTTCTCTCTTTGTCTGCCTCCATCTATCATCCACTTACCACTGTCTCCCAACTCCACCCTTGCTCTCCTCCCGCACCTGGTGCAATCTGCCTGTCGTTTTACACCTCCACCCTCAGTCCACCAACCACCTCAGACTCATGTCTCACCATCCACCTTCTCTTCTTTATACTGCCCATCTTGCTTCTCCACTGTCAGTCCCGATGCAAGTTTTTGACCCAAACCATTGACAATTCCTTTCCTCCTACAGATGCTGCTCAACCCATTGAGTTCCTACAGCAGATTATTTCCCTCCTTCTCAATATTGACTTTCTCCAGATTATCCACATACCCCTCCCTGAACTCACTATCTTGCATGTCCTTTTCCTTGGTGAATACAGACAAGAAGTGTCCATTTAGGACCTTACCCATGTTGCCTGTCTCCACACATAAATTACTCCTGCAGACTCGGAGGTGCCCATTCTTTCACTAGTTACCCTCTTGCTCTTGATCTACTTATAGAATGTGAATATTTTTTTGAAATGTAGATGCTGGAAGTCTGAAATAAAAACAAAAATGCTGGGAATTCACAGCAGGTCTGGCTACATCTGTGGGCAGAGAAGCAGAGTTAAGAAGAGATCAGATGCCTTGGGGTTCTCCTTAATTTTATTTGCCAAAAATATTACATTACCCCGTTTTTCCCTCCCAATTCCATTCTTAAGTTCGCTCCTGCACACATTATATTCCTCAAGAGACTCTCTCAGTTCCATTTGCTTGTACCTGCCATATGTTTCCTCTTTCTCCCTGGTCAAACCTTCAATATCCTTTGTCATCCAAGGTTCCCTAATCTTCTCATCTTTGCTTTCATCCCTATGAGAACCTGCTGGCTCTGAACTCTTACTAATTCTCTTTCAAAAGACTCCCACCTTTTGTCTGTCATTTTACCTGCTCCCAATCTAGTTTCACCAGGTCCTCTTTTACACTATTGAAATCAGCCTTCCCTCAACTCAAGACCTTAAAAGGACCAACCTTATCCCTTTCCATTTTGAAACTTACAAAATTATGGTCACTCTCCCCGAAGTCTTCCCCCATCGATACTTCCACAACCTGCCCAGTTTCACTTCCTGAGGTAAGGTCAAGTATTGCCCGTCAATCGAAGGACTTCACACGTTATCTCAAAAAAATTTGCGGACACACTTAACAAATTTTCTCCCACTTAATTCCTTACACTAAGGCAATTCCAGTCAATAGAAAGTTAATAACCCCACTGTTATAACTCTATCGTTCTTACACCTTTGTATGATTTACTTACATGTCCATGTCTCGAATTCCTACTGACAATCAGGAGGTCGATAGTATAACCCCAGCAACATGATCTCCTCTCTCTTATTACCCTAGAGGTTTGAGGATAATATAACAATTGCCAAGTGCTTTTGACTGCAGAAAGATATCAATGGACTGGTCAAGTTGGCTAGAAAAATGGCAAATTGAATTCAGTCTGGGGAAATGTGAGAGAATGTCTTTATGGTGAAGTAACAAAGTTAGGAAACAGATAATGACTGGGGACTTACAGAAGGCTGTAGAGAGAATACAGAGGGATCTTGAGTGTATCTACTGATCCTTGAAGGTACTGTAGCAAGATAGATCAATCTGTTGGATCCAAAATATTACTGGATACTTTACTAGCCAATGTTTGTATTATTAAAGCAGGGACATAATGCTAGAACTGTATAGTCAACTAGTTAGGGAACAGTTTGAATATTCCATATAGTCCTGCTCTCGACATCGTAGCAGTACGGCTTCAGGCATTCGAAGAACATTAGCTCAAATAAGGACAGTAAAACTCTGATAATCCAACATCCAGTTGTTCAGAAATCCTGATGGTGTGGCATCTGGTTTACTCATTAGTCTGGAATGTGAGCTGGTGGTTCAGAGTACAAGCAGGGGGTGCGGCCAGAGCCAGGAGTCTAGAGTGCGGTTGGGGCTGACATCCAGACTCTGGGTCGGGTGTGTAGCTGGAGCCAGGGTTGGGATCTGGAATAGCACCAGGGGTCAGGAATGTGCATGGGTTTACAGCTGGAGCCAAGCCCCAAAGACCCGTTAAACTCACTGGATTTACTGGAAAATTTATTATACTACCGTGTTACATGTAGAAAAAAGTGAAATAAAAGTGTGATTGAGCTTTATCAGGAGTAATATCCAATAGTCCAGAAAGTCTGCTGGTCCAGCAAAATGAAAGTCCAAGAGGTGCTGGATTATCAGAGTTTTACTCTCATGGACATGCTGTACGTGTGGTTTCTCTCAAAAATCTGAAATTACTGTGACAACAATGGGAGTGAATATTTGTTTTAGAGGGCGTAGAAAACCTGAGTGAATTGCTAGACTTTACAGACCTTATGTGATTTTCAAAACAAAGGGATTGTGGTTTTGAAATCTTTGAGGCACATCCACTGTGGTCTGATATAGTAGATCTCAATAGGTAAAGCAACTGCTGATGTCCTGCTTATTCTCTGAGCTTTCAGGGATTTATGAAGCCTTTAATATATGCATCCAGATTGTCGCATTAGTTAGGCAGAGGCTTTGTCCCTCGTGAGATCTGATGGGAACTCCCATACAAGGTAAAGCATGCTGATGTATCTGAGTTTTATTGGTATTGGTATTGGTACTAGTTTATTATTGTCACTTGTACCGAGGTACAATGAAAAACTTGTCTTGCATACTGATCGTACAGGTCATTTCATTACACAGTGCAGTTACCTTGAGTTAGTACAGAGTGTGTTGATGTAGTCAAGGTTAAAAACAATAACAGTACAGAGTAAAGTGTCACAGCTACAGAGAAAGCGCAGTGCAATAAGGTGTAAAGTCACAACATGGTAGATCGTGAGGTCACAGTCCATCTCATCGTACAAGGGAACCGTTCGATAGTCTTACCACGGTGGGGTAGAAGCTGTCCTTAAGTCTGGTGGTATGTGCCCTCAGGCTCCTGTATCTTCTACCTGATGGCAGAGGAGAGAAGAGAGAATGACCCAGGTGGGTGGGGTCTTTTATTATGCTGGCTGCTACACCAAGACAGCGAGAGGTAAAGACAGAGTCCAAGGAAGGGAGGCCGGTGTCCATGATGCGCTGGGCTGTGTCCACAACTCTCTGCAATTTCTTGCAGTCCTGGGCTGAGCAGTTGCCGTACCAAGCCGTGATACATCCAGATAGGATGCTCTCTATGGTGCACCGATAAAAGTTGGTGAGAGTCAAAGGGGACAAACTGAATTTCTTTAGCCTCCTTGTGAGCTTTCTTGTTTGTGGCATCTAGTGATTTGACCAGGACAGACTGTTGGTGATGTTCACTCTCAGGAACTTGAAGCTCTCAACCTTCTCGACCTCAACACCATTGATGTACACAGGTGTATGTACACCGCCCCCTTTCCTGAAGTCAATGACCAGCTCTTTTGTTTTGTTGACATTGATGGAAAGGTTATTGTCATTTTGTAGCTACAATTGCAGCTTTTTGAAACCACCAGTTTTTCTTTTAAATTTTCATATTTTTTACATAAGAGAGGAGACCATTCAGCCCATTGAGTAGATGCTGGCTCTCAGAGCAATTTCATCAAACACATTCTCCCACATTTCCCTGTAATTTATTTAGTCATTTGATATAATTTCCTTTAATCTTTTTTGTAGTCAAATCTGTTTTTCAGTTTCCTGCATTTACTTAAACCATGGGCCAGATTTTACAGTTTTCCAAGTTGGCCTTATTGCCATTACTAAGATGGCAGACAGACACCAGCCAACTTGCACAGCCAATTTGCATCAGCCAGATTCTGACTGCATTGGCCAGTGATAAATTGCCCTGCTTGTTTAACAAGACTCAAGAGCAGCTGGAGAAGAGAAGCTTGAATTTAATGGAACATCTGGCTCTCCAACAACCTTGGTCCAATAGATTACTAAAGATAGAATTCTGTGCCAAATGGAAGCACTTAAGTATTGAATCCGAGGCTTATGCATGTTGTTTGGAAATTATAGGTTGTTGTAGTGAGCACACATGCCTCGACTTGATCTTCAGACATTTGGAGGTGAACAAGTGCATTTTTAATCTCTCATCGTCTTCTTTGCATACTCTATATGAAGGATCATTGATCTTAAAAACCTTCCAGTTCAGAGATAATTGAAATTATGTGAACAACAAGCTGGAGTGCTTGGCATATAAATCCCTACAATAGAAATAAAGCAGAACATTAATATGCATAGAAATAATAATATTTTATTTTTCTTCAAAATTATTTTAAAGAGAACAGTTCGCTTAATAAACTTCTATTTTATAGCACCATTTCATTAGACTAACATGTGTTAAAGCACTTAACCACCAATTAATTACTACTGAAATGCTGTCAGTGTTGTTCTTCAGAAAATATCACAGATTATTTGTGAACAATGAGATTCTATAAACAGAATTGAATGGTTAATTTCTTTTTTGGATGGCTTTCAAGGTAAAAGAACATGGGGCAGATCTTCTATAACTGAAAAGCTGTCCAAGCTCGACAGTCATCTGCTTTCAAAGTCCACTTTTACTTGGGTGCGATCTTCTACTGAGAAGTTGGCTCCCAGCTGTCCAGCAAATCCTAACACAGCCACTCCAAACATAATTTCTCATGCAGAAATAGCCTGACTACAGGTGAATCCCATCCATGACATTTTCAAGCATGTAGGAACACTCAAAAACTATCAAAACTTAAAAACATTTCAATAAATAACTTCTGTAAAACAATAAAAAATAATAGAATACAATTAAAAACAATTAATTACATGTAAAACAACTCAATTAAGCTAACCAAAAATGAGTCATAGTGTCACGGAACACTACAGCACAGAAACAGGCCCTTCGGCCCATCTAGTCCATGCCGAATTGATCTTCTGCCAAGTCCCACCTACCTGCACCCAGACCATATCCCTCCAAACCCCTCCCATTCATGTGCCTCTCCAAACTTTTCTTAAATATTACAATTGATTACATCTTACTCATCTACTTACTATAGTTGTTTCTTCCCACTGAAACTAATGAGCCGACTCGACTTGCCCTTAACAACTGGTAGGTTCAGTGGGCAGATCTGGAAAGTCTGCAGAGGTTTGAGCTTCTGCATGTCCAATTGCAGAGCACAGGTGTTCTGGGATCAGGAGTCAGATGATTAGAATTTCTCGACTTCCACCTTTGCTTGCAAGTGGAACTACTTCCACCAGCTAAATAGGCAAAAACTGACAACCAGAACTGTCTGCTTTTAAGCAAAAGATCCATTACAAAACTGATCATTCAGCTGATCTTAATCATTTTCTTGTTTACTTTCTATCCAAGCAAATATTCCCAGACACATTTATTCCTTTTGATCCCATTTCCCTTTTCTACCCCTTTCCTTCATCAACATTTTGTCTAATCTTGATTGTTGACATGGTTTGTGCTTCAGCCATTAACTAAAGAAGGGAATTCCGTTGATTTAGAATTCTTGATGTAAGAGCCATCAAGCTCTTGGAAAAGTTTTGCTTTATGTATTCTCTCCTTTCATGAATGCTTCTTTCCAGTTGTGCTATGATCTACATTTTACAATTGAAAATTTCAGTTTAATAATAAATGTTAGCACAGACACTGCAGTAATTTCCCTGCTCTCTGAAAGGCAATTAGCATCTCAGTTCAACTTCTGTCCATGAAGTATTTTTACAGTAAACAAAAATAAGAATAAAAAAACATAAATCTGAAATGCAAAGAGAAAGTGTTGGAAGCACTCAGCTTTTGTCCTACCCCTCTCTCCCACCACTTAAACTACCATTTTATTATCTCTTTCCCATTTGTGATGAATAGTCTCTGACTTGAAACATTAACTCTGTTTCTCTTTCCACAGATGCTGACTGACCTGCTGAGTGTTTCCAACATTTTCTGTTCTTATTAATTGTTTTTACATTACTACATTAAAATCCTTGAATCCTGAAGTAAGATTTGATCCCACAGTATTCTGATGCAGAGATTGTACAGTAGCAGAGTTGATTGTGAGATGAGCTGGCATCTGGGTCTCCAGCATGCCCTAGCTTCCATCTTTGACTGCACACCTGTGGAAGTTTGAGACATGCTGAAGTGCCAATAGCTGATAACCATCCGTATCCTTTGGAAATGCCAGCCAACAGCCTGTACAATTTGACACGATGTTGCTACTCCATTTTCCTCTGGCAGTACTGAGAGGCAGTTGCTTGACAGGTGGGAAAGCCAATGCATAAAGGGCGCAGCTGGGATCACTGCAGTGTCAAGAAAGATCAGGGCACAACGAAGGACATTGTAGGTTCAGAACACAGATCAAGGAGAGACAGGTGGAGGTGAAGTTCAGGGTGTAATGAAGAGTATAAGCATATAGTTAGCAGGCTCACTAGACCAGTAGACCATGGAAGGAGATTTTCCTGATTCCCTTTGCTATGGAAAACATGTCACACAAATGTTGAGAACACAAGGCTCTTAAAATCTGAGAAATGGGTCTCCTTTAAATATAATTATGGATCTCCCTCTCCAGCATTGGTGATTGGTGTCCAAGCCCTCTGCAGTTAAACTGGAATTAAGCAGATTTACAGCAGGCTTTGCTCATGATTCATATATTTACATATTTAGCTCCAAACCTGACTCTCTCCCATATTTCTTGTGGATAGTTTAAGAGTTAAAATTCACTGTATGACTGATTCAGCAAAAAGAAAGAATTATTCAGAGGTATCTACATTAACAGAAAAGGTCACAAGAAAATCATGGATTTGCAGGGTACTTTGTCACTTCTTGTAGAACTTCTTCACTGTGAATTTTGGTCACTGAGTGTAATTTTGGCTTTTATGGTGATAGTGGGTGAATTGCACATTTCACAATCCACCCTCAAGTGGCTGAGGTTTAAAGTGGGTTCATGATTTGCTATTACCCAATTTTACATGCACTGTGTGGTCACTGTTGTTAGACAGGCAATGACGCATTATTTTTAATTTCATACAATGCACTGGCTAAAATTCAAAGTTTAAGATTACAACTTTTCAAATCAAAGGATAGGCTATTCATTCACAAAACACTGTGAAGTTAGTATAGATGCAGCACCCCATTAGCTGGTCAACATTCAGAACATTCAAGTCGTGTTTTGCAATTGCAGAAGAGTAGGTCCAATGTTAAGCCATCCAGCACATCAAAAGTAGTTTATCTCTAGAGAGCCTCAGATCTGCCAGCAATGAGGGGAGATTTTCCTCTGCTTGAATATTTACACAAAAATAACTTTAGCTGTTTTCTCAGCAGTCTCCTTTAAGATTAACCGCTCAATGCCTGTTGGAAATCTATACAATTAAGTTGAACTTGATCTTGTATAACTAACATTGAACTCCAAATTTAGGTACTAAAGCAGCTCCTCAACCATTTAAAAGCTGGCTTAAACATTCCATTGGCCAATTTCCTTCCAGAATTATTTTTGGAGACTGGAGATACCTCATTCCCAAGAAACTGTGGACACAATGAAGGAATGTATATCGTTTTCAGGTGACATATCTGTCTGCAGGAGGATTGGGCAGGTGGGCAATTTACTACTGAATTTTAATATGTGTTTTCTTATGTAGTCTAGCAACTTTATAATTCATTTAGAAATTCCATGTCTGTGTCACTAACAAGTCAACGTTGTTCTAATTTATTGAAAGAGTGCTGTAAATAAGAAATATTTTGTGGAGATAATGTATTTTTCAAATTCTTTTTTGAACACTCATTGAAAACTCTTTAGATGATTAAAGGTTAGCAAAAATTCAACCACAATTTGAAAATAAAACATGTTCTGATTCAATCAGCAAAATTCTGATTCACTTAAAATTGACAAAACTTTTAGCTTTGTCAGAGGTATAAAATAGAAGTGTATCAGATTGGTAACCCACAGTATACACTGCAACGGAGAGTATATGTACATTGTGAATTACATTTAGCTTGCCAGTGGCTTTCAGCTCAGGCAAGACTTTCACCCAAAATATACAAACTGCACCCAGAGCATCTCATTAAAAAAATCCACTTGTGTGATGGTAATTAGGATTTGATAGGTTTCAAATGTTCACTTCTTCATACTACGACAAAATTGTATGTCTGTCTTCTTGTCTAAACGCAGAAGTGACTTTTGCAAAACCACAAAGCATCATGAAACTAAGGCAGTGGCTCAGCTGGTATCCAATCTATAATTAAATAGGAGCATTGAAATCCAATTGCAATACATAAGGAAACTATAGATAACAGGATGGTTGAGGGTCTTGACCTATAGTCTTATATATCAGAGCAACTTGCCTTGTCACTTTTCTCCAGGAAACTGATAACTGTGAGGTGAAGGTGGATATGGAGGTGTAGGTGGGAGGGGGTTGGAGGGTGGGTCGGTGGGGATGTTTGCTGGGTATGTGTGAGAGAATATCTTACAGTGAAGTAAGTGGAGGTTTAGGAATTCATATAAAAGCAAAACCCAGTGCCAGGTTAATTCTGCAACAAAGTGGAGGAAATCCTCACTTTAACCAGAACAGCACTATCACATCAATTATGATCAAAGTCTGCAATCATTTTCAGATGTTTTAATTAACTCCTGCACAACTTGAATGTTAATTATGCACAGATAATATTTAAGCAACATTTTTAAATGGATATTTTGAAAGCACCATTGGAATGAATCATCAATGTTAACCTGAGTCAGGATTTCAAATATCAAAAACAAGTGTTGACTACATGAGGTTTAATGTCACTTGTGCAGTTGTTCATCATTTTATAATGATGTTGTTTGGTCATAAATTGAAAACAGTCCTTCATATTTTTGAAATGGTGTAACATTGGTTAGGTTAATGGCCCAATGATGGTTAGAAGCATTTAGACAAAACAAATCAAGAATCAAGTGTTAACTTTATTGCAGTTTTTCCTGCAGTAAAATGACATGTTAAATGATCCGTTAACAACTTGTCAGGATCTCAATCTTGGCAGGGGCAGAGCAAAGGAGTTGGTGATAGGATTGGTGCTGGGGGAGCTGGGGACATTGAACCCAGAACTATTTGGGAAAGAGCTTGGCCAAGCCTTTTCTATACTTCTGGACCATGAATCACAAGAACTATCCAAAAGAAATGAAAAAATATATAAAAACATTGCAGATGCTGGAAATCTGAAATAAGACCGGAAAATATCAGAGGCACGCATCAGATCAGGCAGCATTTGTGGTAAAAAAAAATCAGAGCTAATTCTTCAGGTCTTCGACAAAGAACCTAAACATTAACTCCATTTCACCTTCTACAGATGCTACTCGATTGCTGGGTGCTTCTGATATGTTTTGTTCTTATTTCAACTTATCAAAAGGCACGTTTTTAAGTTTTCATTGTAAAATTATTTTAAAATTTGATTATTTCATCTAATGTCCAAAACCAAAATACTGTAGATGCTGGAAACCTAAAATATATTAAAAAGAAAAGAAAATGTTGGAAATACTCAGTGTGTCAAGCAACAGCAGTGATGGGAGGAACATTGTTAACACTGCGACTCAATGACTTTTCGACAGAACCTATGTTCAATGTTTCAATGCTTTACTGGTTCAATTAAAAGATCATCAACCTGAAACTTCATTTCTGTTTCTCTGTGATTTAAGCAATTCTTCACTTTTCCTGTAGTCTTATATATTAAAGATAAGTTGAAGACTTTTCTTTCTCTTTAAGGACACATAATGAAAAAACCTTTGGGTTAAGTAAAACCTCAACCAAATTGTTTTGCTGTTTAATTGTCTCTTTATGTGTTTTATTCATTCAGCCTTTTTGCATGCAACACTTGTCACATTTGTACAGACTGAATAGAAGTAATGACTTTTTTTAAACACTTGTGTAATTGTATCCTGCCTTCTTGTTATGGCAGCGGTTTTCCTGAAGGAATAGAAAATTCTGCAGATAAAATATTCAGATCTAACATGGCTTTCAAAGAAACAGAACACTTCTGAAATCCATCTTTCTACCATTCTTTTATTTATTATGTGAAACAAGGAGGCTCATCCTCTTGCACAACAACTTTGTCATTTTCAGGAGCAGAACCAAGGTCTGGTGAGTAATTTCTCCCACCAGCAGCACAGCTAAGTTCACAAAACATACTTGTGTCAAATTCATCTGTTCTTCCGATTCATGTTCCACAATATTACATTTGCTTTTCTGTTATTCAAATAATGTTTTTGTATTTGCTTTTGTATTCAGAAAGGTTTTTCAATTCCCTGGCTGAACTCCATTTAGTCCCATTATTTGGTGAACAAGAATATTACTGTGAGAACAATCTCACCTCAACACCAATTCCTTATGCATGTTAATGACATCTCAGTTATTTGAATTAGGTGTTGATTTGCAAACCAAATCCAGCACATTACACTGCTGCTTAAGTAATAAACACTAGGAATGCTATTTGTAGTATTGGTGTCTCCCTCTGCCCACCTACACATATTATAGGCTGGCAACAAATTACTATTGCCCATGCAGACATCTTTAGAAGGGATACTTAGTGAAACAGAATTCTTGATTCTTTGTGAAATACCTTGACCCGAGTTTGAGCAATTCTTAGTGTAACAGCTTTCAGAAGGATACTTCTCCCTCTCTCATGCCATGAGCTGAACTCTGTATATTCTTATGACTGTCCTGGGGGTAAATTCACCAATGATCTAAACGAGGCATGACTGCTGGTAGTTGACAAGATTACCACTTTCCCTTGACTGCCTTATCTTTGAGGCTGAGAGGTCCTACTTTTAAGGTAAAACTCCACTGCCATAACAATAGAAGCTTTCACTTTGATCCTTTGATCTAAGAATAAACCCTTTCCTTGCTGGCCTATGCAAACAATGTTTCAATATTTTCCCTCTCCTTTCTGGTATCTGTCTGATATTTTTAACATTACAAAGTCATAATACTGATTTGCATTCCAGGTAATTAAACACAATTCAGGAGATACAATGGGTTACTTTACTTCAATAAGATCCAAAGTGAGAAGTTCAATAGGATTATACACTCGCAAAAGGACATAATTTAGTTACAATTTTTTAAAAAACTTTAGGACTACCCAGCAGCTGCTTTTCTGTTGTTGAAACAAGCTAATACAATATTGATAACAAAAAAACCTTGTGTAAACAGACATATTTTATAGTCATAGATTTGGAAATGTACAGGGCAGGAAATGACCCTTCAGCCCAACTTGTCCATGCTGACCATGATACCTATCTACGCTAATCCCATTTGCCCACATTAGGCCCGTATTCCTCTGCATCTTTCCTATCCTTGTCCAAATGTCTCTTCATTGTTGTAATTGTACCTTCGTTTATCATTTCCTCTGCCAGATCATTCGATATAACCACCACCCTCTGTGTGAAAACTTGCCCCTCAGATCTCAGAGCTGAATAATTATCATGCATGTGAAATGTGAGCATATTCCTCTCCTATTGCTCCTACACTGTGATTCTCATGGCTGAGGCAGCCTTTCTAGAAGAAGAGGATGTAGGTATTGTTGGGCAATGATCTAGACCAGTTCTGGTTTAGGTGCAGGCCATCCCCTGGTTATGAATGCCTGACTTATGGACAACCCCACATACGAGCGAACTCCCATAATATTATTAAAGTCAGAAGTCCAATGAACGTGCATACAGTACCTTTGTTCCTACCAATGACAGAACTAGTTTCCCCACCTACCTACCTTCCCCCTCTCACCTGGATTCACCTATCAACCGCCAGCTTGTGCTCCTCCCCCTCCCCCCACCTTTTAATTCTGGCTTCTGCCCTCTTTCTTTCCAGTCCTGATGAAGGGTCTCAGCCTGAAACATCGACTGTTCATTTCCATCCATAGATGCTGCCTGACCTGCTGAGTTCCTCCAGAATTTTGTGTGTGTTGCTCCAGATTTCCAGCATCTGCAGTCTCTCTTGTGCCTCTAGTTTCGTGATTGTTCTTTCTGATCAGTCTTTTGTGAATTTGATGCCATTCTGTGGAGGTATGGTTACCATATCGAGTGATTTCTGTGTATTTTCCAACATACAGACACAATCAACTTATGGATATCTGTAAAAATGGAACCTTTTTTTACCTAGGGATGGCCTGTATATTGGGTTCAAATCCCATTGTCTCACTGTGAGCAGCTAAAGTCCAGTCAAGCTGGCTGGTTGGAACAGAAAGAGCAGGGCCTGTGCTGTGGTGATCAGGTCACCAGTGCTTTCATTATGAAAGGACATCTGACTCCCACTCCACAAAGGCTCTGCCAATCCCCCAGAATTTGTTGGGGAATGGTTTGCTGCAGCACTGTGATGCTACAAAGACCCCTCTGAATAATTGTAGGCAGCAGTACGCATAAAGACTGGGTCTGCAGGTGTCAGAAATGATGGGCTCCAGGCTTAGGGAAAAGCATATCTCCCCCAGTGCTTCTTTATACTTCATGTCGGTTTTCAGTAGGGCTGCTAATGACCCAAACATATTGTTTTACATGCCCACCAACTTCATCCAAATAGCCTTCTGAAGCCCTCGTCTGAATCTTCTGTTGCACAACTCACATGCGACCTTGCCTTCTGGGGAATAGCCACCTAGACTTTCTCCCCACTGTGGCTAAACACACTCCTGCCTCAGGGCATAAAGTGAGCACATCATTCATCTTATCTAACCTCTACAGAATGGTGGCTGCGAGTGTCAGATCAGGTGGGTCGGGTATGCCTCCTCCGTCACTGCCCTCTTACTCGACAATCACAACCTGCCCAGTTGTAGTTTCTGGACAATCTGAAAAAAAGAATGTCACAAAGCTGAGGTCGGGGAGAGGGTTAGGTCCAAGTTAGAGGGGAAGTGCATACATCATCTGCAGCTTGCTAATCAGAAGAGATTTTGGAAAATGAAAGAAGTGGAATATAGGAAGAAGAATTAGTATTGATCTCTGTGTAGTTGCTGGCTACATCCTCAATGGAAGATGCATTTATTATTGTCAACAATTTTCACCAGATCACTGAGCTGATGGACATATTTTTGTCTTCTCCAGGTCTTTTGCTGCTTAAGAGTCCAACTGCCAAATTGGGTTAATTACAACATTGTGTTTAGGTAGCATGCTTGCCATAGGAAAATAGCTGACAGCATGTAGAAGCTATGAGATAAGGTTCTGTGATTGGACCGAAGTAGCAGTAGGTTCATAAGGATGCAGTAAAAGATATAGTTCATAAAGATATCTTCACTAACCTTGACCAAGCACATGAGGTCATTAGACTTCTTGTGACACTGCATTCTCATCTTTGGCTTTCACACCTGTTTGACAGAAGTCTTGATTGATAGAGATCATTGTCAGGAGAACTGTGAGGGTTCAAGTTCAAGTTTATTGTTGTCATAAGCATACACACACAAGGTATAAATGCCATGAAAATTAGCTTCTTGCAGCAGCAGCACAGTACATTGCAAGATGAGGACAAACATAAATTAACATAAACTTAAATTAAGAAATATTATAAATAATTTACATATGTGCAAAATAAACAACAAAATAAACATAACAACATGAGTGCAAGATTCAAGAACCTGATGACAGTGGGTAAGAATCTATTGTTGAACCTTGAGGTGTGCGTCTTCAGGCTCCTGTACCTTCTGCCTGATGGTAGCATCAAGAAGGGGGCATGGCCCAGAAGTTTGTCAGAGTCTTCAATGACATGCCAAATATCCTTAAACTTCCAAGAAATTAGAGGTGCTGCTGTGCCTTCTTCATGGTTGTATCTACGTGCTGGGCACAGGACTGGTGTACTAAATGGAGCAGGATGTAAGGCTCGTGGTGCAATTGTTGAAAGACGGGATTTGACGATGTTTTCACTCACCTTGGCCAATCACATGAGGTCATTAGACTTTCGGTGACACTGCATCCACATCTATGGGTTTCATACCTGACGTTGAGCTCGAGTGCGATCTTCTGCTACAACTATTTGACAAAGCTTACAGATTCCCAAAGGATGGAGGTCCCTTATCTCTCTACCAAGGTAGTCAGAGACTAATCTGAAATTCTGTGTTTCTGTTTCCTCCCAACCTTCTTGCTGGCTTGCTCCAAAATTCCAAAACTTGTCAATTGACTTCCATCACCAATTGGAGGCAATAAGAACCTTCCACTTCAGAGATGCAGACAGGGGTTCAATAAGTGGTAAGATGTTTCAACTGGTGTAAGCCACTCACAAAACTAGACCATCTGGATAATTGCAAAGATAAACAATGTTGTTTGCAATAACTGCCGTTTATGTCAACATAATGAAGTAGGAGCACTAACCTTACATGTGCGTTTCACTGGATGAAAGAGACTCAAGGTTAGAATGCATTAAGATCCCAATAACAATTTTCCAGCACCATCTACTGCTGCCCCTTTAATTCCAGGGATATAGAATCTAATTCTTTCACATAAATATTTCATAACATAATGAAATAGAAATTCATTCTCTGCTGAATGTTATAATGTGCACAGGTTGAACTTTGCTTCTGAAATTAGGTTAATTTTATTTCAGAATGGAGCTCAATGCTAATATTTAACTACATTGTCCATTTTGTGCACACATCTGAGGATAAGTCTCTCCCCACTGGATTGTAAAATAATAAAAGTAATAAAAAATAGTTTGGTCTGTATTTTATCCATACTATTTTAGCTTCCACTTTAATCTTGTGTGCTTGCTCTAATTTTCATGCAGCCTTCCAGAAAACATTTCATGTATTGGTGAAAAATTGTGCTCTTTTTTTACCTGAGTTACTGGCTGTGAGAATTCTTTAATCTGATTGGCTACTCCGCTAGCCTGAGGACATTGTAACTGCTAGATGCCAGGGTTCCTCAGAATTTATGCCTGATAGCAACTGAGATCCAGTAAAGGGGAAGTCCATGCTTTGTCAGAGATAACACAGAGTTCACGCTCTGCTTCACTACTGATCACAAATTCCAGACCACTGTATTTAATGGCCTCAGAATTTCCCAAAATAATTAACAGCCAAAAACTGAAAGTTGAAATACTATGTTTTGTCAACAAATTCAATAGCCTATTTTCATACATTGAAGCACCATAAATATCTTACAAAATACACAACTATAAAATCTGTTTTGATTGAGTTCATTGAGAGAGAAATGTTGGTTAGGATATCAGGAGAATCCAAGCACTTATTCAAATTAAAGCCATTGAATATTTTCTATGTAGTTTTACAACCTGACTGAAACAGATTTATTGACCAGTGTTTTCCAGTGAAATCTCAGCAATCTTGTCTATAAATGTTTGCATTTCTGCACATAAACATGTGGAAGTTTAGAATCAGAGCCTCAACCTGAAACAATGACAATCATTTCTAGTTAAGGACACATGTAAAAATGTTAGAGGAGGTTGAGTATGAGATCAGAAAACATTGAATTGAATGGGGATCAAGCTCGAGCAGCTGAACAAGCTGCTCCTATTCTCATTTCCAATATAATACACAAACTTTGCTAAAACATTGTTGGTAATGGTGCTAGCACATAATCAGGTTCCCCAAGTAAGATTGTGAAATTGGCTGCAAATAAATGTGCAACAGCGTTAGTGTGGTTTCCACAAACAGATTTGTTAAATTTTGGCCAGTGTGGGTCCCAGCAGGAATTTACCCAATTTATCCCAGCTGATGCAACTTTATTAGTAATCAGAAAGGGCATCGTTCTTAAAGAAAGAATCACCATGACAACCTTAAACTGCCGTGATGAAGAAGAGGAAGGCTGGAGGAGGCACAGAAAGACTATTTGAATTCTTGTTGAGAAACATTGAAGTGATGGCAAATAAGGAACAATTCAGGAGGGAGAATCTATGTACAATGGATCAATGTTGGAAAAGGTATCATAATCTCACTAGATATGTCAATATAACTCAATGCACTAGAATTTCTGGTCTTTAATGCTGACTTTTACTTAGACATGCATACACACACACCCCTCCCATCCCTATCCCCTATACTGCTCAATAAGCCTCAAACATCAATAAGGTTTATTAATATACTACATGAAGGTTGTCTGTTTCATATTGTCCACAGAAGCAGAAACTACCAGGAAAAGAACAGGAGGACACCCACTTCAGTGCAGCACCTTACCAGGCAGGAGAGAAGAGTCCTCATCCTCATGTGCAGAGAGACTTCTAAGGTACCCATTAAGTGAGTTCCTCTATACTGAAGTTCTCCAAAAAACATACTTTGTTCATTTGAGCATTGTCTGAGTACAATTTCCAGTGAGTTTTGGAGCTGCCTTGTGAAGTTTCCTGTTGTATGTCAAGTAGTCATTCAAATAGTGTCTGAATGTAGATTTTAAAGCATTGAGCTCATTGTTTTTTTATGACTGCCAAACAATAATGTTTCTGAAACTGGGAGTTGCAATTTATGTCAGAATGGTTCAAATATGTGTTGCATGACAATTGATGTCATAAGGTTTGTATGAAACACTGGGGAAAACATCTGATGTGGTAGAAAGGACCTTAACTGAAAGTGACCAGTCTCATTTTGCATTGGCATAATTTTACCCAAAAATGACCACAAACATCATTTACAGTATTAAAGATCACATTGATTTTGGATTGTATGGAACACGAACAAAAACGGTGCTCTGAGATCCACTTTCTGGGCAATGGAATGTGATTTCTTAAATGACACATGAAGTGATTCAAAAAGTTCAGTATATTTATGAAACTACATCCTGTGAAAAATTACTTTTATTGGAAGATATTTTCTTCAGCATGGATGGCTATTTAAACCTTACTTTGCAAACTTCAACAGCTCTCGAATTCAAACACACCCTAGGATCCTTCATCCCCTTTACTTTCCTCTGAGCCTCACTTTCCCCCAATCCCATTCTTTCCATCTTTTCACTCTTCATTCTGATCTTCCCTTCTCTGATCCTGAACAATCAGTTCTGTCAGTTCTCAGCTTCATCCCCCATATCCTCATCTTAAATAATTCCTGGCCCCACACCACGTTGTCCTCTTCTTCCATGCCTATTTCTTTGGCTACGAATCTTCTTCCCAGAATGTGAACCCTTTATACCCATCCTCAAAATTCTCACTCATCTTGGACCCCACCCTTTTGACTGTTATCCTCTTTGGATCAATTCTCACAAACTAACCGTGTGATATTGGCCTGATCTATCCTTTTCTGCACCATACTGCTCACTACACACCAACACCAAAAAAAATGTTCTAAAGGAAGGCCAGTAATCTCAATTGCTCAGATTGATTATCTCTCAATGGATGCTGCCTGGCCTGCTGAATAATTGAACATTCCCAGCACCGTGTTTTCTATTTCAGATTTCTAATATATACATTTTCCTTTTGCATTTTGATGAAACCTTGCAAGAACCAAGCATTGTTGTTACTTTGATCTTGTTCTCTTGTTCTTACTTCCCTCTCAAAATCAAGCCAACATTTCCAACTCTTATTTCTATCGGGATACCATCAATTTTGTGCCTTCTTCATATATATCCTACTTAAAAATAATATGTTATGGATTCTAGAATTCTGAAACAAAAACGGAAGATGCAAGAAATACTCAACTGGCCATTCAGTGCTCTGTGGAGAGGGAAACAGAGTTACTGTTTCTGGCTGATGACTGTTTATTAAACCTATTTAACCAATGATCCATTCCTTCCCTTTTAACATATTTTGCCCAGACAAGTATAGTACTGAATTTCATAACTCAAAATATCATTATTTTAGCCTTGTGGCTTCTATAGAAATATTAATATCATTCATACTAATCCTAATATAATCCACATACTCCTCTTCTCATGATTTATAATCGTCGTGGCTGTCCCTCGAGGTAGAGGATGATAATCTTTGTTCCGTTGCCCACAGAGCGAAGACACCTGTGCGTGTGTTTGTTTAACGTGTACTTGATGTTGTACTGCAAAAAGCACACAATACTTCACAAATCAACCAATTCATTCCAATGGCATGGAAACCACGACGATTGGAGCTGATGGATTTGTTGCAGCCTTCACAGCCGTTGAGTTTGAAATAACTTCATCTGCCTGTTCCACCATTGAGATCTTGGTTGGATTGTTCTTTGTCAGGGATCTCACCATCGACCTTACCGCCATGGGTGACCCTACCAGGAGCATAGCTCCAGACGGCATCGCTCTTGGGATATCAGGACCATACAAGTTTCTCCACCACGACAAGGTGACAATCCACGGAGAAATGATTTACAATATTTATAGAATGACATGCGTTATTGTTAGTAATTGGAAAACTGCATAATTTACCACCATTTCTCTGTGTAATCTCTATCTATACATCTAATTACAATTTGTCTCCCAATCACTCCTGGTATTTTACTTTGTGCAAAATAAAATTCTAGGAGTTATGTTGCATCTGTCAATACCTAAGGTTGCAAAGTGCTGGGTAGGAAGAGTATATAGATTTCCCCAAAATAATTCTAAGGGGCTTAACACTCATCTAAAATAACTTCTTTAAGGTTGGTTTGTTCTTTAGCAGACAGTACCATTGAGAGGTGCTGTCAGGATCGCCTGCAGCAAAGATGATAATTAACTTATCCAAATGTGGAGCTGATAGCAACACATTTGTTCTGCCTTTCACTACATTCAAGGAGTACGAGGTGTTTCCACTACAGTTATTCAGATCCTTTTTACCATACATAACTCTCCCTTACCATGTCACTAACCAAATGTCCACCAATGATCTGAGGTCCAATCTCTACCTTTTGCTTGATTGTGAACCCTTCAGACCAATCTTTAACTTACAGCCTGATCCCTCATACTCAGGACCATTCTGCAAACCCCACTGTGCAATTTATCTCACCCTGGCTCATCATCTCCCTCTCTCCTCTGATTGCTGCTCTCACTGAAACCCTCTCCACTTACTCTGCCCTGCTCCTCAATCTAGCCCTCAGTTATCTGCAGGACACAGGCTGGTCTGCAATCTTTTCTCAGTAGGTGTGCCTTTAGCAGCAGTACGGCTTGAAGTTAATTAGGTTTGATGTCCAATTTTGGAAGATTTCCGACCTCATCAGTCAAGAACAGAGATTACACACTGTGCACTTGCATACCCACACATAAATTTCTATCTCAAGTATGTGTTAATCTGATTGCAGCACTATTTGTTATTTATGCATAAAAGACATTCATTTATTGCCCTTATAATATTTTATTATTGCATTTCCATTTGCATGGCAAACTAAAACATACTTAATAACCTTTTAGATGAAGCAGTGGAGGCATGATTTGGATGGCTGGCATGCAGTGCTGCAATCACTATTTCAGAGTATGCACTGAAGTGACTCACACATGCAGAAAATGTCATTGAAAGAGAAGGGAGAAGTGTGGTTTGTGAAAAACACCCCATGTCTGAGAATGGAGAAATTTAGTTTATCCTTTCCTCAAATTAGGTGCCACACATATATTAACCTATCTCAATTAACAATGAAATAGAACCCATATATTGTTGTACATTGGAAGGGTCCTCATAAATCACTGAACAAATGATTTTTTTTCCTGAAGGTGCTTGTACATTCTTACAGACATGTTATTTATTGATAGCAAGAAGCACTGTTGCATCCCTAACAGTAAGAAATTGCATGTTGCTTACTGATTTCTTAAGGACTAGCAGGTAAACTCTCAACTTTAATCAGAGGAAAGAAAGAAAACACTAATCTGTTTGTGCCAGTAAAGCATTCATCTCTGTACTTGATTAAAATATTTTAAAATTTGAATTGCCAATTTGAAAGATATGGAAACTTATTAGCAAGAATATTGAAGAACTTTCCAGCTACATTTTCAAATGAAGAACCCTTCTTGTACATTGATATTGGAACACAGGGCAGCGACTCTTCAATATTGTAGTAATAATAGAATGCAAGACTGGATTTTGACCTGGTGTGTTTAAAATCTATCCACACAGCATTGAAAGACTGGGTATGTGGTTAAGAGTTACAATCATATCATTTTACTATTATCTCGCCACTGTTTTTTAATTGTACAATGTCAAAATACAACTGTATTTCAAAATACAGGGTCATCTGATTAAATATTGTACCAAAATAACAACCCATTAATGTAAGTGGGCAATTATTAAATTGTGCTTTGTAGAAATCTATAACTATTTTGTGTATATGGAGAGTATGAAATCTTCCTATTTTAATGCTGTTTTATTTTCATCCAGATATTTTGTGCTTCTAAAATCCCAGCTTGTTGACTGGCTGCCAGGATTCTGAGCCTGTTACTACATGGCAAGCAACAAAAGCTCCGTGGCACCTCTCCAAATACTCCTACTTTATTGTCCAAAAGTTTCCAGATAAAGGGAATTGACCTTTCCGAATCCCAAGATTGAGAGTAGGAACTTGTGGCATGGTAAATCAAATTGTGTACTTTCACTACTACTCTTCTACCTGCTTCGTTTGATCTTGACACCATACTAAATACAAAGCTGAAGTAACTTCATTTTAAGTAACTTCTCTTGCGATTATGTTATCCATAAACTGAGAAGCAATGGCTCCCTGTCCCTATGTTACAAGGAATGTAGTTTTTTGGGGGTATAAAACCTTAAAAATACATAATCCTGATGCAAAGCACAATGTCAGTTTTTATCATGACTGAACATTCAATATTACTATTGCATTATATGGCAAATAGATAAAATGAATCTGTTTGAGACATTAAAAATAAAATACATTAACATATGTAGATTTATAGTGAAGGGGCTGATATTCCCTTAATCAGCACACTCTAGTAATTCAAAAATACATTTTCCACTACAGATAATAATTGATTTGAGAATTAACTAATGTCAAAACAGAAATAAACAATCAGTTGGAAAATTCTCTGTTCAACCAGACTGGTACAAAACAGTTAGAGACTGAAGTACAGTCAGTGGTTGTAAGGACAACAAAATTGAAAACAAAGGCAGGAGGGTGTTACACAGGTTTCAGCCGGTGAAATTGGTTATGAATCCTACACCTTCTAAGCAATTGATAGTCTAAGAATTGCTATTAGGTGATAATATCATAAGCAAGAGATGTGTTTATCCTCAATTTTTAATGTAAATATTAATCAATTAAACTTGAATGGATAATGCCCCTAATTTTAACTGGCTTTCCATTCATGATCCCTCGCTTTGAAAGGCTTTACCTCCTCCCAATTCTGGACCTAGCTTTTCACAACACAGCTCCACTGCTCCAATTAACCAGCATGGACCATCCCACCTGGTGCCCTGTTTCTGACCTCCTGCTGTCTGTCTGTGCTCTTGCCTTTCAGTCAGTTTGCTTTTGCACAGCAGATTGCAGTAATTACTTTAAGTGCAACTCTGTCATTCATGCTTGAACAACGCCCCTTAGTCCCTGGGCTTGCAGTGGCTTTGCGTGGTTCTTTGTCCTCTACATTCTCCTGACCTCTTCATTAATGTTAGATCTAAAATTTATTTTAAAATATCATATTGAGGAATGTCATGCATTACAATGCAAGAAGTAATTTCTAGGTTACCTAAAGTACACAGTTTGTTAGTAATTATATGAGACTATATTCAACTTATTCATCAAAAAATTGATATTCTACAGTTGCAGAAGACTTCACTTTTCACATTGTGCTGTTTGTATTCTTCAAGTTCTGGATCACTCTCCCTTTTGTTGGTTAGTAACCATTTATTTTGGATACAATTGACAATAACAAAAGTACTGCTGCAGTTAAGACTGCTTTGTCAGCCTCAAATTGGAGGAAAAGTCTTTGGGGGATTTTGCTTTTCTGCTGCAGACCTGTTAATGAAGTCCAGTTGGTTGCAGAATTGCCTCCACTACTACTTACATCTGCACTTAAGTATTCAGTTGTGTCCCTGCCCTTGGTTTCAATTTGGAGTGGAAATATAATAATGCTGGAAATACTGTAGAAGGAGCAGTGAAGCAACTAAATGAATATCTGCATAGCTGCAGAACTGAAGGACTGAAAGGCAGCATCGGTTCACACACCCAGGTGGGCCAGGTAACCGTGACAGCACATCCTTAACCTTAGATACAAATATGTGCATACCAAGAAGAACAACACTTGGAATTCCCTGATGGTTGTCAGCATCGGCCACTTCAAATCAACACAGAAGTTTGAGTTTACAGAACAACTCACAGACGATTCGATGTTGAGATTTCCGTCAAGGTACCAAAAGAAAAAGAGTTCTCTGAAATCTTGTTTCTCAATAGTGCAGGTTTTTATTAATTGTGCACTTGCTATCAAAAATTCAAATGTCTTGGGGGAAAGGGTTGTATTACTTCTGTGTATTTAGGCCTGTTTTAGGTTTGCTGCCCATATGATACCCAAATTTATTTTCCCTTCAATTCATTTCAACAAGGTTGTAACTAGATGGGATAAATAATGTTCAGCTATTTCAATATAGCCAGTTCCACATCGCCCATAACTAAAATTCCTCGCTGTCAATGTTCATCATCCAGGTAAGTAACCGACAACCAACAAATCACATCAGGTAAAGATGGCAGATTTGTAAATCAAATGTTTTTCTGACAATCTGGTAGCTTTATGGTTTTATTTCTGAGATTATTTTTTTTAAATTCCAGATTTATTTAATTACTTGGGTTTAAATTCTCCAGACCTCTGTACTGACCACCTCTGACAATAGTCCACAGGATTCTAAGCAGTATTCTTCAACCCTAGGCACACAACTAGATCAGAGATTGAAGAAATCTTGTGTCAGCTTCCTGCCTTACTTAGGCCACATCAACATAAAACAAAAGTGCAGATACTGGAAATCTGAAACAAAGCCAAAAAATGCTACTGTTGCCAATTAAATACAGCACATGATTAAAACACACCAGACAATGACTTTGCCTAATATCTATACTTCTTTATAGAACATACACAGTACAGTACAGGCCCTTTGGCCCACAATGTTATGCCGACATTTTATCCTTCTCTAAGAACTATCTAACCCTTCCTTCCCACATAGCCCCCTATTTTTCTATCATTCATGTGTCTATCTAAGAATCTCTTAAATGTCCCCAATGTATTTGCCCCCACAACCTCTTCAGGCAGTGCGTTCCACGCACCCACCACTCTGTGTAAAAAAACTTACCCCTGCCATCCCCTTTATACCTTCCTCCAATCACCTTAAAATTATGTCCCCTCGTGTTAGCCATTGTCGCACTGGCAAAAGTCCCTGATCACAAATTAGTTCAAACAACATGACGTAGTTCAAACAAGTTCTTAACTCTTTAGTTTCACAATCTTAAAACACATTAAGTCTTAAGTTACACCACTCTTCAGTTACTTTCACAACTTCCAAAATCTACTACTTGTATTTAGATATGCCCCACTCTAGTTGAGCCTGGCAAGTTCTTCTCTGAGTGCCTGACTCAGAGCTGCCTCCTTCAGTAGTTGGCTTCCAGAGTCACTGCTACTGGTTATCTCATAAGGCACTTTTTTTATACATTTCTTTGTATATCTTACAGACAAGTCCAGTCCTTATCCATACAAGTATTTGCTTCTTTAACCCCTTCAAGTTTTTGCTGGCACCGTTCCACAATTACCTCAACCATTGGTTCTTTAAATATAAGAGTGTCTGTTTGCGGTTTTGCAATTTATCAGACTGTTCCTTTCACAAGATGTCAGTTCCCATAACATCCTGACCTGCTTGTTCCCTTCACAGATCAGTGGGATAGTTCACAGGGCTGCAAAATTGTCTCAGCTACGTTCTCACATTGATACTTAGCAGGTGTCAATTACATTGCCTTTTTTTTACTGTGCTTCTTTGTTCTTGGTTCCCTGCAGCTCCTTCCAGCCAGCAGAGTGTCCTCCCGGAGCCTGATGGGACACTTCTCATCTCCCTCTGGCTGCTACACTATAAAGACTCAACAGGCCAGGCAGCATGCATAGAAAGAGGAACAGAGTCAATGCCTCACATGCACAATCCTTCACGATTCGCTGGTCCACTCTTCAGTCCCCAACAAGCATTCCCGTCTTATGAGTTATATCAAGCCTATGCTTCATCTCAGCCAAAGAATCACATGATGCCATCCTCCCCTGAGTTAACCTTCACGTCCATGACAGTAGTGTAGTGGTTAGCATAACGTTATTACAGCGCCAGCAACCCGGGTTCAATTCTGGCCACTGTCTGTAAGGAGTTTGTACGTTCTCCCCGTTGGTCTGCGTGGGTTTCCTCTGGGTGCTCTGGTTTCCTCCACATTCCGAAAGGTGTACGGGTTAGGAAGTTGTGGGCATGCTACATTGGTGCCGGAAGTGTGGCGACACTTGTGGGCTGCCTCCAGAACACTCGACGCAAAAGATGCATTCAACTGTGTGTTTCGATATACATGTGACTAATAAAGAAATCTTATCTTATATTTTTCAGCTGTACTGTGGTCTTTATTGGAAGAGTTCTCTAAGCGCTGGGTCACTTCCCAGTAGTCAGTGCAGCATTGATGCAGTAGCTGGGAGATCTTCATTCAGCTCCCACACAGTTCCTGTCTCAATATATGATTCTTTGTATAAAAGACCATAGTGCTATGTTGAAGGTATTTTTGCCAAATTTCACATTTTTTCAAGTGACCCTATTGATCAAATAGCATTGCACACAACCCATGGTACAGAGACCAAGCTACTGGATCAGCAGCCAGAATGGTGGACCATCAGTCCAGAGAGAGGAGTTCAGCTTCCACTATGGCAGCTATCTGTGGGCAGGAACTTGGTCAAGAAGTTTGGGACTTCAACATTCAAGTGAAATTGCCTACACTTCATACTAAGTTCAGACCCTTTGTAAACTTCAGTTCAGTGCCTCCCTATCCATTCATCCCAATCATAACATAGAAGGAGTCCAATTGTTCCAGTGAATCTGTGCCAGAAGAAAGCAAAGAAGGGGTTGAGTGGTTTGGGAGGGGAGAGGACTAAAGGACAGTGAGGGACATAAGGACTCAGGCAAAATGGGCTGGAAGCTGCTGAGTGGACTGAAGTATAGTGAAGGGGGCACAAAATGTTAATGAAAGTGCTAGCAGCAGATAAAGAGGGCAAGGTGGAGAGGCATATTTTGTTGAACCTGATCCACTGAAACATTTTCATAGTTTTGTTCGGGTATCAATTGTTGATTTGGCCCACTGTGCTTGCAGACCTCTAAGAACTTGGAGGCAATACTATCAGCACTAATAACTCAAGAAGCACCCAATTCTAGTTCAAGCAATATGGTTGAATGTCTCTCTTTAATGGTCTGCCTTGATGGGTCAGTGGCTGAGTTTGTAGTTTATTATAGAACTGCATGATGGAAAAAGTAACAGCAAAGGGAGGAAATATGTACTCCTGAGGCAGGTGACTTCAAGTGTTTGGTTTTGCTGAAATAAAAAGAAAAGAATTGTACTTCTTTAGGCCCTTCATGACCTCAGGATGTCAAAAATCATTTTATTGCAAATGATGTACTTTTGAAATACAGTCACTGTTATATAATGTAATACATAGAGAAGATGAAAACAAATTGTTTTGCAAAGTCGGTTAACTAAACATCAGTATTTTTCAAGGAATATAATTAAACATTTCTCTTACAAAATTAATCTGTCAGTTTGTAACATGCATGTTCCATTGATTGACAATTTACTTTCCCTTATTTCAGTCCTATGTTTCATGTGACAGAAATACAACGTAAGACTCATTAATAAATGTTGTGAAAACTTCATGTCCTAGCACTGAGAGCTCAGGGACACTGCTTGTCATATTGCATCAAGCAGAAGATTTAACTGGCCCTGGCTCTCTGATTCTAACTTCTGAATTATTAGCAGCTGACATCACAAAGATGTCTATTTCCATTGTGGTCATACCTTCAACTAAAATGCATAACTCATGGTAAACCAAGATGGATCAAATGTTGACTGAAAGTCCTTTCCCAAGATGCTGTGCCGACCCCTGTGTCTGTGCTGTGCTAAACTTTTCAAACAGGCTATCAGCTGCAATCAAAACCCCAAACTACTTTGTTATATAAATGTAAACCCCAGCTATGTGACAATGTTACCAAAGTAATAAGTTTTTAAACAAGATGGTGCTGGTGTGGTTAGGTCTCTGTCCTCAGTCAGCACTTATAAGTGTAAAGATCAAGGAAAAATTTGTTCACAAGTTTTTGTAAGTACAGTTGACTCTATCAGAGGAAGAGGCCATTGAGATCAATATCAAGTGTTATCTGCGAGGTAAAAACATAATGACCGTTCCCTCGGAACCTAACTCATAATTGCTCAAACCTTTCCTTCTGTTTGTGCCACAGCTGAATGTTAGTTGAATGGAATTCCTTGTGGTTGTTTGATTAATCCTGATTTATTTGGCTCTAGGCGGATTACCAGTGAGTGGACTCGATGACACCCTGTGCTAATGGAAGCCAGGCTGATCACCCACCCATTTTGACAGGCGTAATTATTGTGATTTTGGATGAACCACATGGATGTAATAGGTAACAGATGTAACTCAGCACAACAATGAACTCAAAGTACATCAAGTTTTTTTTAATATACTCTTTAAGCACATAGATAACAGCAGGTGATTATATACAATTTCAGAAGTTGAATTACATGGTTGAGTTCAATATTTCTGGGTGTGTATAAGTGGTTCAATAGAATTACATATTCACAATGGGAGCACACCTGAACTGACCAGACCAACACTGAATATTCAAACATCCTTGTAGGAAAACCAGACACCTATATCAGACTTCTTTTACTATTGATTTGACCTACTGGATATTTGAGTAATCCAAATATTGATTGACATATGTGGCCATGATCATTTATTAAATGGCAAAATAGCCAGCCTGGACCCTTAATCCTGGAGGTTTCAATGAACTCAAGTTAACATGGCCATTTAACTATGTGTTCCCCTGTAGGTTTTACAGTCATCCAAAGCTCAGGATGGCCCACACCTAATGCTTGGTTTCAGTGGCCTTACAGTATTGATGGATGTCATATTATTTTACAAAGAATTTTTATCCACATGCCTGGCAGAAGAATATTGTGCCAGGTTCCAAAGTATCTCTCATAAGAAGCCTCCTAATGTGAGCTGGTACCTTCCTTTCTTCACAAACACTGGTGTTTATTCATGCAGCTGTTCTTGTGACTTCAAAGGTTGGGTAAAGTGCAGTAGCCATTTTGGAGTGGCCATTGTGTGAGTGGACCAGTGTAAGATTGGGAATCTGAGGCTTTGGCTCAAGACGCTTCGGCAAGGAGGCACAGGTGAGTAGCAGGTAAGAACAGGTAAGGTTTTTATTATGGTAGTTAAATAAAAAAGGCACCAACTTACAACAAATTAAATAAAGTTGGGGTGCAGGATCAGGTGATGTGTTGTAGCTGCATGTTGTGGGAGCTGGTGGACCCCATTGTGTTTCCTGGTGACCACATCTGCAGCAAGTGTTGGTTGCTTGAGGAACTCAGGCTCAAAGTTGTTGACCTGGAATCTGAGCTTCAAACACTGCGATGCATCAGGGAGGAGGAGAGTTACCTGGATGCTGTGTTTCAGGAGGCAGTCACAACCATTAGATTAACTACTTCAAATTCAGTCTGTGGTCAGGGACAAGAGGATGCAACTGTGAATGAGGCAGGTAGGGGGATCCAGGAGGTAGTGCTGGAGGAGCCTCAGCCCTTGAGATTGTCCAACAGGTCTGAGATTCTTGCTCCCTGTCTGGATGAGAGTGGGGGCTGTAGGAAGGATGAGCAACTGAACCATGGCACTGTGGTTCAGGGAGCCATTCAAGAGGGGGGAGAGAAGGGAAATGTAGTTGTAATTGGGGATAGTATAGCTAGGGGAATAGACACAATTCTTTGTCACAGGGATCGGGAGTCGTGAAGGCTGTGTTGCTTGCCCGGTACCCAGATTTGGGACATCTCATCTGACCTGCAGAGGAATTTGGAAATGGGAGATCCAGTTGTCGTGGGCCCATATAGGTACCAATGACGTAGGTAGAACAAGGAAAGAGGTTCTGCTGAGGGAATTTGAGCAGCTAGGGACTAAATTAAAAAGCAGGACCAAAAAAGTAATAATCTCCGGATTGCTACCTGAGCCATGTGCAAATTGGCACAGGGTCAATAAGATCAGAGTTAAATGTGTGGCTCAAAGATTGGTGTGGGAGAAGTGGGTTTGAATTCATGGGACATTGGCACCAGTATTGGGGAAGGAGGGAGCTGTTCCGATGGGACGGGCTATACCTGAACCATGTTGGGGCCAAGGTCCTGGCAAATCACATAACTAAGGCTGTAGATAGGGCTTTAAACTTATTAGTAGGGGGGTGGATTCAAAAGATTGGAAAAGTATGGATAAATTAAAAGGGAAGGAGAGTGCAGGAGAGGTTACTGAAGTCCCCAGAATAAAGAATGAGACAGAAAGTTTAGAAAGGGAAAAGAATTTAATTTCAGGCAACATGGAGACAAATTTGAGAAGAAGCATGGTGAATAGAGGACTGAAGGTCTTACATTTGAATGCACACAGTATACGAAATAAGGCAGATGAGCTTATAGCTCAGTTAGAAAGTGGCAGGTATGGTGTTATGGGCATCACAGAGTCATGGTTTAAAGAAGATCACAGCTGGGAGCTAAACATCGAAGGATACACATCCTATTGAAAAGACAGGCAGGTGGGCAGAAGGGGTCAGGTGGCTCTGTTGGCAAAAAATGAAATCAAATCCTTAGCAAGAAATGATGTACGATCAAAAGATGTAGGATCCTTGTGGGTAGAGTTAAGAAACTGTAAGGGTAAAAAGACCCTGTTGGGGGTTATATACAAGCATCCAAATAGTAGCCAAGCTGTGGGGTACAAATTACAACAGGAGATAGAAAAGGCATGTAAAAAGGGCAATGTTACGGTGGTCATGGGGGATTTCAATATGCAAGTAGATTGGGAAAATCTGGTTGGTACTGTATGCCAAAATAAGGAATTTTAGAGCAGCTTGTGATTGAGTCCACCTGGGAAAAGGCAATTATGGATTTGGTGCTGTGCAATGAACCAGATCTGATTAGGGACCTTAAGGTAAAGGATTCCTTAGGAGGCAGTGATCATAATATGATAAATTTCATGCAGCTGTTTAAGAGGGAGAAGCTAAAATCGGATGTATTGGTATTACAATTGAGTACTGGTAACTACAGAGGCAAAAGAGAGGAGCTGACCAAAGATGATTGGAAGTGGACACTAGCAGGGATGATGGTAGAGCAGTAATGGCAGGAGTTTCTGGGAGTAATTCGGAGGATGCAGTATCAGTTCATCCCAAAGAAGAAGGAGCATTCTAAAGTGAGGATAAGGCAACAGTGTCTGAAAAGGGAAGTAAAAGACAGCATAAAAGCAAAAGAGAGGATATCACAGAATCATGGTTGAAAGAAGATCACAGCTGGGAGCTAAATATTTCAAAAATTAGTGGGAAGCTAGAGGACTGAGAAGGTTTTAAAAACCAACAGAAGGCAACTAAAAAAGCAATAAAGGGAGAAAAGGTGAAATATGAAGGTAAGTTAGCCAATAGTATAAAAGAGGATACCACAAGTTTTTTTTCAGACATATAAAGAGTAAAAGAGAGGTAAGAGTGGACATTGGACTGCTGGAAAGTGATGCTGGAGAGGGAGTAATGTGGAACAAAGAAATGGCAGATGAACTGAATCACTGCTTCCACATCAGTCTTCACTGTGGAAGACACCAGCAACATGCCAGAATTTCGAGAGAATCAGGGAGCAGAAGTAGGTGTAGTTTCTATTACTAGAGGTGCTTGGGAAGCTGAAAGGTCTGAAGGTAGATAAGTCACCTAGACTGGGTTCTGAAAGAGGTAGCTGAAGAGATCGTAGAGGCATTAGTAGTGATCTTTCAAGAATCACTGGAGTGAACAATGGTTCCAGAGGACTGGAAAATCGCAGATGTCATTCCATTCTATAAGAAGAGAGGAGGCAAAAGACAGGAAATTACCGGCCAATTAGCCTGACTTCAGTGGTTGGTTAGATGTTAGAGTCCATTATTAAGGATGAAGTTTCGGGGTACTTGAAAGCACATCATAAATAAGGCTGAAGTCAGCATGGTTTCCTTAAGGGGAGATCTTGCCGAACAAATCTGTTGAAATTCTTTGAGAAAGTAACAGGCAGGATAGACAAAGAAGAGTCAGTGGATGTTGCTTACTTGGATTTTCCAAAGCTCTTTGACAAGGTGCCACACATGAGGCTGCTAAACAAGATAGGAGCCTATGGTATTACAGGAAAGGTACTAGGATGGATAGAAGATTGACTGACTGGCAGAAGGCAAAGAGTGGGAATAAAGGGGCCTTTTCTGATTGGCTGCTGGTGATTAGTGGTGTTCCGCAGGGGTCAGTGTTGGGTCAGCTACTTTTCACGTTATATGTTAATGATTTAGATGACAGAATTGATAGCTTTGTGGCCAAGTTTGCAAATAATACAAAGATAGGTGGAGGGGCAGGTAGTGTTGATGAAGTGGGGAATCTGAAGAAGGACTTGGACAGGTTGGTAGAATGGGCTAAGAAGTGGCAGATGGAATAGAGCAGAGGGAAGTATACGGTCATGCACTTTGGCAGAAGGAATAAAGGCACAGACTATTTTCTATATGGGGAATGAATTCAGAAATTGGAGGTGCAAAGGGACTTGGGAATCCAAGTGCAAGATTCCCTGAAGGCTATCTTGTAAGTTGAGTCTGCAGTAAGGAAGGCAAATGTAATGTTAGCATTCATTTCAATATGACTAGAATACAAAAGCAAGGATGTAATGCTGAAGCTTCATGAGACATTGGTCAAACCACATTTGGAGTATTGTGAGCAGTTTTGGGCCCCATATGTAAGGAAGGACTGGAGAGGGTCCAGAGGAGGTTTACAAGAATGATCCTGGGAATGAAAGAGTTAACGTATGAGAAGCATTCGGTGGTTCTGGGTCTTTACTTGCTGGAGTTTAGAACAATGAGGGGGCATCTCATTGAAACCTACCGAATATCGAAAGGCCTGGATGGAGTGGACATGGAGAAGATGTTTCCAGTAGTGGAGAGTCTTGGACCAGAAGGCACAGCCTCAGAATAGAAGGACGTCCCTTTAGAACAGAGATGAGGAGGAATTTCTTTAGCCAGATGGTGGTGAATCTGTGGCATTCATTGCCACAGATGGCTGTGGAGGCCAAGTTATTGGGTATATTTAAAGTGGAGGTTGATAGGTTCTTGATTAGTAAGGGTGTCAAAGATTACGGGGAGAAGGCAGGAGAATGGGTTTGAGAGGAAAAAATAAATCAACCATGATTAAATGGCAGAGCAGAACAGATACTGCCTACACTGCTGCTGTACCCCTCTCTATTGTATAACTGTATCTCTCCAGAGCAGAAGGAAGCCACCACTTTGGGAAACTTTAAACTTTCCAAAGATGCAGTCACAGACTGCTTTGTGGGAGACTTTAAACTTACCCAATGATCTCAAATACCATAAAAATGTAAGAAACAGGAGCAAGAGTAGACCATTAAGCCCCTTGATCCTGTTCTGCTATTCAATAAGATTATGGCTGATTCACTCTTGGACTCAACATCACTTTCCCTCTCTCTGCATACGCCATGACTCTCGCAATTTAAATATCTATCAGTCTCCAACTCAAGGACATTCAATAACTCCACCTCTACATGTGGTAGCTGATTCCAAAGAATCACCGCCCTCTGAGGGAAGAAATTCTTCCTCATGTCCATTTGAAATGGATGATATCTTATCATGAAACTCTGGCCCTTAATTCTTGATACATTTACTGTGGATACATTCTGTCAACATCCACTCTGTCAACCCCCTCACCATCTTGTTTCAATAAGATCATCTTTCGTGCTTTAATACTCCAATGTGCATAAGATCATTCTCTCAATCTTCCTTCATACATCAATCCCTTCATCCCAGGAATGCAAGGATAACCTTCCTTAAATATGGAAATCAAAACCATTTCCAGTGCTCCAGGTGGAGCCTCAGCAGTGCCCTGTGAAGTTGCATCAAAACTACATATCCCATGCAACAATAGCCAACATGCTCTTTGTTTTCCTAATTACTTGCCCATCCTCAAACTAACCTTTTGTGATTCATGTACTAGGACCCTCAATTCCCCTTCCATGGCAACATCTTCTAGTCTCAATCCATGCACATAGTAATTTACTTCATCATTCTTCACTTCAAAGTGGATAACCTCACGTTTTCCTACATTATGCTGCACCTTGTCCACCTTGACCACTCTCTTGACCTGTCAATATTCCTTAGCAGGCTCCTAGTTTCCTCCTCAAAAATTGTTAACCTACCAATCTTAATATCATCAGCAAATTTGGCTGCTATACACTCAGTCCCTTCGTCCAACTTATCATTCTCGATTATAAACAGTTGAGATCCCAGCACTGGTCCCCGTGGCATTCAACTATTTACTGATGACCAATCTGAAAATGACTTATTTTGTCTGACTCTCTGTTTTCTGTTAATCTGATATTTCTTATCCAGGTCAGTATGTTATCCCTGAGGACCTTATGTGGTAACCTTTTTAGTATGGTACCTTAATGAACAACTTCTGAAAATCTAAATACACTACATCTACCAGTTCCCCTTTATCCACTATTGTTTGCATCCTTAAAGAGCTCTTGCAAATTTGTCAAACGTGATTTCCCTTTCATAAAACCTCATTGACTCTGCTTAATTGTCTTATGATCTTCTAAAAGTCCTGCTAATACTTTCTTGACAAAAGATTCCAAACTTTTCCCAATGACAGATATTAGATGGCATTATACTTACATTTTCCAATCCTCTAGGATCTTTCCATAATTCAGGGAATTTTGGTAGATTATAGCTGATGCATCCGCCATCTCTGCAACCACGTCATTTAAGACTTTAGGATGCAAACGATCAGTCCAGAGGACCTATTGGTCTTCAGTCCTATTATTTTCCCCAGTACATTTTTTTCTGATGCTTCTAATGATAGAGATGGTATTAATGGAAGAGATGGTTTTAAGTTTCTTCCTCCCTATTGTCCTTTGATTATCTATTTTTAGTTTTTAATATCTTCTGCGTGAAGACTGATCCAATTTAGAATCTCTGCCATTTATCTATTCTTATTACTACTCTCCAGTCTCGTCATCCAAAGGAACAATGTTTACTTTAGCTTCTTTCTTTCAATGTATTTGCAGAAGCTCTTACCATTTTTATATACTCTTATGCTACATTCTTCCTATTTAGATTTTGTTGTAATTTTTGCTGGTTTCTAAAAAGAAATCTTAATTCTCTGACCTACCACATTATTACTTGACTTTCCTTTCAATTCAATACCATCCTTGATTTTCTTTGAGACACAAGAGATTCTGCAGATACTGGAATCTAGAGCAACACACAGAAAATGCTGGAGGAACTCAGCAGGTCAGGCAGCATCTATGGAGGGAAATAAACAGTTGATGTTTCAGGTCGAGATATCTTATCTTATCTTATCATCTCCCCAAACTGGTCAGGGCCTTAAGCCTAGACCAGCCTAGGTAAACTATGACGATCCCCCAGTATCTCACTGAGATACTGGAGGATCTTCATAGTTTAAAGGAACAAAGCATTTTAATAATCAAAAGAACTGATGAAGAGACAAGTAACATGTACACTCTGTACTTAATCCCACACAGACAAAACAGTCTAAGTAAATTCTATTCCACCAATGTAAAATCAAGTCAGAGAGCATAAGATATCTTTATTAGTCACGTGTACATTGAAACGCACAGTGAAATGCATCTTTTGTGTAGAGTGTTCTAGGGGCAGCCCGCAAGTGTCGCCACACTTCTGGTGCCAACATAGCATGCTCACAACAACTAACCAGTACTATCTTTGGAACATGGGAGGAAACCGGAAGCACCCAGAGGAAACCCACACAGACATGGGGAGAACGTACAAACTGTACAGACAGTGGCCGGAATTGAACCTGGGTTGCTGGCGCTGTAATAGCATTATGCTAACCACTACACTACTGTGCCAGCTGGTCACGTGCTACAATTCTTTATGTCATAATCCAATGTATATTCTAACCTCTGTAAAACTCTCTCTCTGTTTAGCTTCTGCCATGGGCACAGCTTACTTTTATGATTGATTTTAGGAGGTAGGAAATATCTGCAGATCAATCTTTGATTTAGATGCACCACTCAATTCACCTATCCCATTTTCAGAATGCAGGGTAGCAACACGTTTTTTTACTTAATTGGGAAAATGTCCCAGGACACTTAGCTTTTTCTTTAAATAATCTCAGTAATTTCTTAAGTGTAATGTTAAACAAAAGGATGTAAGTGACACCATCCCCAACTCTTCCCCAATTCTGCTCTACAATACCAAGGCTTGTTTTCAAGTCTGACAGTGTTTTACCAATGACTTCTGAAAAGAATATCTAACTGCACTTTCCAGAGCTATGCTGAAACAATAAAGGTGGCTGGTCAGCATAAACAAGTTGTAACACAGTTGTGCAGAAGAGTGTAAACGTGAACTGGTCTCCTCATAAGCCACAAACTCTAAACAGGACTTTTCACTGTTATTTGATTCAATACTCATTCTTACATTTCACACCACCCATCTTGATATTAAATGTAAATATCTTCAAATGCAGAGATTAGCTTTTCTAGTACTGTCAACAAACACTTTCCCAGCAGTAAGTATTGATGTCCATTTGCCTGACTTTTAATAAGCTTCTGTAGCTGCTAGTTACACTACTATAGAATAAAGACACGGAGTCTGTTGCTTGGAGTCAGAAGTCGATTGCTCGACAGGGGCGCGGTGCGCCTTTTAATACCGAAACTCTTCCTGCTCTTCAGTTCCCGCGCTGACGTCACACGCGGGTCACCTGACCTTCCTGCGCGTGGGCTTTCCTAGCCCAACCATGGAGAAGAAGGAGGGCCCTGCGCCATCTTGGGTCGGGGCCCTCCGACGACGCTCGCGATCTCAGGAGCCAGGCTTGATACCGGTAAGGTGAGTCGCCACATAATCCACCCCCCCCCCCCCCCCCCCCCAGAACCAGTGATACCGTCACGAAAGCCAGATTTAAATAAATTATGACTTGGGTGGCCTGCCCCTGCGTCGCGCTCACTGGACCACTAACCAGTTGGTCCAGGTCTAATGAGCCGACTTCAGCCTGTCAATCGTAAAAACCTCCTCGTGCCCCCCAATGTCCAGCCCAAACGTAGACCCATTGTTCTTGACGACCCGGAATGGGCTCTTTGTACGGCCGCTGCAGTGGTGTTCAGTGCACGTCCCCTTCTGACAAAGACAAATTTACAGTCTCGGAGGGACGTTGGCATACGGGTCGGGGCCTATCCGGGTCGCGAGATGGGTATTGGGGCCAGGTTGCCAAGCCGCTCGTGCAGCCGGTCGAGCGTCGCAGCAGGTTCTTCCTCTGGCCCCCAAGGGGCTGGTAGGAACTCGCCCGGGATGACCAAGTGCATTCCGTAGACCATCCCCGCGGACGAGGCATTCGGGTCCTCTTTTGGCGCGGTACGTATCCCCAGCTGGACCCAGGGGAGTTCGTCCACCCAGTTGGGCCCCTTAAGGTGGGCCGTGAGTGCCGACTTCAGGTGTCGATGGAACCTCTCCACCAGCCCATTGGATTGCGGATGATAGGCGGTGGTGAGGTGGATCTGGGAACCCCACAAGTCGGCGACAGCAGACCACAGGCCAGAGGTGAATTGAGCTCCCCTGTCTGAGGTGATATGTGCCGGGACACCGAAACGGGCCACCCAAGTTGACAAAAGGGCCCGTGCGCAGGACTGGGTGGAGGTGTCTGTGAGGGGAATGGCTTCGGGCCAGCAGGTAAAGCGGTTGACAATCGTGAGGAGGTACCCCGCTCCTCGGGAGACTGGGAGGGGACCAACAAGGTTGACATGGATATGGTCGAACCTCCTGCGGGTAGGTTGAAAGTCCTGCAGGGGGGCCTTGACATGCTACTGTACTTCTGAGGTTTGGCAGTGTGTGCAGGACTGGGCCCATTTGGAAACCTGTTTACGCAGACCATGCCGGACAAACTTGTCGGACACCATCCGGACTACTGTCCGGATGGATGGGTGTGCCAGGCCATGGACGGAATCAAACACCCGTCAACGCCAGGCAGCTGGAACGATGGGGCGAGGTTTACCGGTGGAGATATCGCAGAGCAGGGTGCGCTCACCGGGGCCTACCAGTAGGTCTCGCAGTTGCAGGCCCGAGACTGCGGTGTGATAGCTGGGCATCTCCATGTCCGTTTGCTGTGCCTCCGCCAAGGTGCCGAAATCTACCCCCAGGACAAAACTTGGATGGTGGGCCGTGAAAGTGTATCCATGACCACATTCTTTTTCCCGGACAGATGGCGGACGTCAGTGGTGTACTCTGAGATGTACGACAAGTGCCGCTGCTGCCGTGCTGACCAGGGATCTGAGACCTTGTTGAAGGCGAAGGTCAACGGCTTGTGGTTGGTGAAAGCTGTAAACGGCCTGCTGTCTAAGAAGTATCGGAAGTGTCTGATGGCCAGGTACAACGCCAACAGCTCACAGTCGAAGGCGCTATATTTGAGCTCTGGTGGTCGAAGTTGTCTGCTGAAGAACGCCAGCAGTTGCCAACACCCTTCGATGAGCTGCTCTAGGACGCCTCTGATCACTGTACTGAAGGTGTCGATCATGAGGGCAGTCGGGACGTCCATACGAGGATGCACCAACATGACTGTGTCCGCCAAGGCCTGCTTGGTTTTGACGAACGCGGTGTCAGCCTTCTCTGACCAAACAATGTCTTTGCTTCCGCCTGACAGGAGAGCAAACAACGGGCACATGATGCGGGCCATGGATGGTAGGAACTGGTGATAAAAGTTTACCATACCGAGGAATTCCTGCAGGCCCTTGACGGAGGTGGGTCTGGCGAAGTGGCAGATGGCGTCGACCTTTGCAGGCAGGGGCGAGGCGCCATTTTTGTCGATCTGATGGCCCAGGAAATCGATTGTCTCAAGCCCGAACTGGCATTTGGCTGGGTTGATGGTCAGGCTGAAATCCCTCAGGCGAGAACAGAGTTGGCGGAGGTGCGTGAGATGTTCCTGGCGGCTGCTGCTGGCGATCAAGATGTCGTCGATATATATGAAGATGAAGTCAAGGTCACGCCCGACCTCGTCCATCAGTCGTTGGAAGGACTGAGCAGTGTTCTTGAGGCCAAAGGGCATCCGGACGAATTCAAAGAGGCCGAAAGGTGTGATCAGCACTGTCTTTGGAATGTCATCCAGATGCACTGGGACCTGGTGATAGCCGCGGATGAGGTCGACCTTGGAAAAAAATGGACAGCCCGTGCAGGTTGGCAGCGAAGTCCTGAATATGTGGCACGGGGTACTGGTCCGGGGTAGTTATGTCATTCAGGTGTTGGTAATTGCCGCAGGGTCACCAGCCTCCGGCTGCCTTGGGGACCATGTGTAGCAGGAAGGCCCATGGGCTGTCCGACCTGCGGATGATCCCCAACTCCTCCATCCTCTTGAATTCCTCCTTCACGAGGCGGAGCTTGTCTGAGGGTAGCCGTCGGGCACAGGCATGGAGGGGTGGGCCCTGGGTGGGGATGTGATGCTGGATGCCGTGCTTGGGCAAGCTGGTGGAGAACTGGGACGTTAGTACAGACGGGAACTCTGCCAGGACCCTGGCAAACTTGTTGGTGGACGTGGTAATGGAGTCGAGGTGTGGGGCCGGTAGCTTGGCCTCACCCAACGAGAACGTTTGGAAGGTCCTGGCATGTACCAAACGCTTACCCCGCAGGTCAACCAGCAGACTGTTGGCGCGAAGGAAGTCTGCCCCGAGGATTGGTTGCACAATGGTGGCCAGGGTGAATTTCCAGGTAAAGTTGCTGGTGCTGAACTGGAGTTGCACTGAACAGGTGCCAAAGGTCCGGATGGCGCTGCCATTGGCGGCTTTGAGGGCTGGTCCTGGTGTGCGGTTGTGAGTCTTGTGGCTGTTAGGATGTATGACGCTGACCTCGGCTCCGGTACCTACCAGGCAACGACGGCCGGAACGCCTGTCCCACACATGCAAGAGGCTATCCGGGTGGCCAGCCACCATAGCCATCAGCGGCGGCTGGCCCTGGCGTTTCCCGGAAACCTGCATGGTGGCCGGCACCTGTGGGCGTCTGTGCCCCACCGCTGGTGGTAGAAACACCATTGGTCGGTCGGTGTCTCAGACCTGGTGGCGGGTGGGGTGCTGTCGATTGCCGGGTTTGGCCAGCTGGGCCACTGGGTACGTGGTGTGGCAATGCGCTCGACAAACGCCCCGCTCTCCTTCTTCGCCCACCAAAGGACATCAGCAGGGGCGGCTACCGTCCGGGGGTCGCTGAAGTCGGCATCCGCCAGGAGCAGGTGGATGTCGTCGGGTAACTGCTCTAGAAAGGCCTGCTCGAACATCAGGCAGGGTTTGTGGCTGTCTGCCAGGGCCAACACCTTATTCATGAGCGCAGAGGGGGGTCTATCACCCAACCATCGAGGTGGAGGAGGCGGGAGCCCCGTTCACGTCGGGAAAGGCCGAAAGTCTCAAGAAGGAGGGTCTTGAACTTATCATACTTCTCCTCCTCCGGGGGCGCCTGGATGAAGTCCTCGACCTGGGCTGCGGTGTCTTGGTCAAGGGCACTCACCATGTAGAAGTACTTGGTGTCATCCCTGGTGATCTGGCGAATCTGGAACTGGGACTCGGCCTGGTTGAACCAGACACGTGGCCGGAGGGTCCAAAAGGTGGGCTACTGCTTGTACCTCTTGTTGCACAGACATCGTGGGTCCAAAAACGTTTGGGCCCATCGGGGTCACCAACGTAATGGCTAGCTACACTACTATAGGATAAAGGCACGGAGTCTGTTGCTTGGAGTCAGAAGTCGATTGCCCGACAGGGGCGCAGTGCGCCTTTTAATACCGAAACACTTCCCACACTTCAGTTCCCACGCTGATGTCACACGCGGGTTACCTGACCTTCCCGCGCATGGGCTTTCCTAGCCCAACCATGGAGAAGAAGGACGGCCCTGCGCCATCTTGTGTCGAGTGCTCCGACGACGCTCACGATCTCAGGAGCCAGTTTGATACTGGTAAGGTGAGTCATCACACTTCATAGATTCTATTCAATGTTCTCACCTTTGACTTAATAGTGAGCTTAAGGAAACTGAGCAATCTTCAGCACATTTATTTCAACTTCTCAGAAACCCTCATTCAAATTCCTTCATTTAAATTTGCCATTAGTTTTCTATCTCTCTGAGGTCACGATAGATAGGGTTACACATGGGTGCTGAAACAACATTGAGCCAAACATAACAACTGAAACCTGCTTTGAAGCATGTTGATATTTCCAATGATTTTAACAACCATCACATACCCAAGCTAATAAGCATGGTTGTATTAACATTTCCCATCAGATTTCCTTTATTTTTAGTCTTGATAACTGTTTTGTCCTTTGGGTAACCATCTCCAAGATGAATTTTCTTATTTAGGATAGATAATTAGACATAAATATTGGAAACTCGGACTTGTTTCTCACTTAGAGCCCAATTATTTTCCATCCTTTAAAATGAATAATAGAAACACAAGAGCTCTCATAACGAAACACATGATGTACAACCTAGCAGCCAAGACTCAAAGGCAATCACTGAAGAGGAAATATCACCTAGGGGCTTATAAAACTTAGGATGGTTCCTCTTAGCATCTCAGTGTTTGTAGAGCTTCCTCAGAAGCATCTCAATATTTGCAGAATTCTGTAGATCGAAAAGCTTGAAAACCTCTAACCTCAGGGGATGATCAACAGTTGTCCTCTCTTTTATGGCACTGGGATCTTTCCAAGCAGCCACAAGGGAAATCACAGGAGTCAGTCAGTTTGCTTCCCTGACCTTTGGAAAGTTGACACTTTCTTTTCTGCACAATAAAAGAATGACAGATTGCAAAATATATCGACTATTTTTTGTAAGGCAAGGAGAATACGGAAATAAAAGAACATCTGTGAATGTGTGAATTCTGAAGAAAGACATTTCACCTTGCCTCATCTTCCAGACACAATTTACAAGGTTTAGGACTGTATTCTTCTGTAATTACTGAGATTATTTGTTGAAGGCGACTGATTACTGTAATGAATTTCTGCCAGTTATATAACTTTTTTTTAAATTAATGAGATAAACCTATTAAATCACTTTACAAACAAGCTTGCATGCTGTTTTCCATTTTAAAAAAATGGGTAACTAATGCAAAAGTAATGATTGGGAAACTCAATGTCCTTTCTTTTATGTGCTTCTAAAACATTTTTTTAACTTCCAAAACAATTTCTCACAGGTACCTAACTTAAAATCTACATTTGAAAAAAAAGTCTCCCTTACTTGACATCTTTAATCTGCTCTCATTAATTGAAAGCCACATCTTTACATTGTTCACTCTTTGAATTCACCAAAACAACTACAGATAGATTAGACTGGGTCAAAGGGCTTCAAAACAAAGGGTGAGTAGTAATTTTTGTCATAAATAATGACCGTTTTGAATATTGATTTTATTTTCTATTGCATGGCAATGTTCCCTTATATTTTCCTGAACGTTTATGTCATTCATTATTCATCATTTGAGAGAATGAATAGGTGAGATCCTCTCCTGTTCCTTCCAAGACCAGCATCTATACATTGCTTAACGTTCATTGTGGTAACATTTGCATTCAAATTTCCCCACCTCCTGCACAGTTGAATCCCATTGCACCTGAATTGTGTTTAGATTAAGCTAAAATTCATGCCTGAGACAAACTTGTGTTGAACCATTTTGTTCTATGGAATGAAGGAGGCATCACACTTGACAGAAATTCAAATACAAATGTTGTCATTTAAGAAGGCAGACATTACCACCTCAACTGGGGATAGAAGGTAAAATAGAGTGTTGTCAATAAATCCCATAATCCAATACAAATTGTTCAAGGCCATGGTGATATCAGCTGAAGTTTAGTCCTGGTAAAATTGATCTGTGTGGTTTTATTTTTCCAGTTGTGGATTTGTTTTTAATTATTGGATTTTACTTTTACTTTCTATTTTTATCTTTTTGTACTTCCTAGTCCCAGTCAAGGCAGTAATAGCTGCCTTCTTAAATGACTACATTCCTTGCACAGTTTGATATAACTAGATACTTTGCTGGGTCACTACTGGGGGGGGGTGGGGCCAGGTAAATGTCAAGTTTGTTGAATCAGAAGGAATCAAAAGCAAGAGGTCAAAAGAGGTCAGAAAGATTGAACTTTTGCAAGTGAAAGTGGTAAAGACAATTAGAGGAAGTCAAGTTTATACATATCCTATGCATTCTTGGTTACTTGCTGCCCTTTTCTTCCCAGGTTTTTAACAGTCATACTGAATTGCTTATAAAAGTGGGCTCAAAGTGGAATTTGCAAGCAAATTATATCATGTTAATTATTAGGATGGATAAGTACAATCAACTCTTGCAGCCTGTTCTGCAATTATAGATGGTTGCAGAATATATTCTGTGTCATTTGTTTCATATCAGTCAATAATAAAACTTTTTGCGAATGAAGTTAATTTATTTTGTGTTTCTGTTGGCAACACTAATATTTTGTGATTAAAGGTCAGAACTTACCTCTGCACAGAATTTGTCAATAGAAGTCATTACATTTCAAAGCCATTTCTTTGAATTTTGCAAACAGTGCTTTATGATTTATTACAAGTGCAACCTACATTTCTGTAGCTGGGTGGGAAAGTAACTTAACAAGTTGATTGAATGGTGGAGAAGTAAAGATGGAAATAGCATACCTTGGAACATTGGAAAGGTTGTGCCGAACTCCTTCAGAATATAAGGGTAATGTGGAATATTCAAGCGCTGTCTATGCCTTAATGCAAATATCTTAAAAGTGTCAGAACACTATATTAATGAGGCTGTTAGGCCAAATCATTATAATCTTGCCACCAACATCATTTGGTCCAGGTAGTGTGTATGATTTAGGCACGATCCAAATTCAAGTTATGTTCTCTTCATAAAACTCATGGTTAGATTGTTTTAGAATCATGGAGTCATAGAGTCATACAGCACGCAACAGGCTCTTTGGCCGAAGTACTCCATGCTGACCAAATGGCCATCCAAACTAGTCCCATTTGCCTGTGTTTGACCCACATCTTCCTAAACCTTTACTATCCATGTACCTGCCCAACTGTCTTTTAAAAGTTGATATTGTACCTGCCTCAACCACTTCCACTGGCAGCTCATTTCATACATCTTCCATCCACTGTATAAAGAAAATGCCCCTCAATTTCCTACTAAATCCTTCCCCTCTCATCTTAAACCTATGCTCTCCAGTTCTTGATTCCCCCAATCCTGGTAAAAAGACAGAGTGTATTCACCGTCTCTATTCCCCTCATGAATTTATACACCTTCATAAGATCATCTCTCTGTATCCTATGCTCCAAGGAATAAAGTCCTAATCTGTCCAACCTCTCCCTATCACTTAGTCCCTTAAGTCCTGGCAAGGTCCTTATTTATCTTTTCTGCACTCTTTGCAGTTTAATAACTTCTTTCCTAGAGGAGGATGACCAAAACTAAACACAATACTTCAAGTGTAGCCTCACAGGCATCCTGTACAACTATAACATAACTTCCCAACTTCTATACTCAGTGCCCTGATTGATGAAAGCTGATATGCCAAAAAGCTTCTTCACTACCCCTGTGATGCCATTTTCAGGGAACCATGTATCTGAACTTCAAGGTCCCTATGTTCCACAATATTCCCTAGGCTCCTACTGTTTACTGTGAGAGTCCCACCTTGATTTGACTTTTCAAAATGCAACACCTTTCACTTATCTGAATTCAACTTCATTTGCCAATCCTTGGCCTACTTGCCCAGCTGATCAAGATCTCACTGTAATTCTTGATAACCTTCTTCACTGTCTACAACACCACCTATTTTAGTGTCATCTGCAAACTTACCAACCCTGCCTTGTACATTATCATAAGTCAAAGTCAACGTTGAGTTTATTGTCATCTGCACAAGTACGTGTATGCACAGGTGCAATGAAAAACTTACTTGCAGCAGCATCACAGGGACATAGCATCACATAAGCAGTATTCATATAAAAAACATAAATAAAACATAAATGATACACATTTTTTAAAAGAAAGAACATCATTAAGAAAAGAAACAAAGTCCATTTTAGTATATTAATGTATTATATATTCACAATCACAAGATCACAAGACAAAGGAGCAGAAGTAGGCCATTTGGCCCATCAAGTCTGCTCTGCTACCTCATCATGAGCTAAACTATTCTCCCATCTAGCCCCAATTCACAGCCTTTTCCCCATATCCCTTGATACCCTGACTAATTAGATACCTATCAATCTCCGCCTTAAACACCCCCGGTGACCGGGTCTCCACAGCTGTTTGTGGCAATGAATTCCATAAATCCATGACCCTCTGGCTAAAGAAATTTCTTCTCATTTCTGTTCTAAATGGGTACTCTCTAATTCTAAGACTGAGTCCTCTAGTCCTGGACTCACCCACCAAGGGAAACAACTTTGCCACATCAACTCTGTCCAGTCCTTTCAACATTTGAAATGTTTCTATGATGTCCCCTCTCATTCTTCTGTACTCCAATGAGTACAGTCCAAGAGCCGACAATTGCTCATCGTATGCAAGCCCTTTCATTCCGGGAATCATCCTCGTAAATCTTCTCTGAACACTCTCCAACATCAGTAATCCTTCCTATGATAAGGGGCCGCAAAACTGCACACAGTATTCCAAATGAGGTCTCCACCAGCGCCCCATAGAGCCTCATCAATACATCCTTACTTTTATACGTTATACCCCTCGAAATGAATGCCAACATTGCATTTGCTTTTCTTACTGCCGATCCCAGCCTGGTGGTTAACCTTAGGGTATCCTGCACGAGGACCCCCAAGTCCCTTTGCCACTTCTGTACTTTGAATTTTCTCCCTATCTAGATGATAATCTCCCCGTTTATTCCTTCTTCCAAAGTGTACAATGGCACATTTCTCAACATTGAATGTCATCTGCCATTTCTTTGCCCACTCTCCTAAACTGTCCAAGTCTCTCTGTAACCTCCTGTTTCTTCAATACTCCCTATTCCTCCACCTATTGTCAATTGTATGTAGTAAATATACAGTATATTGTCAATTGTATATTGACAAACAGTATATAATATTATTATGTACAATAACAAGAAAAGTCATAAAATACCATGGAGAACTGAACTTTTTGTGTATTACAGAAAGTAGATCCATTTAGCTTTATGTAGGTACAATATGGATGACAGTGAATAGGAAGCATGTTCCAATGGTTTCTGATTGTTAGTTCTGATTGTTAGGCTCTGTAAACATGGAACCAAAATTGTCATTGTAAGCATCAAAGTTGAAGGACAGGAATTAAAAAGAGCCCAACTGGACCAGCATCAAGACTTAGAGTGCCATGGAAATCACTCAACTCCATCTGATTAAATGTGTTGTTGCACTGAATAAAAGTGAAGGCCAAGCTACATATTACAATAGAATGATTGATAACATTGAGTGAGCTTATCTATTGTATGCTGCCTGAAAATAAACCATGATGAATTTATTTATTTGAAAAATAATTAAATAATGGAACGAAAGGCTTTTAAAAGGAACGAAACATTTGCAATAAAGAAAAAAAAGATGTATTGTGAGGGCAATGTATCTCCTAAGCCTGAAGAAAATAATAAATTCCCTTCAGAAATTTTATATGTTGATTATTATTTTAACCTCCTTACAGTCATTGTTAAAAGGTCACTTGCAGCAACAAAGTGGTGATCATGATTTCCAGAGAATCAGATAATAATAAAGAAAAGAAGGGTGGCTTTCAGCATATGGCTCTTTTGAAAAGCAATCCACTTCAATATTTTCACATGATATAGATCCCCTTATAATAACCTTTCAATTTAGAGGAACGGAGTTGACGACATAATATTGCTCTGTTCTATTGAGAAATATTAGTCCATTTTTTTTTCTGTTTCTTTATGAATTTTTTTTCTTTAGCTTAGTTTGGTTTGATACATTGTTTATAATTTTCTTATTGTTTTGTTTTTTTTTCCTTCTTTTATATTTTATAATAAATCTTTTTCTTTTATATTATATTCATTCACTAACAGATCGTTAGATCTACAGATTTTTTTAATACTTTACTGTTCTTTATGATAATCCATGTCATGATTGTTCTCCTGATCTCTTTGTATTACATGTATAAACATTGATATATTAATCTGTATTAATCTGTATTAATGTGAAAACTAATAAAAAGATTGAAAAAGAAAGAAAAGCAATCCACTTAGTCCCTCTGGCCCTTCAGTCTTTCACTGTATCCTGCTTCTTTTATCTCCTTCGTGTATTTATCCAAATTCCGTTTAAAGGAATCAGAATCCCACTACCTAATTAGGTAGTGCATTCCAAATCCCAATGGGTAAAATGGCTAACCTTCTGTCAAGCACCCTACATTTCTGCTTTCTGATTGTTGACCCTTCAGTCTTTGAAATAATTTCTCTTTATTTCTCCACCTAAACCCTTCATGATTGTAAACATTTCTATCAAATCTCCTCATAGCCTTCTCTGTGCTAAGGAGGTAATTCCCAGCTTCTTCAGTCTATCCACATGCCTGTAATCCCTGATCCTGGTATCAATTGAAGTTAACCTCTTCTACAATGAATGTAAACGTAGAAGAGTAAAGCACAGAAACAGGCCCTTCGGCCCATCATATCTGTGCCAACCAGGATGCCAATTTAAACTAATCCCATTAGCCTGCACGTGGTCCCCATCTGTTCCCTTTCTGTCCATGCCTCTTCTGAATGCCACTTAGATGTTGCTATTGTATCTGTTTCCACTACCTCATCTGGCAGGGTGTTCCAGGCACCTACCACTCTCTGTGTAAAATACTTGCCTTGCAAATCTCCTTAAAAGCTTCCCTCTCTCACTTTAAAGCTATGCCCTCTCATATTTGACATTTCCACACTGGGAAAAAGAGACTCTGACTATCTACCCTCTCTACGCCTTTCACAACTTCATATACTTGCATCAAGTCACCCCTCAGCCTCCGCTGCTCCGGCAAAATAAATCTGAGCTTGCAAACTTCTCCTTATAGCTAAATCCGTAGAATCTCCTTCTCTACCCTCTCTGAAACCTCTACATCCTTCCTATTGTGTGGTAACCAGAATGCACCAATTGTGGCCTAACTAAAGCTTTATACAGTTGCAATGAGACATCTCAACTCAACGTACTATCTGCCTTCTTTATCACCTGATCCACTTGTGTTGCCTCTTTCAGGGATCTATGGACTTGCACCGCAAGAGCCCCCCAGTATATCAATGCTTCTTTTACTGTATACTTTCCTCTTGCATTTGACCAAAAATGCAACAACTCAGATTTCTCCAGATGAAAGTCCATCTGCCATTTCTCCACCCAAGTTTCTATACCCTCTGCAAAGCCTTTGCTCCTTTCCTAAAATGAGTGCCCAGAACTAGGTGTAGTACAGCAGCTAGAGTCACACTATTGTTTATGCAGTGTAAACATAACTTCATAAGTTCTTTTGGCATTTTATGCCTCTATTTTAAAATCCCACGATCCCTAGCTTTATTAAATGCTTCAATAACCAGTTCTGCCACCTTCAAAGGTTGTGCACAAATGTGCATATCATGCATTCTCATTCCTCTTTTAAATAGGACAATTTGCTTTGCTCTCTCTCGCTCTCGCTCTCTCTCTCATCCTAATTTTCCAATCAATAGGGATCATCTTACTCTTACCTGCAATCAATTTTATCCTGTATGTGTTCACCCATTCCAACTGCCTGTCAAAATTCTCTTGACATCTTTTAATTTCCTCCTTCCATTTTGACACATTTTCATGTTTCAAAGCAACTACTAATTTCAAGATTGTTTTCTGTATACCAAGCCTAAGTGATTGATATAGATCACAAACATCAGTTGGTGTGGTACCAAGCGCTGAGGAAAAGAGCTGCATAATTCCCTCTGGTATGACAAGAATCTGTTCAATGCAATTCCTTGAACTAGATTTTGATGACACTGGCCGATTGCTCTTTATATTTTTGGTCATCCCCACAGCCAGGGGTCCAAAGGACTATTTTACTGGTTTGAGGCATCCTAGAGCTGATCCTAGAGTGGTTGCAGATGTGGAATTAAGCCCCTGAATCTCTTCTGGCGACTTTTGCCACCACCAAAGCTGTAAACTATACCCAGAATGATGGGCTGAATGGTGTATTTATTTCTGCAATTTTATCTGATTCTCCAAAATGACTTGATGTCTTTGACTTTCAGAAACATTTACAAATGATTAAAAATGATGTAAAGAATTTTATCAGATTTAAAGTTACTGTATATATACATATAATAAAGCAAAATAAAATCAGCTAATATGCTGGCAAGCACTTTGAAACATTCAATAAGCCAAAAAAATTAACAAGAAAATGACTCATTTTCTTTACCACATGGTTATCCATTCCATCATCCATTCTATGTTCTCTTATTTTACTTTCTTATCTTTTAATATCCCATTTATGCTGTTATGTCCCCATTTCCATCTTGGGCAGAGTCCTTGGATAGATGAATGGAAAATGTTTTTTCCTGTTTTAGGTATCAGATTGCTTATACTATTAATATTGGGGTTCCTCCTTTGTTTGTAGGATCATGACTGCAATTTTAAAGTGTAGAGAAGCATAACCAAAGAGAAGCATGTTAACCAGTATTCCCAACTAGGGTGTTAGATTTCACACAATAAATGCTCTAACCTTGTTTAGCATTTCTTTCTGCCTGATGAAGGTAGAAGAGCCTAGAATAAACCTTAAACTTGCTTTTGACTTTCAACATCTACAACAAATGTAGATTAATGTAGTATGCCAGTCCACAAGTCTCTTCATTCACCAAATTCTTACAGAATAAGGAATTCTGATTTGTCGTCATTTACTAAAAATCCGTAGTCAGGACTTCTGTATACCCAGCAGTAATCATGTTACCAACCCATTGTAAACATAGAGGGCAGGGGAGCTACTTAGAGCAGGGGAGCTCCCAGCCACTAAAAAAAAGCCTGTAAAATATCAAGTTTCTTGATTAAAAGTCTGACATTGTATCACTTCATTGTTTCTAAGTTTACACAAATAGGCAATGAAGTCTGTTTCCCTTCAAGATGTGTACGAGGACATAACTAGATTTCTTTGTAATCTCCCCTTGTTACCAGACCTCAGGAGTAGCAAGCTATCTCCTACCCTGTTCCACTCACAATGTTGTCACTGGAGATTAATCTAACAGAAGTTTGGTTGAGTTAATTGGTCCTCCAGAGATTTTTGAAGAATTAATGTGGCAGTTCCTGGGAACATATGAAATTCTATCACCTTTGAAATCAGTCCAAAGAAAAATTGGGGAGAAAACTGGAAACCTAATTTAATTTTGATTGTTATTTACACTGAACTGCTTGCAAACTAGACTACCATGAGGCCCATCTTTTAAGGGGCATTTTTTTCACATTGCGCACAAAAATCAGTCATGGTTTATAATGCTGAGTGAGTCCCATGTCCTTGTTAATACTAAATTTGTTCTTGTGAAAACTTGGTGAAGCTTCTTTACAATGTGTCTGCAAAAATGATTGACAATACATAGATATTAATGGGATAAACCAATAGACCAAGATGCTTTCCAGTGGAATATATGCATATTACACCAGATTTAATGATTTATGCAAGTAATTTGCTATCTGATTCATCTTTCCATGAAATATGTCAGTGTACAGAACGGCATTGTAAACATGCTCATTCAGCATCAATTGCTGTCATAGTGGATTGATGTTGTTGTAAGACTGTTTGTTATCTTACACATATGAATAGCTGAATTTCTGATTTGATATTTACAGGTGTCATTTAATACTTTTTTTAACATTATTTTACATAGTCAAAATATGTTGTGACCTGCACCTGGACAAATTTTCCAACATATTAAGAAATAAGGGGGACAACAAATTTGATCTTTAAGATTTATTTCCGGAGACAAGTTTGGTCATTTAGTATTCACTCGATGATTTATTAATTTAACACTTAACATCTTCTGTTAATTTCAGATTTAGTGAAAATAAAAGCATTTCACATCAGTGTCAGAGCTTCCAAATCTGTCAAAAGTATAAGACTTACGTGTTTGACAATGCATCTGTGGATATCCAATACTTACTATTGTTTAAATAGCTAAACACTGGCAGTTTTAAACATAGAACAGTCCGGCACAGAACAGGCCTTTCGGCCCACAATGTTGTGCCGACATAGCTAATCCCTCCTACCTACAGAATGCCCATAGCCCTCCATTTTCCTTTCATTCATGTGCCCATCCAAGCCCTTGCTTGGAACTATTATCCAAGTTTGTTGACAGGTAGACAGGGTGGTGAAAAAAGCTTTTAGCACGCTGGCCTTCATCAGTCAGGCAGCAAATATAGGAGTTAGGACATTATGTTGCATTTGTATAAATCATTGGTGAGGCTGCACTTAGAGTACTTTGTACAGTTTTGGTCACCCTGTATAGGAAAGATGTGGTTAAACTGGAAAGAGTGCAGAGAAGATTTTTAAGGATGTTGCCAGGACTAGAGGGCCTGAGTTATAGGGAGAGGTTGGCCAGGCTACATCTTTGTTCCTTGGAATGTAGGAGATTGAGGGGCAACATTATTGAAATATTTAAAATTATGAAAGGCATAGATAGGGTGGATGGGAGCAGTCTTTTCCCCAGAGTAGGGAAGTCCAAAACTCAGGGGCATAGATTTAGGGTGAGAGGGGAAAGATTTAAAAGAGACATGAGGGTCAACTTTTTCACACAGAGGGTGGACAGTATATGGAACAAGCTGGCAGAGGAAGTGGTTGAGGCAGGTACAATATTATCATTTAAGAAGCACTTGGAGAGGTACGTGGAGGGGCGGGGCTCAGAAGGATCTGGGCCGAATGCAGGAAATTCGGACTAGCTGAGTGGGCACAGTGGTCGGCATGGACTTGTTGGGCTGAAGGGCCTGTATCCGTGCTGTATTGCTCTATGATTCTTCGACCCTAATAAGATCCAACTTACTGTATTGGAAACCATGACAACAATGTGGAGTAGATATTCAAAGTAAGCAGATACAAAGAATGAATGTAAGATAAGATTAGATATCTTCATTAGTCACATGTACATCGAAACTTGCGGGCTGCCCCCAGAACATATTTGCGTAGAGTGTTCTGGGGGCAGCCTGCAAATGTCGCCATGCTTCTGCCGCCAACATAGCATGCCCACAACTTCTTAACCTGTACGTTTTTGGAATGTGGGAGGAAACTGCAGCACCCGGAGGAAACCCACGCAGACATGGGGAAAACGTACAAACTCCTTACAGGCAGTGGCGGGAATTGTACTCGGGTCGCTGGCGCTGTAATGGCGTTACGTTAACCTCTACAGGTAAAATAGGTTTTGGGTGCAATCATATTGATATTGATTTGGAGATCTCCCTGATTTTACTTGTTTCACGGTAGGTTCAATGTGCACTTGAACTATTGAAAAGTCCTCAGTTTAAAATAACATTTGTAGAATATGGCAACACTTCTCACCTGGAATGCATATTCATTCCTTTCAGTAAAATTTCTGACTCGGAGGTGTCAGTGTTTAGAATGGAATTTATCTCACTTTGCATCCTGCATTAAGATATATGTACAACATTATCCATTGTCAGCACTTGAGTAAACCATTGGCAAGCACTTAAAAAAAACAGTGATCATTGGAAATAATTTAGCACCATATTTTCCATATTCTTGGAACTCAATTAATTATCAAAGCTTGTTATCAGTCAAGGGCTGTGAAGACTGATGCCAAATACCTGTTCAATTTGTTTCCCATTTCCTGGTTTTCCATTATTAATTCTCCACTTATCTTCTATGGGATTAATGCCCACTTTCATACTTAAAGGTTAAAACAATGTTGAATGTTGCATTAATGCCTTATATAGCAAATAACCAGTCCTATTTAGTCAATGTTTAACAATTTCACACAGCTGCAAAGTTTAGTGGTGTGGAAAATAACAGGCAGCAAGGGAACAGATGGGAGGAAGCACGATTTACCTTGAGATTCTGGTGTAAGAAATCCCAACAGGAGAGAAGTCCTTTGTGTGGGAGTGGGACCAAAGGCCAAATGCAGTGGCAAAAGCCACGAGTCACTAATGGGAGGAAGGGAAGACATTCACATTGAGGCACAACAAGGCATGGGAAAAGGAGCAGTGCAAGAAGAAGTATCATAACCATCGTTCCTGAATTCCAGGCTTCCCAATCACCCTCACAGTGAGATAAGAGATAAGATTTCTTTATTAGTCACATGTACATCGAAACACGCAGTGAAAATGCATCTTTTGTGTAGAGTGTTCTGAGGGCAGCCCACAAGTTTCGCCACCCTTCTGGCACCAACATAGCATGCTCACAGCTTCCTAACCCAGACGTCTTTGGAATGTGGGAGGAAACCGGAGCACCTGGAGGAAACCCATGCAGACACACAAGGAGAACGTATAAACTCCTTACAAACAGCGGCCGGAATTGAACCCGGGTTGCTGGTGCTGTAATGGTGTTACACTAACCACTACACTACCGTGCCTGCCCTCCATGTTCCCAGAGGTCCCCCTGTCACCAACCCACAGCATTTGATTATTCATCCTTACCAGGCCTGTGATCCTGAGTGCCCTCTCAGCTACTGATCCCTCTTTCCAATGGCATTGTTCACATGAAAAGGAAGCATGAGGATCAGACCTGAGGATTCTGGGTGGTATCATATGCAGATGAGAATCCTCCATGAGGAGAGCACCCAAAAAGAAGATGCCATTGAATTTCTAGACATACAAGTAAGCATTATTAGTTGCTCTTTTTGCTGCAATATTGTTGTTCTCATTGTAGCTTAGTCTCAAGTGGCTAGTGACAAATGTTAAATAGATTACTTATGTCCATTGTGCAAGATTACTTGTTTAAAGCAGCTTCTTCCCCAGTTCAAGATTTCCATGAGTGAATTGAGTATACTTCTGTGAGTTTAAAATGTTCCATGTAAGGGTAATTTAAATAGAAGGTTACATTTAAAAAGAGTGTTCAAGAAAAGGTACATAACTGATGAAGGCTATTACAGAAGTTTAAAAGTAATGTCAAGCCCTTTGCAGCCTATTTCCAAGTACGTAGGTGGACAAGACTTAAATTGGACAGTAAATAATTAAATTGAAGAAGCCAAGGAAACAGCCTTGACTTTACAAGGAGACGACAAAGCAATCCTACATTAATTTAATGTTCAATGGCTGCAGAAACTGACACTGTTCCTCGTCATGCAATAAACAATCTGATGGAGGAACTCAGCAGGTTGAGCAGCATTTGTGCAAGGAACTGAATTGTTGATGTTTGGGGTTGAAACCCTGCATCAGAACTGCCTCCCACAGATGCTGTTCGACCCACTGATTTCCACCAGCATCTGTAGTCTCTATTGTTTCTTGTCATACCACTGTAAATGTAATAAATTGGTTGGAAACAATTGTTGCTCTGTTAAGGTTGTCGCCTCTTCGAGGATTGTGCAGCTTCACCATAATATTCTTTGTGTTTCTTCCTCCATAAATGCTGCCTGACTGTTTGCTGGCATGAGTACTGCCTCAAGCTTCTGTACATAATGTTCCCCTCCCACCCCTACCAATCAGGCATCACAATCTTGTATGGACACTCCGGTAAATTTAGTCATTTGAAATCCTTGTATAAAAGCTAAAATGTAACTCATACTTTATTTCTTTTGTTAAAGCTATAAATAGTTGGTACTAATGACAGGTAGTTGGTACTAACGACTCGTGCTCTGAGCTTCAATGTACTTACAATTGTTCACAATTAACATTCAGGGAAACTCAAAAACAAAAGATCAATGAGAATAAGAAATGGTTTGAATGAAAGAAGTTACAACAATGACCTGGGTTAAAAATATCTTGAGTGGGTATTGTTCTTCACATAATCCCATTTTGTCTGTGATCTTAATGAGTGATTCCAAGATGTTTTGAGTCTGCAAGGGTGGTTCCTCAACAGTGATAATTAATCATATTGTGAACACCAATTCCATGTGAAAAGTAATAGTGGTTTTAAAGTACTAAAATATTACACCTTTTTTTTAAATCCATATGAATCTAAAGCTATATTTTTCAAAATAATGAGCAATTAACTTTTTGCTAGTGGAGGTTAACCATCTATATCAGGACTGTGGGGGTGTGTGACATCGTGGCCCATTTTTGGGACAATTCAAATGTCATTGTAGAAATTAAAGAAATCCTGAACAATTACACCCTGCCACATTACTGAACTATCTAATTTACTGCTAAATTGGTATGTTACTCATATAACTGAAATTACATTAAACGTGATTAAAATAACTGGAATATGGATGTATTTTGGAAATTCTCCTTGAAGTATACTCTGAACACCTGTGCTGAGGGGTGACAAACAAATCTGGAGACACATCTCATGGTGGCAGTTTACTTACTGGACTAATTTTGGATATATAATGAAGACCGAGCAGGAAGTTTGGATATTGCTACAGGAAATAAAAGTTCTCCATCACAAACAATCCACCACCTAACATAACAGTCAAACTTGAATATGTTTAAATCAACATGAAGGTTGACCATCTAATTAGGGAGTAGAGTGTAACTACAAACACACCAAAAAATATGTGAAGTAAATCATCTCAGAAGAAATATAGTGGTCAGAATTTTATCTTCATTAGAAGGACATCCGGTCAGTTTGTTTACTTGAATCCAATACTCCCTCCTAGATTTTCGTTTCTGTTCTGTTCTCCACCTAGGTTAAGCTTAATCTTCAAGTGTTTAGGACAAAATCTACCCCATTTTATCCATATGTCAACTCTGTCCAAAGGCAGTTGAATGAATGTGATCATAAAGGGATACAAAAAAAGCACATCTAAAGGAACAATTGAATAAGAGTTGACTCTTTGGGCCCTCCAGCCCCTACCACCATTATACTGATCACTATTGTTTAAACCCATTATCTATCATTTCTTCACGTCCTACATTGACAAATAAATCCATTAATGTTAGTCATGGAAGCTTCAGAGATCCGAACATCCATTGGTATTTAAGGATTTCAGTGACTCTTGACTGCCTTCTGCGATGACTAAACCCTAATTTTAAAATAAAATGCTTTCCTTTTGCTGAAGTCCCCCATCAATGGAAATAGTTTCTATTTATTTGTCCCATTATTATTTTAAACATAATAATTAGATTGCCCACTGAATCTTCTGTTGTCAAAGGAATACAAGATGATACATTCTTCCTCTGTCTTCCTACGTAAGTGTGATGTCCACAAATGAACAGACTGCTCCATTTGGTAACTTCCTCCTCTGTTTTATCAGCCATAATTATACCTCATATTAGTTCATGTGGTAGAAGGGCTATTGAGTCTGCGCTAGTTCACAGAGCAATTCCATTTCCCACAATAATTTTTCCAATAACCTATTCTCCCCGCATTCCTGTCGACTCCTTCCCAGATTCTAATACAAACTTACACACTCGGGGCAATTTACAGTGGACAATTGTCCAAAGGAAACTGGAACACCTGGAGGAAAACCATATGCAAACTCCGCAGAGACAGCAGCAGAAGTCAGGACTGAATTCAGGGTGCTGGAGCTGTGAGACAGCAGCTCTACCAGCTGTGCCACTGCGTTCCACACCCCCCCCCCCCCCACAATGGTCAGATAATTAACCAACATTGATTTTCTTCCAATTTGCCTACTAGATTTTCCTGATGACCATACAAGGTGATTAAAATGTCTTACAAAAATTACAGATGCAAAGAAGTATTCCAACTCATCTTTCATGGGATCAAAATGGAAGCGGTCACATTTCCCCACATTAAAGCAGGTTAGCCATAGTTTTGCTCACATAGTCTATTAACAGAATAGTGCTACACACCTTACTGTGTCCCCTTCATCTGTTGTTATACTGAGAAGTCGAAACACCATTTTAAATCCATATACAAGAAGAGTACATGGCATTTGCGTTACTATTTGTTTTTTACCTATCAACAAATTTGCAACTTCAGTTGCCTCCATTTCAATGCACTTATTCATTCACCAGAAGCAAATATCCTTGACACGGCATAAATTGGTGAGAAATTGATGCTCGTATGCCTTGAACTGTCACAGACTGTGAGGTAAAGGTAATCCCACGATGCTATTATGAAGGGAGTTTGGGAATTTAACAAAGCAACAAGAGGAAAGTACAGCATATTTCCAAGCCAGTATAGTCTGTGCCATCAAGGGGAACATGCCGGGTTTTGTGTTCCCATACAACTGCTGTTAATGTCCTTCCAGATCCCAGAAAATGTAGTTTTGGTAGTTGCTGTCAAAGATTGTAAATCCTAAAACAATGTTAGAAGGAGTAAATATTCAAGGTGATTGATGTGTTCACTTTTGTGAACGGTCTTGAACTTCTTGCCTGTTATTGGAGCAGTACTCACCCAGACAACTGAGGAGATTTCCATCATGCTCCCAACACAGGTCTTGTGCTTGAATCTGGAGGTGAGTCACTGGTTGTTGGATTACCAGCCTTTCACCTACTTTTGTAGTGTTGGTGAAGTCTGAAGTGAATACTAAATTAGAAAAAAAAAGAAAATGAACACTCAGCAAATGAACACACATCTTTGGAAAGAGAAACAGCTAATTTTTTAGGTCAGACCTGAAAAATTAACTGTTTCTCTGTTTCTTTGGAAGGGCTGAAAAACAAGCTCGTACAGGTAGCAGAAAAGGTGGGGGAGAGGGATGGGTGGAACAAAGGGAAGATTGTGACAAGTTGGCCTCATGTTGCAATTCAGATCAAATTAAGCTTCTTTGTGGGTAAGGTGTTGATAGGGTGAGGTCAAAGATACAAGAGACTGCAAATGCTGGAGTCTGGAACAAACTGGCAGAGGAACTCAGTGTGTCAGGAAGTATCTGTTGATGCAAAGGGACAGCCAACATTCTGGGTTATGACCCCGCATCAGGACTGTGAATGTAGAGGGAAGATAGCCAGTATAACGAGGTGAGAGGAAGGGGTGAGACAGGAGCTGTTAAGTGATAGTGTAACCAGTGAAGTGGGGGGTTGGTGGGTAGATAGAGCCAGGTGGGGTGGGGTAAAGAGAAGAGGAGGGTAGCGACGGAGGCGGGAAGATAATGTGGAACCAGAAAAGGGAAGGATGATGGGCGGTTGGAACCAGATGGGGGAGGAGATAGGTGGGGTAGCTGAGGGGAGAAGAAACCCAAGAGGATAGGTGTGTGGGTGATGTGAGATGGAAATAGGAAAGGTGAATAAAGGGAGAGGGAAGCTAAATAGAGTCATAGAATTATACAGCATGGAAACAGGCCCTTCAGCCCTATTGGTCCATGCCAACCATGATTCCCATCTTAGTCCCATTTGCCCGCATTTGGCCATCTCTCTCTAAATCTTTCCAATCCATGTACCTGTCCAAGTGTATTTTAAGTGTAGTTAATGTTCCTGCCTCAGCCATTTCCTCTGCAAGCTCATTCCATAAACGGACCAGTATGAATGAAAAGGAACACAGGGCGATGGGTTACCTGAAATAATGGTGAGGTTCTGGAACATACCCAGCAGGCCAGACAATCACCAAAGAAAGGGAGAAGGTGAGCCAAAATGATGGCATGCAAAAATGGCCAGTTCTCATAAAATAGAAACATAAGAACATAAGAAATAGGAGCAGGAGTCGGCCGTCTGGTCCATCGAGCCTGCTCCGCTATTCAATAAGATCATGACTGATCCGTCCGTGGACTCAGATCCACCTACCTGCCTTTACCCCATAATGCTTAATTCCTCTTCAATGCAAAGATCTATCTAACTATGTCTTAAATATATATAATGAAGCAGCCTCCACTGCTTCCCTGGGCAGAGAATTCCACAGATTCACTACACTCTGGGAAAAGCAGTTTCTACTCATCTCTGCCCTAATCTATTCCCCGAATCTTGAGGCTATGTCCCCTAGTTCTAGTCTCATCTACCAGTGGAAACAACATTCTTGCTTCTCATAATTTTATATGTTTCTGTAAGATCCCCTCTCATTCTTCTGAGTTCCAACGAGTATATTCCCTGGTGACTCAATCTCTCCTCACAGGCTAACCCTCTCATCTCTGGAATCAACCTGGTGAACCTCCTCTGCACTGCCAGTATATCTTTCCTCAAGTAAGGAGACCAGAATTGCACACAGTACTCCAGGTGCAACCTCACCAGTACCCTATACAGTTGCAGCATGATCTCTCTCTAGCAATGAGGGCCAACATTTCATTTGTATTCTTGATAACCAGTTGCACCTGCAAACCAACCTTTTGTGATTCATGCACAAGCACTCCCAAGTCCCTCTGCACAACAGCATGCTGCAATCTTTCACCATTTAAATAATAATCTGATCTATTGTTCCTTCCAAAGTGGATGACCTCGCATTTACCAACATTGTACTGCATCTGCCAGACCCTTGCCCACTCACTTAACCTATCTATATCTCTCTGCAAAATCTCTGCATCCTCTGCACAATTTGCTTTTCCACTCAATTTAGTATCATCAGCAAACTCAGATATGCTACACTCGGTCCCCTCTTCCAAATCATTGATGTACATTGTGAATAGTTGTGGGCCCAGCACTGACCCCTGCGGCACCCTGCTCGCCATTGATTACCAACCAGAGAAACACCCATTTATCCCAACTCTCTGCCTTCTATTGTTTAACCCACTCCTCAATCCATGCTAATACATTACCCACAATTCGATGCTTCCTTATCTTATGGATAAGTCTTTTATGTGGCACCTTATTGAACGCCTTCTGGAAATCCAAGTATACAACATTCACCTGTTCTCCTCTATCCACTGCATTCATTATATCCTCAAAGAACTCCAGTATGTTTGTTAAACAGGACCTGTTCTTCTCGAATTCATGCTGTGTCTGCCTGATGGAACCAGTTCTATCCAGATGTCTCGCTATTTCTTCCTTAATGATAGCTTCAAGCATTTTCCTGACGACAGACGTTAAGCTAACTGGCCTATATTACCTGTCTTGGTGTAGCAGCCAGCATAATCAAAGACCCCACCCACCCAGGATATTCTCCCTTCTCTCCTCTTCCATCGGGTAGAAGATACAGGAGCCTGAGGGCATGTACCACCAGACTTAAGGACAGCTTCTACCCCAGTGTGATAAAACTATTGAACGGTTCCCTTATACAATGAGATGGACTATGACCTCACGATCTACCTTGTTGTGACCTTGCACCTTATTGCACCGCACTTTCTCTGCAGCTGTGACACTTTACTCTGTACTGTTATTGTTTTTTCACTTGTACTACATCAATGCACTCTGTACTAACTCAATGTAACTGCACTGCGTAATGAATTGACCTGTACCATCGGTTTGTAAGACAAGCTTTACATGGTACCTCGGTACAAGTGACAATAATAAACCAATACCAAAACCTTTTGCCTACATCCTTTTTTAAACATTGGCATAGCATTCTCTGTCTTCCAATCCACTGGGACCTACTCAGAGTCCAGAGAATTTTAGTAACTTATCACAAACACGTCTACTATCACTTCCACCATTTCTTTCAGTACCCTGGGATGAATCCCATCAGGACCTGAGAACTTGTCTTCCTGTTTGCTCATCACTACCTCTTTAGTGACAGCGATTGTATTGAGGTCCTCATGTCCCCTTGCATCCATAACATCTCTCCTTGGCATGTTAGACGAGTTCTCCACCGTGAAGACCGACATAAAATCGTCATCCAAAGCCTTGGCCATTTCCACATTACCCAATGTTAATTCCCCCTTCTCATCTTCCAAGGGACCTACATTCACTTTAGCCACCCTTTTCCAGTTTATATAATTGTGAAAACTTTTATTATCTGTTTGTATATTTTGTACTAATTTACTTTCCTTCTCTATCTTCCCTTTCCTTATTACTTGCTTAGTAGTTCTTAGCTGCTTTTTAAAGTTTTCCCAATCTTTGAGTTTTCCACTACTCCTGGCAACTTTGTATGCATAAGCTTTTAGTTTGATGCTTTCTTTTATTTCCTTAGTTATCCAAGGCTGGCTCTCCCCACCTTTACTGTCCTCGTTTTTAACTGGAATATATTTTTGTTAAGCACTGTGAAAAATCTCTTTGAAAGTCTTCCACTATTCCTCAACTGTCCCACCATCTAGCCTGTGTTCCCAGTCTACACGAGCCAACTCCTCCCTCATCCCATTGTAGTCTCCCTTGTTTAGGCATAATACCTTGGTTTTAGATTGAACTATTGCACCCTCCATTTGTATGAGAAATTCAATCATACTATGATCACTCATTCCAAGAGGATCCCTAACTACAAGATCGTTAATTTTACCTGTCTCATTGCACAGGACCAGATAAAAGGTAGCATTTTCCCTTGTAGGTTCAGTAACATGCTGTTCAAGAAAGCTATCATGGATGCCTTCTGTGAAGTCCTCCTCAAGACTGCTTTGACCAACTTGATTCACCCAATCTATGTGGAAAAGTCCCCTATGACAACTGCTGTTCCATTCTTACATGCATCAGATATTTCTTGGTTTATTGCCTGTGCCACTAATGTTATTATTCGGTGGACTATAGACAATTCCCACCAGTGATTTTTTTCCCTTTACTATTCCTAACTTCTACCCAGATGGACTCAACATTCTGGTCCTTAGATCTTATTTCATCTCTCACTATTGCCCTGATCTCATTCTTAGTTAAGAACGCTATCCCACCTCCCTTACCTTCCTGCCTATCCTTCTGTATTACCTGATACCCTTGGATATTTAATTCCCAATCATCTCCACCCTGCAACCATGTTTCTATAATGGCCACTAAATCATACCCTTTTGCACTGATTTGTACCACAAGTTCACTGACCTTCTTTCAAACACTACCGGCATTCAGATAAAATACCTTTACACTCATTGTCCTTTTAGAATCTAGTAACCTTTGTGTCCTTTGTGTTTGACTTTTCTGTACTCCACTCTTACTTTTCTCCTTTCTAACTTTTGCTCTGGTCTCTGCTTTGCTTCCTTCTGTCTTTCTGCATGAATTCCTATTCCCCTGCCGTATTAGTTTAAACCCTCCCCAACAGCACTAGCAAACAATCCTCTTGGACATTGATCCCAGTCCTGCCCAGGTGTAGATCATTCGGTTTGTTCTGGTCCCACCTCCCCCAGAACTGGTTCCAGTGCCCCAGGAATCTGAAGCCCTCCCTCCTGCACCACTGCTCAAGCCACATATTGATCCTAACTCTGCTGCTGTTCCTACTCTGACTAGCACGTGGCACAGGTAGTAATCCTGAGATTATTACCTTAGTAGTCCTACTTTTTAATCAATCTCCTAGCTCCCTAAACTGGGCTTGTAAGACCTCATCCTGCTTCTTTCCTATATCGTTGGTACCTACATGCACCATGACAACTGGCTGTTCACTCTCCCCTTCCAGAATGGCCTGCAGCCACTCTGAGACATCCCTGACCCTTGCACCCGGGAGGCAACACACCAACTGGGAGTCCTATTTACGGCCACAGTAGCTCCTGTCTATTCCCCTTACCATGGAATCCCCTACCACTATAGATCTGCCACTCATTTTCCTGCCCTCCTGTGCAGCAGAGCCACTCATGGTGCCATGATACTGGCTACTACTGCCTTCCCCGATGAGCCATCTCCCCCAACAGTATCCAAAGCGGTATATCGGTTCTGGAGGGAGATGACCACAGGGTACTCCTGCACCACCTTCCTATTGCTGCTTTGCCTGCTGGTCACCCATTCCCCTTGTTTCCAACAAGGGTGACCAACTCACTAAACGTACTATCCACAATATTCTCAGCATCGCAGATGTTCTGAAGTGAATCCATGCTCAGCTCCAGTGCCGTCATGCAGTCTGTCAGGAGCTGCAGCTGGACACACTTTCTGCACACTTAGTCATCAGGGTCACTACAGCCTCTCTGAGTTCCCACATTGCACAGGAGGAGCATGATATGGGTTTGAGCTCACCTGCCATGACTAAAAAGCTTTGAGGGAAGTTAAAGAGACAAAAAAAAAGAATAAGAACCTATCCTCACCTTACTCCTCGCTGAAGCCTGGTATTCACCAAAGCCCACACTTAGACAGCTTTACAAAGAGTGAGTTATCTAAAGTTAGAGGGTAGATGAGCCTTAGTTTAGTGTCTCACTATATAAATGGATCTGGCAGTGTAGCATGTCATACCATGAGTTTGGCAATGATGATTAAATGCTGTTCTGATGCTGTTGATCATCCCCAGCACCTTTTTGGTTGCCCAATCTGGACTGTTTGATCTGTCCTGAATCTATCCAATGTACTGTAACACGGTGGTGGTAATGCGCAACAACCAGGAGGGTGCCCTCAATATGAAGATGTTGTTCAAAACTTAATACTTCGACAGTTTTCTCACCTATTTTTTAAAAATATTCTGGGTGAAATTCATCAGCACTTTTGCAAACAGAACAGTCTCTTTGTGTGGACCTTTATCAAATGTCTTCTTGTAGTCGATAGGGCTGACAACATCGGCTCTAGCTTTTACCATCACCACATATTTTTTAAAAATAAATTAGTCAGACATGATTTATTCTTCACAAATCCATGCTGATTCTTTTTGATCAGCTCAAATTTATCCAAGTGCTCGATCACTCTGCTTCTCATGACAAATTCTATTAACATCTCCAAAAATGAAGTTTGACTGACACATCTTCAGTTACCTGGTTTATCTCTCCGCCCCTTCTGAAATAATGGACTGACATTAGCAATTTTCCAATCCTAAGCATACTTCTCAAAATGAGTGCTTTAAAAGATCATGAAAGACATAACTGCAATTAACTCACTTTTTTTTAACATCCTGGAATGGAAACTATCAGGTCTTGGAGATCTGTCTAATTTAAACCATTATACCTTCAATTATTTTTAACTAATATTAAATCTAATAGATTCTCCCCTGGTTTATATTTAGTTTCATCTATATCACTGGTTCTCTGTCCTGTCTCTGTCATGAAGATAGACACAATCCACTTACTTAACAAGTTTGTCATTTTTCTTTATTGTTGATTAGAATAGCAACTGCATCTCATCTTAATGAGTCCATATTCCCCCCAGCTACTATTTTCCAAGTATTAAATTTTCTTTGCATCAGAGTAAACCTCTGTTTTTAAGTTCTGGACATCTTTCCTCACTATTTGCTGATCACCAAATGGCAACTACTTTGTTTGTATAAATCCAAACATTGCAAGTAAAATTTTTATCACTGACAGAATTGTGTGATACCAAATAATACATCCCACCATAAAAAGATGCATTTTTACAATGAGTTTACAAATATTTAATAATGAATTTTTGCAACATCAGGATATCACATAGTTTTACAGACTCTGAAGTACTTATCTTTTAAAAAATGTATTGTAGGAAGTTCAACAACCAATTTATGCTTAATATGCATCTATATTCCATATGACAGAAACAACAATGTGGAAATGCTTCTTTTATCCACACTGATTGAGGCATAAACCTTGTCCAGGGCACAGTGGGTAACTGCCCAAAGTAGTCTCATAGGATCTTACACTTCAACCTAAATGTGAGCCAGATTCACACTTTGAATGCTCATCTGTAGATAGCACTTGTTACATTGCGGTCTTCCCTTAGTGGTGTATGTGGTTAAGGCTTTCAGGTAAGATTCAAGCCTATTAAGCCAAAGTTGTGAATGATACCAATAGCTGATATTTTACTCTACTCCACCCACCCCATATTTCTGTGTTTAATTTACTTGTTCAGCCCAGAGCAAGGTCTTCCACCCTGCATCATTTTGTGACAGGCTGCTGTCGTGTCTTTGATATTTAGGAAATCAGCCAGTGTGGAAGGAGAATCACCAACATTAGACAGCTTCAGTGTAAACTATAAATGGTAAACCATTAACATGTGTGGAAAATGAAACAAAATTACAGATGTTGATAGCACAGATAACAATGTATGAATATGATCTAACAGCTATTATAGAAACATGGTTGCAGGGTGACAAGGAGTGGGTGCTCAATATTCCAGGTTATACATTGTTCCAAAAGAATAGGCCAATGGAGAAAGGAGTTGGGGTAGCAGTATTAATCAAGGAAAGTACCAGAGCAGCGGTGAATCATGATATAAAAACAGTGGATACTGATGTGGAATCGGCTTGGTTTGCAATTATGAATGGCTGGGGAAGGAAGACAAAGCCTATCGACCCTTAAAATGTGACCACACAATAGGTCAGAAAATAAATGGGGGTATATCACGGGCATGTTTGAAGGGAACCACAATTATCATGGGAGATTTTAATGTACATATTGATTGAACAAACAAATTGGTGAGGGTATCATAGAAGAAGAACTTGTTGAGTGCAACAGGGATTGTTTTTCTAGAGTAGTACATTGCAGACCCTACCCAGGAGCTCGTTATTTTAGATTTGGCCTTATGGAATAATTAATAAGGAAGGCAGATACAAGAGGTTGCAGATGCTGGAGGGGGAAGGATGGAGTTGGGAGATATGACAAATAGAGGCAAACAGAAAAAAAAAAGAGGAAGATGGAACCAGGAGAGAAGAGGGGAGAGTGAAGTTGGAGACAGCTGCTGGAGGGTTATGTTGGAATCTGATAAGTAGGTAAGGTGATAATGAGAAGCACTGGGGAGGAGGTGAAAGGCAGAAGGAACCAGGACCAGATGGGGAGTGGGAAAGAGCCGGTGGGTGAAATGTGTTGATGCAACCAGGAGGGGAAGGGGGTGCAATTGGGGAAATGGGTGATGGCTGGAGAGGGTGTGTAGGAAAGGAGGCAAAATAGGGAAACTGGTGAACTGATGGAGGATTGGAAGGAGAGGGTGAGGGGGGGGGGGGGAGAGAGAGAGAGAGAGAGAGAGAGAGAGAGAGAGAGAGAGAGAGAGAGAGAGAGAGAGAGAGAGAGAGTGGGGCGAGGGGTGGTGGTAGAGGGAGAGGAAACCGGAAGTGAGGGATACCTGAAATTGGAACATTCAATGTTCATACCATTGGATTGTAGACTACCCAGGCATATGAGATGTTGTTCTATTTTCTTTGTATAGAGCCTCAACCTGGAGTAGAGAAAGCCAAGGATGGACTGGTCGGTATGGGAATTGAAATGGCATGCAACCTGGAGCTCAGGACTACCATTACGGACAAAGTGCAGGTGCTCTATGAATTGGTTGCCTTATCTATTAATAAGGGATCTTGTGCTTAAAGGTTTCCTTGAGGATAATGACCACAATATGACAGAATTCTAAATGTAGTTTGAGGATGAACACCATAGGTTCATAACCAGTGGCTTCAATTTAAATGTGTTATCACAATGGTAGGAGGGGGGAGATGTCCAAGGTGGACTGGATAATGAGTTAAGAGATAGGGCAGTAGATGAACAGTGACAGATGTTCAAATAGCTGGCCTCTAATGCTCAGAAAGAATTCATCCCAATCTAAAAGAGAGATTCCATGAGAAAGCGGTGCAAAGGAAATAAAGGATAAAATTAAATTAAAAAGTATAGCTTACAAAGTGGCAAAGGCTATTGGTAGATCACAGGAGTGGGAATTTTTTAGGATCCAGCAGCAGAAGACTATACATCTCATAAGAAGGGAGGAAATTAATTTTGAGAGAAAACCTGCATGTAGTAAAAGCTTCAATGGACATATAAATAGGAAGAGGATAGCTGAGGCAAATGTAGGGCCTCTCGAGAATAACTCCAGTGAATTAATAGCAGGAAATAAAGAAATGGCAGAGATGTTGAATAAATGTTTTGTATCGGTCTTCACTCTGAAACATATTGTTTAAATCCCTAAGATATCAGACAGGCTAAATTCAAATAATATCGAAGAAGATACAAAAATCCCAATTACACCCACTCAGCTGGATAAAGGCAGACAAGTCACCAGGGCCTGATGGATTGGATGCTGGGGTTTGAAAGGAAGCAGCTGCAGTGATGATGGAGCCGTTGGTTGAAAATTTTCATAACTTGCTAAACTCTAGTAGGGTACCAGAAGACTGGAAAACAGCCAATGTGGTCCCCTTATTCAAAAAAGGAGAAAGGCAGAAGGCAAGAAACTATAGTCCAAATAGTTTGACGAATTTTATTGGCAAGAAGCTAGAGAGTCAATAATAAAAGAGGAAATAGATAATCATTTTGGAAAGCTGAATATAACTTAACCTAGTCAACATGGTTTTATGAAAGGTAAATCATGATTGACAAATTTGCACAAAAGACATTTGACAAGATGCCGCATAAGAGTCTGGTCCATAAATTAAAAGCCCCTTGAATTGGAGGAAGTGTGCTAGAATGGATTGAAAACTGGCCACGTCATAAAAAAGGGTTGGAATAAATAGGTGCTTTTCAAACTGGAAGGAGGTAACTGGTAGAGTACTGCAGGGGTAAGTTCTTGACCTGTAATTGTTTACTCTTTTCTATTAATGACCCAGAGGAAGGAACAATAAGTAGGGTTTCCATTTTTCACCAGTGCTACCAACGTGGGTGGAAGAGCATGTTGTGATAAGGATTATCCTTCCCCAGGATATAAATAAATAGAGTGAGTTGGCAAAAGACAGGTGATTTGAGTTCAAAATGGGGAAGTGTGAGGTCATGCACTTTGGGAAGAGAGTAAAAGGCAGATTATTATCTAACTGGAGAGAGACTGCAAGTGAATGAAACACAGGGGGATCTAGATGTTCTCATGCATGAATCATGAGAGAGAGAGAGAGAGATGGAGAGACAGAGAGAGAGAAAGTGTGTGAGTGAGTGAGTGAGTGAGTGAGTGAGTGAGTGAGTGAGTGAGTGAGTGAGTACTGAGCAGGACAAAGAGGGGTTCAGGAGAGTTGGTTGGACAGAAAATCAGAGGTATGGAGATTGGCCAGATCTTTGGTAGCAAAGGTTGGGGAGCTGTTGGCAGATCAGATATAAGAGGCCTCCAGCTGAATAAAACCCTGTAAATGAAAGGGATCTCAGGTTAAGTGTTGGACTTCAAGGAGTAAAGGGGTGGTGGTTTGCAGAGGACAGTGTGCACAGAAGCAGTGACTAATTATTTATTTGTGGTCATTGGTGAGAAAAAAATCTCTTGAAACCAGCAATGTCTGCATACTTGTTTAACCAAGGGGGGGTGACATAGACTTACTTTCAGTCTGATTACTAATTCATTATACATGCAGCTGATGTACCAAAGGTTCTGAGTGAAGTGATGGCAGAGTGGGTACCAATCTTTATCATCGCAGCCCTTAGCAGCACTCACATCCCACACAACACTCACCAGCACAGCGGCATAGCTGGAAGCGACCTGGGTTCAAACCTGACCTTAGGTGCTGTCTGTGTGGAGTTCGCATGTTCTCCCTGTGACCTCGCATGTTTCCTCCGGGTGCTCTGGTTTCCTTCCACATTCCAAAGATGTGCAGGTTGGTAGGCTAAGTGTGACTCTAAGTTGCCCCTCGCATATAGGTGAGTGGTAGAATCTAGGGGGAGCTGAAAGAATGTGGGGAGAATAAGAAAATGGATTCATGTAGGATTAGTGTAAAATGGTGTGATTGATGGTCAGTGTGAGGGGCTGTTTCCGTGCTGTACCTCTCTATGACTTCATGAATCTAAAAGCGAGGCAGGTGCACCAAAGTCTATTTCACCACCACAACTCATACTAAAGATAGCAAGTGTAGCTTTTATGGCTTACAGGATGTGTTTGCTCTCTTCCTGGCATCACCACAGACTTGGCCTTGCTTTTGTTTGTAAGATTAATTGTGCAGTAATACCCTTCAGGGAACTTAAATCTGCAGATCTAGTGCTGGCATACATAGAAATATATATATTTGGCATGTTCTGGGAGGGGGGGGAAGACAGAACTATCAATTCCTATGAAATACTGAACAGATTACCATTATCAACAAAACAGAAACCACTACTGAAAACTTTACTGAAACTAAGCTGTATTCAAACTCATTAAAAAGGATTTGATTACACAAAAGGCATTGGGGTGTGATCAAAGTAAGTTATTGAGTTTAATATTCTATTGTAGTGACACACTGTCCGAGCAAGCGAACCGGCTCGGCGGTCGGGGCGCACGTCGTCGCAACATCGAGGCCCAAGGTGGCGCTGGGCCTTCGTCTTCCCCGAGCGGCGGCGGAGAACTCGCGCACGCAAAACGTTGATGACGTAGCATGTACTTCATTTCCAAGTTCGGGAGGCGGGAACCGCGCTCCTTAAAAGGTCCGCGCAAGGCGTGAAAATAAACCAGTCTCGTTCAGCAGTTCACAGGCTCACGTCTTTATTTTCGCTTCGTAGTAACAGCCACTACATTGGTGACCCCAATGGTCCAAGCGGATTTTGGACCCACACAATGACCAACAACACAGCAGCCAACGCAGTGGCACTCAAGCTGCCCACCTTTTGGACGCTTCGGCCCCGCGTGTGGTTCAACCAGGCTAAAGCCCAGTTTCAGCTGCGGCAGGTCAACTCAGACTCCACACGGTACTACCACGTGGTCAGCTCTTTGGACCAGGAGACAGTCGCCCAGGCCGGAGACTTCATCCAATCTCCTCCGGAGGAAGATAAGTACCCAGCCCTCAAGGCCCTTCTCCTTCGGACCTTCGGCCTCTCCCGTTGTGAGTGCACCGCCTGCCTGCTGCACCTTGATGGCCTGGGGGACAGACCTCCATCGGCCCTCATGAACGAGATGCTGGCTTTGGCTGAGGAGCACAAGCCCTGCCTGACGTTTGAGCAGGCTTTCCTCGAACAGCTGCCCGACGACATTCACCTGTTGCTGGCCGACGCCGACTTCAGCAACCCACGTGAGGTAGCCGCCCAGGCAGATATCCTGTGGAAGGCCAAACACAAAAGTGGTTCATCTGTCGGCCAAATCGCCAGACCACGGGCCCAACGCCTACCTAAACCAGTCCCAGCAGCTGAGCAACCACACCCCAGAAACACAGACGACGACACTGACGACCAGCTGTGTTTCTACCATCAGAGGTGGGATGCAGAGGCCCGTCGATGCCGCCCACCCTGCAAGTTTCATGGAAATGCCAGGGCCAGCCGCTGCTGATGGCTACGACTGCTGGCCACCAACACAGCCTCCTCTTCATTTGGGACAAGCAGTCCGGCCGTCGCTTCCTTGTCGATACGGGAGAAGAGGTCAGTGTTTTGCCCCCGACCAGCCGCGACACTCGCAGCAGGCAACAGGGACCGGCCCTCAAGGCTGCAAACAGCACGACCATACGAACTTTCAGCACCCGTACAATCCAGTTACAATTCGAGGACAGCCATTTTACCTGGAACTTTACCCTTGCTGTCATCGCCCAACCACTCCTGGGAGCTGATTTTCTCCGGGCCCACAACCTGTTAGTTGACGTATGAGGGAAATGGCGAGTGCACTCCAGAACTTTCCAGACTTACTCTTTGGGAGAAGCCAGCCTACCAGCCCCACGCCTGGACTTCGATTCCCGATCTGGCAATGAGTTCACCAAGCTCCTAGTCGAGTTCCCATCGGTCCTGGCACCTCAATTCACGAATTCGATGCCAAAACATGGGGTGCAGCACCACATCACCACAACAGGTCCACCCCTTCATGCTCGGGCATGATGAGTCCCTCCTGACAAGCTTCGCCTGGTGAAGGAGGAGTTCCACCGCATGGAGGAGCTAGGGATCGTTCGTAGGTCAGACAGCCCCTGGGCCTCCCCCCTGCACATGGTACCCAAAGCCACCGGCAGGTGGAGGCCCTGTGGCGACTACTGCAGGCTTAACGACGCCACCACCCCAGACCGCTACCCCGTCCCTCATATCCAAGACTTCGCGGCAAATCTACATGGGGCCCACATCTTCTCCAAGGTGGACCTTGTCCGGGGATATCACCAAATCCCGGTCCATCCTGATGACGTCCCCAAAACTGCAATCATCACTCCGTTCGGCCTCTTCAAATTCCTTCAGATGCCGTTCGGCCTTAAGAACACCGCGCAGACCTTCCAGCGGCTGATGGACGCGGTAGGCCGCGATTCGGACTTCGTGTTCATTTAGTTAGATGACATTCTGATCGCCACTCGTAACCAACAAGAATACCTTTCCCACCTCCGCCAACTGTACTCCCGCCTCAGTGAATTAGGCCTCACTATCAACCCAGCCAAGTGTCAATTTGGCCTTGACTATCGATTTTCTCGGCCACCAAATCACCAGCGAGGGAGCAGCACCTCTACCTGCTAAGGTAGACGTTATCTGCCATTTTGCCCGGCCCAACACAGTCAAAGGCCTGCAGGAATTTGTTGGCCTGGTCAACTTTTACCATCGTTTCATCCCTGCAGCAGCCCGTAACATGCGTCGTTTGTTCTCACTGATGGCTAGCAAGGGCAAAGACATCGCCTGGACCGATGAGGGTGTGGCTGCCTTCATTAAGGCCAAACAAGCCCTAGCAGACACCGCAATGCTGGTACACCCCGGGACAGACGTCCCAACCGCCCCCACGGTGGATGCATCCAGCACTGCGGTCGGCGGGATACTAGAACAACTAATCGAAGGCCGTTGGCAACCCTTGGCATTTTTCAGCAGGCACCTTAGACCACCCGAACTTAAATACAGCACATTTGATCGAGAACTACTAGCACTGTACCTGGTGATCAGACATTTTTGGTACTTTTTAGAAGGCAAACTTTTCACCGCTTTCACTGACCGCAAGCCATTGTCTTTCACCTTCTCTAAGGTCCCTGGTCGGCCCGCAAGCAGCGACATTTGTCCTACATTTCCGAGTTCACAACGGATATCCAACACGTCTACAGAAAGGACAATGCCGTTGCTGACGCGCTCTCCAGACCGACCATCCATAGCCTCTCCCTGGGGATCGACTACGCGGCCCTGGCTGACACACAGCAAGCCGACGACGAGCTGCCCAGCTACAGAACTGCAGTTTCAGGCCTGCAGCTCCAAGATTTCGTAGTCGGCCCAGATCAACAGATCCTCCTGTGCAACGTCGCAATAGGTCAGCCTCGCCCAATAGTCCCTGCAGCCTGGCGGAAACGCGTTTTTGACTCAGTACACGGGTTAGCACACTCGTCCATCAGATTGACTGTCCGACTAGTCGCCAGCAGGTTCGTTTGGCACGGCCTGTGCAAGCAGGTCAGTGAGCGGGCCAAGACTTCTCCGCACTGCCGAACATCAAAAATCCAATGACACACCAAGGTCCCACCGCAGCAGTTCGAGTCTACACGTAGAAGGTTCGACCACATTCACGTTGACCTCGTCAGTCCCCTGCCTGTCTCAAGAGGGGTGCGGTACCTCCTTACCATTGTGGACTGCTTCACGAGGTGGCCAGAGGCAACCCCGCACTCAGACATCACGACTGATTCCTGTGCCGGGGCGTTGCTCACAACTTGGGTCTCGCGTTTTGGTGTTCCAGCCCACATCACTTCGGACAGAGGTGCTCAATTTACCTCCAGCCTATGGTCTGCATTAGCGAACATGCTAGGAACTCAGCTGCACACCACCACGGCCTACCACCCTCGGTAAAATAGGTTGGTAGAACGTTTCCACCGCCAGCTAAAATCAGCCCTGATGGCCCGCCTCACAGGCCTTAACTGGGTCAACAAACTGCCTTGGGTCCTGCTCGGCATATGTACTGCCCCCAAGGAGAATCTCCATGCTTCGTCGGCTGAACTCGTGTACGGTGCACCCCTGGTCATCCCAGGGGAGTTCATACCCGCCCTTAGGGGGCCAGAGGAACCACCTGCAGCAGTCCTGGGAAGACCTGCGCGAGAGGCTCGGCAGCCTGGCACCAATTCCTACTGCGACATGGTCAGTCCCCATCATGTGTGCCCAAGGAACTCCAAGACTGTAAGTTCGTTTTCGTTCACAGGGGCACGCCATGGGCACCATTACAACGACCATACGAGGGGCTATTTTGGGTCATCAGAAATAATGGGTCAACCTTTATTTTGGACATTGGGGGCAAGGAAGAAGTTTTCACGATGGACCGCCTCAAACCGGCCCATTTAGACCTACAACAACCAGTCGAGGTCCCAACACCGCGACGCAGAGGCTGACCACCTAAGCAATGGCTAGCACAGCCCGTGAACTTTGGGGACCATATCGCCGGTTCTGGGGGGGGTTGTGTAGCGACTCACCGTCTGAGCAAGCGAACCGGCTTGGCAGTTGGGGCACGCGTCGTCGCAATGGCGAGGCCCAAGATGGCGCTGGGCCTTCATCTTCCCCGAGCAATGGGGGAGAACCCGCGCGTGCGAAAAGTTGATGATGTAGTGCGTATGTCATTTCTGAGTTCGGGGGGTGGGAAACGCGCTCCTTAAAAGGCCCGCGCAGGGCACGAAAATAAACCAGTCTCGTTCAACAGTTCACAGGCTCACGTCTTTATTTTTGCTTCATAGTAGCAGCTGCTACACTATGCTTTAAGGTTCATAATGTAGCTTATGAAACTTCTGTGTTTATAAACTGCAAAGGTAGAACTTTAAAGAGAGGAAATTTTTATTCTTAAATTCTTTAACAATGAAGGAAATTCAGGTGTCAGACATTGCCTGTCAAATTGAAAAACAACGTGTCATCAGGGCACAAGGACTGGATAAGTAATCGTTTATGTGCACCAACGAGACCAGTGATACATGGATTTCACCAGAGGGAGAGATGAGCAGTATTCAGCTGTGAGCATTGTGGATGTTATGAGTAAGCAGCAGGTCAAAAGTTTCAGCCCCTTCCATATAGACTCCCGAGAATGCTTCAAGAACTTTGTAAAGTCTTGCTATGTTCATCCACTGGTTGAAACTCCAAGTCTGGAGGATATGGAATTTTAATTAGTGGGTGAACACATCAAGAATTACCTCATGTCCCTTCATTTTTTCTTGATGTCTTAGGTTTATTGTAAGGTGAATAGTAGCCATGTACAAGAACAATAGAAACATGGAAGTGCAAGCAACCACTGTGTTCGAACTGTAGTTGCCTGTATCCTAATACAAAAGCTATCTGCTGAGGTCCATCCAGGGTATATGGTGAGAAAGGGTTTCAGTTACATGATCAATGTGGCAAGGATGATACCATGTGTGATTATTGAACTGTCCTTTGTAGTTGAGAAAAAAGTTGTCCCTCAGGATTATCCCAAAGATATCTTGTACAGTCAATTGCTTCAAGATGCAGTAACTTTGTACAGACAGATGTAAAAGGTTTTAGTTTAGATGCAACCAGTGACCTATCTCCAAGTTGCTACAAAAATTATGTTTATTTTGGATTATTTTCAAGTTTATGTTGAACTGTATTTACACATTGCTAAGTATAAAATCTGCAGGCTGTTGTGTAATCAGGCAGTGCTAAAACCAAACTTTCACAAAAATACTTATTCAATATTTGTAAGAATGATGACTTGCTGAAGTTTGATTAATATAACAGAACTCGCTTTATCAAAAAAACCTAAGCATTTTAATAACCCAATTACGTATAATTGAAAAGAGCTTTAAAAATTTACAGAGTCATTTGCTGGTTATTTTGGAGCACAGAAGTCAATTTCTGAATAAATTAAAATGTGCCTATTAGTGTCTTTGCTCCCAGGAGAATCAGCTTACTTTTAAGAGACTTTTCAAAGGCTCGTTAATGGACATAACTAGAAGAAACTCACAAAAACAATTGATTTGATTCAAGAGAGGGGAGTGGTGGTAGAGAATGTTCTAACCAGGTGCCATTTTGCGATGGACTTGTCTTCCAGAGTAATGTAATTTTAACATGTAAGAAAAGAAGCTTGATATGCGGTGAATGTAATTTGTTTTTGATATTCCTGATCTTTTGCCTGTGTTTGGCTGATTATACTGCAAAACACAACACAGCCAGATAGAAGTCCAGACAGAAACCTATTTCATGCAAAACAGATTCAACAAAAATCAGTGAATGGTTACCTTCATTTTGGTTGGAATGTTTGCCAAGAAATCCTACTACTCCAGAAAATTATGCAATGGAATATCTGGTACTTTTTGAAATATGTTGTTTACTGCTGCCTGTGGTGGTATCCATAAGAGTCACGATGAATATGGCAGCACTTTCTTGTCATGACCTTTCCCTGAGCCCCAGCAACTCATACACCATTTCTTCATGAGATCTGCAGTTTATCTGTAATCTGTATATTTGCAGTTGTAGACACCCTGCTTGTGCTGTTTCTTCTTCTATTGGTTTATTCTCTGAATTCCTGCTTTACTGAGAGATAACCAGCTGCACCACTGCAGTCAGATAATTTTTTTCAGATGTGTTATGCATTTCCATTAATCGAGTTAAGGGAACTGAATTTCAGAAGCAGCTGCTTTTGTGTGTGCAAACACTCCCCAACATCCAAATGAGTTACGTTCCTGAAACCATTCTTGAGACAAATCGATTGAAAGTCAGGTCATGTTGTCAACTTCAAAATCTGGTGTCACAGATCCGGCCTCAATGCCTAGGGATTGATGATTTGCCCTCAGTGCCTGGGATCACAGAACCTGCATCCCCATTGACCTGTCCACAATGCACAGAAAAACTTACTGGTATCCCATATACCCTTAACTGTGCCCCAATTAAATCTCTGAACTAAGCACAAGCTGTCACAGCTGGGATTTCACTAGGCTGTCATAATCTATTTGTTCACATGTTTTAAAGCACTGTGTTGGAACCTCAGTGTGAATGCCACAATTACTAATGAATGGCTGAATCACAAAAGGTCATATCGTTTCAGTCGTTTGTAATTCTAGACGCTTGTATTTTGGACGTTGGATGTTGTATGGGTATGGGCTCTGGGGAAGGGCGGGGTGAGTGGGTACCTGTACTTGTTTAACACGTGTAACTGAAGATAGATTTTTGCCCATTGAGGATTCACACCAAGAGTTGGTTGAGATTAGATGTGGCGTATGTTTTATCCGAGGATTCAATGAAGGGACTGCTGGAGACAGCAACCAAAAAGATAAGCTAGGAAAAGCAGAACTTTGTCACAAACTGATATTTTGTGTTTATGATACGTAAAGATAATTCCATCCAATTAACTTATGGAGTACTACTTCAATTACTTCCATCATTCAAAATCCTAATGCTAATCTTCCTGTGACTCAAGTACTGAGATAGGTAGCGAATACAGAGGTACAAACTGATTTATTATAGAAAGTAAAGCAAGCTGTAATAAAGCTATCTCAGCATGATGATGGAAGAAATATTTTGAAATCATTGTGAATATTTGGTGCAAAGATTTTCAAAGCATTTAAGAATCAAACGCTAGTCAGCTATGATATTTCTCACCAGAGTGGGTTGGAAAGATAATATAAACACTGCCCAATGTGGTAATCAGATAATTAATTAAAGGAAAATCCAGATGTAGCTTTGAGATTATTTCAAGGCACCAGAGAATCTGCCTATCGATTAGTAGTTACCCCAATCCATGTATGAATTCACAAGATCACAAGACAAGGGAGCAGAAGCAGGCCATTCGGCCCATCGAGTCTGCTCCAAGGAAAGGGAAATAGAAATGAGAAATGGGGAATGGGGGAAGAAAAAAAAACCTATTCTAATCCCAATTTCCGGCCATATCCCCATATCCCTTGATATCCTGACTATTTAGATATCTATCTATCTCCTCCTTGAACACCCCCACTGATCTGGCCTCCACTGCTGTACGTGGCAAGGAGTTCCACAAATTCACCACCCTCTGGCTAAAGAAATTTTTCCTCATCTCTTAAAGTACAGTATTTCACTCAACAAGAACACAAGAAAATAGAAGCAAGAGTAGGCCACTCAACCCCTCAAGCTTTCCCTGCCATTCAAAATGATCTGGGCTGACCTGTGCTGGTATCAACTCCACTTCTGTGCCAGTTCCTCATAATTCTCAATTCCTTGATCTTTCAAATATTTAACTATCTCCACCTTAAATATATCTCATGATCCAGTCTTCACGACCCTTGGGGGCAGAGCAATCCAAAGATTCACTACCCTCTGACAGAAGATATTTCTACACCTCTCAGTTTTAAGTGAGTGGCTCCTTATTTTGTAGTTATTTCCTCTTGTTTGTGACTCTTTCATTAGCCAAAACATCTCAACATCTACCCTGTCAATCCCCCTAAGGATCTTACATGTTTGAATGAGGTCACCCCTCATTCTTCTAATCTCCAAGGAATACAAACCAAAACTGTCTAGCCTCTATTGGTAGGAGAAGGCTCTCATCCCAGAAATTAGCCTGGTGAATCGCCTTTGGACTGCCTACAATGTCGCCAGGTCCTTTCTTAGGGAAGGTGACCAAAACCGAGCAGAGCATTCCAGTGTAGCCTCAAAAACACCCTGTACAACTGTAACAAAACCTCCTTATTCTTAAATTCTAACCCCTTTTCAAAAGAAAGGGCATTGTGCTTTTTGACTTCTTAACTACTTGGCGGACCTGCCTGCTACCTTCTTGTGATTTATGCACTAGGACACCTAGATCCCTCTGAACTTCACTCATTTGCAACTATCCACAATGGTAAGCATACAATAGGTATTGACTGTTGATAAGATATTGGACAAAAGGTCAGAATGTTCAAGTTGTATCTTTTCACTAACCAATATTCATATGTACACTTTCCAGTGAATACTAAATTCATCTCAAGTGAGGCATTTATCATCAACAATCGACAGTTCTACTGCATTGATTGGTAGATATGAACACAACATAAATCTGAGTATGAATTAATGAGCCTCTATTCCTCCTTCTGCTCATCTGCTGTTATTTTGTTACCAACACTTAAATATTCATCTTCTTTCCTAAGCCTCTCATCTTCCATCCTATCAAACGCTGAGCTCATCCAAAATTCCAGTGTCAGCGTTGTAGCTCATTAAGTGCCCTGGTTGCCCATTAAAGTCAAAGCCAAAGTCAATGCCGAATTTATTGTCAGATGTACAAGTACATACAGTATTTTGTCACAAACCAGCAACAAAAGAAACACACTGAGCATGATTCAGTGTTAAAAACTATTTTATTAATCACTACTTATGATAATACGTAAAATAAAAGTAAAAATGTTAGTATGTTAGAATTCAAGAATGTTAAACCTCGAACGTTAACCCGAAAACTAAACTCGTCGTGTGTGTGTGTGACAAAGTCCAAAACTCCCAGTTCCTGAATGGTTCTTAAAGTTCAGTTCCGCAAGCCATAAGGTGAAACATGAGCAAGGGCTTCTTCAACAACCACCGTTGTCTGAAGATAAGATGTAGATGTAGAAAAACATAGAGAGAGTACATACGAAATCCAAATGTTCCACGATGGAACCCAAACGACACTTCAGTGTTTACTCGGTAGTGACTTGCTCACCCCGAAAAGCATCCGAACCGTGGTCGTCCACACATAAATACCTGTTTCCTTCTACAGGTCAGCAACAAAGTGAACTCCACCGGATTACTTCCAACTTCCATACATGGATTTCAGTGGCAAACACAGTTATTGTTTCTCATCCATCGATAGAGAAAACAAGCAGGCTGGTGTCTCTCTCCCTTCTCTCTCTCTCTCTTCTTCTTCTTCAACAACGTCATTACGTCCTTTATCTTCTATTGACGTAAGCACGCCCCACACACACATACACACACACTCTCTATCTTAAAGGGACTTTCACTGAGTCCGTAACACCTCCCACCTAAAAAAAAAATTTTTCCAAGAAAATTTTAACCGCGCATACAGTTAGTAATGTTAATAATTATCATGCTACACAACTACAGACTATCAGATTAGTACAGATACATGTTTCCCATTTAACATCGGGAAAGACAATCAGCAATCACATTATCTTTGCCTTTAATGTGAGTTATCATGAGATCAAACTCTTGCAAAATTAAACTCCAGTTTAACAGCCTTCTGTTCTTGTTTTTGACTCGGCTCAGAAACACCAATGGGTTATGATCTGTATACACAGTCAATGGTTTCTGAGCGGTGCAAACATATACACTGAAATGTTGCAAGGCTAAAACAAGCGACAGTAATTCTTTCTCTATGGTGGAATAATTCTTTTGATGCTCATTAAATTTCTTTGAAAAGTAAGCTACAGGATGGTCAATATCATCAAGGTCACCCTTCTGCAACAACACAGCTCCTGCAACTTCATCACTGGCATCTACTGCTAATGAAAATGGCTTTTCAAAGTCAGGTGTTCTGAGCACAGGATGGTAGCATAAAATGGCTTTCAGCTTCTCAAATGCTTCTTGACAAGAATCTGTCCAAACAAACTTTACTCCCTTCTTCTGAAGATTAGTTAGGGGAAGAGCAATATCAGCAAAATTCTTACAAAATTTTCGATAATATCCAACCATTCCCAAAAATCTTCTAACAGTCCTCGTACCTGTGGGAATAGGGAACTCAGATATTGCTTGAACTTTTGCCTGAACAGGAGCTTGCTTGCCTTGACCTACAACATAACCAAGATACGTCACAGTGGCATGGCCAAATTCACTTTTAGCCAAGTTAACTGTAAGGTTAGCCTTGGAAAGTCTTTCAAACAACCTTTCTAACACAGAGATGTGATCCTCCCAAGTATCATTCCCAGTCACTAAGTCGTCAATGTAGGCATCTGTATGTTTTAACCCATGAATCACTGAATTAATCATTCTTTGAAATGTTGCCGGAGCATTTTTCATTCCAAATGGCAAAACATTGTATTCATACAATCCAGAAGGGGTTACAAAGGCTGAAATCTCCCTTCCTCTATCTGTTAATGGAACACACCAGTACCCTTTTAATAGGTCAATCTTTGTAAGAAATTTTGCCTTTCCCACTCTGTCTATGCAATCATCCACTCTAGGAATAGGGTAAGCATCTGACTTTGTTACAGCATTCACTTTCCTGTAATCTGTGCAAAATCTAACAGTTCCATCAGGTTTAGGTACAATAACACAGGGCGAACTCCAATTTGAAGTAGAATGTCTAATAATATCATTTTCCAACATGTATTTTATTTCCTGATCAACAAGTTTACTTTTTTCCACATTCATTCGATATGGGTGTTGTTTGATTGGTTTTGCATCCCCAACATCAACATCATGGGTAATTATCGATGTTCTGTTTGGAACATCTGGGAACAGATTTTTAAATTTTAAAATTAATTCTCTCATCTGTTGTTTTTGTGAAACTTGTAAATGGTCCAACTTCGTTTCAAGGTTCTCCATGATATTTTGGTTTTTCAGTTTCGATGGAACAATATTTGGTCTAAATTGGCCTTCCTCAACATCAACATCAGGCATTCTAGAAACAACCTTTTCACCATCCACCAAGGCCACAACTGAATCCCTCTCATAATAAGGTTTTAGCATGTTTACATGACAGAGTTGTGTTTTCTTGCGTCTATCTGGTGTTTTGATTATATATGTTAGATCAGTCACTCGAGATTCAATAACATAGGGTCCAGAAAAACGAGCTTGCAAGGGATTATTTTGGCTAGGGAAAAATACCAACACCTTTTGCCCCACTGCGAATGTCCTAGGCCGAGCACGTCTATCAAAATATGTCTTCATTCTTATCTGGCTTGTTTTCAGATTCTCTCTCGCTAGCTGGCAGACTCTCTCCAACCGAGTTTTAAATTTTTGGACATAGTCCAACAGACTCAAATGAACTTCCTCATTAACCCATTGCTCTCTTAACAACTCCAAAGGTCCTCTCACCCTATGTCCAAACACAAGCTCAAACGGACTAAATCCTATTGACTTCTGGATCGATTCTCTAACGGCAAACAAAAGTAAATGGATACCTTCGTCCCAATCCTTGGTGTTTTCAAAGCAATAAGTCTTCAGCATATTTTTGAGAGTAGAATGAAATCTCTCCAGAGCTCCTTGAGATTCTGGGTGATATGCAGATGATACAATCTGCTTTGCTCCCAGCTCATAGACTATTTGTTGAAAAATTTTTGACATAAAATTACTACCTTGATCAGATTGGATTTCTTTTGGCAAACCAAACAAGGTAAAAAATTTTACAAGAGCCTTTGACACCGTCTTGGCCTTAATATTTCTAAGGGGTATTGCCTCTGGAAATCTAGAAGTGGCACACATGATGGTTAACAAATACTGATTTCCAGTCTTAGACTTTGGTAAGGGGCCAACACAGTCCACAATCACCTTCGAAAAGGGTTCACCAAAAGCAGGAATTGGCTTCAAAGGAGCCACAGGGGGTTTTTGATTTGGTTTACCTACCATCTGACATGTGTGGCAGGTTCGACAAAACATCACCACATCTTTTCTCAAACCAGGCCAATAGAATTGTTTCAAGATCTTCCCTACAGTTTTATTCACACCAAAATGACCACCCAAAGGCATACTATGGGCCAGGTTTAAAATCTCATCCCTATAAACTTTTGGAACAACAACCTAATGAATAACTTCCCATTCCTCATTAACAGGAACATGAGGAGGTCTCCATTTCCTCATTAACACTCCATTTTTGACATAGTATCCAGTTGGCACCTTTTCAATCTCCTCACATGAGAGTGCTTTTTCTTTCAATTCTGTCAACTCAGGGTCCTTTGTCTGTTCCACCATAAAATCCTTCCTCGACAAAGACAAATCTTTAAATTCAGGCTCACTGTAAGGATGTTGATCCTCCAGTGAAGACAGAAAAGTCTCAGATAAGGCATCAAAATTTTCTTCCTGTTTAGGACTGTCACAAGGAACTACATCAGACTGCACCGGACTGTCTGTCTTGGCTAATTCTCTAGCTCTAGCTCGAGTCACCGCACATGATGGGTAAACATCTGAATCATCCTCAGACTCATCAATCCTTGGTTTGGTTGTTAACCGTACCACAGGATCACTTTCTCCATTTGCAAGGTCATTTCCCAATAACAAAGAAACTCCTTCCACTGGCAAACTAGGTCTTATCCCTATCTCGACTGGTCCTTCTACGAACTTTGACTTTAAAATCACCCTGTGAAAAGGGACAGACATGGTCTCACCTGTAACGCCTCGTACTAGATTTACTTCACCAGTGTCACTTTCTTCACCAAAATTTAAAACACTGTCCAGCAAGAGAGATTGACTAGCCCCAGTATCTCTAAGAATTTTCACTGGCACCTGGGGTGACTCATCATTCAGTGAAACAAAACCCTCTGATACATACGAACGGAATTCTTTTCTCACCTCCTCCAACTTTTCCGCTTTTCCCTCTTGCAAGGACTGATCTTTAACAGCATCTTCTAAACCTTTTTGATTTTTAATTGCCTGAAAGCAAGCATTGGGCCCAGCTTCCTTCTTTTTCTTCAAAAGGGCACAATTAGATATCACGTGGCCAGGTTTCCTACAGTAATAACAAGTACGCTCAACAGGTTTCTCCAGCCCTGGCTTCTTTTCATCCTTTCCTTTTTGATTACCTCCCAATTTAATCTCCGGTTTACCTGGATTGTCTTTGTAACTCTTTTGAAAGGTTTTAGGTTGTCCCCATTTGGATTTATGGGTTAAAGCATAATCATCTGCCAACCTAGCAGTTTCTTGTAAAGTTTCCACTGCCTTTTCATTTAAATATGTTGTTAATTCAGCTGGAACACATCTTTTAAAGTCTTCCACCAGTATCAATTCTGTCAACTTATCATAATCCCCATCTACATTTTTAGCCAGGCACCATCGTTCAAAACATATTCTCTTTCCATTGGCAAATTCCACATAAGTCTGATCTGCAGATTTCCTCAAGTCTCTGAATTTTTGTCTATAAGCCTCAGGGACCAATTCATAGGCCTTCAATATAGCTTGTTTTACCTTGGTATAATCAGCTGCATCCTCAACAGACAAAGCAGAATAAGCTTTTTGAGCTTTACCTTTAATCACACTCTGTACCATAAGAGCCCATCCTTTCCTTGGCCAGTTTGAACTCACAGCAACCTTTTCAAAATGTTGGAAATACTGATCAACCTGATCTTCTTCAAACGGAGGGACTAATCGAACCTCCCTGCTGGCTGAAAAACCATCATCAGAATCAGATTCCGAACTCCTACGCTTCATTTGTAACTCATGCTGCCTCTTTTTCTCCTCGTTATCCAGCTCCATCTTCTTCAATTCCATCTGCTTCATTGCTAGATCAGCCTCTATCTTCATCTGAGTTATCTTTTGTTCAGTCTCTAATTTCTTTTGTTCGGCCTCTAATCTCTTTTCCTCTCGTTCAGCTTCTATCTTTAACTGGGTTTGCTCTCGTTCGGCCTCTAATCTCTTTTGTTCTTGTTCAGCTTCTATCTTTAACTGGGTTTGCTCTCGTTCAGCTTCTATCTTTGCCAGCTGCACCTGTGCCTCAGAAATTGCTATTTCACTGCCAGGAAACTGTTTTAACACTTCCTTCTCAAACACCTTCTTTTCCACATAATGGCCAGCTATCAGTCTCTGAATATCTGCCTTTCTCATAGACTGCGTTACTTCTGTAAGGTTTAGCCTTGTAGCAATCTTTATCAGATCATCCTTTTTCGCCACCTCCAATCCCTTTTGGGTTGGTGACTCCAAAAATGCCTTAATATCCATTGCTGCTGGTTTCCACACACACAAGCCAATTAAAAAGAATTTATCAGACCTCCCTCAAAAATCTTTGGATTGAATCTCGAACAAATCTCGTCAATCTGGGGTACAATCCCAGACGACACTCGTTAACCTTGGGAACTATCCCGGACGAGCCCCCAATTTTGTCACAAACCAGCAACAAAAGAAACACACTGAGCATGATTCAGTGTTAAAAACTATTTTATTAATCACTACTTATGATAATACGTAAAATAAAAGTAAAAATGTTAGTATGTTAGAATTCAAGAATGTTAAACCTCGAACGTTAACCCCAAAACTAAACTCGTCGTGTGTGTGTGTGACAAAGTCCAAAACTCCCAGTTCCTGAATGGTTCTTAAAGTTCAGTTCCGCAAGCCATAAGGTGAAACATGAGCAAGGGCTTCTTCAACAACCACCGTTGTCTGAAGATAAGATGTAGATGTAGAAAAACATAGAGAGAGTACATACGAAATCCAAATGTTCCACGATGGAACCCAAACGACACTTCAGTGTTTACTCGGTAGTGACTTGCTCACCCCGAAAAGCATCCGAACCGTGGTCGTCCACACATAAATACCTGTTTCCTTCTACAGGTCAGCAACAAAGTGAACTCCACCGGATTACTTCCAACTTCCATACATGGATTTCAGTGGCAAACACAGTTATTGTTTCTCATCCATCGATAGAGAAAACAAGCAGGCTGGTGTCTCTCTCCCTTCTCTCTCTCTCTCTTCTTCTTCTTCAACAACGTCATTACGTCCTTTATCTTCTATTGACGTAAGCACGCCCCACACACACATACACACACATACACACACACTCTCTATCTTAAAGGGACTTTCACTGAGTCCGTAACAATATGCACACGTGCAATGAAAAAACTTATTTGCAGCAACATCACAGGCACATAGCATCATATAAGAAGCATTCACAAGAAAAATATAAATTAAACATAAATTAAACACAATTTTTACAAGAAAGAACACAACTAGAACAAAAAAAAACGAAGTCCTTTTTCGTGCAAAGTGATCAAAGTGGTCATAGAGTTGCTAAACTGTGGTGATTAGGGTTGTGCAAGTTGATTTAAGAACTGAATGATTGAAGGGAAGTCGTTGTTCTTGAACCTGGTGGTGTGGGACTTCAGGCTTCTGTACCTCCTGCCTGATGGTACTGCAAGAAAAATCTGCAGCTTCTTGCATTCCTGCGCATTCGATTTGCCGTACCAGACCATGACACGGTAATTCAAATATGCAGGAGCTTTCAACAGTATGTCTGTAGAAGTTTGTCAGAGTGTTCAGTGACAAGCCGAACCTCCTTAACTCCTTAAGAAAGTAAAGACGTTGGTGTGCCTTCCTTTTGATTGCAGTCATGTGCTGGGCCCAGGACAGGTCATCTTATTTGTTAATACCCAGGTATTTAAAGCTGCTGACTCTCTCCACCACCAATATCCCATCATCCCTGTACTTCTGACTTTCATTTGATCATGGCCAAACAAAATCTTAACTTTAAGATTCTCTCCTTGCTCAAATCCTGCCTGGTCTTGCCTTTGCTTCGTAATCTTAATGACCTATTCCAATAACCTCCTCCAGTTCATTAACCCTCCAAGATCTCTGTGGTCTTTTAATCTAATTTCCCTTGTATCTCCAATTTCCATTGAAGGCATTGCCTTTGGCTGTGTAAGCCACACGCACCAAAATTTTCTCTGAGCCTCTTACCTTCATTAATTCTCCTTTTAAAACTCACAAAGTCATTTTGTCACCATCAAATTCTATGCTATAATAATCCTGTGAAATTTCTCTGATATCTTACCTGACTGTCTGGTACACTGACACATTAAAATATTATATAAATAAAATTGTTGTACAAAGCAAACTTTCCCCAATCCAGTTAAATTGGCAGAAAGACAGCAGAGTTTCTATGTGCCATTTAGCTTTGCCAGATTATAAGCAATTCTGCCTGTTCTGTTGAATCTTGCCAATATTTTCTATTTTTATTCCAGTGTTCCAGCATCTGCAGCTTTGTGGCTTTTAATCACTTCCATTTATATTGCAGAAAACTCTAAAGCATACAATTAGAAACATGGTCCTCAGAGAGTCTACATCGCGAAGGCCGGAACTCAGAAGTTGTAAAGGGAGGAACAATTAAAAGCAAAACTCAAGTGATTCAGTGCAGAAGCATGGAACCCTTTAGCTGCTATTGCTGATAATTGTTCAGCATGCATAAATACATTTGGATCTTTGAAGGACTTGTAGATCCTGTTTTGTACAACTTGCATCAATATTTATAAAAAAAAGTGGCTAAATCAGTTGTCGACTATTTTTAATTGGTGAGCTGCAATGGAATTGGACCTTGCAGTAACTCACAGGATAATTGGATGTAAAATAGACTTTGTCTGATACAAAATATGAAGAGTAAAGGTGGATTATTAATAAAACCAGCATGTTGCACAAATTAAAATGCAACAAAATGCTGAATTGGAAGTTCATTGGCCAAAACTCCACTCCAGAGATTTGCATATATAATCTAATCTGATATTGCAGTGTAATACTGAGGCAGTGTGTTTTAATTTAAATGTTGAATTAAGATCTCATTTTCTATCTCTAAATGCATATAAAGATCCCATGTCACAAGCTGAAAAAAATTGAGAAGTTCTAGTACTTCGTCTAATATTTCTGTTGTGACAACATCATTAAAACAAAAGAACTGTTCTTTTATGGGCTCTTTCCCTGTGCAAATCATCTGCCATGTTCACCCACCTTACACTGACCACATCCCAGAAGTAGTTATTTGGATGTTAAGTACTTAGGAAAATACTGTAGTCAAGAGAGATGTTATATAAATGTGAGTTCTTGTTTGTTTTTCTGAAATCAATGCTTGGTTAAAATACTTAAAAGTGTCATAATATTTTGTTTAAGCAATTAAACCGTATCATAGTTGTTGCACAGTTTAAAAAAAAGTGTCAATTAAGGTTGTAATTGCACTGTTAAACAATCACAGCTTGCCAATATTTTTGAATGATTCAAATGAAAATGAATTGTCTTTTCAGTTTCAATGTGAAATTATTTGCTTTACAACCTCTATTCATATAATTTAAAATTTTTATTTTGTTCAAATCCTTTTGTATGGTTGTTCGATCTCCATACGCTCTTCAAGTCCCTTTACCCTCAGAGTTCTGCTTGCTTCCATGACTTGTTTCTTGTATATTTATACTCCATTATTGACAACCATCTGGTCCATTATCTATTAGCTTGGTTACACTTACTCTTAAACTTAGACAATAAGAATAATATTTGTTTAGGTGAGTTACTGGAAGGATAGAGCATTGACAGGGCAGGTAAGTGTATCCAGGATGGGTCTGGACTTAATTGCCCCTTCCTGTCCAATTACTCAGGGCACTTAACAACTGAGCCTGACTAAGATTATTTTTAGAGAGGGGGTGCAGGAAAAAAGAGGAGGGAAAGGGAGAGAAAGAGGGGGAGAGAGGAAGGAAGATTGAGTAAGAGGGAGAAGAAGAATAAGAGTGAGAGAAAGATATAAAGAGATACAGACAGAGAGAGGGAGAGGGAGAGACAGAGAGAGGGAGAGACAGAGAGACAGTGAGAACAGAGAGAGATAGGGACAGAGAGAGACACAGACAAAGAGAGAGAGAAAGGAGCCAAATAGTCCACAGGGGATTTGACAACCTCCAGCAACAACTTCAGGCAGAGATCGTTGGGACACTTTGTAAAAAAGCAATATCCAGTAGTTTCCACACCTTTAGGGGAGTAACCCTTTCAGTCACTCCTTGTAAGGCAAAAATCCGCAGAAGGACAATGACCGTGGGAAGATTAAAGACTTCAGAAACTAATTTCTTAATATTTTATGCATTTTTAGGAATTAAAATCAGAATTATTATTCTAAAATTATTTTGTTTATTTTGTCATGTAAGTTACGTATAATTTATGTTAATTTGAATTTATGTTAGCTTATGTTTGTCATGTTTGCAATGTACTTTGCTGCTGCTGCAAAAAGCTGATTTTCATGGCATTTATACCCTAGGTATGTATATGCCTACCGCAATAAACTTGAAAAGAAACTACTCAATTCAATGTGACGTTTAGGATGATTCAAATGTGGTATTGCTTATAAATCACAAAAGTTCATAGTATAAGAAGTTCCATGTGAACAAATTTAAACAATAAATATTATTAATATTCAAATGCTATTCCTCTAAACACACTGTTGGTGGAGGAAATTTTTCTTAATCATTTTCTTAATTGCTCAAGAAATATTGACCTGTCATTATTTACAAAGCAATACCATTGTTACATTGTGAATACAAATAGATAAGCATTATAGACAATTAAATTATTGGAACTCAGGCATGACCACATTAGTACTAACTAACTGCCAATTATCACACATAAAGATAATGGACAGAACTCAGCAATGTAAGTATGCTTTATCTATGAACCTCAATTAACGCTATAGGAATTAGTCTTATCTCCGTCACTCACAGCTTCTTTATTAATGAAATGCAGTTTTCCAAATTTCACATATTGAAGTCCTAATTCTCTTCTGATACAATTGACAAACACTTAAGAGTTTGTTGACAGAAGCAGTAAACACCATTTCTAATTAATGAGTGAAGATGAGTACGTGACCTGACATAGTAATGATATTTTAACTGGAGTCAATATAGAAGACTTTAAACTACCCAAAGGTAAGGATTATGCTGTGAATTCGAAAGGAGAATATAACATTATGCATGTCGTGACACTGCCTAAATAAGTTTGGTAATATATTTCATGCCATATGTCACTTCTAACAAGAAATTGAAAAGTGCTTGTTTAAGTGCATTAAGGAGATGGTTCAAGGAGGGTCAACAAAGATTTTGTTCAAAGACTCACAACTGGAATGGTGAATAATGCATGATGTCCAAGGTAAAAGCCTTGCATGATGAAAGGTATTTACTTTAGTGTACTTGGCCATTACAGACTGAATAAAGGAAATCAGTTCAGTAAAAGGCCAGCAGGGAGGCTCAAGTGGTTGAGCCCGAGATTTGGGGTGAGTGCTACAGACAGGAGTGGACCTAGGATAAGAAGGATTAGGACTAATCAGGGCATAGAGGAGCTGATAGGCGTGGCTAGGTGAGGGCCACCCTCATGAATTAGTGTAGGAGATCATTAGAAAGGAGAATATTAGTATTAAAAACTTGCATCAGCCTTAAGTGAATGGGGGTGAGTGAGTATCTGAATGTTTTATGTGAACTACCTTCACATTACTACCGTCAGGGAGGAGGTACAGGAGCCTGAAGACCCACATTCAATGTTTCAGGAACAGCTTCTTCCCCGCTGCCGTCAGATTTCTGAACGGTCCATGAACGCTACCTCATTATTCCTCTTTTGCATTATTTATTTATTTTTGTAACTTGCAGTAATTTTTATGTCTTTATGTCTTGCACTGTACTGCTGCCACAAACCAACAAATTTCACGACATACGTCACTGATAATAAACCTGATTCTGATTCTGAATCCTGATTGAAAAAGATTTTTTATGTTATTATTTTTGTTTGTTAATTTCACACGATTTGAGTATTGATGTCAAGGCCGGCATTTTGTTACCCTAATTTGAATATTTCAATAACCTTATCTTTTCCCATAATTGTCCTTGGGAGGAATGGTTAAGCCATTTGACTGAATGGCTGCAGTTCTTAATGGTAAATGTGCCTCAGAAATCTGTCAGGGAGGGAATTCCAGGATTTAGGCCCAGTGACAATGAAGAAATGGTGAGATATGTTCAAATCAGAATGGTGTAATTTGTAACCTGATGACTTTGCTTTTCATGTAGTGGAGCTTGAGGATTTTGGACAAATAGTCAGTGAACATTGGCTGGTAACTGCTTTACATTTTGTAGCTGCTGCATTAAACAGCCACAAAGTGCCAGTTGTGGAGGGAACAAGTGTTTAATGTGGAGTATAGGGAGCCAATAAAGTGAGCTGCTTTGTCCTGGATGCTGCCAAGTTTCAGAGAAGGTGTGCTCGACTGATAGCTGGAATAACCAGGTTGTCTTGTATCAACTGTTCAGCAAAGTGAGAAGTAACTTGATTGAAACATATGAGATCCTGAGGAGTTTGACAGGGTGGATGAGAGGATTTTTCCTCCTGTGAGACCATCCAGTTGAGGCCACTGTTTAAAAATAAGTGGTACCCTATTTAAGGCAGAGATGATGTGAAATGTTTCCTCTCAGAGAGTCACCGGTCATTGGAAATCATTTCTCAAAGGGCATTGGAAGCAGAGTCTTTTAATATTTTTAAGGCAGACGTAGATGGGTAATCAAAGGAGTGTAAGGTTACTGGGAGTTGGTTGGAATGCAGAGTTGAGGTAATAATCAGATCGGGGATGAGTAACTTCCTCCTGCACAGAATCCTGTTTTTCGTCTGTTCTTGAGTGTTGTTGGAACTATACTCGTCCAGGCAAGTGGAGAGTATTCCATCACTGGTGAAAAGATTTTGGGGTGTCAAGATGCAAGTCACTCACCACAGAAAACTCAGCTTCTGAACTATTCTTGTAGCCAAAAGTTTATATGGCTGGTCCAGTTATGTTTCAATGGTGACCCTCCCCCCACCCCACCCCAGCCCACCCCACCCCAGGATGTTGATGTGGGAGATCAGCAATGCTGGTCCCTTTGAATGCCAAGGATAAATGGTTAGACTCACTCATTCCCTGGCACTTTTGCGGCACTAATGTCACTTGTCACTTATCATCCTATGCCTGAATGTGGTCCAGATTTTGCTCCATGCAGGCATGGCCTGCTTCATTTGCTGAAGAGTCATGAATAGAATTGAACATTGTGTAATCATTTGTGAAAGTCCTCACATCTAACCTTACGATGGAAGGTAGGTAATTGATGTGGCTGACAATGGTTGGGCCAAGAATATTGTGCTGAGAAACTCCTGCAATAGTATCCTGGGACCGGAATGACCAACCTCCAACATATACAACCATCTTTCTGGATGTGAGGTATGACTGAAAACACTGGAATATTTTCCTCTGATGAACACTGATTTTAATTTTTACAGGGCTCTTTGATGCCACCAGTTGGTTAATGCTGCCTTGATGTCAAGGGCAGTCACTGTCACCTCATCACTAGAATTCAGCTCTTTGGTCCATGTTTGGGCCAACACTGATGAGGTTTGGAGCTGAGCAGCCCTGAGGAAATCCAAACAGGTTCTTGTCAAGCAGATTAAGTTTGAAATGAGGTCTGGAGACAAATGACCCTGACGAAACCCATTGGTGAGGAACATATTGCAAGTAAGTGCCAATTGATGTCATTATCAAGGACACCTTCCATCAGCTGTCTGATGATTTTCTGGCTTGTAGGATGAATGCTTCTCTAAGCTATGTTTACAATACATCAGGAATGAATTACTGCCTGTTGTGCAAGGGTCCATCCCAAGGAATCAATAAACAGAAACAGATCAAAATGTCTTTTTCTGTGGTGATATTGAGGTAGATAAGATATAAGATGAGATAAGTTATCTTTATTAGTCACATGTGGACATTGAAACACACAGTGAAATGTATCTTTTGCGTAGTGTTCTGGGGGCAGCCCGCAAGTGTCACCACATTTCCGGCACCAACATAGCATGCCCACAGCTACCTAACTCATGTGGGAGGAAACCAGAGCACGCGGAGGAAACACACACAGACATGGAGAGAACGTACAAACTCCTCACAGACAGCACCCGGAATTGAACCCGGGTCGCTGCCGTTGTAAAGCATTACACTAACCGCTACATTTACAGTCATTTTAATGTAGGGGTGTCAGCTGATACTATTATATTCACACCCTCTATCCCTCCATAAGCTAAACCCCACATACTTGTGACTGTTTCGATGATCAATCCTTCCTGACAGCAGTAACGATACAGTTGAGATGCAGTATTTGAAAACTAATATTTGTTAGCTCTTACCAACTGTCCTCACAGCTTCCTTTTTGACCTTCCACAAAAGTTCATTCCCTCCCCACTGCCCAACACCCCTTCCACCCGCTCACCATGCCCTTGGCCTGAAATGCAGGAATTCAGCTAAACTACCATACCAATCTGATGTCGTGTGCCACCTTTATCTTGCTTAGATACCGAGTTACAATTGAATAACTGTGTGTCATAAAATAACTCCACATGTTTCTGCACACACAACCATTTTAATGTTGTCTGTTATTGTAATTTCTTGTTAACCAATCAAGAAATGTTATTCTGCTTGATATTTGACTACTATCTCAACAAAAATATTTTGAGGGGGCAAAGTGTGAATTTCTTGGTAGATGAGATTTACCAATATGACGTTTCATACTGAAAAGACAATGGGGATAAATTCAGACTTAGTGGAAGCATGTTTTTTTTTGTATGTTGACAGCGACATCACAGGACTGCTGAGAAGAGAAGAAATGGTTCAACTTCAGTAAGTTCATGTTAGCTGCTCCTGTATTTTCCTCCTCTTACAACTTGTTTTATTATAAGTTCATTCCTGAGACTCTTGGCTGCTCATGACATCTCAGACATTATGTTTTAGTTAGTTTCTGGGTATGTGACTAACTATACCTAATGAATGGGGACAAGTTGCCTTTACTGTCCCCATTCATTGGGTATAGTTAGTCACAATTTTCCTACAGCATTGATAAGAGTCTGAGAGTAAATTTGCCTGAAGACCTGGGGGTTCCTTGTAGATAGATTACCTGATATCTCAGTTCCACCTCCAGAGCCTCCCATGTACCTCTGAAAACCTTGGAATCTACTCCTTTTTGTGGGTCATGTCTTTCTTCACTGTTTCTCAAATTAGCTACCATTGTAGAATGTCTGCCAACATCTATTGTAACCATAGTGTATCACCTTTTAAAGGATAGAGGATGACTTTAAGTAGTGCAGATTAGCTTTAAGTGAAACTAGGCAGTCAAACTAATGGTCCCCTTGGAGAGGTGGCAGGTATCAAACACAAAGTGAACATTGGCTGCACAGAAAAACAATGCAAATGAATAGTCAAGTTACCAAGATGCCTGCCTCAGAAACAGGGGCCATGGATTAATAATGTATTGCAATCCCTGTTGTTGTTTTTGGGTCCACCAAACTTAGTCCCTTTGAGCTAATAGCAACCATAATTAGGAAATCTAACTTTTCAGTGAGGATGTTTTTCTTGCATCAATAAAAAAAAAATCCTCGAGTAATCATGGTAGACATGAGAAAAGAATGAAAATTCTTTATCATATGGGTGTAGAAATCTCCAAACATCTAAAATTCCAGATTCAACTAAGAAGGAATTAATAAAGACAGCAGATTTGTTTAGAAGTGCAGGATTTGACAGGGATCTATCCATCGAAGGGTTTAGACAGCAGTTAAAATCTCCACCCATAATCACAGTGTATTCATTTAAATTAGGAAAAAATGCAAACAGATGTTTAAAAAATTCAGGGTGATCTACATTGGGTGCATAAACATTAACCATAACAACTTTTTTATTATGAAGTAGATCAGTAATTAATAAAAATCTACCATTTGGGTCTGATATTGTCTCATGATGGACAAATGAAATTGAGGAGTCTATAAAAATAGAAATTCCTTTCACCTTTGCTTGTGAATTTGAATGGAACTGTTGATCCCTCCAAAATCTAAAAAAATGTTGATTATCTTTCTTCATGATGTGAGTCTCCTGAACGAAAATGATCTGAGGATTTAATCTATGAAAAACTTTAAAGATCTTCTTGTGCTTAACCGGATTATTTAAGCCGTTAACATTCCATGAAATAAAATTAATAGTCTTATCCATTTAAACAGATTAAAAAACATATGGTATGTAAAGAGTTAATCTTGGTATATGCAAGTCTTACCAGCAGGAAGAATTAAATAAAAAGTTCAAAGAGGAAGCGGATATGATGACAATTTAGAAAAATTTGTAGTTTAGCCCAGAAGAAAAAAACCTAAAAACAGCCCCACCCCCTCCCCCAACAGCCCAAAAACTGGACAATAGACAGCCAGAAAGCTACCATTTAATTGAACTAACCCCAGTTCTATTGGTGGCAGTAGTCCAAATTGAAAAATATATAAACCACTTATGTTTGGTCTAGAGGTGAACAACATAATCCAACCAAAGATATCGAACTAACAACATAGTTGTGGGATTGAAACAGAGCCAAAGGACGTTAACAATCGACATTTAAAAAATACAGTTTAATGATTATTTCAAAAAGAAAGCAAACGATCAGTCATTTTGTTAAATTCTTAATTATTATTAAAACAAAACATTAAAAATATTAAAAGAAGGAAAAAGAAAGGCTTAAATCTAAAAATTAATTGGATAATAAAGCAAGTAGGTAATAAATCAAAGAAAAAACACTGTGTCTCTTCCGTGTTTCTTAGCTTCTAAAATTAAAAGCTAGTTCAAAAGAAATTCCTTGGCCTCTTGGGTGGATTTAAACCATTTGCGAGATTTATCAGGTAGTGTAATTCTCAACCTTGCTGGGAATAATAATGCAGGATGATAATTGCTTTGATAGAGATGAGCATAATTGGTTTGTAGGTCAACCTTTCTTCATAACTTCTGGGGTGTAATCTTCAACTATTCAAAATTTCCATTGTTTAAATTGAATCATTTCACGTCCACGAGCAGTATGAATCAAGAGTTCCTTGATGTTGACATAATGAAATCTCAATATTACTGGCTGAGGTTTTTGATCTGGAGCAAGTTTGAACCTTAATGTTCTGTGAGCTCTATCCAGAATGGGCTGAACAGGGAACATTTCAGACCAAACACATCAACCAGAAGTTTAGAAAAGAATTCCGTAAGGTTACCAGTCTTGGTGTTCTCTGGAAAATTGACGATTCTTAAATTTTTCCTCCTGCTGAGTCCTTCCAGGACGATGATCCGTGTTGTTGCTTTTCCAGGTTTTGCTTGGTTGTAATTAAGGCTTTGTCAAGTGAATGGAGTTTGACATCTCTCTCTTTACCAGCTTGGTCGAGTTCAGCAATTAGTTGCATTTGTTTGGCATTTTCCTGAATAAGAGTATTTTGTTTGTCTTCAAAGTCCTTTAACATGGACTTCAATTCGGCAAAACTCCAATCAAACTTTCTATCCAAATTAGAAATAGCTTCTAAAGTAGCTTGGTCTCCATTACCTTCACCATTAGCTGATGCTTTAGATCTGGTGTTCATTTTAACAGTTAAAAGTCAAAATTAAAAATGTGCCAGTATTGTAGAAGACTTGTTAAAGAGTGGTAAATAGTTGATTGAAAAGTGCTTGGACCAAAGCCAAGTTATGACTTAGTCCATCAAGCACCACCAACAGACTCCCCAATGTTTTTCTTACAGAGCTCTACAATCTAGTAATAGAAACTAACAAAGCCATCATTAATTTGTTATTCTATCATTAAAGTCATATGAGTTCCCAACTGATTGCCGAAGAAGTATATGCAATCAGAAATCTATGACTTTTACTCCATAAATTTACTATCTCTATCTATAATAGACATAAAACTATTTGTACATAAAAAGCATACAAATGCAAGACTCCTTTGCACCCATTGACTTAGTAGACCTTTATTAAAGTATTTGTATGCAATTATTGCAAGGATTTATTTTTTGCCTGCCAGAATCTGAAGAAAATTTCGAACCATCAGAGTATCCCAAAAGTACTTTTGTACAATGTTGAAGAAAAGACTGAGAGAGAAATATAGTGAACCATCGTTAATGAAAAGTACACCAAGAAGTTCCCAGATCCTATATTAGGTAATGGTCAGATTCATAATTTCAAACAAGGTAAATTGGCCTGATTATGGCAGTTTATTTATAAATCTTAAACTTAATTGCAAGGTTAAGATAATTGAAAGAACTTGATGTTTAATTGGTTTCAGACATTCTCTAAACGTCTTCATTGGGTTGGTAATGAGAAAAAGAGGAAAAATATAACCTGTGGCACAGTTTAATTTATTGTAAAGGTGTTAAGAGCCACTTCCAAGTTAGTGCTTTATTGCTAAACTAATAATCATCCATTCATTATTTCACAACATTTATCACATTCTAAATTAATACTACCTATTTTTTGATTTACTTTAGTCCAATTTAATTCACATTTTATTAGTTACTTTGTTGTCAAAGTACTCTTTATTCCTTTGTAGTCTCTTGTAATATGGAAGCCAGTAAACTGAAATTTTCAGGTCAGTGTTAAAAGCCCATTTCAGGAATGCCTGATTTTTATAACCATTGATTGTGATGGAAATAACACTGGTACTGATTAAGGTTCCCAACTGGAAATTCCTGGTTCATGTCTGTGTAATAAGTTTACAATTTACCTCAGTGAACAAGTGATGGAAATTTACTTCCATATGATTGATTTCAATATTACCATCTGGAAGAAGTGGATTGCACGGGTTTAGCCATTAGCTTCAACACTGCCCATTAAAGCGACTTCAGGTTGTGGGTTGAAAATGTGATGCACAGCACCAACAGTAATGAATAACTTCATGTGTCATCCATTTATAAAGCAGGACAAAGTTAGTTCAGCTCCCTCTTCATAATATAATCAATTTATATACTAATTTAATCACAAAATTCTTCAGACTGAGAGGCATATCCGAGCCCAGATTAAGATCAGCAGATGCAAATTATGCTCAGTGGTCATTACATACAGGCCAACAAATGTTTTGTGCAGTAGTACATGTGGTCTGCTACTGAATCAGCATGACTCCTGGTAAAGCCTTTCCTTTGTAAACTTTACCAGCACAAGGCATGAAGGAAATCAGTTCAGTCTCGGGCTGAGCTAGAGTCTGGGTCAAAAGTGGAAGGGTCATGTCAAGGATTGTGAAGAAATTGATTGAGTGTTGGCTGCCAGGGAAGATAGTTGAGTTTTGGGAATGCCAGATGATAAAATTGCAAGTCGTAAATTAACATTGCAATCAACTATTGAGGATTGGAAGTCTGTAAATGGAAGTGTGATCACTGGATAGGGAGGCAGGCAAGGGTCACAAGCTACTGTGAACATCAACTTCTGTTGGAGTTTGTGAGAGCTGGATAAGCAAATATCTTAAAGTTTGCTGACCTGGACCAGCTTAGGAAAGTTCCCATTAAATTGCACAGAAATAGTCTTCACAGGTAAAGTGAAAATCAGCTTCTGCATGAGTGGCCATTGTCTACATAGGTCAGGTATGTCCCACTGGAAATGACAGAAGCGACATCCGACATTGAATGCCACTGTGTAAAACTTGGGTCCCCCTTAAGTTAACAAGTCAGACACACAGGGAACTGGAATAAAAACTGCAGAGTTCACAATCCATACTGTAAACTTTCTATGGCATAATAGAGAAATTGGATCCTGGAAAACACAAAAATCCACTTTCATGGAAGGAGAACATTCAGAATTCAGCTGCGTGTACATGGTCTTCATAATTTTATTCTGTTTCTTCATACAAACCTGTAGATGTGCTATAATCTGCTGAAAACAGTTCCATAGCAACATTAAAACATACATTGGGCATTTTTATGAAGCCAATAGACTATAAAAAAGTGTCCACTTAATTTATTTCGAGAAACAATTTCAGCACACATTAGCATTCTCACATGAAGGTAAGTCAAACGTGACTTTCTCAATGGTACACCTCACAAATTTTAGGTTTGCTTTATGACTTTGTTCTTTCCAAATCTATCCTTGCATTGGTTCCAAAATTTTTAGTTCCAGTTTGTATTATCATACTTCATTTCTACAAATCACTTTGTCAGTTTGTATAAACTAATCACCTCTTGCACAATTCTAAAATAATAATATTTTTAAGGAATGGAAATAATGTTAATGTTATTCAATAAAAAATATACACAATATTAATAGGAAGCAATGTTCATTTAATTGAAGAAAAACAAACTCCTAGCTGTATTGTGCAATAATTATAATATCCCTAGAATGGGAAGGTAGTCTCCATCAGTTGTCTGCCTTGCTCAAAATGTTGTCACTTAAAGTGCTGCTCTATGATTACTGCTTTCTTTCCCTCCAACCTTTACTTCTGCCAATAGTTCAGATTCCTTGATTAAACTGAGAGTACATTCATAGCTGTGTTGTGAGACTGGAGTCTGCATTTACGGCAAGCTGCTCAGTTTTTTGAAGCAACAACAGGTTCACATTTCTTGCAGTCCAAAGAACTGCCAAATCAGTCACCATGCTCCCTGGAGCATGACAAATTTGAATATTTCGATTTTAATTTATGCATGATGACTTCGAAAACTCCCTTAATCCCTTTGTGCTGATGGCCGCAGTGCTTTCAACCTGCAAACAGTGACATGGATTTGTTGGCATAAATGCAAGCGTATGTGACGTTGTAATGAAAAATTAATAACTCATTGGTGGAACAATTTTCAGAATCTGTCATGGAATCAATAAACTGGTTTTGTCTCTTGACATGCATGTATGACATAAGCTTCTGTGTTTTATGAATAATTTTGTTGGCAGTTTTGGCATTGATGCAGAGCCTTGTGGCTAAATTGGATTTTTTTTCCTTTATGTGATGCTGTTTAGCACAAGAATTGTGCAATCCACAGCTGGAATACCAGATTGTTCCTTTATCTATATAAGTTGAGTAAAAATTTAACTGTTTTACGTATGTGGGTGGAATATTGAAATAAGTATATGTTCCTTAGACATTGAAGCACAATTCTTAAGTGAATAATCAATCTACAAATTACCTCAGCCTCCATCAAAAGCTCAAGCAAAATTAAAAACAAGAGCAGGAGTAGGTCATAACGTTCCTTGAACCTGTTTTGCTATTAAATGTACAAAATTGCTTTGCATGGCAGAGTTCTGAACTCTTTCTACATTTAAAGAATATTCTTTTCTATTCTTCCTACCAACATAAGTAACTTCATATTTCCCCACACTATTCTCTTGTAAACTTTTGCCCACTCACTTAACCTATTTCTCTTTGCAGACTCATTACGTCCTCCTCACATCCTGCTTTTCCATCTTTATTGTCAATAAATTTGACAGCTGTTATTAATATTAATATAGATTGTAAAAAGATAGTCACCTTTCTGATGTTTGTATTTCTGAAATGCCTACAATGACCAAGAATGAAGGATGCATGAATATCTAAGATTTCAGGAAGTAGGTGTCTGTTTTGAAGATAAAATCTAATCGGAAAATTATATATCTAGTTACAGTACTTGCTTACTGAATAGACCTGTGCACATTATTTCATGAGACCCAGCTAGGCAGTGTTGAGGAAGACCCAATTATTCAGTGTGTTTATCCAATTAGAATCAAGTTAACCTTGTCAAAGTTGTCAACAATTTATTAAATCCTTTCAAAAGTGCTGCTATTTTAATCTGAAGGCATATATTTAGTAATTTAATCAGATGATACTATTAATACTCTGACATAATTTCTTCAAATCTTTCATAAGTTTACTTTTAAAATATCATGAAATGTTTTCTTAAAGGTTGATAATAAAACATTTTGTAGTATAGTTTTTCTGATAAAATTTTCCTTTGGACAAATGATGAAAAAGTAATTGTGGCAATCTCATTGCATCTGCTCTGAGTAGACATTTATTGCAATTAAATTCTGATATAATGCATCAAAATGGATATAAGCATGTATTATGAAACAAATTTAATTTCAGTGCTTTGATATGATTGTTTGCAGTGGTTTAGCTTCTGGAAGTGGCTCCAAGTCTGTTGAGTTTTGGGTTGTGCACACACTACTGCAGGATGCAGATGAACTCATGATTTTGGTTTGATTTTGTTCTTTGACACATGAGCATTTGTCTGATGTACAGATCACCCAGTAACAGTATATTATTCCAGTCAAATTATAGAAGCATAGAGTGACGCAGCACAGAACTAGGCCATGGGTCATCAGGTTCCACTAATGATTTTCTCCACATTATCTGTCAAGTTTCATCCTCTCCTTAATAGCTACTGGGTTATGAAGGTTGATTTTCCAAGTTGCTATTAAATATGAGAGCCTTGAAAAGCTAATTCTACTTTAACATTTCCCCAAAAGTAGCACATTCTAATCATCCTCTGTTTTTTTTGTGTTATCATTCCTATTTGCCTCACTCTTATGTTCATCTGAAAGGTTTGCTCTTTGGTTACCATCTCTCTTTATCACAACTTATCTTGTTAATTCAAATATTAAATTTTCAATAAAAAGATTCTTAGCTTCTCAAGTTGTTCATCATAACTATAATTCATAGCTTCTCACAACCACTAATTCTACCTTGCACTTTTCCTGTTGATGTATATTCTTAATTAGTTCATAATGGTGGCCCAAACTGCACACATGGAGTAATGTTACATTGTTGGCACAAAGCAGTCAATTGTGTTCTAACTTGTTGTTCCTTGTTTATGTATCAAAGCCGCAAATATTAAACCATTGTCTTCTAATAGTGTTGTTGGCATGCCTGTGCATTGAAAATTTAATGGAGGAACAAAAGATAGATTCACATTATATTAAAACCAGCTACACTGGAAGACTTTAAGGTGAACTGGAAACCTATGCATAATATCAAGAAGCATTGAGGAGTCCAGCTCAAGGAATCCAGCATGAGAATGAGATGACCCTTTGTTCGGATCTTTGAGCCATTCTGTCCAACATGGAATGTTGTCACTATACCAGTGGTAACCAGCTTGATGCAGCATCTGATGGACAAGGTCACTAGTTTCAATCTAGTCATCTCTCTCACCATGATCTAGAGTTTATCTGTTTTGAATCTGCTTTGACAAATGCTATAGTGATATCAGAAGTTGAATGGTCCTGGTGAAATCCAAAGTGAGCCTTGGTGAGCAGGTTGTTGGTGAGTAAATACTTCTTGATAATGCTGGCAGTAACACTTCCCATCACTATGCCAAATTAATGGTAGACTGACATGGCAGTTATTGGCTTTGTCCTACAGTTTGTGAACAAAAAATGCCTGGATAGTTTTCCACATTGTTGGGTAGACACATCTATTGTAACTATATTGGAAGAGCTTGGCTAGAGGCATCCAGTTCTGGAGAGTGACACACTGAATTACAGAATAGTTACAGACCCAAGGAGACTATTTAGTTTGTAAAGTCCAGGTTAGTTCTATGTTAGAGCACTTTACTCCCCTCTTCCCTCCCTAAAGCTTTGCAAATTCTTTCCTTTTATATACTTTTCCTTTCTGAATGCTGCATCAGAGTTTGCCTCTATGACCATCTCTTTCAATGGAATCCAGATCCTAACCATTCCCCGAGCAAAAAAAGAATCTCATGACACTTTTGGTTCTTTCCAAATCTCTTACAATTCATATCCCCTAGTTCTTGATCCCATCACTAGTGGGAGCAGTTTCTCTCTACCCATTCGATTTATACCCATTTTAGAATTATCCCTTGTTGAGTCATTCATTGCCTACTGCAGGCACAGTCTGGAAGTTAAGTTCCTCATGACTGTGCCCCTCCTGCTCTGTGCTTTTTACCATGCGTTATTCAACATTAGCTGTGGGAATATGATGGTTGGAATCAGCAAGAGGGCTGTTTGTCATGTTTGACTTAATGTCGTGAGACTTCATAGGATTCAGAGTCAATGTTTAGCACCCTCCCATTCACTGCTGTGGTTCTGTAAGTATAACTATGTAAGGATGTTTTTTGATTAATCTTAGGAATGGCTTTTCCACCATGGACAACAATCATCAGAGTTTTGCAAGGTTGACTAGGAGCAATATTGCATCCAAATCCAGTGTTTAGTTCAATGTCAGGTGTTCCATCTGGTTTTTTTCTTAATCTCTTTTAACATAGCAGCTTCATTCAATGGAATGGCTTGTTTAACTTTTTCAGAACAGACAACCTCATTGCAGTGAGTCCAGGGTCACATGTATGCCAGACTAGGTTAGGACAGCAGATATCCTTCCCTGAAGAATATGGGTGAACAAGGCGGGGTTAACAGCAATCTTAGAATTTGATTACTAACACAAGTCTTTTTAAATCACTTAAATAAAACTCCTTGAACTCATCACGTCCTTGCCAACCACCAAGCATTGATCTACAGTAATCCCATTTTGAACATCAACTCACCCCAACCAATTCTCCTGCCACCCACCTACACTTGTGGCAACTTACAGTAGTCAATTAACCAATGAACCAACATATCTTTAGAATGTGGAAGGAAAGTGGAGCATTTAGCAGAAACTCACGTGGTCACAGAAAGAATATGCAAACCCCACACAGACAACACTGGTGGTCAGGACCAAACCCAGGTTGCGGGACCTGTGAGACAGTATTGCTTACAGCCAGCTCCACTGCACCTCACTATTGAACTTGTCCTGCAAGTATGGAAGGTTTCACTAATTGTCTTTTTATTGTAAAGGCACCTCAAGGACTGCGAATCTGTGAAGTTGTGGTTAACAAAATTACTATGTGTAGATCTTTGGCTGATATAGCCACCTGTTAAGCACCTCAAATCTCCTCCCAAGAGCTTTAAATCAAAGTAAACTGGAGAATTTATAAAAGAGACCATTTGGTCCAATTTATGCATGCTAGTTATAAACAAGCGAGCTGGCCTAATCTCATTAGCCAGCACTTAGTCCTTTGTTGTACAGTTCACAGCTCTTCAAGTACATATGTAAGTACTGTTTAAATGTGACGAGGGTTTCTGCATCTCCTCCACTCCTAGGCATGAGTCTCAGAGCCTTGCCACCGTCCAGGTCAAAAAATAAAATCCTCATCTCTGGTCTAATCCACAATCAATTTAAAACTATGCTCCTTGGTTTTGACCTGTCTGCTGAAGGACACAGGTCCTTCCTATTTACATTTTCTATGTAAATTCTGTATAATTTCATTGAGTTTAGTTTAATCTCCACTTCACGTCCATTCTTCCAAACAACACAACTCAAGCATGTTCATCCTTTCCTCATTGCTAACACTTTCCAGTCCCAGCGACCTGCACAGAAATCTCTTCTGCACCCTCTACAGTGCAATTGCATACTCCCTGTCCTACAGTAACCAGAATTGTACACAGTACTCTTGCTGTCATCAAATTTGTCTTAGACACAGTTCTAGCAAAACCTTCCTGCTTTTATATTCTATTCCTTGACTAAGAAAGGAAAACATCACCACTATCTTTATAACAAATTTACTCTGTGTCCTTTAAGGACATGTGGACATATATATAGATATTTATTTATTCATCACATGTACATCAAAACACGCAGTGAAATGCATCTTTTTGCATTACTGAGAATGCGCTGGGGGCAGCCCGCTAGTGTCACTGCTCTTCCAGCACCAACATAGCACACCCACAGCTCCTAACCTGTACGTCTTTAGAATGTGGGAGCAAACCAGAGCACCCGGAGGAAATCCACACAGACCCAAGGGGTGAAAGTACAAACTCCTTACAGAGAGCAGTGGGAATTGAACCTAGGTCACTGGCACTCTAATAGCGTTTACACTAACAGCTACACTACCGTGCCGCTAAGGTCTTACTTTTCCTCCACAGCCTCTCAGTATCTTCCCATTTATTGTGCATTTCCTTGCTTTGTTGCACCTCCCACTCTCTTCCAGCTTGAATTCCATTTGCAAGTTATCTTCCCACCTGACCCATCCATCAATATTCTCCGACAATATTAAGCTTTCTCCTCACAGCCAAGCACATGGCCAATATTTGTATCTTTTGCAAACTTCTTTATTATGCTCCCTTTATGTAAGTCTAAATCATTAATATATACTACAAAGAGCAAGAGAACCACAGTGAATTCATAAAGAACCAACTTGGCCCACTTAGCAATATTGTTTTGATTCCTTGAAGGGACCTTCTAGACTACTCATGTTCAGAAATAACTTCTGACAGTACAGAAGGAACACACATGCTTTTTCAATTACCTGATCTATCTGTCCTATTACTTTCAGAGACCTATGGACTTGCAATGCAAGATCCCTCTGCACTTCTCAGTATCTTTTGTATTGTAAGTTCCTTTGCCTTTTTGGCATTCCCCAGTAGCATCATTATTTTATGGGAAGTGTCTCCTTTGTGCTAATATATATTTTAATGTGTTTTAGTTTACTATTAACTGTAATTTCCTGCTTGTGGATTATAATTGAATAAGACACTACCTAAATATATAGAACTGATTTGAAATGATTAAAAATAATGCATTGTAACTAACATTAGGGACCTGTTTCTAAATATGTACTCACATACATCTTTTTGACCTGAGAAAAAGATTTCATGAAATCTTTTCCTTGATTATATTCATCCCATAATCTTTCAGTCTGACAACTTCAGTCAGAGTGGGAACATTAAAGAGTATTGATAATTTAGCAGAATAAAATTAATCATTGCAAAAGTCTCAGAGATCTAATTGTGGAAAATTAAAGTTCTTGGTTATTAACCTTAGAAGCCCTTAATACTTCAGTATTTTATGTTCATAGAATCTTCATGGTCTTCATGGTACAGACGTTTCCTGAAAATTTCAATTACTCGAACTACCAAGGTTCCAATCTAGGTCTTAAGTTTATCTTTATACAGTGATAGATGTACACCAACTGACTCTTGACAAATTTTCACTGCATGCTTCGAAAGATTCTGTCATACAATGGTTGAGGACACAGTGACCTTCAATGGCAGTGGTAGTGAAGTGCAGATGTTGATTGTGCCTGCAGATCCTTGTAGAGCAAGTGATCCATCTCAGCTATATCGCTACTACACACAATCTGTGTGACAGAAAGTTCACCATACAATCCATTCTTAATAATGTGTTTTGATGTATTTGAATGTCTTTATATCTAATCCTAGTTTCGGAACAGTTTAAAACACACATTCTTTTGGCATTTCCAATCAATATAATTCTGCAATATTTTCCATAATAGGGTTCAACAAAATATTCAGACCTAAATCACTCATTAATATTCATTGAAGCTTAATTCTGTTTTGCTAATTTAGAGCAAGAATGCATTTTATATGAAAATCAAAGAAAGAGCTGCAGAATCTGGAAATCTAAAATAAAAAGAGAAAATGTTGGAAACAGCAGGTGAGGTAGCAGTTGTGGAAAAATAGACTGAGTTAACATTTCAGGTCCAAGATCCTTCATCAAGACTTGGAAAGAGAGGATTCAAGTTCGTTTTCAGAAGCAAAGGAACTGGGGAAGAGATAAATATCTCCGATACAGTGAGACCAAAACAGTTAATATGCCAGTCAAAATCAGATTATGCTTCTTTGTCTGCATATGTATTGCTAATAACAAGGTTGTGGAACATACCCAGCGTCCAGACTGTACTAATAGAAAAAGAAAAACTGAACCAAGATCACGGATGGAAGATTGGCAGAATTGGCCTGATATGATACAGCCAGAAAGATTGAGTGAATTACCTAAAGTTGTAGCATTTGAGTCCAGAAAACTGCAACATGCTCAGGCAGAAGATGAGATGTTGCTCTGATAACTTGTGTTGGGTATCATTGTAATAGGGCAGGAGGCCACAGACATTTGGGTCAGTGTGGGAGGGTGTTTGCAAATTAAAGTGGCAGGCAACCAGAAGCTCAGGTATCTCTGGAATGACTTGCATTTACAAAAAATTTAACATCTTCCAAAGTCAGAATCAGAATCAGATTTATTATCGTTGACATATGATGTGAAATTTGTTGTTTTTGTGGCAACAGTACTGTGCAAGACATAAAAATCTATTAATTACAAAAATAAATAAATAGTGCAAAAAAAAAGGAATAATGAAGCACTGTTCATGGGTTCATGGATCGTTCAGAAATCTGATGGCGGAGGGGAAGAAGCTGTTCCTGAATCATTGAGTGTGGGTCTTCAGGCTCCTGTACCTCTTCCTTGATGGTAGTAACCAGAAGAGGGCATGTCCCGGATGATGAGGGTCCTTAATGATGGATGCCACCTTCCTGAGGCACCGCCTCTTGAAGATATCCTCAATGGTGGGGAGATAGTGACTGTGATGGAGCTGGCTGAGTCTATAACAGCCTCTTGCAATCCTGTGCATTGGAGCCTCCATACCAGGCTGTGATGCAACCAGTCAGGATGTTCTCCACCGTACATCTATAGAAATTTGTAAGAGCCTTTGGTGACGTACCAAATCTATACTCAAACTCTAAACGAATTGGAGCCGCTGGCATGCCTTCTTCATGATTGCATCAATGTGTTGGGCCCAGGATAGATCCTCTAAGATGTTGACACCCAGGAACTTGAAGCTGTTCACCCATTCCACCACTGATCCCTCAATGAGGACTGATGTGTGTTCTCTTGACTTCCCCTTCATGCATCCACAATCAGTTCTTTGGTCTTGCTGACGTTAAGTGTGAGGTTGTTCATGCGACACCACTCAACCAGCTGATCTGTCTCACTTTTTTTCACCTCCACATTGCCATCTGAGATTCTACTAACAACGCTGGTGTCACTGGCAAATTTATAGATGGAATTTGCACTGTGCTTAGCCACACAATCATAAGTATAGAAAGAGTAGAGCAGTGGGCTAAGCCCACGTCCTTGAGGTGCGCCTGTGTTGATTATCAGCAAGGAGGAGATGTTATTGCCCATCCGCACTGACTGTGGTTCCCGATAATGCAGTTAAGGATCCAGTTGTAGAGGAAGGTACAGAGGCCCAGGTTTTGAAGCTTGGTTATTAGTACTGAGGGGATGATGGTGTTTAACGCCAAGATGTAATCAATAAACAGTAACCTGACGTATGTGTTGTGGTTGTCTAGGTGCCCCAAAGCAGAGTGGAGAGCCAGTGAGATTGTGCCTGCTGTAGACCTGTTGTACTGGCAAGTGAATTTCAGCAGGTCCAGGTCCTTGTTCAGGCAAGAAATAATTCTAACCATAACCAACCTCTTGAAGCACTTCATCACAGCAGATGTGAGTGCTACTGGTATTGAGTCATTGAGGTAGATCACCCTGCTCTTCTTGGGCACTGGAATGGTTGCTGCCCTTTTGAAGCAGGTGGGAACCTCTGACTGCAGCAGTGAGAGGTTGAAAATGTCCTTGCATACTCCAGCCAGTTGGTCAGCACAGGTTTTCTGTACACGGCCAGGTACACCGTTGGGGCCTGACACCTTGCGAGGGTTCACCCTCTTGAAGGATGTTTGGACATCGGCCTCCGAGACAGAGATCACTGGGTCATCGGATGCTGTGGGGATTCACACAGGTGGAGTGTTATTCTTCCTTTCAAAGCGTGCATTAAAGGTGTTGAGCTGCCATTTATGCTGTTAGGTTTTGCTTTATGGAAAGTAATGGCATGCAAACCCTGCCACAGCTGTCGTGCATCCTTGCTAAAGCATAAAGTAGCAAAAAATGGCACTGGGAAAAGAAATAGCAGTTTGGAACAGAGTCTAATGTTTGGTCAAAGTATGTTTAAGAAGAGTCCAAGAAGACATATGAGGAGTGGAGAGCTGAGAAAGTTTAGTAGATGAAGGCGTTATTTAACCAAAGCCCAAATGCCAAGTCTGGGATAAAAAGAGGGCAAATTGCAATAAGTCTTAGTTGAAGTTAATCAGAGTTCCAGGGAATTGTAAATTTGAAGTGGCGTCAACCAGCATGCAACTTGATTCTTTGGTTTTCGATAACATCACTAAGGGGTTGTGTGGAGACAAGAAGTTAAAAGGTCCAAGATCAGTCCTGGAGGGGAAATTCCAAAGGTGACAGGGCAGTTGTAGAAAACATGGTTGTTATTGAAAATGGTCTTTCCACAATTGAAAAGGTAAGAGAAAAACTAAGCAAGAGTGATCTTATTTAAAGGATAAAATTCTCAGTCGACCAGTGTGATGATCGCCATGAAGAGCGATTGGAAATAATGATCTCAGTGAGTTCATGTATTTTGTTACAGTGAAAAAAGATTTCATTTTGAATTTCCATTGATGTTACATTGGTGTTGCAGCAAAAACCTAAAAAGAGAATAGTCAGAAATTTCTGCACAGATTTGAGGAGGGGCAATGTGATCAAGGATTTTGGAGAACAAAGGAGATTCGAAATTGATTCATAGTTTCAAGGATTAATTAAACAGTACCTATGAATAGAGAGCCATTTAGAATGTAAACTGAAGTCAGAGCCAGGAAGGGAAGTTAGCTGAACAGCACTTGTTCAGTTCATGAAAGGAAGTGGATCTCATTGACCTGAAATATGCTCAGAGAAGGCAAAAGAGGAGATGTGGTAACAACTTGAACATGATACAAATAGGTCTCAGGGAAGAAGCAACCTTGGAACAATCTTGTCAGTCAAGACAAAAGCAAGACCTCCTGTACAGATCATTTCAATCATTGTGACAAAGACAATTATGCCTGCATCAGATTTGTTGGAAATAAAGATGGGTGAAGCAGTCCAGAGACAGATCTATAATGAGACAGTTAATACTGGGCAAATGTATCTGGGTGTTCTCTTTCCATTGCTCGATGATCCAGGAGTTGTGAGTATTTTTGGCAGATTGACAATATGAAAAGTATATTATTTTCTTCCACTGAACTTGCTGACTTTCTTTATTTGGGTGTATTCATAGCACATTCTTTATAGTAACTATGTTTGTCAGAGATACAAAGATATTAATGATGAGACCTTGAATTGTGCAAGAATAATTATTTGTTTGGGTATTCTGAAGAGTTTACAAAATGTATATACTATTTTCCTGATCCACATGTGGAATATAAATAGACTTATGTCAAAATTAATGTTGATGAATTGGGATGATTAAACTGTATCTGCAGTGTGCATTCAGTGTAATTCAATAATATTTCTATCTAGCAGAACACAATTTTACTCGCAAAATCCTTGTTGGTATTTCAGCAGTGGGCCCTACAAAATCTTCCATGCATTAAGGTGAATGAATGAATATCCTACAGCATTTACTGACCTTTGTACTTGCATGACTAATCTGCACTACGTCGTGTCACAAAGGTAGATCTATAACTTCTATTCTATAGGCTATTATTTACTTCTTTGTCCTAGGTTTAACAAAGTAAAGTGCATCTTTTTTCCTCAGATCCACTTCTGTGGCTGAATGTTGCTTGGCAGAAGCACAAGTAAGACAACAAAGTATATATGCAATGCAAAATTAGGTGGACTAAGTATTGATTAGCAAATGTGAATAAGCAAGGGAGCAAGCCTGGTAATAAATTACTAAAAAATTATTTTATTTTTGCTGAGGCTTACATTCTATTTTCTATTGTAATACGTGGTGCTTGGAAATGCTTTTGAAATTCTAGAATTTTGAAATTTGACCATCAGAGGAATCTTGAGAAGTTTTGTAATAATTTCTATGAAACATTATTGTCATTATCTGTTTCTTATTTACTTCAACAGAAAGCAATACAGGATAGATATGCAGTGGAAGTTCAAAATCTACCTTGTTTTTGCTAGGTGAGCTAGATTAAAATTAGGGCTAAAATGGCTGCTTCTGGCCTGTGTTCCCTTCCAATGACAGTAGTGGCATTCGGTACCACAGTGTCTGCAACCACATAAACTGGTCACCACGTTATATGATAATTATTAATTCTTTTCTTCAGCAAACTGCTTCATTGGGTAAGAACGATTTTTTGGTAACCTGACATTATTCTTCAACTATTGCTACAGAAGATAAATTACCTTTTTTTCAGGTTGAGACCAGTTACAATGAAAATAGAAAACGTGAAAATATCCTTCAGTTGAGTTGGACCTTAGGAATTGGTATTGGTATTGGTTTATTATTGTCACTTGTACTGAGGTACAGTAAAAAACTTGTCTTGCATACCAATCCTACAGGTCAATTCATTACACAGTGCAGTCACATTGAGTTAGTACAGAGTGCATTGATGTAGTACAGGTATAAACAATAACAGTACAGAGTAAAGTCACAGAGTAAAGTCACAGTCACAGCTGCAGAGAAATTGCAGTGCAATAAGGTGCAAGGCCACAACAAGGTAGATCGTGAGGTCATAGTCCATCTCATTGTACAAGGGAACCATTCAATAGTCTTATCACAGTGGGGTAGAAGCTGTCCTTAAGTCTGGTGGTACGTGCCCTCAGGCTCCTGTATCTTCTACCCGATGGAAGAAGAGAGAAGAGATAATGACCCAGGTGGGTGGGGTCTTTGATTATGCTGGCTGCTTCACCAAGGCAGCAAGAGGTAAAGACAGAGTCCAAGGAGGGGAGGCTGGTGTCTGTGATGTGCTGGGCTGTGTCCACAACTCTCTGCAGCTTCTTGCAGTCCTGGGCAGAGTAGTTGCCATACCAAGCTGTGATGCATCCAGGTAGGATGCTTTCTATGCATTGAAATTGCTTGAATCAGAGTTCTGTGTTACTATTCCTCCTTGGAAGAGTACACTGACCTGAACTTGTGTGATTGCTGCTGACATACTTCTTCATGTAATCGTGATTATCAAAGATACTCAAATGGCTCAGGCTCAGCATCGGGAATGGAATTTCAAGGGTGGAGTTCAGACCAATGGCAGTTTCACTTTGCTGTATTTTCTGGCCAAAATACCTATGAAATAATGATATTAACATTTGTTAATCACATACAAAGATTTGTTTGTCTCTTGTTTCCTCTACAATACAATTCTCACTAAATTATGAGATTTGTTTCTAGTGTTTATGTGTTGTGATAATGGAGGGGATCTTCAGCAGACCAGTGAGTCACCCAAGCTCACTGGCCACCTGCTCTTCGAGCACACTGTTTCCTGCAGTAACCTCTGCAGGGTAATCCATTTCCAGTTTACTGGAAAAGCAGGGTCTCTCTGAGCATAAGTATCAGGTTCTACACTCTGAATGGGTTTGACAGCTATGAGGCCCTGCCCTCAGGCTCACTGACTGGCTTTGAAGCAATTGTGCAGCTGTTCTATTTTCTGTGACTTATGACGTTTCTCTATTGTGTAACTTGTAAGACTGAACCCTCCAGCAATGAACTGTATTAGATTCCGATGAGAATTGGCTCTGCTTGGAATTGGACCTTCATGCAGGTACAAACTTTTTCAATTGAACTATGAGTCCACTTTCCTTTGGAGTTAATCTTTGTAGTCCATGACTGAATCTCCCTCATATTAGTGAAAGTAGATGTTTGATTGACTTGAACAAAAATAAGTGTTATAGTTACAAAATATTGATCCGGCATAAAATCTACTACTTCTGGAATTTATTTAGTTGTATTGCAGGAAGTAACTTTATAAGCAATTCAGGATTATTTGTCCACAATTTTTTTAGGAAAGTCAAAATTGCAGGATCAACATTGCATCAGCAAATAAATAATTGTCACAGAGTTATAGTTACTGAAATCTATGGAACTGCAAATCTATTCATTTTGGAGCTTGGTTAGGCCCAGTACATAATGGATTGGATCTAGCTTGGTGCTAAGAGATAAGTAACCAGGTCATTAAAAAGTCATCCATAATCTAATGAAAAAAGCTAATAGTTTTGCAGTTCTGAGAATAAGTAAGCACATTTGAACTTTCGTATAAAGGAGTTATTTATCTGAAGAGCTGACAACTGGCTAGAAGAAGTTAAGAAGGACAAAAATTGTTCCAGCTATAGATTATGTTGAGTTTTGACACTGGTTCCAATTGAAACCACAGGCATTCAGTGATTGAAGAGCCAACTGAATGTGCATTGTGAAAAATATTCATAACTTACTGACAGACTTCGGGTGCCAGACCTGTCAATTCTGTTTGATTCTGGTGAGTAATCACAGTCTTGAATGCTTTCCCCAGCATTAGAGTAGGGATTACCCTTCAGATCCTGGGTCCACTCAGACCTGGAACAAGGTCCAAGACCCCATTGATGTCAATGGGGTTTGTAGGGGAACAAAGGGGAAATAAAATTACCATTAATTCTTTTGCATTAGGTGAAAGTTTTTTGTTATTTGTGTGTGTTTTAAATAACTTAATATTTTTTCATTTTTAAAATAAATTTTACTTTTGTTTATTTTCTTACATCAGTCTCACTACAAGCACAAACAATCTGCTGGAGGAACTCAACGGGTTGAGCAGCATCTGGGAGGAAAGGAATTGTCAAGATCTCGGGTTGTCGATGGTTCAACTTGAAATGTCGACAATTCCTTTCCTCCCACAGATGCTTGTCAACTCCAGCAGATTGTTTGTTGCTCCAGATTCCAGCAACTGCAGTCTCTTATGTCTCCATCAATTTCACTATGTCTCTGAAAGCCAGAAGCATTTAGAAGCCACTGAAGTTGTTCACATCTATCACAGATGGCAACGTCCCATGCTCAACTTTGTTAGCTACCAGGTGTGTTTTGGGTGTGGAGGTCTCCACACTTTGCTGCATGAGAACCAGATGCTGTCCCAACTAAGTCACTGGACTTCCAAAGCAAAGAGGGCCAACAGGATAGGTTCTCTGCATCCACACAAGGTTACAGAACCCAGAAAACCAGTGCATCAGGGAAGTGATGTACAAGGACACCCAGGTCACTTCATACATCCACATTTCCCAATCTAACATAAAATAATACTCCACCATGAAATACATGATGATGCTGGAGGAACTGAGCAGGTCAGGCAGCATCTGTGGAGAAAAGATCTAGTTTGGTGAAACGATCCATGGAGAAAAGATCTAGGTTTCTCCATGGATGCTACCTGGCCTGCTCAGTTCCTCCAGCATCATTGTATTTTTCATTTAGATTCCAGCATCTGCAGTCCTTTGTTTCTCTAGTATTACTGCTCCACTAAGAAGTCTCTTCAAGGATGTCCAATTTGAAGATATTTATTTTCTTTTTCAACGGGAGCTTCATGAATCCCTGTTGTGGGAAATCCACATGGTTGTCATGTGACAGTAACGACAATGACCCCCGCTGACCGGAGAACAACATTGCTCCTCTGATCGGAAGTGATACTACTGTCAATCAAGGTGCGACTCCACCCACCCCTCAGGTGTGAGAGTACCTTTTGCCTCTGACCTTGCCTGACCACTCTGAACTTGCCTGACTAGTACCCTTTGTCTCTGAACCTGCCTGACCATTGGCTGTGGCAGGAACCTTTCTCTCTGACTCCCACACCATTGGCTCATTTAAATCACAACAGTGAGGCTCCACCCAGCCTCCTAGCACCATAAAAAGGGCTGCATCCACTAGCCCTCCCTCTTTTGATGACCCCAGGAGTAGTGAGACAATGCTGCAGAGATCATTGGTAAGAGTACATCACCACATGATCAGGGAGCGTTTCACTTAGACTCAGGGAGCGTTAAGGGCCAATGCTAGTGTGGGATGGGCATTGAAGTGTTATATCCTGAAGTTGTACATTGTTACTGTGTGCTTGTGTGTATTAGTGTGTGTGTGTGTGTGTGTGTGTGTGTGTGTGTGTGTGTGTGTGAGTGTGTCCTAAACTAGTAGCGCTTCCCCTCTCGTGTTCGTGGTATCCTGTGCTTGAGTGAGTATGTGTCTGTTCCCATACATTCTGTCCCGCGTTTGCCTTTGTGATTAAACTAGTTTTGGTCTACAAAGCTCGTGTTCAGAGTCCTTGATCCTTAAGACAGTAAAGAATGATTTCACACAACAATCCCTCCTTCACTGCTCCACCTCTGTGATCTCCTCTGCTTTCCTCCATTGATGCTGCCTGGCCTGCTGATGTTCCTCCAGCATCATCGTGTTTTTCTTCTAGATTCCAGCATCTGCAGTCCTTTGTTTCTCTTATAATACTCCAGCATTCTATTTCCCTAGCAAAGTGGATAGCTTCAATATTTTTCATGTTTTACTGCATCTGTCAAGTATTTGTTCACTCACTCATCTTGTCTAGATTGACCTGAAACTTCTTTGAGCTGCTCACAATTTGCAATCCCACTCAGTTGTGTGTCATCAGCTAATTTAGAAATATTACATACAGTCCCCTCATCCAAATCTTTGCTGTACATTGTGAATATCTGGGGCTCAAACATTATTCCTTGAGGCAAGCCACGCTGAGAAACTTTTGACTCTTTATTTCCTCTCTGAGAACCATTTTCTGTCCATTCCAGTATTTGCTTTAAGCTTGCTTTAATCAAAAGGCCTCCCATGCCTGGAATTTATCAAAGCCCCTTTGCAAAACCAAATACACCACAGCACTGATTCTCCCCTATTTAACCTACCTGTTACATCTTCAAAAAATACTCTCATCATAAGCAGTATCCTTTTCATAAATCCATATTGACTTTTTCTAATTCCCTTGATATTTTCTAAATGCCTTGTTATAACATTGTTTAATATTCTGTCATTTTCCCTATTATTAATGTTGGACTATGCTGCAACCATTGGCAGAGCACTGCACAGGAGGAGTGGTACAGGAAGTCAAACATTAAGGCTGTGCACAAGGATCATGGTTGGATATTTGCAGATGTACTGAAAATAATTCTCTGCTTTGATATTCAACTGTGATCAGACAAATATCTGCCCATGAAAAGGTGGTATAGGGCTACTCTGAATCTTTGTGGTCTTTGTGCTTCATAGTGTTGTTGGGGAAACAATACTGGGATTTAGACATAGGGAATGTGGAAAAAACATCATGTCAGGATGGTGTGCGACTTGGAGGTGAACCAGTGGGAAGTGATATCATAATGCACTTGCTGTTCTTGTCACTTTTAAGTGGTGGAAATTATATCTGATCCCTTAATAATTAAGCAACTGGTTCAGTTAAGTTGGTCATTGCTCATCTACAATATTAATGCTGGATACCCAAAAAGGTATTGTCAATGAATGTTATTGTTAGACTGTCCTTTGTTGCAGAATGACAAATGTTAACATTTACTCATTAGTCCATGTCTGTATACTGCCTAAACCTGTTGTATGTGAGCAAGGGCTGCTTCATTCTTTACTAAGAAATGATCAGGCCTATCTAATATTATCTGTCTCTTCTGGCTGAATGATCGATAAAGGGCTCTTGACATAACCTCATCCCTTCTTTTTCACATCTTTCTACCCCATCTCCCAACCCGACCACCCACCTTCCCTCTCCCACCCCAGCTGTATTCCATCTGGGAATGGAATTGGAAAGCACAAAGGGTTGTGGACATCTACCTGGACTCACTTCTTCAAGATTGTAGGTGCAGGAATTATTAACATTTTTTAAGACTAAGGGCCTGTAGCTATTTGTTGGGTAAAGGCATGAACCATAGAACCATTGAACACTACAGCACAGAAAACAGGCCATTCTGCCCTTCTAGTCTGTGCCAAAACTTTATTCCGCTGGTCCCATTGACCTGCACCCAGTCCATAACCCTCCAGACCTCTCCCATCCATGTATCGATCCAATTTATTCTTAAAACTTAAGAGTGAGCCCGCATTTACCACATCAGATGGCAGCCCATTCCACACTCCCACCACTCTTTGAGTGAAGAAGTTCCCTCTAATGTTCCCCATAAACCTTTCCCCTTTCACCCTAAAGCCATGTCCTCTCGTACTTATCTCTCCTAATCTAGGTGGAAAGAGCCTTCTCGCATTAACTCTGTCTATACCCTTCATAATTTTGTAAACCTCTCTCAAACTTCCCCTCATTCTTCTGTGCTCCGAGGAATAAAGTCCTAACCTGTTTAATCTTTCCCTGTAACTCAACTCTTGAAGACCTGGCAACATTCTAGTAAATCTTCTCTGCACTCTTTCAATCTTACAAATATCCTTCCTATAGTTAGGTGACCAGAACTGCACACAATACTCCAAATTTGGCCTCACCAATGTCTTATACAACCTCACTATAACATCCCAACTCCTATACTCAGTACTTTGATTTATGAATGCCAGGATGCCAAAAGCCTTCTTTACAACCCTGTCTGCCTGTGATGCCACTTTCAGGGAATTATGTATCTGAACTCCCAGATCCCTTTGTTCCTCTGCACTCCTCAGTGCCCTACCATTTACTGTGTATGTCCTACCTTGATTTGTCCTTTCAAAATGCAACACCTCACACTTGACTGCATTACATTCCATCCGCCATTTTCTGGCCCATTTTTCCATTTGGTCCAGATCCCTCTGCAAGCTTTGAAAACCTTCCTCGCTGTCCACAATGCCTCCAATCTTAGTGTCATCAGCAAACTCACTGATCCAATTTACCACATTATCATCTAGATCATTGATATAGACAACAAACAACAATGGGTATGGGTATAGAGAAAAATGGATATGGATCAACCATATATCAACTGAAAATGAGTCCTTGATAAAAAAGACCAGCTGTTGATTTGGTTTGGCAGGGCAATCTAATATCAGAAGTGGACGAACCAGTTAACTTGACATTCTTGAACAATGAAAGTAGCATACAATTTCCCAACAATCAAAAGAACAGATTCCAAACCTTTACAGTGATGTATAACATCTCTTGGGGAGGTGTTTTAGTTTAGCAATTTTTATGTGAGTTCTACTCTGATTAATGATGCTCAGTCATAAACACAGAATAGCACACCAAATGCATCAGTTTCCTACGTCAACCATCCTGTCAGTTATGAAAGTAGTTTTGCTGATTTAATGATAATTGATGTGGATCAGAGTGGTTTTGTTCTGTGGCTTGTTTGCAGTGGAGTCGGAGTCCAATAGACCAGGCATTCTCTTTTCGTGAGAATCTGTGAGAGCAGCACAGATTCTCACGATCAAAGTGAAGAGGTTTTTGAATAGGGCTTCCCTTCAAGAGCCATTTTCAGGTGATTTCAGGACCTTGGACTCTATTAGGAAGAAATTCTGCTTTTTTTCTGAAATCCGCCAATATTTTTTTTTAATCAAAATGTGGGCAAAGTAGCAAGTAGAACATATAACCTGACATACTTCCTGCCATTCATGCCCTAGTAGTGCTTAATATCAGAAATTCCTCCTGTTTTTTTCAGTTGCTAAAGAGTGGAAGAGAGGGATTATCTACTTCACAAAGTGATAATTTATCACTTCCATTTTCATCTTCCCTTTCTGAAGTGAACAGTCTATGGAGGCTGAATCCATCCTCCAGAATCTTATCACCAGGATACAAGTAGCCTGACTCTGAAAGGTCATGATGGTGCAAAATGAGGCAGCTAGAATTCAACTCCAGTTCATTTCTGGTGGGAATTCTTCCATAAAGGAAATCTGGGTAGAGTATCTTCTAAATTTCAGAATGAACCATAATGCTTTGTCCACTTGGAAACAGAAAAGCTTATCAAAGCCAACATGAGTAGTATAAGGAAAATGAGTGTGGTGGAAGACTTAAAATTATGAACTTAGTTAATATAACAAATAGCATAGAAATATGACATATCGTAAAAGTAGTGTTCAACACTAATTGCAGCAAAGCTCTACCATTCCCTCTTCACAACATAGATGGTCTCTTCATTGACTACAGGTGTTTTGCATATGCTTTGGTTATTTGCTTAATTTACTTTACCACTCATGGTCCTTAAATGAAGCACAATCTGTTATTCATTGTTGTCTTCAACTATTTTTAGTCAGTGAATATGTGCCCTTGTCTTGCTGTTCAATTTCAAACATATTGCTAAGCATGTGGAATGAAAATCATTCTGAGTGAGAATTTAATCAGTATTATTGTGAGTGCATTGAGGGGAGTACCTCACTCCCAGAGCTGGCATACTTTAAACTGTAGCCCAAGCTGTTGTCTCAGGCTGACAAACAAGGTGCTAAGACATAATCTGAACATGGGCATAATATTTATTTTGGTAATTTAATCACATTTAGCTTCAATCAAAACAACCAAGATAATGTCTTTGGTAATTTAACTCATTGTTGCTTGTGAAATGTATGCAAAATGGCTCCTGTATTTGTCTAAAGTAATGACTATGCTCAAAAATATTCATTAACTGTGCAACATTGCAGAGTAGTGAATAATTTTTGTATGAAAGCAAATTCCATTTTTATATTTTCCTTTGCCTCAAATCTACTTTAACCTATTTCAGTAAATTAACGTCTCCACTTGAGCTTTGAATAAAACCGGAAAAGGCTAATCTGTAAAGAAACATTCATCCAAAGCATTTTTTAATATTCATTTTTGGGAATGAGTTGATGCTGACAAGGCCAATACTTATTGTTTGTCCTTATTTGCTCTTGGGAAAGTGACAGCAAAGAAGGTATTCATGTTGTGCTGTTGGGTAGGGAGCTCCAGAATTTAGATTTGACAACAATGAAGGAGTGGTGATGTATTTCCATTTTGGAATGGTGTACGACTTGGAGAGTGGTGGTGTACCTGTGTGCTTGCTGTCCTTGTCCTTCTTTGTGGTAGATGGCACGGCTTTGCTGGAGTAGCCCGGGCAATAAATACAATGTATTTATAAAGAACAGCCACTGTGCGATGCTGTTGGAAGGAATTAAAACTTAGGGAGGTTGATCACATGTCAGTCAACAACCCACTTTTGCTCTTGTTGGTGTCAAGTTTCTTGAAGGTTGTTGGCATTGCACTCATCCAGGCAAGTGGAGATTGTTCCACCATATTTTTGATTTGTGTCTTGTAGATGGTGAAGTGTCAGGAGGTAAGTCACTCACTGCAGGATACCCGCTCCTTAGCCCTCTAACCTGATCTTGTAACTGCTGTATTTATATGACTGGTCCAAATGAGTCTCTGGTCAGTGGTGATCCCCAGGGTACTGACGGTGGGAGATTCGGTGATGATAATGCCATTAAACATCAAAAGTAGTTATTACTTTTATTGACGATAGTTATTGCCTGGCACCTTTTGTGGGACATACGTTACTTGGCACTTATCAGCTCCTGCTTGACTGTTGCCTCAGTCTTGCACGTAGACACGGGCTGGTTCACTTGCCAAAGAGTTGCAAATGGAACATCCCCATTTCTGACCTTGTAATCGAAGGGAGGTCATTGAGAAGGCTGAAAATAGTTGTCCCTGGGACAATGACCTAAGGAACCACTGTCGTAATAGAGAAACAAAGGACAGCAGTTGCTGGAATCTAGATGAAAAACACTATGATGCTGGAGGAATTCAACAGGCCAGGCAGCATCCGTGGAAAAAAGCAGGCTATCAACGTTTCAGATCAGGACCCTTCTTCAGGACTGAAGATAGGAAAAGGGGAAGCCCAACATATAGGAGGGAAAAGCAGAGCAGTGATAGGTGGACAAAAGAGGGGAGGCAGGGTGGGCACAGGGTGGTGATAGGTAGATGCAAGTAAGAGATAGTGATAGGCAAGTGCAAGGGAGAGCAGATCCATTGGGGGATGGGTCAAAGGTAAGAAGAGAAAGAAGAAAAACTAAAAGGAAGCTAGGAAAGGGAAGAAGAGGTGGGGGTGGGGTGTGGAGAAAGTGGTGGGGGGGGGGGGTTGCTGTGAAGGGATTACCTAAAGTAACTAACGCGACTGGTCTAGTTGAGTCTCTGGTCAGTGGTGATCCCCAGGAGAATTCAGTGTTCATGCCATTAGGCTGCAAGGTTCCAAGATGGAAAATGAGGTGCTGTTCCTCCAGTTTGCACTTGGAATTCTCCTGGCAGTGGAGGAGGCCAAGGACCGACATATCAGTGATAGTCTAGGAGTGGGAGTTGAAGTGACTGGCAATGGGGAAATGCGGGTTGCAGTTACGGACAGAGCGCAGGTGTTCTGCAAAATGGTCACCTCGTCTGCATTTGGTCTCACCAATGTAGAGGAAGCCACACTTGAAGCACCGAATGCAGTAGATGATATTAAGGGAGGTGCAGATGAATCTCTGTCGCACCTGAAAGGACTGTTTGGGTCCCTGGATGGAGGTGATGGAAGTGATGTAGGGGCAGGTGTTGCACCTATGACAGGGGTAGTAGAAAGTTCCCAGGGTGGGAGTGGGATGGTTGAGGGGAGAGGAGTGAACGAAGGACTCATGGAGAGAGTGGTCCCTGTGAAAGGCAGAAGGGGTGGGGAGGGGAAGATATGTTTGGTGGTGGGGTCCTGTTTGAGATGGCTGAAGTGGCAGAGAATGATGTGTTGGATACATAGACTGGTGGGATGAAATGTGAGGACAAGGGGGACCCTAATCCTGTTGGGTCTGGGAGGGGTGGGGGTGAAAGCGGAGGTGCAGGAAATGGCAGAGATGCGGGTGCGAGCTCTCTCGATTACAGTCAGGGGGGAAGACTGTGACTGCCTGTTTCTATCTCCTCCTCAAAATCGACAAGAAGGACTGTCCCAGCACACCTATTGTCTCCGCATGCTCTTAACCCACAGAGCTCATATCCTCGAACCTGGACACTATCTTGTCACCCCTGGTCCAATCCCTTCCCACCTACATCCATGACACATCACATGCTTTCCAGCTGTTCCATAGCTTTAAGTTTTCTGGCACACACAACCTCATCTTCACCATGGACATCCAGTCCCTATATACCTCCATTTCCCGTCATGACAGCCTCACCACCCTCCACTTCTTTCTTGACCAGAGACAGAACCAGTTCCCTTCCACTAACGCTCTTCTCCACCTGGCTGAACTTATCCTCACCCTTAACAACTTCTCTTTCGTTTCCTCTCACTTTCTACAGACCAAGGGCGTAGCTATGGGCACTCACATGGGCCCATCTTTTCCAAGCCTAATCTGGCCCCATTCCTCAGCTCTTTCTCTGCTATATTGATGACTGCATTGGTGCCGCCTCTTGTACCCGTGCGGATCTCGACAGTTTCATAAATTTCACCACTAATTTTCACCCAGCTCTCCAGTTCACTTGGACTATCTCTGACACCTCTCTCTCTCCTTTCTCAATCATTCTGTCTCCATCTCAGGACATTCCTTATCCACTGACATCTTCTACAAACTCACAGATGCCTCAATTACAGCTCCTCCCACCCTGTCTCTTGCAAGGATGTTATCCCTTTTTCTCAATTTCTCCGCCTCTGCCGTATCTTCTCCCATGATGAGCCTTTCCACTCCAGGACATCCGAGATGTCCAGCTTCTTTACTAACCATAGTTTCCCCCCTACTTTGGTTGAGAGAGCTCACACCCGCATCTCTGCCATTTCCTGCACCTCTGCTCTAACCGCCACCCCTCCCAGACCCAACAGGGATAGGTTCCCCTTTGTCCTCACATTTCATCCCACCAGCCTATGTATCCAACACATCATTCTCTGCCACTTCCGCCATCTCCAACGAGACCCCACCGCCAAGCATATCTTCCCCTCCCCACCCCTTTCTGCCTTTTGCAGGGACCGCGTCCTCCGCGACTCCCTCGTTCACTCCTCCCCCCCCCCCCCCCACCCATCCCACTCCCACCCTGGGGACTTTCCACTGCCCCACTATAGGTGAAACACCTGCCCCTACACCACCTCCATCACCACCATCCAGGGACCCAAACGGTCCTTTCAGGTGACACAAAGATTCACCTGCACCTCCCTTAATATCATCTACTGCATTTGGTGCTCCAAGTGTGGTCTCCTTGACATTGGTGAGACCAAACGCAGACTAGGGGACCGTTTTGCAGAACACCTGCGCTCCGTCTGTAACCGGGACCAGCAACTCCCAGTTGCCAGTCACTTCAACTCCCCCTCCCACGCTATCACTGATATGACAGTCCTCGGCCTCCTCCACTGCCAGGAGAATTCCAAGTGCAAACTGGAGGAACAGCACCTCATTTTCCATCCTAGAACCTTGCAGCCTAACGGCATGAATATTGACTTCGCACACTTTAAGTAACCTCCTCGCCCCTCTTCTCTTCTTCCCTTTCCTAGCTTCCTTTTTGTTTCTTTTTCTCTCTCTTCTTACCTTTTACCCATCCCCAGTGGATCTGCTCTCACCTCCTCCCCTGCACCTGCCTATCACCACCCTGTGCCCACCCTGCCTCCCCTCTTTTGTCCACCCATCACTGCTCTGCTTTTCCCTCCTATATATTGGGCTTCCCCTTTTCCTATCTTCAGTGCTGAGGAAGGGTCCTTACTCGAAATGTTGACCGCCTGCTTTTCTCCACAGATGCTGCCTGGCCTGCTGAGTTCCTCCAGCATCATAGTGTTTTTCACCACTGTGTCAATGCCCTGGGGTGGGGATGATTGGCCTCGAGTAAGTACAACTACCTTACTTTGTACAGGTTACGATTCCACCCATCGGAGTGTTTTCCCTTTTGATTCCCAATGACTTCAGTTTTAGCAGAGAACCTTAATCACACATTGGATCAAATGTTTGGCTGACATCTGGAGCCAAGTGGTCCCAATGAAAACTAAAGTGGTCTTTGAACAAATTATTGGTCAGTGCCACTTGGTCGCTGATGGCAAGTCGGCTGATTGGAAAGTAATTAGGCAAATTGGATTTAACCTGATTTTTGTGAATGAGATATACTGTACCAAGGCAATTCTCCACATTGTTGGATTTGTGTCAATACTTCAAATGCACTGACAAAACTCTGCTAGAGGTGCAGCTAGTTCTGGAGCACAGGTCTTCAGTACTGCAGCTGGGATGTTTTCTGGTCCTGTAGCCTTTACTATATCTAGTGTTCTCAGCCATTTCTTGAAATTATATGGAAAGAATTGAATTGGCTGAATACTGTTGTGGCAGGGATTTCAGATGGAAGCAGGATTGGGATATCTATTTTGCACTTCTAGCTGAACATGGTTGCAAATGCTTCAGCTTTTTCTTTATTATTTGCACGCTGCACTCTGCTGTCATTGAGATTGAGGATGTTTTTGAAACCTACTCCTATCAGCTGTCTAATTGTCCACCACCATTCACTGTATATTGCATGCAAATATTGAATCTAAATGAAGGAATTGTTTGTGTTTTTTTGGAGAAGCAATAAGCTCAAAGTTCAATAGTGCCAGAGATTGGAAATGGATGCTCAGGTAACTAAGTCTATCAATTATTAATTTGTACCTATGTGCCAAAGAGGAATTAACTGTCAATTCAGACATTAAATATCAACAACTCTCTCAGACAACAGACCAAACCTGGCAGATGCCAGTGCAGAGTGTTCAGTTTAATTTAGTTCTTGCCTCTCACCAGATGTGTCAAGAAATCAGTGACTCCCATAATACTATTAAATGAAGAATAGGAAAAACAGTATATAATAACGTACAAAAGTCCTGGGGAAAAACAAAGCTCTTTCCAGAAGGATCTGAAATACCATGAGATGCCTTTTGTAAATTGTGGCTTAACCATATCTGAGTAGGCACATATTCCTGTTAAAAAATTTTTATCAAATGATAGCTTTGGATGTGAGGATCTTCTTAGTGATAGCTAACTTACAATGACGATCTTAAATATATTTTTGTCACTGAATCATTCCAATAAATCCTGGATAATGCATTTTCAGAAATTTTGGAAGTTTTGTATATCTGTTACTCACGCAATGATCTTATTTTTCTGCTGCCATTCTCCATGTTCATAATTATTGACCACAAACTTCATCAGAAATAGGACATACAACATCTGCCTTCACCACACTTCACACCACTCCACCAACCCTGACAAAGACTTCTTTACTATTCCATTAGATCATGCTTCATCAGGTCTTTGGTTTCAACTTCATTCACTTGCCTGAGCCCCATGAGCCTTAATTCCCCTGTAGTCAAAAAAAAATCTATCTCACAACTTGAATATCCTTAAAGACTCAGAATCAAAACCGCTCTGGAATCAAGAATTCCAAAGTCTCACAACTCTCAGAAAGAAGGAACTTTTCATGTCATTTCTTATCCTGAAACAACACTCTTGCTTTTGTTCTACAAAAGGTCAAAATTTTCAAAGTATTTACCATGAAAGCCCCCTCATTTCCTTTTATTTCAATGAAATCACCTCCAATTCTACTCCTCCCTTCCACATAGGACTTCCTCTTATCCCAGGAACCAATCGAATAAACCTTTCACAACCACCTGTAAGGCAAATTTTCAATACTGCATTAATCCACCAAAATGCCTTTTTTGTTCCATGGACAGTTGCACAAAATGGGACCTAGCAGTCAATGCATAAGATCTGGAAATGAATACTTGCCCTCTGTATCCTCAGTCATTTTTTATACCTTGGAGACTCATTGACCTATTTAAGAAAGTGCTTCCAATTGACATTTGTTCCTCAAGCCCTGAGAAGCAACTCTGGCAATTATTAGATTTAAATTGGGCTCTCACAGTATTCAATCTCTCAATGGCGGGCACATGCATTATATACTATCCACCACTATTAAAATGGTAGGAATGTTTTACCAGTTTTTTTTAACCATTTCTACTCCTCCACCTGAATGTTTCCCCTGCTCCCCCCTTCCCACCCATATTTTTTCTAGTCACTGTGGGGTTGGAGATTTTGTTAATATTAAGTACTTTACTTAAGTCAAGAATGTGCAGAAGAGACTCGCCAGGTTGCCTGGCATGGAGGGCTATAGTGAAAAGGAGAAATTGGATCAGATCAGCTTATTCTTACTGGAATGTAGGAAGCTGAGGGGTGACCTTATAATGGTTTGTAACATTATGAGGGGCATAGATAGGATAGATGGTCTTTACCTCCAGGCAGGGGAGTCTAGAAATAGAGGGCACAGGCTTAAGGTGAGAGGGGTGAAATTTAAAAGAGATCAGAGGGGTAAGTTTTTGCACAAAGAGGGAGGTGGTTATCTGAAATGAGCTGCCCAAGGAGATGCTGGAGGCAGGTGCAAATACAACATTTAAAAGACATTTGGACAGGTACTTAGATAAGAAAGGCATAGAGAGACGCAACCATAATGCAGGCAAATGGAATTAGCTTAGACAGACGTCACAGTTGGCATGGACAAAGTGAGCTGAAAGAGCACGATTCTGTGCTGTACAATTCCATGGTTCTATGATTGGAAGAAGCATCTAAACTCTCAATGTATCCAGATTTGTAATGCCTGATTTTTGGTGTGAGGAAATATGGGCATTTAGGACCCATTCTTGAAACAGGTGTTAATGCTCTTACATATTCAGAAAAAAGACCAACACTAATAAGAGTGATATTCAAAATTGAACAGCCTTGAATGGTACCAGTGTTGGGCTGCTTGTTTACAGAAAAGAAATAGCCTGTATTTTGCAGGAAATTCCACCAGTTCCACAGCAAACCATTGACATATGCCTGCATAGGTGATATCGAGTGTGGGTTTCTCTCAATCACATTTTCCAACTGCATTGCAACACTGGACTCTTTGTAACATTTAGTAGCAGGGTGCAATGACCACAAAGCTTCTGTTGTAAAGCTACCTAAAAAACCTGTACCAGGTTAGAACTGGCACAATTAACAACATCTCCCATCAGTTAACAGGAGGAGCATACATATGAGGCACCAAAATAACTTTTAGTTAATCTAGATTTTTTAATTAATTCATTTAAATGTTTTTGATTATGTCCTTCTGTGTTTTTTTTAAGTACATGAAGAATTAGCAGAAGTTTGCCATTATTGTTCTTCTAATCTGATCCATCATTCAATGAACATTGGTTATCTGATTCACTTACCTTCTTGTTCCCTATAAACATTGATTTCCCCATTTCCAAAAATCTATTTATCCCAGCCATGAGTATACTCAGTCAGCTTCTGGGATAGAGAATTCTGAAGGGTCACACTGTTCTGAGAGAAGAAATTCCTCCTTGCCTCCATCTTAACTCGGCAACCCATCATTCTGAACCTAACGCACCAAGTTCTAGTTTCCTGATGAGGAGAAACATCCTGTCAATATGCATCCTGTTCATCTCCCTCAGAATCTTATCTTTCAATAAGACTGTCTTTCAACCTTCTAAATGAGTACAGGCCTCATCTGCTGGATTGTTCTTCAAAGGACAACACCTTCATTCTAGTGTTTAACCTTTTGGTTATTTGTTTTTAATTTTAGCTATTTTAAATTAATTTTGTAAGCTTCTGATTGTCCTCAGATTTTTGGTACAAGAGGGTTGTTCCAGTCCTGATTTTCAAAGTACCTACTGCATCAAGCCCCCTTAATTCTTTTTTGTTTCAATGAAATCACCTCCTATTCTGCTTTTTCCTTCCACATAGGAATTCCCCTTATTCCAGGAACCAATCAAATAAACCTTTCACAACCACATGTAAGGCAAATTTTTGATACCAGTGGTGTGTGCAGGTGCTCACCGGCTGGAAGTCCAGGGCCTATTACCAACAGACTGCACTGAAGTTTGATGTAAGTTTTTGCCTTAAAAGGATATTTGTGAAAATAAATTACCAGAATGTAGATCCACAAGGAACAGGATTAACATATTAAAATCACTTCTCATCACTCGATTCCTGATCATTCCCTCAATCTCTTTCTACCCTAACTCATATGTCAGCCCATGCCTATGCTAAATTGTACTATAACTGTGTCATATCAATCACTGTCTCATACTCATAGCCCATCAAAAACTCGGCAAATTAATAATTGAATTTTTCTTTAGGAATGTAGCTTACATTTTCTTTCTATAAAGTTAAGATTCTCAATTTAGCATGTTAATGGTTTTGCTTCGGTCTGAATCTTTGCTATCTCAGTAGTGATAGTGTTGCAAGACCTTCAGCAGCCAATTTGAGCCCCTGGTATCAGTTTGATTTGTTGAACTATTTGAATGGTCATGGGAGGAGGAAACAATATCATGGGGTACTCGTCTCTAAGAGGAGAGTGATGGTGATATGGGAAGAATGGTGGGTTATAATTCACTGCAGCTTCAGTGTATAAATTTCACTAAGAACTATTTTAGGAAAGTTGTGAACTATCATGGATGGACTTACCACTGGCTTCTCTGCCTCCTTCATAATATTATTCTTGCTGAGTGATTACCCTTCTTCCTCCTCTGCAAAGGGAGGGATTAATCTATCGCAAACAAATTTTAACAGAATACAGCATTCCACTGTGACTCATGAAAGTGTTAGAGCCTGGATCGCTGATTCCTCCATGAAACCTCAATGAGATTTCAGAATTCCAATGATCTGTTCAATTACAATTCCTTTAGCCTGGTGTGCTTCTTGGTACCTAAGCTCTTCTGCTGTTCCCAGATGATGTAACCATCAATCTTTGTCCTGTCTAACCATTCAGTCTCATGTTCCTGGTTGATTAATCCATGTTTGGTGCACTGGCAGAACATAGAAACATTATGGCAGCTTCCCTGACAACATTCTGTCATGTGAAGAAATGGGAATGTGGGTGACATCACTCACCAGCTGCTCATTGAGAAAGCAGAGCCCTGATTTGTTGCTGAGGAATATTTATTGTTGCTTTATGTCCTCCCAGGTATGTCCTGGGACTGGTGAAATGCAATCATTGTGTAGAAGTTGCTGCTCATTCTGTTTTACTGGGTTTTCAGGGAAAAGAAACTGATTGTGAAGTCTTCCTGAAATGGTGAAAAGACACTTGCATAACGGGTTGGCACTGGAAGTCAGATTTCTGTCTCAAGAAGAACAGAAAAGATACAGCAGCATAAAATGTCAAAGCAGTCAGAGCTTTAATGGTGACTGCAATTATATGCCCTTGTTGAATTGGGTTGTAATTCAAGGGCTACAAGATGGAATAACTCAGATGTTGCTTCATGTGGAAACTGCAGCCTTCTCAAACACTGTGATACAGGGAAATATGAACAGAAAAAAACACATTTTTACACATCCGTTGCTGTTATTTGGTTTGACAAATGGTTTCTTTAGAATCAGATTGGCTCAGCACCCAAATGATCTGCAATATATTTTCCTGAAACCAAAGGGATGAGGGAATACAAGGCAGAAACACCATTATTCTTGTTTTATCAGTTTGCCATTGGAATAAAACAAATACCTCTAAATTTCATTGCCCATTTGCAGATCCTTCATTTATAGTCCTACCTTTGGGATATTACATTGAAATTAGCAACACAGTAACAGTAATGTTTACAGCACCTGAGGAAGCCACTTAGCTCATTGTATTCTGCTGATTTTCTCTTATAAGTGTAATCCAATATTAAAACTATTACTCTGTGTTCTCTCCAAAGCTACAGGCCTCCCTCAGCTTCAAACATATATGCAAAGAAGCAGTGATCTATTCCTTAGTCACTTTCTCACTGCTGTAGTGTGCCTCATGCTCGTCAAACCTGATGAGCTTTTTATTTCGTTTATTTGTTTTCCAGAATACCAGCACACCGGCAAAGCCGGAATTAATTGCCAATCAATAATCGCCCTTGGGAAGGTAATGATGAGTGGTCTTCTCAAACTGCTGCAGTCCTTCCAGTGAAAGTTTTACTACAGTGCTGTCAGGGAGGGAATTCAGCGAGTTAGACGCACCGATGTTGAAGGAACGGTGGTATTCTTTCAAGTCAGCTCAGTGCATGACGTGGATGGGGACCAGGTAATGATTCTCCCACGTGCTAGAAGATGTTGCCCTTCTTGATAACCCTCATAATAACTTTCTTCATTCCCATAAATTGATAATCCTTTGTCACTGGTTTCCCACCCTGCAAAATTACATCATCTGGAGCCTTCACAGCTTTAGAAACTTCTATTATATCCCACTTGGCCTTTGCTACTCTGGTAGAAATAGCCCCAGTATCTGAAGTTACACCTCATCAATAAAGTTTCCTATTCCTGGCATCATTCTCCCAAGAACATGCTTTGCCTTATAACTTTAATTGACCCTCTAAAATGGTTGCTCAAAATTGCATACAATTTTCTAAAAATATGACAGTTATCAATACATCTTTATCTACATGTGCCCCATTTTGAAAAAAAACAAATGCCATTCAACTTTCTTCAATATTTTTATGAAGCTGTATGAGCAATGTTAAGAACCTGCTGTAACTGAATTCTTAGGTGTTTCAGCACTCCCACATATGTTAGCAGCTTTCTACTGAGTCGACTTTCTTTTTAATATTTCTTGTTTTTACTCCCAAAAATATTTCCTCACTTTAGTCAAACTGAATTACATTGTCAAACTGTCAGCTTATTATTGTAACCTATCCAAAGCCTTATGAGGTATTTTGCACTTCTCATTGTTTGACAAACCTCTTACTTTGGAATCATTGATGAACGTTGAGATTATATAAAGTGGAATGCCTGCACATATGGGTCTCTTTGCTGCCACTGTGATTGATCACCACTCCTCTTACTTTCAATGCCACCCCCACTTCCTGGTCTATTTAGAACTGGATTATCATGTTCTGTAGAGTGTTACGTACCAGCAACAAAAGAAACACACTGAGTCATGCAGAAGTGTTAGAAAAACTATTTTATTAATAACTACTTATAATAATAAGAAAAGTAAAAAATGTTAGATATTAAACATTAACCCCGAAAACTGAACCCGAAGTGTGTGTGTGGCAAATTCCCAAACTCCAAGTCCAGGAATAAGCCTCAAAGTTCAGTAAGTCATAAGGTTAAACATAAGCAAAGGCTTTTGCAAAACCACCGTTGACTGAAGAGAAAATGTAGAGAGAGATTATAGAGAGAAATTATGAAATCCAAATTTTCCACAATGGAACACATACGACACCTCAATCACTGATGATCTCCACTGCTTTGTTCCAAAGTATCTGCCACTCCGAAAGGCATTCGCGATGTGGCCATCCACAGAAACACCTGTTTCCTTCTACAGGTTAACGACAAAGTGGACTCCACTGGATTGCTCCAAAAATTCATACGTGGATTGTAGTGACAGTCACAGTCATTGTTCTTCATCCATCCATACAGAGACCAGCAGTCAGTCTCTCTCTCTCTCTCTCTGATTCCCTGAACAGACGTGGGCACGTTGTTATCTTCTTACTGTCGTGATGACAACACACACACACACACACACACACACACACACTTCTCTACTGTACATTTTAAAGGGACAGTCACAAAATAGCAACCTAATGCGTAACAAGAGAATAACAAAAACGATCCTCATTTTACCCACTAGTAAGTGATTATAGCCAATATATCCTGTTCTCAAAGACTAAGGGCTGGAACTTTTATATTGCTTGAAAAGTAATACTAAATTAATACTGCAGAGGACGACACCAGTGTGATCAGGGTCTGATTTTCTTGTATGCACAAAGTGCAAGGCATTCCATGCAAGCAACATGGTTGATGAACTTTAAGGCAGTTATGCATGCAAACTGCATTTAATTATGGGAGTCAGTTTGAAGCACAATTTTGCCTATGTGATATACTACGTCTGGAGTTCTTGGAGGCAGTTCACAATTGGAACCATTACTGGGGCAGCTTTGGGGACCTGATAGAAAACTGACTGTAGAATGAGCATTTTGTTTCCTTGAGGCTTAGCTAGGTGCCAAGGGGATGATTGAACAACCAAGGAAAGAATTGAGATGATCGCTATTACTCCACCAAAGAAGGGCAGAAAGTCTTATCTGAAAAATACTGAGAAATCTGACCAATCATTTCATCAGTAAGGAATCCATCCCTATCTTTATCAGAGTCCCAAATGCCTGTCCAGGTGAGGTCTTTCCCCTTAAAGACTTCTCCACTGGGTCTTCTTCCATCCAGTAACGTATGGTTGTCGTGTTGGTATTCGGTTTTGTGATATGACAAGTAAAAAGGATAAACCTACCAATAAAACTGCACTTACTGCAGGTAGTCTACTCTCTACTAACAGCAGTGGATGGTGTAACAATGTATAAAAAAGTCATAGCACACAGTACATATCTTTTTAAATGTTCATGCTCGTATATTCAACACTGCTTCCCCTGATAAAGCTAACAAATCTATCCCAATAACAACTACCTTATATGTATAATTATCCTGCCAAATAACTATTTATGTACACATAAAATGATACAAACCAATCAATTTACAAAGGCACATAACACAAGAAGAAAAGAATGTAAGAAACAGGAGTAGGCCAATTGATCATTGAGATTGCATTCAGTAAGAGCATGATTCAGTAAGAGAGATTCACTAAGATCATGGATGATCAAATCTTGACCGAAACACTACTTTCCCTTGCTCTCCCCATGCCGTTGACTCTGTTATAGTTCAAATATCTTCTTAATAAGAAGGGCAGTCTCAGTCTTGAATAAATTCAATGCTCCATCTCCACAGCTTTTTGAGGTGGAAATTTTAAACAGTTCACAACCTTCTGAGAGAAGAAATTCCTCCTATTCTCCATCTGAAATAGGTGACCCCTTATTTTGAAACATTGTTTTCCATCTCTAGATCTCCCATCTGGGGGAACAATGCTCCCAGTATCCACTCTGTCAATCTTATGTTACAATAATATCACTTTCCATTCTTCTAAACTCCAATGAATGCAGGCCCAACCTGGTTAACTTTCCTTCATACATTAATCTCTTCATTCCTTGTGAATTTCCTCTGCACTGCCTCAAAACTCCATAATATCTAATCACAGTACCAATGATCCTAATGGATTATTTCTTCAGTAGACAATTCTTATATCTTGTACTTTATTACTTTTGAAACACATAAATGTAATAAATATTGCATACATTTCTATTTATTGGTTCTTCTGGAATCTTGGCAGAAGCTCCCTCATACATACAGTAAGTATAAGAGGAGACCTAAAGATAGCAAGATCCATGTCCAGAAAGGTATTGGTATTTTTAGCTCATTGGAGACTTCAAAACCTTCAAAAAATTGTACCACTGTTATTGGCAGAATCTCAGATGGTGACAAGGAGGCATATAGGAGTGAGATAGATGGGCTGATTGAGTGCTATCACAACAACAGCCTCGCACTCAGTATAAGCAAGACCAAGGAATTGATTGTGGAATTCAGGAAGGGGGAGTCAGGAGAACACACACCAGTCCTCACTGAGAGGTCTGCGGTGGAAAGGGTGAGCAGCTTCAAGTTCCTGGGTGCCAACATCTCGGAGGATCTATCCTGGCCCCACATATTGATGTGATCATGAAGAAGGCATGCCAGAGGCTCTACTTTGTTAGGAGTTTCAGGAGATTTGGTATGTCATCGAAGAATCTTGAAAATTTCTACAGATGTACGATGGAGAGCATCCTGACTGGTTGCATCACCGCCTGGTATGGAGGCTCTAAAGTGTAGGATCGAAAGAAGCTGCAGAGGGTTGTAGAACAGATGTACGATGGAGAGCATCCTGACTGGTTGCATCACCGCCTGGTATGGAGGCTCCAAAGTGTAGGATCGAAAGAAGCTGCAGAGGGTTGTCGACTCAGCCAGCTCCATCACACACACAACCCTCTCCACCATTGAGGACATCTTCAAGAGGCGGTGCCTCAAGAAGGCGGCATCCATCATTAAGGACCCTCACCATCCGGATCATGCCCTCTTCTCATTACTACCATCAGGGAAGAGGTACAGGAGCCCGAAGACCCACACAGCTTCTTCCCTTCTGCCATCAGATTTCTGAACAATCTATGAAGCCATGAACACTACCTCATTATTCCTCTTTTGCACTATTTATTGGTAATTTATAGTAATTTTTATGTCCTGAACTGTACTGCTGCTGCAAAATGACAAATTTTGCAACATGTGACAGTGATAATAAACCTGATTCAGATTCATATGAGTTATTGATATCTCTGGAAGCCCTTTAAATTCTCCTATTCAATGTATTTTATCACTACACCACCAGCTGCCATTTCAGATACCACCAATAGAAACTGAAACTCAAAATAAAACTGCAGATTACTTGCTGGTTTATTTCCTCCTTTCCTTTCATCCAGAGTCCCAAACAGACTTTCCAGGTGAAGTAGTTTTGATAAAGCATCTCAGATATGAAACATTAACTCTTTCTCTTCAGATGCTGCCTGACTTGCTGAGTATTTCCAGCTTTTCTTTGTTTTTGTACCACCTGTAACTGCTCTTGGTATCGTAATGTTTCAGAAGTTTGGATTCACATAGACTCCAGGGTGTGCTACTTGTTGTAGGGAGCTTCCTGCAACACATTTTATTGTGGAGAGTGCAGCAGTTAGCGTAATGCAATTACAGTGCCAGCGACCCGGGTTCATTTCCGGCCACTGTCTTTAAGGAGTTTGTATGTTCTCCCTGTGTCTGCATTGGTTTCCTCCAGGTATTCTGGTTTCCTCCCACATTCCAAAGACACACGGGTTAAGAAGTTGTGGGCATGCTATGCTGGCACTGGAAGCGTGGCGATACTTGGGGGCTGCCCCAAGAGCACTCTGCGCAAAAGATGCATTTCATTGTGTGTTTTGATGTACATGTGACTAATGTAAAGATATCTTATCTTATCCTCCACTTTGTCCATTATCTTGGCCATGAGTGTTTTATCCATTCCCCTTGGCCTCACCAAGAATGGTGTTCTCAAATCACAACAGGTGTGAGACATGTCCTGGTTCCAAAGATTCTCACCCAAGGATGGCTATTCTCCATATTGTTTTGGAGAATGATACTCTGTCTGTTTCTCATCCCTTATGCTTTCTCTTATTCAGCTCCCTATCAAGTGATATAGCATTGATACATATGGTAACTCAATGAGCTGACAGTAAGCACCAGCCTTTGAGGCTGTGGACCTGATCCAATACCCTTCCTGGTGTATAATGTGAGAGATCATTAAAATATGGTAATTTCCTTTCCAGGATCCATTACAGTGTTAAATATGTTGTGATTTTTGTTTAGCTGCACACACAGTGAAGTTCCCTTTTGAAAATATCATGACCAAATGTATAGGCATTCCAACAATGAACTTTTCCCAAACACTTCCCATGGTCTTGCCACCAACTTTTTCCTCTCCTGCCAGTTATTCCCTGCAGTTCTCCCTGTTCAACAGTGCTTTACCTTCTGGGCTGTGTTCCTTTGGTAATGGTTCCTTTGCAGGGAAAGAGGTCAAAGTTGAGTAAATGTGAGTGATATGGAAAATGACCTCCACATAAGTACATGTGTGTCATGAGCAAATACAGAGGCGTTTTGTTCCTTTAAGAAGTATCTATGAAGAGCTACGAGAGTTTTAGCAGCAGACATTGTGAACTGGCAGAATAAAAAGATGGTTGAGTGCATGGAAAAATTGCTTCTTTGGTGAGGTGAGATTTCTTTATGAGTGTATAACCATTGTGTGACTGGTAGTAATATGGAATGACGAATGTGCTTTGACTTACCTTGACCACCATTGTGGAATCGTTTGACCTCTCTTTGCACCTTGTGGCAAACTTTGAAAAGGCATAAATTGAATTGATTGGCAATGTCACCTCTGAAAGCTAGCCTGTACTGTCAGCTCATTAGCTTATCTGCCCTTGTTAGTCTACAGCCATCCTCCTCCAGCCCTTGCTTCAGCCAGAAATACCTCCTAAATACCTGATAGCACTTTGCAGCTGCAAACAGGAGAGTGCTGATTCTCCATCCTTGATGTGACTACTTACATTCTAAATAATTTATATTTGGTTCATTATTATAATGCTGACTGAGAATTTTGAGAGGAAGGGGTTTGAGGGTAATAGTGTCTCCCATCACTTGACATAATTGTGTGCCAGAGGTAATTGTGAATATGGAAAAAAATGTGAAAAGCGGTTCTAAATTTTTGAAGAAGTGGACAAGTGATCAGACAAAGGTAAACTCGAGATTTACATTCGTTCCCAACTGACTTAAAAAAAAAATCAATGCCTGCCTAAGCAGCTCCTGTGCTAATCAAGTCTCATTATATCTGGTAAATGGACTCTCTGCCAAATGAAGCTTGGCAGAAAGGCTGCTCACCAGATATAATGAGACTACAATGTATTACAGTGTGACAAAAGCTAAAAAGACATTTTAAGGTGCTCAATTATAAACCAATTTCTTTAGGAAATATCGATTGTATGATTGAAATTCATGGTATAAAATGCTTATGAGTTTTCTTAGGTGGTTGTGCATTAGTTAGTTTACTGAAAGATGAATAAAAGACAAAAGAGTATTAGGAAAATAATAGCTCACCTGGGCCTCAATTTTCCATGCGTGATGTCTGGGGCAGATTCATCATCAGCAAGATGTATGCTTATGTGCACTTACTTTACACTTGAGTTATCATTTGACATTAACGATAATGAGACAATTAAAAAAGATAGAGGGTACAAAAAATTAATAATTCTGCCTTGTCTGAAAGACAAAACATATCCATCCTTATAACATAGAAAACTACTTTGAAATCTACCATATATTTAATAAACTCATTTGATGGAGGTTATGAATTATGTAGGGATCATGGATTAAACAACTATTTTCTAATTTAACTATTTTCTAATAGTTATAAACTAAATAATGACATGTTAGGAAATTACATTAGTGAAGTCAATTCAACAATATTTCACACAATATGAAAAACTGCAAAAGAATATTTTACTGATGCAGTAGAGATTAGCATTAAACTGTGAACAGTGTGATGTGAGCATAATTTTAGATTTGGCCACGCTCTTAGCCAAGAGATCTAATAGAGCTGTGAAGTATAATGCTGTGTATGCATGTCAAGATGATGAATGAAATATGAGAATTATTTTAAGAACAGGATTCTGCTACCAGTCTCTGTGAAGTAAGCATTTACCTGGAGACACTTGTTTGGTTATTGTGCTAGTCACAATTTATATTGTGGTGAAAACCTGGCTGTTTGATTTAATTTGTAATATTCTGGGGAATATTGGCAGCTTCCACTGCATAATCCCATGAAAACAGTGACATTTAGAACCTCATCAGATGTAAGCTTTGCTGTTCCTGGAACCTATCGTAATCATTATCCTCATCCACCTCTCTGACTTGTTGGAGAACATGACCTCATTCTACAACTAGATTGTATAGCATGGAACTTATTTTCACAATTCATCAATTTATGGCTCCAGCCAAAATTGTCATGCCCCCTTTGAATAATCCAAATATCCACCAAGTTTTCTTAGAATTGTAAATGTAATACTGCGTTTTTGTCAACTTCTATTGGAAAACATAGGTTACACTGTAGTGCCATTATGTTGAGTTGCAGTGGAGAACTGAAGTTTCCCTTAAGTTAGTTTCATCACTGACTTTCACCTTGAATATTTTGGGTACTTAGCATCACACAGGAAACAACATCCAGCTCTGCCATGCTTGCTGTTTGGATGCCTCAGATATGAACTTACTACAAGTAAGTAGTACAAATTATATCCTGCTCTCTTGGAAGGTCAGGATGTGACCAATGCTCATCCATGTTGCAATGAGTGAAGAGTAGACAATTTGTAATGTCAATCAACATGCAGGACTAATTTAATGCCAGAATTGATGAAGTGGACATCAACAATGTGGATAATGCCAACCATTCTATATAGAGAGAGAGAACCCAAAGTTAACGGCAGGGAGATCACCACACCACAACTGTGCTTCAATGGGGATCATGAAATAGGCTCCATTTGCCAGATAAACGATAGTAGTAGTCTATGCTAACTGATTTATGGAAAAGGAATTAATAAGGAGCCTTTTCCTAAACCCACATCACAATAAAATATTCCCCAGATCCATTGTCACTGGTGATAATTTCATGAGCAGAGTTGTATAATATGGAGTATAAGGAAAGAACACACAGAGCAGGACATAGAACATAGAACATCACAGCACAGTACAGGCTCTTCGGCCCACGATGTAGTGCTGATATTTTCTCCTGCTCTACTATCTATCTAACCCTTCCCTCCCACATAGCCCTCCATTTTTCGATCATTCATGTGGCTATCTAAGAGTCTCTTAAATGTCCTTAATGTATCTGCCCACACAACCTCTGCCAGCAGTGCATTCCATGCACCCACCACACTCTGTGTAAAAAACATACCTCTGATATCCCCCTTATACCTTCCTCCAGTCACCTGAAAATTATGCCCCCTCATGTTAGCTATTACTCCCCTGGGAAAAAGTCTCTGACTGTCCACCACTGATTCTGTAATTCCCTACTCCCTTTCTCGAACAAAGGAACAACAGTTACCACTCTCCAAATCATCTGGCACTACTCCTGTCACCAGTGAGGATGCAATGATTATCGCCAAAGGTGCATTAATCTCTTCCCTAACTTCCCATAATAACCATGGCTATATCTCATCCAGCCCCGGTGACTTCTCTATCCTCATGTTTTTCAAAAGTTCCAGCACATCCTCTTTCCTCACATCGACATGTCCTAGTGTATCAGCCTGTTGTATGCCATCCTCACAAACATCAAGGTCTCTCTCACTGGTGAATACTGAAGCAAAGTATTCATTAAGGACCTCCCCTATCTCTTCCTACTCCAGGCACATGTTTCCTCTTTTATCCCTGATCGGTTCTACCCTCACTCTAGTCATCCTCCTATTCTTCACATACATGTAGAACGCCTTGGGGTTTTCCTTAATCCTACTCACCAAGGCCTTCTCATGCCCCCTTCTAGCTCTCCTAAGTCCATTCTTCAGCTCCCTCCTGGCTACCCTGTAACTCTCCAGAGCCCTGTCTGAACCATGCTTTCTAAACCTTAGGTAAGCTTCTTTCTTCTTCTTGATAAGATATTCTACATCTCTTGTCAACCACGGTTCCTTCACTCTACCATCCTTGCCCTGCCTCAATGGGACAAACCTATCCAGAACCCCATGCAAGTACTCCCTAACCAATCTTCACATTTCCACTGTGCACTTCCCCAAGAACATCTGTTCCCAATTTACACTCTCAAGTTCCTGCCTGATAGTATCATAATTCCCTCTCCCCCAATTAAATACTTTCCCATATTGTCTGTTCATATTCCTCTCCAAGGTTTTGGTAAAGGCCAAGGAGTTATGGTCACTATCTCCAAAATGTTCTTCCACCGAGAGATCTGAAGCCTGATCAGGTTCATTGCCTAATACTAGGTCCAGAATGATCTGTCCTCTAGTTGGCCTGTCCACGTACTGTGTCGGGAATCCTTGCTGGACACACCAAACAAACTCTGCCCTATCTATCCCCTTTACACTAAGGAGGTGCCAATCAATATTAGGGAAGTTGAAATCACCCATGACAACAACTCTGTTATTTTTGCACCTCTCCAAAATCTGCATCCCGATCTGCTCCTCAGTGTCCCTGCTGCTGTTGGGGGGCTCAGTAGAATACTCCCAATAGAGTGATCGCTCCCTTCCTGTTTCTGACTTCCACCCATACTGCCTCAGTGGACAATCCTTCCAGGACGTCCTCCCTTTCTACAACTGTGAGACAGTCCCTGATCAGCAAAGCCACTCCCCCACCTCTTTTACCTTCATCCCTGTCCCTTTTGAAACATCTAAACCCCAGAATATCCAGCAGCCATTTCCGCCCTTCTGACAGACAAGTCTCTGTAATGGCCACCACGTCATAGTTCCATGTACTTACCCAGGCTCTAATTTCATCAGCCTTGTTCCTGATCCAGAAGATAAAAGAGAATGTGAGGGAAAAGGGCCCTCAGAAGATGATCATATTCACCAAGGATGTTCAGGAATCACTTTATGAGGAACAATCCCTTGGGAAGCTCTGACATGGAGTATGGCCAAATTCATGCAGCCAGTGGCTGTTTTGATACTGCTGGATCTTTTCAAATTGGCGCAGATGACAGAGATTCGTAGAGTCATATCGCACAGAAAGAGGCTCTTTGTCCAACCGAGTCCACGCCAACCTTCAAGGACTCATCCAAGTTAATCCCACACTGATTCCTTTTTATCCTACCTACATTCCCCTCAGCTCTCCCCAGATTCTACCACCCATTTACACTTGGGGCAAATATAGTGGCTGATTAACCTTCTGACCCACACATCTTTGGGATGTGGGTGGAAACCAGAGCAGCCACGGGAAACCCATCCGGTGTCAGGGAGAACAGTCAGACTCCACACAGACAGCACTGGAGGTGAGCGCTAAACCCAGGTTACTGGAACTGTGAAGCAGCAGCTCTACTAGGCTGCACCACTGTGTCACCCAGATGTAAAGTACTGACATCTTCAACATTCCAGTTTTATACAAACCACTGATTCGGGAACACACGAGCATATTTTATGCTCGTAGAGCAGAAATCATCAGCCTCTTCCTAGGCAAACAGCAGCAGCCAGTAGGAACACATGGATTTGCTGGGACATCAAATTTTGTAGTGATGCAGGCTACTATTGACTGCACTTGTATCATATACAGGGCACCATAAGTTCTGCAACAGGAAGAGCTTTCATGTCCTGAAGGTACAGCAATGATAACCAAAGGATGATGATGGCCATTGAGGGTACCCAAGCTGCAGGTGCAACTCTTATACTTAATGCTGGACTGCTTTGTCTTCCATTTTAATTCACCATACCAAACTCACTGTAAGACAGGGGCTATCCTCTCATCACTGGGTTCTTGATTTCCACTGTACAACCCATCCACAAGAGCAGCATGTACCAGGAATGAATATCATGCTGACATACATAACCTCATTGAGCTGACCACCAAACAAGCCTTCTGCTGCAGTATGCAGCAAAGTGGATCTCAGAATTCCCGGTCAGGCATTGTATGCTCTGCAAGCTGTCAATAAAGCACAAAGCACTTCTGTTTGAGAGGTATGAGCTGGCTGTACTATGTGCTAACTTGCATGAATTGGTACTCATCATCAATGGAACTGAAATAATGTGGTTTGTGTCAGCTGGTCTCTCAAGTCATGCTAATGATTGGGCAGTGCAGAATTATATGGCCTGCACTAGGTCAGGTACTGCAGGTTAATCATTCATCACTGTCCCAGCATACTTACTACAGCCCTGAATTAGCCTTCCAAGTGTTCTTCATCTTCATTTCTCAAAAGTGCATGGGTTAATGTGCATGATCTTCTGCTGGAGTTGGCAGACCCTCAGAATTTGGCTGATTCAAACCCTTTCCTGCAAGCAATTGTAGACTGATGAATAAATTGCAAAGGTGACAAAAATTAACAGATTCCTTTCTGCTGTTTCGCAAGCAGCTGATGCTCTGCTCCTCGCTGATAACAGTATAGCTTTGTCAGGATTACTGCCCGGTTCAACGTGCCCTCTTTTCTCCCCGGTGCACTCTGAGGTTGCACTCTTCCTCAAAAACAATTCAGTAACAAGATTCTCGATTTGTCATTCTATCTTGGAAATGAAACAGCAGTCTGCTCCAAAACTTTAACTCATTGCTAATTCCTTGTAGAGATTTATCAGCTCATTTCAAATGTGAATTTCAAATCTACAAAACATAGAACTTGGAAGTGCAGGAGGTAAGCTGAACTGACATTTAACAGTGAATGAACAAGCTCAATTTAAGGAACCCATAGACTCTGTGCTATTATTGCCAGTTGAAGGAATTCTTGGTTGGATGTAAAATGCACAAAGATAGTCAGAAATTATTCACAACCAATTGCTTTTTCATTCATTTTCTCTTTCCACTGCTATTAAAACAGAGCAACTCATCAGCTAATTTGCAAAAAGATGTTCAAAGAATGAAAATGAAAGCATGTATGTACAAACTTACATCAAGTTACTATGTCACTCAATGCAAGGTTACTTATTGTCCTCTCATCTAAGTAATATCAATGGGGAGTGGAATAGAATGATGGACCCTCAGGTTGTATTTCAGGAAGATAATTCTTATAAACAGCTGTTAAAATCAGGAGATTCAAATGCATGGGGTGGGTTTGTTGTGGTAGTTTCTGGTAGATTATCTAATTCAGCTGTTGATGACTGAATGCTGCTTGGATAGTGGATATTCAAGCAGGACTGGTATAGTATATTTATTTAAATGGTGAGAAAAATGTAATAAAACACCATCTTTGGAAATGTTTGCCAGTTATTTACAGGAAGTGATCTGGAAAAGTAAATTATCTTGACATGCATGATTGCATCATTTAAATATATGTGAAACAAAAAGCAAAATTTCACAAATTAAATTTGTAGCTGAGCACAATAACCAAATAGTAGTTCAGATCGCAACTTAAAATTTGTGACTAAGAACAGTAACAAAATCATATTTCTGAATTTTCTTTCTTTAAAAAAAATAGCTTTTCAATTGCTATTTTGAGTTGGATTAGATCATAGTTCATAAAAATGATGAGCTAAATGTCAAGTAGTGTAAAATGGGGTTTTCCATATCTTACTATTCTGTTTATGAATGCATTCAAATGTGTTCTATTTTACAAGACAGTTGGATGCACTGAAACAAATGAGTTAAATGACATTTTTCTCTGTCATATTTCCTCATAATGTTAACCATGGACTTCTTCTCTGTGATTGGTTTCACCACTGTTTAACCATAAATTGCTGTACTATAGTAGGAAAAATCTGTACAAAAGTATTTTTTCTTTCCTTTACACAAGATAACTGGGTTTATGATAAATCCATATATAGAATGAGGACTTCAGCTAATCCCAGGTGTTCAAACACCTTTCTCAAACCCAGTATTCATAATCTGCTTGATTTTGCAAGATCATTTAAGTATTGCTTCTGTTTCGACCGGTTGCTGTTGCTTCATTGGACAAAAATAATAGATCATGCAGGACTTCCTCTAGCAGCGAACTATGAAAGGAACTACACAAATTGGCTTTTAAAAGAGATTTTATAATTACCTTTCTGAAATGTTAACAGGTCTTCCACATAACTTGTTCTCTTAGATTAGTGATATGAATTCCATATTGTGAAGTTCAAAATCAAATCTGAATCTTAATTTCAACATCTTCAGAAATTCATCATTGGATGCATCATACTCTGATTACTAATCCAGGTGACTGATCTTACGTGCCATTTGTTAAAGTCAACAGGTTATTCTATCACTGTTTTTGGGTTGTACTAGTATTGATTTCATAATTTTTTAATGTAGTTCGGGCAAGGAATACAGAAAGAAGGATAGTTTCAATTTTTATTTGTAAAATATAGTTAATATAGAACAATGTTTTTATTTCATCGTGAATTCAGGTTTGCTGCTTAGAATAGAGAATATTTGAGTTAAATTAGTAGTTGCTTGAGGCAAATTGAACTCATTCATTTTAACAAACTACACATAATTTCCATAACTTTCCATGTAAACTTTACTGGGCATGAAGTTTAAAAAAGTGTTTATGTTGACACTAAGTTGCATTAAAGTTGTGTTTACTATCATTCATTCATAAACTCAAATTAATTCATACTATTTATCACTGTGCATTTTTAAGCATATGTTAGAAAAGGAAACATTGAAAATATTCTGAATTAACCTGAAGTGATGAATGAGTAATAGTAAATATTCCTTCTGATTTCAATCTTGCATTTCTGAGATTTATAGCTTGACACTGCTGGTTCTCAATACACGCCACAATATTTTAATGTTCGTCAATGGTTCTCCCAGACAACAATGTGTCTTGATGGCATTGGCTGCATTCAGAATAATTCCTAGACCGTGCCTAGAATCTTTCTGGGGCAATTAAATATAAGCTCGATGGAAATCCACCCTCCAAATTAAATAGTTAAAAAGTTAAAATTGGCCTTTTCCCTGCTATTTTTCATTGTTATGGCTGTGAATCGGAGAAATCTCCAATAAATGCAAAGCCCTGATTTGTGAAATTCAAAGAAGTTTATTCCTTTTTATAGTTTCAATGTCCTTGGTCAGAGATGAAAGTTCATTGCCATAAAATTGAGCTCCCTTATAATAATTGTCAAAGCACAGTGTTTGATAATTTTCTTCATATTTTGCGTGATGCATGTATGAAAATTTTAGCATGACTTCTGTTATCCACCATGTGGGCAGTGATGCATAATATTTTTGCACACCCTAGAATTAGAGTCATGCAGGACGGAAGCAGGCCCATCTGCCCACTACACCAACTAGGAGTGTAGTGATTAGTAAGGATAGGCAGGGACACCTCCACCACAATTATTCTCAACACTGGTGGTCCACAAGGCTGTGTCCTCAGCCCCCTAGTCTACTCCCTATATACTCATGACTGTGTGGCCAGATTCTACTCTAATTCCATCCACAAGTTTGCAAATAATATCACCGTAGCGGGCTAATTCTCAGATAATGATGAGTCAGAGTACAGGAAAGAGATCGAGAGCTTAGTAACATGGTGTCATGACAACAACCTTTCCCTCGATGTCAACAAAACAAAAGAGCTAATCATTGACTTCAGGAAGGGGGGTGGTGCACATGCTCCTTTCTACATCAAAGGTGCTGAGGTCGAGAGGGTTGAGAGCTTCAAGTTCTTAGGAGTGAACATCACCAACAGCCTGTCTGGTCCAATCACATAGATGCCATGGCTAAGGAAATTTACCAGAGCCTCTACAGGACAGCTTCTATCCCACTGTTATAAGGCAGTTATGGTTTCCTGGTACTATAAGATAGACTCTTGACCTCACAATCTATCTCATTATGACCTTGCACCTTATTGTCTGCCTACACTGCACTTTCTCTGTAGCTGCTACACTTTATTCTGCATTCTGTTATTGTTTTACCTTGTACTACCTCAATGCACTATGTAATGAATTGATCGGTATGAACGGTATGCAAGACAAGTTTTTCACTGTACCTCGGTACATGTGACAATAATAAACCAATTCCAATTCCAATTCCAGCTATCGAGTACCCATCTGTGCTAATCCCATTTGCCAGCACTTGTCTCATAGACTTGCCAATTGTCTAGATACTTCTCAAGTGTGAGATACTTTTCCTCCTCTGCCTCCTTAGAGAGTGCATTCCAGATTCCATCCGCTCTCCGAGTGAAAAAAATTCTTTCTCAGATCCCCTCTAAACCTTAACTTAAACGACTTCTGCTATGGGGTACTTTGTTTTTACTATCTAGCCTCTTTATGTCCCTCATAATTTTGCACACCTCAGTCATGTCCTCCTCCTCCACTCCAATGAAAACAAACCAAACCTAAGTATCCTCAAAACTGAAACACTCCATCCTTGCCAACATTCTGATGAATTACTTCTCCAGTACACTATGAAAATTAGACATTTGATTTTGATGTCACTTTTCTTGTAGTGCTGATTTGAAGTGAAGGCTTTTGATTAATATGATGCAGCTAATACCATGTGTCCAAAGTTCACAATGCACTCCAAGTTCACCATGGGAAGAACTCCATCCATGTACAGATCCTGTCTTGAAGCTGCCTTATGCAAAGAGTTAGTATCCATAGTGGTGTTTAAGGATATCAGATTGAGTAACAGTGTGTTTTCTTTATCAATCTCATGCTGTTGAATGGCTCCCATTTGTCATTTGGCGGGATTTCTTGTGTATCTGAAAGCAGAAAGGCACAACAGTAAAGCTGTACTAAGGTGAGGTGGAAGTATAGTCTCAATGTACTTGGCCTTGTGGGTGTATAGTACAGTGCTCTACCAAATGTTTGTCCTACATCGTATGTTAGGATGAAAGGGAGGTAAAATCTGAGGAGAATTAGCTATGAATGTAATGGCAGATCCAATAGCTCCTGCACTATTAGCTGCGATGGATAATAATGGGAACTTTAATAATGGATAACTGTCTGTCCCGCAGTGGGGCCGAGTCACTGAAGTTATGCATATTTCATGCTGGTCTGCTGCTGCAGGAACAAATTGTATGCCACCTTCTCTTATAAGAAGAAGGAAAGTACGTCAGTTGTGATGGAGCTTTGCCTTTGGATGATGTACCTGTCATGGTTGACTTGCTGGCAGTATGTACAAGGTGTGGGTATGGCTTGTCAAAGAGTGAATTGAGGGTCGGGGTTATGTGAATATTTGGTCCAAATACCGATTGATTGATTTTATTATTAGGTGTGTGACAAGGTGTATTGCTTTGAGAAGTCAGAGAGATTACTAAGGCAATTAGAGTGAGATGGGATTTGAAGTTATAATCACTGACCTGGACAAAGTCATTAACACATTTTCTCCTCTCTATCCATGTCTTTTGGGTTGATTTTTTTAGTTGACTTCACTTGCTGTCTTCTCTCTCGTCTGCTTTCACATTTGATCGAAGACTTGTTAGCATTTTGTACGTGGAGGATCTCTCTTCTCACCCCCATGTTAAGCAAGCTCTGGTAAAGATGCATCCCAATCATAATCAATCAAAGCTTCAGCCAAGATCCAAAGAGCCACAAAATGCCTGTACCATCACTTCTAGTCACAAAGCACCTTCACTTGAAGAAGCAAGGTTAATCTTTGTCAACATCACCAACTAATTTTACTAGCTTTGATCACTTAAGAAATTGGGCCTGATGATAATGCAATAAGACTAGCAAATAGTACTGTTAGCTCTGGCTGCTTGTTGAAATTCTGGTAATGTGATCACCATACAGGTTTTGTTTGAGTCAGTCAGGCACATATTAATTGTGCATCACATTTCACCCTCAGTTTTCCAGTGTTATCCTCCCATAGTTGTGGCTGTTAATGAAAAATGATATCTCAGGTATTGTGGCTACAGTCAAATCGCTTGCTAACATTGGGCTCTTGCATTAAGAACATCACCTTGGTGCAATGTAGTATAATTCACTACATTGTATGAAAACTAAAAAGAGGTGGATACAAAACATTTCTTATTTAAGGCTATTTCTTACTCAATAATCATAAGACTTTTATTGTCATAGAGTGTATTATTTTCTCAGTGAGCCAGCCTAGATTTTGTGCCCAGGTCTAGACTGGAATTTGAAATTGCAGCTTTATGAAACAGAGTGCTACAAGTGAGTGATAGCTGACCTTAGAAACCTAGCAAAATTGAAATTAGTGACTTTTTTTTGCAGTGGTTTATCATGTATATATGTAGTGTGTATAAATAGGAAGAAGCTGGGTAGATTTTAACTTTGGACAAATTGTGAATGGGCAACATGTCCAATGTCCTTGCAGGGAAACTGTAATCACTTTGCCTAGACCTTAATTCATTAATGACAGCAACCTCTTCTCTTAAGTAGTCTCTTGAGATCGAGGATGACTTGCTTCAATTCCAGTTTTGTGGATTCTAAGTGAGAAGACTCTTCCTCGGATGTGGCAAGTGGATGGGCAGTGTGTGAGGTGCTGTGCTCCTTTGTCAGGGCTTTTGTTTTCTCCTGATGCATGTCCTTGAGGTTCTCAGTGCCATCTTGAATATCCCTTCTCCACAAAGGGTGGTCAGAAGCCAGAGCCAGTGAGGATGTTGCACTTCTTTGGGCACGTCCTTGAATTTTGCATGTTTGTAGACAGTTTATTAGTAAAGTGAAACGATTGAGCTAACAGCTCAAATGATTAATATACATACCTGGAGAATCAAAGAGATACAGATCAGAAACAGGCCTCTTGGCCCACACTGACCATCAAGCACCCATTTTTACACTAATCCTAGCCTAATCCATTTTATTCTCCCCACATTCCCATCAACTCCTGACTCAGATTCTACCACTCACCTAGGTGTTAGGGGCAATTTACAGAGGCCAATTAACGTATCAAGCCCCATAATTTTGGGATGTGGGAGGAAACCGGAACACCCAGAGAGAACCCATGCAGTGACAGGGAAAACATGTAAATGCCACACAGGTACCATCAGAGATCATGTTCATGTTCCTCCTATCTCCAGATAAATCTTAAAGTTGCCTTGTTCATGAACCTCCCCATAGAAGACTCTGGAGGAGGAAAGAAAAGGGATGAGAACTTAGTGGTGAGAAGGGCTAGAAGCAGCACACTGTTTGCATTCATCAATCCAGCATATCCCTAGTCGGAAGAAGCCAACAAATTAGGTCACAATTCCAACAAAGAGAGAAGACACTTCAGAATGGTATGTGAAAACATGATATTTAGAGCCAACATTTCATTGTAATCCTCAAAAGTTGACAAGATTTATTACTCCTAGCAGGAAACTATACAGAATTAGTTTCATTGCATAGTGTTATTAATGTCAGCTAATACAAACAACAAAGGTGAATAATTTTGCTAACCAGAGTAGAAAAATTAACTCCTACCACAATTATCCATTTTCCAGCATGAAGGACAGATTAAAAACAAAACGCAAAATGTGAATAGAATATTGATCTCTCCCTCAAAGAATTTGAAATATGAAGAGAAGGATATTATGATTCAGTTGTAAAGTACCTGGATCAGAGCCCATCTGGAGTATTGCGTTTTGTTCTGGGAGGATAGATTGGCCTTGGAGAGGGTACAATTCACCAGAATCATACTGTTGCTGATGCATGATATTAAAAGGACTGGTTAAATAAATTTGGCTCGTGTTCCCTTCAGTATAGAATACTGCAGGATGATCTAATCAATATATTTAAAGTTATAGAATTATTTCATGGGGTAATACCTGTGTTAGTAATTATTTTGTCCGATGGAGAAATTTATATGAAAAATGTGTAAATAAAATGAGAGCAAAGCCCATTTGAGAGTGAAACCAGGGGGTACTTCATCTCAGCTCTATTAAAGGAATCTGGAACTTCTTCCACACAAGGCAAAAGGTCAAGAGAAATAGTGAAGCTGGAGACTGATGAGCTTTGTTGGGCAAGAGTACTGAGGAATATTGAGCAGAGCAGGTAAATAGGTGATTATTTAATCATAATGATTTAACTGAATAGCAGAACAAGCTCAAGTTGCAGAATGGCCCACTCCTGTTCCAACATTCATAAGAAGGTTGTTCTTCTGCAGAAGAATTATTTCATATTAATTGTTCAGGTTTTCCTGGAGAGGGGCAGCTTGCAGCTTACATATCATTGTTTAGCTGTGTACATAAGCTAATTAGGCTGTGTGGTGATATAACAAACGTATTTAAAATTACAGAATAGTGAACACAATCTCACTAGCTCTCCACTCTGCTTTGGAGCACCCTGACAACCACAAGACATACATCAGGCTACTGTTTATCGATTACACCTCAGCATTCAACACCATCATTCCCTCAGTACTGATAACCAAGCTTCAAAACCAAGACCTCTGTACCTCCCTCTGCAACTGGATTCACAACTTCCTTATTGGGAAAAGACAGTCAGTGCCAATTGGTAATAACATCTCCTCCTCGCTGACTATCAACACAAGGATGCATGCTTCGTCCACTGCTCTAATCTCTCTACACTCTCTACATGACTATGTGGCTAAGCACAGGTCAAACACCATCTATAAATTCACAGATTACACCACTGTTGTTGGTAGAATCTCAGATGGTGATGAGGAGGTTTACAGGAGTGAGATAGATCAGCTGGTTGAGTGGTGTCACAACATCAACCTCACACTCAACATCAGCAAGACCAAGAAACTGAATGTGGACTTCAGGAAAGGGAAGTCAGGAGAACACGCATCAGTCTTCATAGAGGGGTCAGCGGTGGAGACAACAAGCAGCTTCAAGTTCCTGGATGTCAACACCTCAGAGTATCTAGCCTGGGTCCAACCCATCAATGCAATCATGAAGAAGGCACGCCAGAGGCTATACTTCGTTAGGAGTCTGAGGAGATTTGGTATGTCACCAAAGACTCTTACTAGTTTCTATAGATGTACCGTGGAGAGCATTCTGACTGGTTGCATCATAGCTTGCGTACGGAGCCTCCAATGCACAGGATTGCAAGAGGCTGCAGTGGGCTACAGACTCAGCCAGCTCCACCAAGGGCACAACCCTGCCCACCATTGAGGACATCTTCAAGAGACGGTGCCTCAAGAAGGTGGCATCCATCACTAAGGACTCTCACCATCCAGAACATGTCCTCTTCTCTTTACTACTATCAGTGAGGAGGTACAGGAGCCTGAAGACCCACTCTCAACTCTTCAGGATCAGCTTCTTCCCCTCTGCCATCAGATTTCTGAACAGTCCATGAACCCATGAACACTACCTCATTATTCCTTTCTTTTTTTGCACTTTTTTTTAATCTACAGAGTTTAATGTCTTGCACTGTACGACTGCCACAAAACAACAAATTTCACATCATATGTCAGTGATAATAAATCTGATTCTGATTCTGGGATAATAATTAATAATACGCAAAAGATTTGGGAAATTAAAAACAGGACAATGAGAGATGGAAAATAAACTAGAGTGGATGAAATCATCGTCAGATGAAGTACAAAATAAAAGTTGAGTTCATTGTTATATGCACAAGTACATGTATGCACAAGTGCAATGTAAAACTTGCAGCATCACAGGCATATAGCATCATATCAGCAGCATTCACAAGAAAAACATAAATTAACCATAAATTATACACAATTTTTACAAGAAAGAACACAATTAGAACAAAAATAAAACAAAGTCCATTTTAGTGCAAAGTGATCAAAGTGGTCATAGTGTTGCTATACTGTAGTGATTAGGCTTTTGCCAGTTAGTTCAAGAACCGAATGGTTGAAGAAAGTAGCTGTCCTTTAACCTGGTGGTGCGGGACTTCAGGCCTCTGTAGCTCCTGCCTGATGGCCTGCCCAAAGATGGCATGGCCCGCATGGTGGGGATCTTTTATGATAGATGTTGTCTAAAAAAAGAGAGGAGTTTATTGATGGTCACAAACAAATATTTCATTGTGACACGTCTACTTACTGTTAATTACCCAACTTCCTTTCTTGTGGCAATTTTAATGGCCACTTAATGTGCAAATCCCAAGAGATTAAAGGAAAGAAGGAGTTTTCGCAAAGTGGTGACAGAATAATCCAACTATTCCACTCACTTTACTTATTTGCAATTTATATCAGTGCAGTTAAGATAAACAAATAAAGTACAAGGGCCACAATTTGGTAGACTGGGAGATCAAGAAGTCACCTTTCATGTATGAGAGGTCCATTCAAGAGTCTGGTAACAGCCTTGAGCCTGGTGGTACATGCTTTCAAGCTTTTGTATCTTCTCCCTAACCAGAGAGGGGAGAAGAGAGAATGACTGGGGTGGGTGGGGTCCTTAATTATGTTGGTTACTTTCCAGTAGTCAAAGGAGAGGAGGCTGGTTTGCATGATGGACTTGGCTGCATTCATTACTCTCTGCAATTTCTTGCAGTTTTGGGCAGAGCACTTGCCATACCAAGCTGTGATGCCTCCAGATAGTATGCTTTCTGTGGTGCATCTGCAAAAATTAGTAAGAGCCATTGGGGACATGCCAAATTTCCTTAGCTTTCTGAGGACATAGAGGCATCAATGTGCTTTCTTGGCCATACTGCCAATGTGGCTGAACCTAGGAAATTGAAGCTCTCAACCATCTCCAGATCAGCACCATTTATACAGACAGGAGCATGTATTCCACCCTGAAGCTGATGAGCAGCTCCTTCATTTTGCTGATGTTAAAGGAGAGGATGTTGTCTTGACACCATGCCACTAGCTTCTCCATCACCTTCCTTTCCTCCATCTCGTCATTATTTGAGATCCAGCCCACTACGATGGTGTCATCTGTAAACCCGTAAATAGAGTTAGAACACAATTTTTTCCACACAGTCATGAGCGTGTAGGGAGTACAGTAAGGGGCTGAGGATGCAGCCTCACGGGCACTGATGTTGAGGGTAGTCGTAGAGGAAGTGTTGTCGCCTATCCCCGCTGATTGTAGTCTGTTGGTCAAGATGTCAAGGATCCAGTTGCAGAGGCGGAGGCTGAGTCCTTGGCCTAGGAGTTTGGAGATGAGTTTGTTTGAGATGATGGTGTTGAAGGCGGAGCTATAGTCAATAACTAGGAGTCTGACATAGGTGTCTTTGCTATCCAGATGTTCCAGAGATGACTGTAGGGCCAGGGAGATGGGATCCACCATGGACCTGCTTCCGTGGTCCAAAATTGAGTCCCAGACCAGCAGTTAGTTATGGCAGGGCTTACATGCTGTAGCCGGCTATGAAACAAAGTCAGGTAGCATTGCCGATAACAGTGCATCCCTTCCCGATTTCTATGCAATTTTTGAACAGAAGGGGATTGGAATGTCACCACCCAACCTGACAGCCTCCAATGCACCTGAACCCACAGTCAGCATCGTGGATGTAAGGTCAGGTTCCGGAGAGTGAACCTACAAAAAGCATCTGGCCCAACGGTGTCCCTGGCCATGTCCTTAGATCCTGTGCAGGTTAGCTGGTGAGGGTAGTTGCAGACATTTTTAATCTCTCCCTGCTTCAATCTGAAGTTCGAACCTACTTTAAGAAAACCACTATCATCCCGGTACCTAAGAAAAACAGGGTAACTTGCCTTAATGACTACCACCTGGTGGCTCTGACATCCACCATCCTGAAGTGCTTCAAGAGGCTGGTCATGGCACACATTAACTCCAGCCTCCAAGACAACCTCGGCCCACTGCAATTCGTCTATCACCAAAACATGTCAATGGTGGACGCCATCTCCCTGGCCCTACACTCATGGCTGAAGCATCTGAACAGTAAAGACACCTACGTTAGACCATTGCTTGTTGACTACAGCTCCGCCTTCAATACTATAATTCCAAGCAAACTCATCACCAAACTCCGAGACCTGGGACTTAACACCTCTCTTTGCAACTGGATCTTTGACTTCCTGACTGATAGACCATAATCAGAAAGGATAGGCTGCAACACCTCTGCCATAATTATTCTCAAAACTGGTGCCCCACAAAGCTGTATCCCCAGCCCCCTACTCTATTCCCAATACGATCAAGTCTGTGTGGCCAGATTCTGCTCTAACTCCATCTACAATTTTGCAGATGATACCACCGTAGTGGACCATATCTCAAATAATGATGAGTCGGAGTACAGGAAGGAGATAGAGAGCCTAGTGACATGGTGGCCTGACAACAACCTTTCCTTCAATGTCAGCAAAACAAAAGAGCTGGTCATTGACTTCAGGAAGGAGGACAGTGCACATGCTCCTGTCTACATCAACGGTGCTAAGATCGAGAGGGTTGAGCGCTTCAAATTCTTTGGAGTGAACACCAACAGTCTGTCCTGGTCTAACCACGTAAATGCCACAGCTAAGAAAACTTACCAGCGCCTCTACTTCCTCAGGAGGCAAAAGAAATTTGGCATGTCTTCTTTGACCCTGACCAATTTTTATTGTTACACCATAGAAGGCATCCTATCCGGATGCATCATGGCTTGGTATGGCAACTGCTCTGCCCGTGACCTCAAGAAACTGCAGAGAGTTGTGGATACAGCTCAGCACATCACGGAAATCGGCCTCCCCTCAAAAGTATAGACTCTTGTCTATATATTTTGCTGCCTTGATAAAGCAGCCAACATAATCAAAGACCCCAACCACCCCGCACATACTCTCTTCTTCCCCCTCCCATTGGGTAGAAGACACAAAAGCCTGAAAGCACATACCACCATGCTCAAGGACAGCACTCATTTAACAAATGACTTGATGAAATGGAGACAATATTGCTTGGATGTGCAGTTGGTGGAAAACAGCCCTCTTTGTTAATTGTACTTCAGTCTTCCCTAAGACTGCATGGGCTTCTGTGTATGAATCAGGGGCCCATTTCAGCATGCTGCTCTTCACAATGATTCTCAGGCCTTTGTGAACAAGCAATAGTGTGCCTCTCAACAAGATTGAAGGTTGCATAGAACATAAAGCATGAAACAATGGGCCCTTTGGCCCACAATGTTGTGCCGAACTGTATGTACACCTCCTCCATTATCAATCTGACCCTTCCCTCCTGCACAGCCCATAATCCTCCATTTTTCTTCCTTCCATGTGCCTATCTAAGAGCTTTTTAAATGTCCCTATTATATCAGCCTCAACAACCATCCCCAACAGTGTGTTCCAGGCACCTACCACTCTGTGTAAAGAACCTACCTTACAGAAGGTTTTTACAGAAAAAAGAGAAATTATATAACACTCCAAATTAATGTAACTTATTGTACTGCAGACGGCACATTACATTTCCTTTACCTTTTGTTGGGCATAATGTCAACAGGAGACCAACTATTGAGTTGACAGACTATATTTCTGACTTGAGAAAGATATTATGGCTGCAAGAAGTAGTAGAAGTCATTTGGAAAAACAAAAATTGTACTTTGATTGTCTGTTCAGTGGTTGGACATGTGAAAGAACAAGCATCAAAGTATTCATACACCACACTGGAGTTCATGGTGGAAGAGGGGTCATCTTAAGTTCTTAAAAGAAATGGCTTGTGAGTTGATGAGCTGGTTTAAATTTTCCAAAATTGCCTCTGTTCAGGAAGGTTAAACTAGATTGAAAAGTAACAAATGGAACTCTTTTATTTAATTAAAAAAATGACAGGGAAAGCAAGAAACTACTGACCAATTAGCTTAGCCATTGCCACAGGGAAAATTTAGAAGTTTTCATTATAGATGTTATTCCAGGACATTCTGAAATATTAAAGGCTGTCAGGCAAACTCAGCTGTGGCCTCACCAATGAACGATAGAGTTGAAACAAAACTGGTTTTGTTAAAGGAAAATCATATTTGACCAATTTATTGGAGTTCATTAAAGGAATGATGTGCAGTGGATCAGGGAAAGCTGATGGAGATACTATACTAAGCTTTCTAGAAGGCATTTGACAAAGTCTGGTATCTGTGGTTATGATGTAAAATAAAATGTACTGTTAGAAGTGGTAACATATTGGATAAAAGATTGACTAGCCAAAAGGAAATGGATTACAGGCATAAATGCCTTTTTTCTTGCACCTTGGCAAGATGTAATGAGTGGGATGCCACAATGATCAATGGTGCGGCCTCAACATTTTTTTACATTTTTGTAAATGAATATGATGAAAGCTCAGAGGACATAAGGAGGTTACAAAGGGATGCAGACAGGTTAAATGAGTTGGAGTGATCTAGTAAATCAAGTACAATAAAAGGAAATGTGAAATTGCTCATTTTGACAGGAAAAAATAAAAAAAGATACATGTTATCTGAATGGTGAGAGATTGCAGAAGGATCTGGGTGTCCAAGTGCATGATTGATAAAATATTAGTATTTGGGTATAAGAAATAATTGGGAAAGCAAACAAATTGGTATTCAAAATGTAGGAAAGTTTTATTTCAATTATATTATTCATTGGTAAGACCACATCTGAAGTATTGTGAACAATAATACTCGAATTAAGGAAGGATGCAGTTGGAAGCAGTTCAGAGAATTTTATTAAACTAATACCTGGAATGGATGAGTAATAGATTGGATAGGCTAGTCATACATCTGCTAGAGTTTAGAAGAAGGAGAGGATTGGAACACTTAAGATCTTGAAGGGTCTTGACAATGTGGATGGGGAGAAAATGTTTTCATTTGTAGGAGAATCTCAAACTAGGCATCGCTGTGCAAAATAAGAGGGCAACATTTAAGGCAGAGATAGAGCAAAATATTTTCACCCTGAAGGTCAAGAATCTTTGGAACTCTCTACCTCAAAGAGTGATGGTAACAATGTCTTTGTATATTTTTAAAACAGAGGTAGATGAATTATTGATAAGCAAGAGGGTGAACTGTTAACCACAGCTAGGCAGGAATGCAGGGTTAAGGATACGATCAAATTAGCTATGATCGTATTGAATGAGAGAGCCTGCCTGAGAGACTGTACAGTCTAATTCATATGTCTGACTTTGATTCTGCTTCAGGAACAGAACTGAATGGTCTGAGGCCAGGGTGTCCTTTTTTTGTTATTTATTCTTTTCTGGATTGGGTATTGTTGACAAGGTCAACAATTATTGTCCTTCACTATGCCAACTGAGTGGCATGCAAGGCCATGTCAGAGTCATCCATATTGGTGAGTTTGGAGTCACATATATGCCAAACCAGGTGAGATTGACAGATGTCCTTCCCACAAAGGACATGAGTGTTATTTTATAACAACAATCTAGTACTTTTGCTTTTTGAAATTCCAGATTATTTAATGAATTTAAATTCCACATCTGCTGTGATAGATTTGAGCTTAGTGCTCTGGATTACTAGTTCAGCAATTTACCACTGTACTTAATAGCGTGTATCTGATTCTGGAGGGTTGAAAGATATCTAATGCATGGGGTATGTAAAGTTCTGAAAGGTGGTCTACCAAGCAAGGGAATCTCGCTGTTTAAGCACAGAAGGAAACCTGAACAGCCTCAGAAATGGCTCATCTTGTGAGTGACCGTATCTTTCACAGTCTAAGAATGTGAAAATGAATTTTATGCAACTGATGTCAAAATACTTTTTGAATACAATTTGACATCTGGAGGACTTGAAACAAATTTAGTGCACAATAAGACCCATGAACAAAGGGTATGATCACATTTAACTGTTGGATTTTTGATTAAATTCTCGTGATTCGCCTGATTAGTGCACAAAAATGTTCCTAGCAGTAAAACGACTGTCACCTAGGTTTACTTTGTGGGCTCTAGAAAAGCATCTCCAATTGCACTCTGTTACTTAAACTGCTTTCTATTTTCAGAAACAATGGGTTCTACCTAAAGATAAAAAAGTTACTGTTTAAATCACTTTTATCTTGTCATCAAGGTTCAAGCTCAGCATAAATGGCAGAAGGAATGCACAACCTCCCAAGCTATCCACCTGCCTGCCTCATCAAGTATCTGCTAGCCTACCTATGGCTGAATCTGCAGGTCCCACATTGGTCTCATCATGTCCCTACATTCATACCTAAATCATGATCTGAGCTACAAAGAAGCAAGTCACTTAAAAACCCATTGGCTATTAATCTTTGCTTCCTGCTACTTCCTTGGATCCCATGGGCTTTTACTTTTCTTGATTAACCTCCACGTGGGACCTTTTCAAAAGTTTTGACTAATTTCCATATAAACAGCATCTAACAAACTGTCCCCCTTGGCATTCCTTAAAGTCTTCTTCAAAAATTTCATTTGACTTAGTCATTCATAATAGTCCTTTAATAAATCAATGTTGTTCATGATTAACCTGTTCCTTTGTAAGTGAAGGTTATAACATACCTTGGAATCAATTCCATTAATTTGCCCACTGCTGAAGTTAAATTAACTGGTCTGCAATTACTCAGTTTATTCCATATTCTGTTTTAAGCAAGTTTATGATGTCTGCATCTTCTCTATTTCCCGCAACTCAGCTCTCACCCCTTCTTCTCCTACACAGAGCAAGAATAGAGTTCCCCTCATCCTATCTTCCACTCCACTAGTCTCCACATTCAACAGTTCATCCTTCACAATTTCCGTCAGTTCCAAGAAGATTTCACCACCAGACACATATTTCCCTTCACTCCAATTTCAACATTTCATAGGGATTGCTCCCTTTGCATCTCTTTGGTCTGTTTTGAAGCCCAATCATTATCGTTGTGGGAACATGTTTACTGTGAACCCCTTGAATCTACTGCTTGAATGCCTCACATTGTTCTGACACTGATTGTCTGAGAAGATGGTGGAGGTAGGTTCTTTCACAACATGAGCACTTGAATCACAAAAGCATAGTAGACACTGGTAAATGGGGTTTAATGTAGATAGGCACCTGATGGTTTGGCATGGGTATGATGGCCAGAAGGGCCTGTTTCAGTGCTGAATGACTAGCTGTTTGCAGTCCATTTTTGCTAAATCACTTTACAGCATAGTAAAATCAGCCTCCTCCTAATTTTGGAACATATACTCCTATTTTAGTTTGTCTTTTTCCATAATTATGCTAATTCTAACTGAGGCATGATAACTACCGAAAAACGTTCTTCTAGTACTACACTTGCCCAGCTTCATTATCTAAAATCAGAATTGCCCACATACCCTTCAAGCCCCATTCCAGAATCCCCACCACCTCTTTTTGGTTCACTACACACTGGCTAAAGAAATCCTACTGAATGCAATTTCAGAACTTTGTTCCCTGTATATATTTTCCACTGATATTATACCAGTTTACCTTGAATTGAACTCCCTCTCCATTGTAGCCCTGAAGCTTCTGTAACTATCAGAAATGTGTCCATTTACTTGCTCTATCTCCCTCAGAATGTTTGGAGGTCTATTGTACATTCTCAGCAGTGTGATTGGACAATTTTTGATTTTTTAAAGTTCAATTCAAACAACTTTATTTGATGATCCTTTTGCCACTTCAGCCTTCTCACAGATGTAATTCTTTCTTTAATCAACATTGGTGCAATCACACTTTTTTCATCTCCTCCTCAATCTCATTTGAAAACCTTGTAACAAGAAAAGTTAAACTGCCACCCCTTCTTCTCTTTAACGCGTGTTTCAGGACTAGTTAAAATATCATAGCTCCACATTTATCAGTGACTTGTTCACCTGCTTTATTAAAAACTTTTAAAACTTCATTTATAAAGCATGGTAACAGGCCCTTCCGGCCCAATGAGTCCGCGCCGTCCATTTAAACCCATGTTACCCTACCCGTATATCTTTAGAATGTGGAGGAAACAGGAGCGCCCGGAGAGAAACCCATGCAGACACGGGGAGAACATGTCCTTACAGACAACAACAGGAATTGAACCCGGATCGCTGTTGCTGTAATAGCATCACGTTAACCGCTACGCTACCATGCTGCCCTGATTGCAAAACAGTGGAAATGCATATACACTTACACTGTGCACTTTAACTAAAGCCCAGCAGATTACTAAATATCAGGCAATAATACAGTATGTGTACTGATTAGTCAACAGAGTATAGAGTATTGCATGATTTTTAAACTCGACATTGCAGGTAATTTCATTCATCTGAGAACAATGATAGACAGTATAAAAGATCCAGCTCCAGCTATTTCAGGGGAGCAATTTGCAGGCCAGTCACCATTCATGTATTTAGGTGTACACCATTAGGATGAGTCAAGCTCTTTTGTTCCTCATTTCCAATCTCTTGTTTGGTCATCTTGCCAATCTTGCCTTTCAAGTTTGATCACTAATCTTCTGCTTTTCTCCCTTCTCACTCTATAGTCAGCACCTACCACACCCTCCCATCCCCCGCCAACCCCAATACCACAGGCAAATTTGCCATTGAAAAAATTGACAAAGTACAACCCTTCTGGCCTGCATAACTTGCACATTCCCCAGAAGCAGTGCAAATACCACAAGAATCTGCAGCCATCCCTCCTGCTCCAGGCACACATTCATATGCACTGTCCTCCTAATTCTATACTCACTGGTACATGGCATTGGAGGCAATCCAAAGATTATGACCTTTGAGGTCTTAACTCCTTAAAATTCACCTGCAAGACCTCAGCCCTTTTTCTATCTCTACTGTTGGTATCACAACCTTGACCCTGGCACCAAGAAGGCAACATAACACACAGTTGCAACCTCAAAACACCTATCTGCTATCTATAGAATTCCCTATAGAATCTCCCCCCTCCTGGGAGATCCACCCATGTTTAGTTTACATTGCAATCCCCAGATTAACACTATCCCTTATTACTGTGCAGAACTAAATACTGGTTGGTGAGTAAAATGCTTTCAGGATTGTCCTGAACTGCCTGCCTTTCCTTCTTTGTCTGAAAGTCACCCAGTCACACGCTGCCTGGACTTTATTGAGCTGAGGCCTGACCATCTCCTTCAAGGTGCTATTGGTGGAACACTCAACCTCATGGCTCTGTGGTAGTGATGCCAGTTGCCGTTCAAGCTTCAGGTTTTGGAGCTGGAGCTCATCCATCTGATGACACTTCCCACACATGATACAGGAAGGATCCTGGAGCTGCCACATGCTATAGGATGAGGTGCCCTGCCATGTCTTCCTCACCCAACACCCTGAATAAATAATTCAGCAACTAGCCTGCAAATTGCTCATGATCCCCTGAAATAGCTGGAGCTGGATCTTTTATACTGTCTATCATTGTGCTCAGATGAATGAAATTACAAGAAAAATGAAGGCTGCAATGCTGAGTTTAAAAATCATGCAGTAATGTGTATTTTGTTGTCTAATCAGCACACATATTACTGCCTGATATTTAGTCATCTGCTGGGCTTTAGTTAAAATGCAGAGTGTAAGTGTATATGCATTTCCATATGTTTCCATGAAATTCTTCTACCTGCTATTTTGAAGGAGAAATTAACATACTTTTTAATTAAAAATGGGATAAGGGTTTTCCGGAGTAGAGGCACATATGTTAATATTGATAAATAAGTTCCAAATAAATACCAATATTTGGAATAACAAGTGTTGATGCATCATCTTCCTATAAACTACATTTCAGTCTTTTGGGGCTGGAAAGACATAGCTTTTCAATACAAATCATTATTCATGAAAAGCTTGGATTATGTTGTACCTCCGAACATGCAGTACTATTTGGTAAATACACAATATCTCTCAGTCATGGTACAGTCCAAACTTCAGTCATTTAGTTTCTTATCATTGCTTCATTGAGAATAAATCCTCACTTTTCCTCATAAGTGCATGTTTTTCAATTTTCCACCTGTCCTCCTCCCTTTCAAACATCTTTTTCCTGATCAGTATTCACCTTTCTCTTTCGTAAAGAACATGAAGTGCCAAAGGGCATGGAAGTGGGAGCATGGAGTTCACTTTCACATGTTTGTTGATACTCAGCTTTATCTCTTGGATACCTTCATTAACTCCAGGGCACCAATTTTTCAGACTAGATGTCTGACCTTAGGACCTGAATGAGTTAAAAGTTCTTCCTGCTAAATAGTAACAAAACCAAAACAATGTGCCACCAATCTGAACGCCATCTGCCTTTCAAACAGTTACCTTGAGCTACACAGGAATCTCAGCTTTTCCTTCCAATTCCAATCTACCACCATGATTATTTTCACTCTTTAAAGAATTGGCATTTTTGTCCATAACTCTGTCCTCACCTCAGTAAAATACTATTGTATTACATTATAGTCTTGGAGTAGATATTCAAACATAAGAACATAAGAAGCAGGAACAGAATTAGGCCAGTCAATGCACTGAGCCAGCTTGTCCATTCAATAAACTCTTAGTTGCTCCAGTCTGGGCGCCAACTGTGTCCAGTGGGATACATTTTGCACTTGTGCTTGCTCCTCATACTTCTTGACCTCAGTAGTTCAAATACCCATCGGTCTCTGGTTTGAATATATTCAATGCTCTTTGTGGTAGAGAATTCCAAAGATCCACAACCTTCTGAGAGAAGAACTTGCTCCTGATCTCCACCTGAAATAGATGACCCCCCCCTTCTGAAACTATGGTGCTCGTTCTAGACACTCCCACAACGGGAAACGGCTCCTGCAACCACTGCCTTCACTGCAAATGTATCATTCTTTAAATGTGGAGACCAAAACTATAAGCATGCTCCAGGTGCTACTTCACCAGTGCATTTCCACATTTATACTTTAAACCCTTTCAATAAAGGCCAATGTTCCATCAGCTGTTCTAATTTCTTGTTGTACCTCCATACTAACTCTTAACGTTAATGTACTCTTCCCCTAGTTGCTTTCATAGCATCCCATTTTGCAGTCTCATTTCATTTACATGTTTTATTCTTCCATTCAGAGCAGGTAACATTACATTTTCCTACATTATACTCCATCTGCCAAGCTTTTGACCACTCATTTAATCTATTCATATCCCTTGGCATGCTTGTTGTGTCTTCCTCACAGCATGATAACCCACCTATATTTGTATCATCAGGAGAGTTAGCTGCCATACACTTAATGTCTTCATCCAACTCATTTATATAGGTTGTACATAACTGAGGCATCAGTACTCATCCCGGTGGTTTTCCACTGGTTATTAATTCCCAAGTGGAAAATGACCTGTTTATCCTGACTCTTTGTTTCCTGTTAATTATCCACTCCCCTATCCATATCAATTATTACCCCCACCCCATGCGCTCTTGCCTTGTGTAATAACCTTTCATCTTGGGCAAGTGGACAAGGAAGTGGCAGATAGAATACAGTGTAGGGAAGTGTGGGCTTATACACATTGGTAGGAAGAATAAAAGTGTAGACTGTAAATGGGGAGAGAATTCAGAAATTGGAGGTGCAAAGGGATTTGGAAGTCTTAGTTCAGGATTCTCTTAAGGTTAACTTGCAGGTTGAGTCAGTAGTAAAGAAGGCAAATGCAATATTAGCATTAATTCTGAGAAGACTAGAAAATAAAATCAAGGATGTACTGCTGAGGCTTTATAAGGCATTGGTCAGACCACATTGAGTACATAGTGAGAAATTTTGGGCCCCGTGTCTAAGGAAAGATGTGTTGGCCCTGGAGAGGGTCCAGAGAAGTTTCAAAGAATGATCCCAGGAATGAAAGACATTACATAGGAGTGTTTGATGTCTCTGGGCCTGTACTTGATGAAGTTCAGAAGAATGACGGTGTATCTCATTGAAACCTACTGGATACTGAAAAGCATGCATGGAGTGGACATGGAGAGGATGCTTCCATTAGAAGGGAGAGTCAAGAATTTGAGGGCACAGCCTCAAACTAAAGGAAAGTCCCTTTAAAAGTGAGATGAGTAGGAATTTCTTCAGCCAGAGGGTGGTGAGTCTGTGGAATTCATTGCTACTGAGGGCTGTGGAGGCCAAGTCATTGGGTGTATTTAAGACAGAGATTGATAGGTTCTTAATTGGTAAGGAGGTTAAAGGTTACAGGGAAAAGGCAGGAGGATAGGGTTAAAAAAATCAGCCAAATGACCTAATTCTGCACCTATTCTTTTTATGGTCCTATTGTCTCACCTGGTACCTTAATGAATGTCTTCTCAGAAATCCAAATACATTACATCTATCGGTTCGCTTTATCCATTTCTCTTCATACGTCATCAAAGAACTCTATCAAATTTGTCAAACACAATTTCCCATTCAAAAACCATATTGATTCTGGTTGATTTTGAGATTTTCCAAATGTCCTGCTATTACCTCCTTAATAATGGACTCCAGCATTTCCTCAATGGCAAATGATATGTGAACTGGCCCGCAGTTGCCTGCCCTCTGTCTTCCTTTTTTCATTAATAGTGGTGTTACATTTGCAGGACCTCACCCATCTCCAGAGTATATTGGTAGATTATAATCAATGCATTCACTATCTCTGGAGCTATTTCCTTTAAGATTCTAGCATCCAGGGAACTTGTTGGATGTTAAACCAAATAGTTTATCTAGCAATAAAGGTTATTTTAATTTCCTCCTTCTCTGAAGCCCATTGATTATCTGTTATTATAGGGATGTTTTTGTGTCTTCTATCATGAAGACCAGTCCAAAATAGTTATTTAAAATCTCTGTCATTTCTCTATTTCCCATTATTAATTCCTCACTTTCTTTCTCCAAGGAACCAATGTTTACTTTTGCTACTTTCTTTTTTATCTCTGGGAAAGCTTGTCTTGTTCTTTTTTTCATAGTATTGGTCATTTATCTCATACTCTGTCTTCTCCTGCTTTATAATATTTTTTTGTCACTTTTTGCTGGTTTCCAAGAATGTCCCAATCCTCTGGCCTGCCACTAATCTTCACAACACTATATGCTTTTTCTTTCAATTTGATCCAGAGTTAGCGATGGGTGGTGTATCTTTTAGAGGCTTTCTTTCTTGCCACAATACAGCTTTGATGAGATTTATGCAAATTTCCTTAAATATCTGCTACTGCTGATCACTGTTGTCAGTCCACTTCAGCCCCTTCTGCCTCTAGATAAAATAAGATAAGGTATCTTTATTAGTCACATGTACATCAAAACACACAGTGAAATGTATCTTTTGCATAGAGTGTTCTGGGGGCAGCCTGCAAGTGTCGCCACACTTCCGGCGCCAACATAGCATGCCCACAACTTCCTAACCCATACGTCTTTGGAATATGGGAGGAAACTGTAGCACCTAGAGGAAACCCATACAGACACAAGGAAAACGTATAAGCTCCTTACAGACAATGGCTGGAATTGAACTCGGGTCACTGGCGCTGTAATAATGTTATGTTAACCACTACACTACCATGCTCGCCAATTACTTTCATTTAAGTTTAGGATTCCTGTTTCATTTGAAACTTGAATTTGAAATTTTCCCATGCTATGATTACTCTTTCTTAGGGGATCCTTTACTATGAGATCATTAACTAATCCTACCTTATCCCACCATAACAAATATAAAATATTCTCTTCACTTGCTCATACCTCAACATACTATCCTCAAAAATGCCCAACCAATTTGATTTGTGCAAACTATATGATGATTAAAATCATCCATGATCATTACAGTACCTTTTTCACAAGCCCCCATTACTTATTGATTTATACTCTATTTGTGCTGTAAACTCATCTATCTTGTTATGAATCCTACATACATTCAGATAAAGAACCTTTAATTTGCATTATCATTTTTCCTTACCATAATTCTAATTGCTGGTGTAATTTTATGTTTGTATGTATCTGCATCTTCCTGTTACACTCTGGTTATCATTGACCCTGTCACTGCCCTGCACTGTTCTCTTTTCCTTTCTCTTTGTCTTTCTAAATATCTCCTCACCTGAAACTGTTTTCTATTTCCAGCTTAACTTTTCTCCCTTCTGATTCTACCCTTGGGTCTCCATTCTCCTTTTGAGCTAGTTTAAACCCTCCCCAACAGCACTAGTTCTTGAAGCAACCAGCAAAACCCTAGTCACTACAGTTTAGCAGCACTATGACCACTTTGCATGAAAATGGACTTTGTTTTTTTTTGTTCTAATTGTATTCGTTGTTGTAAAAATTGTATAAGTTATGTTTAATTTACTTTTTTCTTCTGAATGCTACTTATATGATGCTCTGTGATGCTGCAACAAGTACGTTTTTCATTGCACCTGTGCAGACATGTACTTATGCATATGACAATAAACTCATATTGACTTTGACTAGCAAACACCCCTCTACACAGAATTTGGTCCCATTCCCCTTGAGCTGCAACTCACCTGGCTTGCAGAGATTCCAAGTGCCCTAGAAATTGTCCTAATTCCTCATGTGGTTAAAGCCCTCTCTCCTACACCATCACTCCAGTTGCACTTTCATCTGCTCTGTCTTTGTATTTCTGTACTCACCAGTAATAATCTGGAGATTAGTACCTTCGAGATCCTGCTTTGTAACCTCTTTCCTGGTGCCTTAAATGAGACCTGCCTCTTTCGACCGAAGTTGTTGGTATCAATATGGCTATTCACCCTCCCCCTTCAGGAACCCCTGCAGCCATTCACTGACATTCTTAGCCCTGTCAGCAGGTGGACAATCCTGGAGTCACGTCCATGATCACAAAAATGACTGATTACTGAATCTCCTCTCACTATTACTCTCTCACTTCCCCTCCTATGCAGTTGAGCCACTCATGGTGCCACTATCCCCATCACCAAAGGAGAAAATGTGTTTGTGAAGTGGAGACTCCTGCACCACCTGCCTACTCTTCCTTGTCTGCTGATAGTCACACATTGCCACTCTGTATGCACATTCTTATGAAGCAGTGTGACCTCCTCTTTATATGTGGTATCCACAAAGTTCTCAGGCATCAGGTGATATCACAGTGACGACTGCTGCTGTTCCAGTTCCAAACCCTAGGAGTCAAATTGCTATAGCTATATGGTTGTCTAGGTTGCTCAAAGTGTCCACGACTTCCCACATTTCACTTCATTTCTCATACATTTACAAGTTATAATTTATAAAGCTAAAATTAAACAGTAGAAAATACACATTGGCTACTCACTTGTCTTCTACTAATAACCACTCCTGAACTCTGATATCACACCTTCAAACTGCTGCTGGTCCCAAACTGTTTATATGCTCCTGCCATCTCTGCTCCTGCTCCTTTACCTGTTTTTCTTGTCATCCTCCATGTTTCTCCATCCATAAGCTACGTAACATCTGGTGGATATTTTCAACATGATGGTTCATAAGCATGGAGTGTGATAAAAAGAAATTTCAAGTAGGCTGTGAGGTCAAATACAAAGAAAAATAAGAAGTTACAAGAAAATGAAGGTACTTAATACCCAACTTCATTGAGTTAAGTTCAAGAAAAAGCTAACAATTCTACGAAAATTACTAAATCAGTAAAATGACTGTCAAAATGTTGATTATGGAAAATTGCCCAAGTGATTCATGCTTTTTATTGCTTTTTTGTTACCTAACTTGCTGATTTAAATTTTCCCCTAGTTTAGCAATATCTTGATGTTAAATTTCTTACTCTTGCTTTCAAATTTCCTCTCTTCGTCAGGAACAAGGGTAATGAACTTAGAGCATGGGTAAGTATGTGGAACTACAATGTTGTGGCCATCACAGAGACTTGGCTGTCGCAAGGGCAGGAATGGCTGCTGGATATTCCTGGGTTTAGATGTTTCAAAAGGGACAGGGATGGAAGTAAAAGAGGTGGGGGAGTGGCTTTGCTGATCAGGAACAGTGTCACAGCTGTAGAAAGGGAGGACGTCCTGAAGGGGTCGTCTACTGAGTCAGTGTGGGTGGAAGCCAGAAACAGGAAGGAAGCGATCACTCTATTGAGAGCATTCTACAGACCCTCCCAATAGCAGCAGAGACACTGAGGAGCAGATCAGGAGGCAAATTTTGGAGAGGCACAAAAATAACAGGGTTTTTGTCATGGGTGATTTCAACTTCCCTAATATTGATTGGCACCTTGTTTGTGTAAAGGGGATAGATGGGGCAGAGTTTGTTAGGTGCGACCAGGAAGAATTCCTGACACAGCATGTGGACAGGCCAACTAGAGGAGAGGACATTCTGGACCTGGTACTAAGCAATGAGCCTGATCATGATTCAGATCTCTCAGTGGGAGAACATTTTGGAGATAGTGACCATAACTCCTTGACCTTTACCATAGCCTTGGAGAAGGATAGGAGCAGACGATATGGGAAAGTATTTAACTGAGTGAGGGGGAGTTATGATGCTGTTAGGCAGGAACATGGGACCGTAAATTGGGAACAGATGTTCTTGGGGAAGTGTACAGTGGAAATGTGGAGGTTGTTTAGGGAGTACCTGTATGGGGTTCTGAATAAGTTTTTTCCCACAGAGGCAGGGTAAGGATGGTAGAGTAAAGGAACAGTGGTTAACAAGAGACATGGAATATCTTGTCAAGAGGAAGAAAGAAGCTTACCTGAGGTTTAGAAAGCATGGATCAGACAGTGCTCTGGAGATTTACAAGGTAGCCAGGAGGGAGCTTAAGAATGGACTTAGGAGAGCTAGAAGGGGGCAGGAGAATTTATTGGCGAGTAGTATCAAGGAAAACCCCAAGGCATCCTACATGTACGTGAAGAATAGGAGGATGATTAGAGTGAGGGTAGAACCGATCAGGGGATAAAAGAGGAACACATGCGCCTGAAGTCAGATGAGGTAGGGGAGGTCCTTAATGAATACTTTGCTTCAGTATTCACCAGAGAGAGACACCTTGACAATTGTGAGGATGGCGTACAATGGACTGATATGCTGGGGCATATCAATGTGAGGAAAGAGGATGTGCTGGAATTTTTGAAAAACATGAGGATAGAGAAGTCACCGGGGCTGGACGAGATATATCCAAGGTTATTACGGGAGGCGAGAGAAGAGATTGCTGTGCCTTTGGCGATGATCTTTGTGTCCTCACTGGCCACAGGAGTAGTGCCAGTATGATTGGAGGGTGGCAAACGTTGTTCCTTTGTTTAAGAAAGGAAGTAGGGATAACCCTGGGAATTACAGACCAGTGAGGTCTTAACTTCAGTCATGGGCAAATTACTGGAGAAGCTTCCGAGAGAAAGGATTTATTGGCAATTGGAGAAGCATAGGCTTATTACAGACAGTCAGCATGGCACTGTGAGGGGCAGGTCATACCTCACAAGCCTGATTGAATTCTTTGAGGATGTGACAAAGCACATTGATGAAGGTAGAAGCAGTGGATGTGGTATACATGGATTTTCATAAGGAATTTGATAAGCTTCCTCATGGAAGGCTTATTCAGAAAGTCAGGAGGCATGGGATCCAGGGAAACTTGGCTTTGCGGATTCAGAATTGGCTCACCCATAGAAGACAGAGGGTGGTGGTAGATGGAGCGTATTCCACCTGAAGGACGGTGACAAGTGGTGTTCCACAGGGATCTGTTCTGGGACCCCTGCTTTTGTAATTTTTATAAGTGATTTAGATGAGGATGTGGAAGGGTGAGTTAGTAAGTTTGCTGATGATACAAAGGTCGGTGGTGTTGTGGATAGTGTAGAAGGTTACTGTAGATTACAACAGGATATTGATAGAATGCAGAGCTGGGCTGAGAAGTGGCAGATGGAGTTCAATCTAGATAAGTGTGAAGTGATACACTTCGGGAGATCGAATTTGAAGGCAGAATACAAGGTTAATGCAGGACTCCTAGGAGTGTGGAGGAACAGAAGGATCTTGGGATCCATGTCCATAGATCCCTCAAGGTTGCCGCGCAGGTCAATAGGGTTGTTAAGAAGGCATATGGTGTGATAGCCTTCATTAGTTAGGGTATTGAGTTCAAGAGTCATGAGGTAATGTTTCAGCTCGATGGAACTCTGGTTAGACCACATTTGGAGTATTGTGTTCAGTTCTGGTCGCCTCATTATAGGAAGGATGCGGAAGATTTAGAGATGGTGCAGAGGAGATTTACCAGGATGCTGCATGGATTGGAGAGCATCTTCTCTTTGGAGAGAGATCTCTCTGAAATGGCTTTTCTCTTTGGAGCGACGGAGGATGAAAACTGACTTAATAGAGGTGTACAAGATGATAAGAGGCGTAGATCGAGTGGAAAGTCAGAGACTTTTTCCCAGGGCGAAAATGGCTAACATGAGAGGGCATGATTTTAAGGTGATTGAAGGAAGATATAAGGGGGATGTCAGAGGTACATTTTTACACAGGGAGTGGTGGGTGTATGGAACGCATTGCCAGTCAGAGGTTGTGGGGCAGATACATTAGGGACGTATAAGAGACTCTTAGATAGCTGCATGAATGATAGAGAAATGAAGGGCTATGTGGGAGGGAAGGGTTAGATAGATCTTAGAGCAAGATAAAATGTCGGCAGAACATAGTGGGCCAAAGGGCCTGTAACGTGCTGTTATGTTCTATGTTTCCTATTTTCCTGGTGGTCATCCATTCCCTCTTTGTATTCTTAAGCAGCAATATGATCTTCTCTCTAAACATGGTATCCACAAAGTTCTCAGCCCGGAAATAGTGATGGACCTTCTTGCCACCACCCCCCCCATCACCACCCCATTCATTCCTGCATCCTCTTCAGCTTTAAAAAGTTTCAAATGATCTGTTTGCCTCTAATGTTTACCTCTTGATCATTTCCGAATTTATTGGCATTCGCGCCTTCATATGCAAAGGGCCATAAGCTCTGGATTTCCCGACTAACACGCTCCATCTTTTCCTGCCTTTAAAACTGCCATTTTGACCATACGTTTGGTCCTCTGCATTTATGTTTCTTGGCACTAATGTTTATTCGAAAAGTCTGCTGAAGCACCCCGGACCAGTCCCTACATTAAAGGTGTTACTTAAGTTGAATGTTGTCATGGTGAGAAAAGCTTCTTTCATTTGACTGAAGAGTCAGAAATCTGACAAATATTGTATTTGGGTCATGGCAGAATACTGAAGGGGAGGTCACAGAGACACTGTATTCAACAGAAATTTCGAATGAGTACTTTGCATTTGTTTTTCACTATTGAAAAAAGACAGTCAATTTCCTGCATTGAATGATAATCTTAATAATAAAAACTAGAAGCATTAAATAGCTGAATATGTTATTTCAGTAAGAATTCAGTCTCTGATACAGATATAGCATTTCGGGCAGAATGATATCTGCGGAGAAGAGTCAGAAAGCTGAACACATGCTTTGTGAGACCTGTCCTTGTACTTTCAGTAGTTTACCAGTCCTTGGATGGTTCCAAAAGATGTAAGGATGCTAATGTCATGTTTGTAATGAAAATATTTTTTTTTGTATTTACCATACTAGTGAATAAGGAAAACCCAGCAGACTTCATGTACTTTGATTTCCAAAAAGTGGTTGATGAAGTATTGTAGAAAAAAGGTAGAAGCTTTTACTATTGGAAATATGTTGAGCTGCATTCAAGCAGGGATTACAGGTTTGTAGATAGATAGCTACAGATAGATTTAGATCTGCTAGGTGCAGTGGTATTCTGACAGGACTCATAGCTGGGGACTGTTACTCTACCATTTTATTAATAATCTGAGCACGTTCTACAAATTTACAATTATAAAATAGAATCATGGAATTGTTGCAATGTTGGAGAGCCATTCAGCCCATCAATGCTGAGCTGCTCTTTGTAACCAATTCAGGTCAGGCTCAAATCTCAGCTCTTTCCCCTTAGCTCTGTGAATTATTTTCCTCAAATGCTTATCCAAATGTCATTTTGAAAGCCTTGAGTGATTCTATTTGTACAAACCTTACAGGCAGTAAGATCTGGATCACAGCAAACTCTGTTATGAAGTACTTCTCTTAACATACTCCTATATCATTTGCCTATCATTTCAATTCAAACTCTCCTGCACTTAACACAGTCAAGTAATGGGAACAGGCTCTCTCTTTTTACCTGATCTAAACCCTTCATGTTCTTGTATACCTCTTTTAAGTATCCTCTCAATCTTACATGAAGCAGTTGATATTCTAACAGGAAATTTATCAAATTATGTTTCATGCTGAAGGAAAAAATCCTTATTACACTTGCTTCTTTAAAATATCTTAGGATATCTTAGACTATTCTGACCGATCATTCAGTTAATCCATTTTATGCCAGATGATAAGGGAATACTACTGTACAGTTGATGCCTTTCCTTCTCTTAAAATCACTTAACTGCCACAAGCAAATTGGTGGCCCATTCTCTGGTAGATCATGACATGGAAAAATTGCTCTAAGATCATTTAAGGTGCAGACTACAATAGTAGAAGCCCCAAGGATTTAGGTTTAAACCTCTTAGAATGACTATTGATAATAATTCAGAAATGGTCATGCCTCTTTTCACAAAAATCCATATTGCACTTGTTAAACAGCTTCCTTTCACCTTGTGCAATCCTGCAGTGGTGTGCTCTGTACTGCTGGCAGTTACTATATTGACTCTTCAGCTGCTCTAGGTCTCGCTCCACACCTTACCAGTACCTTGATCTGTGAACAATTGTCTTCATTACTCTCTACCAGTGCATGCTGTGTGCATCTAGGTCAATAACTTTGTTGTTAGAGCAGTAAGCATTGCTATGTATATGTCCAATTTAGCTACCATTGATCAGATGACAATTTATTTTAGTGGAAATAACATGGTCTTAACTCTTCCTCCATACACATTTACATCCCTAGCCAGCCTTTGTGCTCACAGGAGTTCCTGTGTGTGTTCTGCAATTTGCAAAGCTGTTACCAAAGAATTATCACTCATTTGAGTTAGGGTATTGCTTTCACATCCCACGTTCAAGTTCTCATGAGACAACACATTCTGTACTCTGCTTGAGGTCTTATATTCTGTCTTTTAATCTAACTGTGAAAGAAGAATTACCCACTATTGCATTTGTAATGCTGCCTTTGGTAATGTAGCTGATTTTGAGCTCAAAATTTCCAGTAATGGTTTGTAGTTTGTTACTAATGTGAGAAACCTTCTTAGAATGATTCAATGGAGTATTTTGATACTGAATATAAGAGAAAGAATTTACATTTCTGTTTAAGCTTAAATCTGTTGCTTTTGTTGAAGGATAGAAGAAAAACAGGTTATTTTCCTGGCTGTCATCCATCACATGGCAGATGACTGCTTCAAGGCCATAGCTTGAAGCACTGTACACTACCTTTATTCCCAGGTGGTGTTGTAATGGATAAGAAGTACTTTAATGCTTTACTATATATCTTATACATACCATAAGCATGTTCTTGCTCTTTGGCCCACATCAAGGAACATGCTTCATCAATAAATGATGAAAGGGTAAATGTATTTTTGCTAAACCTTGCAGGAACGTGCATAATATTGTACCATTCACAAGAATTCCTAGTTCAGGTACAGTCTTAGGTTCAGATAACTTATAATGGTTTTTTATCTTTTCTCTTGTAAGCTGCAGACCATGTGCATCCACCCGTACACTAAGGTAAGTGTTTTCACATTATACAAGAGCATAGCTGTTTCTCCTCCATTTTACATTATGCCTGCGTAATTGCTTAAGTACCTCTGCTAGAATTCGCAAATGTTCTTCCTCAGCACGCATAGCGATCAGAACATCATCCTAATTACACAAACAGTAATTTATTCTTGTAAAATGTTGCCCAGATGGTCTAGGAAGAGTCAAGAGGACAATTTAGTTCCATTTGGGAAACTGGTATCAGAATCAAAAACATTGTATTGATGGTTAAATATTGCATAACTTGATTGAATATATTTTTCACATACACAAGATAAATTTCATTTTATAAATACTTTCAATTCAACTAACTCAGCATAAAAGTTTTGTGATGTTGCCAATAGACACTGTTTTTCATCAACAGGTTGAATGTGACCTTGTAGATCCTGACTGTTTTGTCTGCTTTAGGACTTGCCACAATCAGCACAGCCCACTCCATCTGGTGATTGGTCTTCACCAAAGTTCCATGCTTCTCCAATTTACCAATTCTTGTTCAACCAGAGCTTTAATGCATGAGGACCTGGTCAAGGCTTGTAACAAATGGGTTTCAGAGCAAGTTAACATAAATCTGCACCTTTTCATTTTTAATACCTTCTAAGGAATTGATAAGCATCTTCAAATTCAATAGGGTTCCCAAGCACAACTTTGCCATTCCAAATTGAATACATTTTCCCGATTCTGCTTTGTTTGCTTTAGCCAGCCCTTCCCCAAGATAGTTGGGTGACTAGAATATTTACAACTGCAATAGATATGTGTCATAGATTGGCTGTTATATTTCACCAAGCATTCATTGGTCCTAGTTTTGAAGATATCTTCTAAATACGATTTTAATTAGACTGTATTTTTCCTCAGAAGTATACTGTTGGAATTTTGCAAGGAAGTAGCCTAACTCATAATAGAGCGAGCCCACAGCATGTCAATCTTCATTTCATTATGTTTCTTACTGATCAAAACCTGAATCTTGAAAACTTGACTTAGCAGTCTCCATTTTGATGAGTTGCCATCTGCACAGAATAGCATGCCAATTTCCTCACCATTCCTGTCACTTCCTCGCAATGGAACCTGATATGATAATCCAAATCACTTTCAATTTGAGCTTCAATCTGTAAACTACTGCTGTATTGTTATTGCTCTTCTGGGTGATTACCATTACATCTCCTGGAGGTGATCATCTACATATGCTTTTCTCTCTGGCCCTGTGTAGATTCTCTATCACTCTGTGATTATGATTATGTACAGCATGAGCCATTTAAGATGAACAATCAACTCTGCATTTCACTTCATTATCCCCTTTGACAAGCTTTCTCAAAAGTAAAGTCAGGCACATTGGATAACTTTGTTTGAATCCTATTTCCTCAAGATCTGGAAGGAAACTTACCAAAATATCATTGCTGATGGATACATTGTGCTTGTGATTTTAGAGTTCAAGCTTATAGCTTTCAGTTATTTATAAAAGTCTAGGTTAAATCAGTCATTTTATTTCTTTACCACATCTGCAGGGGGGACGTCCCTTGCACTTTAAAATGTAAGGAAATTAACCTGGATGTTGTATTTCACTGATGTAGTTTTGTTTGAGGACCACTTTCTTCTTTTCTTGAATTGCCTTGTTGAGCTTTTCAACATTTTCTGCACCTTCATTGTCATCTAAGTTACCATTATATCTCAAAACGTCGCCATGCACTAAATTTAGGAAGGACTCTGAATCATTATGAAATCTAGTAGCTTTTCAATATAAAGAAACAAATTAGCCACCGCACCTTCTTCTTCAGATCTCGCTGATTCCAAAAGGAATGATGTCACAATCAGGCATTCGGAGAGTGTCCAAAGCCTGCACTTCTTAACTCACTGAGCCACTGAGACCATCTCTTTGAACAAGATTCCACACTTACACATTTATATCACTGAATCTTGAGGATCAATGGTGCTTCGTAAAACTTTTGCTGAATTGCAACTTAATAGGTAGAAGATCCATTTTGTGCCTGGATTTTTTTTTTATAATCAAACAAATGATGATAAACACTGCCTGCACTCCCCACTCCCCTTCAGTTGCTTATTCTGAGCTTTCTTGAAAGAGGCTAAACACCTCCTACCTTGGGAAAAATAAAATACATTATTTTTTTAAAGCAGTGTTAATTTCTCATGATTTCCCACTCCTTCACTGAAAAATCACTGTTAAGCATTTGTTGAGACCACAGAAGACTTAGATATTAATAGCACAAGTTTGCCAGACATACCACTAGTAGTGACTCTTCTGCATTTGAACAATTGCTTATAAACATCAAGAATTATGATACAGCTTGGGAGGAAGTTTCACTGGCAAAAAAAGTGTTTGAAGCTTCACCATAAAGACTGCATGGATTTACACATAAAATTTGAGGCTGGTCTCAAATTCTAAGTCATTCTGTTGGTAATAGTCCCCATCATAATTTTAGTGGAGGAATTAACAACCCAGCCACATTACAGAGACTTCTCAATCAGCATTCAACACAATCTGAAAGTCTATGTCAAATACCATTCACCATTATTTTTCAATTCCTGTGAAAATGTAGAATGTAAAAAAATCTTTTCAAAAATGACCTGTAGGAGACTTATACAAGAACGGAGATAGGTTTGTCAGTGTTTTATTACTAACTGTAATACAAGTTCCTTTCTGCTGACATGGTTTCTTATAACTTCCAAGAATGATCTGAAGGAATAGTTGGATCTCATACTGACATAAGTCCTGCCAGAGCAATACTTCAATGGGTTATGCTGACAACCTAAGATTTTATATATTTTGCCAAACACTTCACAGCTCTCTAAAACTGAGCACTTTGAGGTTAACTGAACAGTAGTTGGAGTCAAACAACACTTAAATAGCTTTTGAAGATTGTTGAACTCATCATGGATAGGACAAATAATTCTAATTCCATGTACCCTCCCTTTCATCTCTCTTCTGAAGCCACACTGCATTGTTGTATGCCACAGCATTGTTCAATCACGGGGTTTTTGTTTGAAAAATACTGATCTCTGAACTGGCTAATCTTTTACTCCTACTTTAAAAAGTATATGGAAACAGGTGTTCTTTTGATTAAATGCTGTAGCTTAAATTAGCTTAAATTAGTTGCTATTTTCAGATCTTATTTTTCATTCCTAAGCTTCCACTTCTGAATTGTTGACAAGAAATTGGAGCATGTTTATTGCATTTTACATGATTCAATTGCAATGGAAAATCAAACGTAAAGGAAAATTGGGGACTGACTGCATACTTCATGTCCAGTGATTTTCTCTGCATTTTCTCTATTCATCTGATGCACTAATATGTGAAAGAATCTGGACATGCATTGGTATCTTATGTTAGTACCATGCAAGATATACCCAGACACCACTTCAGAGGTGATGGTCCATGTGTGCATGATCCATGTGTTCTACAGACCACTTGTGCAGAAGCATGCCTTCATTGTTTTCATAAGGTTTACTTACAATGCTACTTACAGGAGTGCAGTTGAATACTTCTAACATGTATATTTATCTTTCTCTCCCATGAACCTACATGTCACCAACTACATGTAGTGAACCTCATTCAATGCACTCCCCCAACTACCGATCAATACCCCTTTCTCAATGCCTTCATGGCTAATGATTTCTGGCCACCACTTCACTTTCACTCCCCAGCCACCACCACACAAAACAGAAAATGCTGCAAACACTCAGCAGGTCAGGCAGTATCTGAAGTGAACAAAACAGAATTAAAGCTTCAGGTTGATGAGCTTTTGTCAAAGTGAGAAGTGTTAAAAAGCAGACATTCTTAAGTTGCAAAGAAGGGGAAGTAGTGGAGAGAACAATAGTAAAAGGATAGACAGCAAGACCAATGGATGACACAGAGCTCCATTGGCTGAAAGAGGATGATGAAGGCTGGTGCAGGGCAACTAATCTCTTTGGAGAAGGAGAACAGGAAGAAAGAAATAATGCTGGCACTGTGAGATACAAAATACAGAAGTTGCTGGAAATCCGAAATTGAAGAGAATACTGGAAGAGCCTGACAGGGTCAGACAGGGAGAAAACAGGAGGTACCATTATGGTTGTAACCCCTACTAATTATAATGGAGGGGAAGCTTTGGTTAAGGAAAAAGAAAAAAAATATCTGGAGCATGGAAAGTGTCCTTACCATGACGTGACAAATGCAATAGAGCCAGAGAAACCAAGTGAGTGGGATGCAGCCCTTACCAGGAAGCAGGATGGGAAGCGGTGCAGTCAAGATGGCTGTTAGACTTTTGTGGGTTTGCTACTGATAAGATAAGATTTCTTTATTAGTTACATGTACATCGAAACACACAGTCAAATGCATCTTTGCGTAGAATGTTCTGGGGGCAGCCCGCAAGTGTCGCCAACATAGCACGCCCACAACTTCCTAACCCATACGTCTTTGGAATGTGGGAGGAAACTGGAGCACCCAGAGGAAACCCACGCAGTCACAGGGAGAACGTACAAACTCCTTACAGACAGTGGTGGGAATTGAACCCAGGTTGCCAGTGCTGTAATAGCGTTACACTAACCGCTACACTACTCTGCCTGCCCTATAAACTGATGTTTGTCATTAACCTAACACCCGAGATTGAGGTAGAAAAGGAAAGAGACAGAGATGGACCTCATGAAAGAGATCAGGGTAGAAACTGTTAACAAACTTGAAGAAAGATTTGGGTTCTGTACGAGAGCAGGAAGAAGCACCAATACATCAACATTGTACTGAGAAAGAGTTTGAGACGGAAAGCCTGAATAGATCTGAAATAAGGGACTTTTCCACGTATCTCGAAAGATACAGGCATAGCTTAGAGCCATGCAGTTTCTCAAAGCTGCACCACTGATTTGGAGAAAGTGAGTGGAATTAAAGGAAAGGTTGTCCATGGTGGAATTGAGCCATTTCGGCACCAGGAACTTGGAAAAAGTCATTCTGGCACAGGGTATCAGAGGTGTCAGGAATGAATGGCAAGGTAACTCTTCCTAGTTTTGAGGTTAGGTCATCAATCTGAATTGTTAACTCTGCTTTTCTCTCCATATATAGAATGAGCCTCTTTGAAGCGAAAGGAACAAATACAAATGGGAGGCTTTTAAGAGTGTGATATCAAGGGTCCAGGAACAGTATGTTCCTGTTAGGGTAAAGGGTAAATCTGACAAGTTTGGGGAACCTCAGCTAATGATGGATATTGGGGCACTGGTCAAGAAGAAGAAAGAAGCATACATTGTGTTTTGGAGGTCAGGAAAGAGTGAATTCCTTGATGACTATGAAAAGATTAGGAATACTCTTAAGAGGGAAATCAGGAGGGCATAGAGAGAGTATAAGATGGACCTGGCAGGTAAAGTTAATGAAAATCCCAAGAATAGCAATATTAAGAGTAAAAGAGTGGCCATGGAGAGAGTAGGTCCCCTTAGAGACCAGCTGGGATGCCTATGTCTCGAGCCGCAGGAGATGGGTGGGATTTTTAATGAATATTTCTCCTCGGTGTTTACTGAGGAGAAAATTATGGTTGCTCAAGAAATAAGAGAAACAAGTGTTGATGTTTTGGAGAACATTCATATTACCAGGGAGGAGGTGTTTGCAGCCTTACAGCGCATTAAGGTGAATAAATATCCAGGGTGTAACAGAGTGCATCCTCATAATTTATTGGGAGGTTAGAGAAGAAATTGCAGAGGCCTTGGCGGAGGTATGTGCTTCATCGTTAGCCACATGTCAAGTTCCCAAAAACTTGATGATGGCTAATGTTGTTCCATTGTTTAAGAAGAGTAGCAAGGACAAGCCAGGGAACAATAGGCCAGTCAGTCTGACATCAGTAGTGGGGAAGTGACTGGAGGGAATTCTGAGGGACAGGATCTACCAGCATTTGGATAGATAGAGTCTGATTAGGAGGAGTCAGGATGGATTTGTGCGTGGGAAGTCATGCTTGATGAACCTTTTAGAGATTTTTGAAGAGGTAACCAAAAAGGTAGATGAGGGTAGGGAATTGAATGTTGCCTATTTGGACTTTAGCAAGGCCTTCGACAAGGTCCCGCATGGTATGCTTATCTGGAAGTTCAGGTCCCATGGAATCCAGGGAGAGCTAGATAGGTGGATTCAAAATTGGCTCAGATGTAGGAAGTAGAGGGTGGTGGCTGAAGGTTGTTTCTTGAAATGGAGGCTGGTGACTAGTGGTGTGCTGCAAGGGTCAGTGTGGGGACCCTTGTTATTCCTTATTTATATAAATGATTTGGATGTGAATGCACAAAGCTTGATCAGTAAGTTTGCGGATGACACAAAATTAGGAGGTGTTGCTGATAGTGAAGAAGGTTATCGTAGATTTCAGGGAAATCTTGATCAGTTAGGGAAGTGGGCCAAGGAGTGGTAAATAGATTTCAATACAGATAGGTGTGAGGTGATGCATTTCAGAAAGTCAAACCAGAGTAGGACTTATAGTATGAATGGTAGGGCACTAGGGAGTGTAATGGAACAGAGGGACCTTGGAGTACAAGTGCATAGTTCATTGAAAGTGGCATCACAAGTAGACAGGGTGGTGAGAAAGGCATTTAGCACTCTGGTCATTAATCAGAGCATTGAGTATTGGAGTTAGGACATTATGTTGTAGTTGTGTAAGTTGTTGGTGAGGCCACACTTGGAGTACTGTGTACAGTTTTGGTCACCACATTATAGGAAGGATGTGATTAAACTGGAAAGAGTGCAGAAAAAAAGGAAGAACTCTTTCTTTCTTTTTCAATCTTTTTAATAAATTTCAAATTAATACACAGAGCAATAGTGATTATACACCTGGTGCGAAGAGATCAGGATTACAATAATAACAGGGTATAAAACACAGGGAGTAAAATATATAATCTGAACCTCCAAATCTCTTACTAAGTGAACATGATACAAAAGAATTTGAAAATAAATTTGATTATATGAAAAGAGAACCCCAAAATTTAAAAAATAATAATAAACAAAAGCAAACCAAGAACTTCAAATAAAAAAGCTGGACTGTTATTTCATCAGTTAAAAAAGACATTATTATGTCGTTAGTTCTGCTCCTCTATATTCAAATAAAAGGTTATTGAAAGGGATTCGAAAAAGGTCTGCTTACATCATATGGAAATACTGAATAAATGGACTCCAAATTTCCTCACATTTAAGCAAAGGATCAACAGTACCATCCCTAATTTTTATGAGTTTAAACATGTTATAGTTTGAGAAAACCTTTGAAATGTGGTAGGAGGTATAGGATCCTTCCATTTAAATAGAATGGATCTCTTGGGCATTAAGGTAACAAATGCAATCATACGACAAGCTGAAGCAGATAGATGGCCGGAATCCATCATTGGTAATCCAAAAATTGCAGTAATAGGATGAGGTTGTAAATCAATATTCAATACAATTGAAATAATATTAAAAATGTCTTTCCAATATTTTTCCAAAAGAGGGCAGGACCAAAACATATGTGTCAGGGAAGCCACCTCCAAATTACATCTGTCACATATAGGATTTATATGGTGATAAAAACGGGCTTGCTTATCCTTAGACATATGGGTCCGGTGAACCACCTTAAACTGTATCAAAGAATGTCTAGCACACATTGAAGATGTATTAACTAACTGGAAAATTTTCTTTCATGTCTCTATAGGTAAAAGAAGCTGAAGTTCTCTTTCCCATTCATTCTTAATTTTATCAAGTGTCTCTAGGCGTATTTTCATAATCAGATCATAAATTATTGCTATCAAGCCCTTCTGATAAGGATTGAAACCTAAAATTTTTTCTGTAATTTCAATTTTATATGGTATCAGAAAAGTAGGTAAAATAACTTTTAAAAAATTTCTAATCTGTAAATATCGAAAAAAATGTGATCCAGGCAAATTGTATTTATCAGACAACTGTTCAAAAGACAAAAGACAATTATCAATGAATAGATCACATGTTATTCCCTCATTTTCCATGAAGAAAAAGCTAAATCAATTCTGGATGGATGAAAGAAAAAAATGGATTGGATAGGACTTAATATAATGAATTTATTCAAACCAAAACATTTATGAAATTGAAACCATATTCGTATTGTATGTTTAGTTGACCACGGATATAAAGGTAATGTAAGGATATGGATCCTTACATTAAGGATCCTTACATCTTTACATTTACTTTAAAGGTATCCCATAATATCCCACTAGAAATTTCTTCCACAGAATTAGTTGAGAAGAAAAAGGAAATCTGTTCTTTAATAAAATTAACAAAGTTTAAATCCTGAAGTAGAGAAGAATTGAATCGCCATTGTCTGGCACCAGAGGCTACTTCCAATAATTTGATTGATAGCTTCAATAGTGCATGATCAAAAATGGCATTTGCATCATACTTACAGTCAATAACAAATGGAGCTAATCGAGAGTCGATAAAGAAGTAATCAATTCTAGAGTAGTTGTGATATACATAAGAAAAGAATGAAAACTCTTTATCATATGGGTGTATAAATCTCCAAACTTCTAAAATTCCAGAATCAACTAAAAAGGAATTAATAAAAACAGATTTGTTTGGAAGTACTTGATTTGACGCAGACCTATCCATTGAAGGGTTTAAATAACAATTGAAATCTCCACCCATAATCAATGTATATTCGTTTAAATTAGGAAAAGATGCAAATAAATGTTTAAAGAACTCGGGATGATCAACGTTAGGTGCATAAACATTAACCATAACAATCTTTTTGTTATGAAGTTAGCCAGTAATTAATAAAAATCTACCATTCGGGTCTGAGGTTGTTTCATGATGAACAAATGAAATCGAAGTGTCTATAAAAAATAGAGACTCTTTTCGCTTTTACTTATGAATTAGAATGAAACTGTTGACCCCTCCTAAATCTAAAAAAGTGCTGATTATCCTCTCTTCTAATATGAGTCTCCTGAGCGAAAATAATCTGAGCGTTTAATCTATGAAAAACTTTAAAGATCTTCTTCCACTTAATTGGATTATTTAAACCATTTATATTCCACGAAACAAAATTAATCATATTATCCATTTTAATAAACTAAAACATATGGTGCGTAAAGGGTTAACCTTGCTGCACAGGACACTCATTAACAGGAAGAGGAAAAAGAGTTCAAAGAGGAGCCGGATATGACAACAATTCAGACATATTTGTAGTTTTAACTCAGTCCAGAAGGAAAAAACTAAACTAAAACATCCCCACCCCCCACCCAAAAAAGCCCAAAAACTGGCCAATAGACAGCCAGAATGCTACTTACAAAATCCTTTAACCCCACCTCCTTTGGTGGCAAATCTCCAAGTTAAAAGGAATGCAAAACACCAGTAGTCAAAACATGGAGACACAAGTACATTTCAAAAATATAAATATTGAAACAAAACTGCTTGCTGAGAAAATTCTATGCAGTTAAAAATACAATCTTACTATTATCTCAAAAGAAAAAGAGCAATCAATCACCCAATCAGCTTCTTAATTATTACAAAAATAAACAATTAAAAATATTAAAGTAGAATAATAAAAGGGAAAAAAAATTGTAAAATAGAAACATGATAAATATCCATGTCCCAGAATCAAACACGAAAGCGTTAACAAAGGGCAGAAAAGATCTCTGGACTGAAAACGTTCAAATCTGTGAGTTAGTTATTACCTTGTAGATCAAATAGGTGTAAGAATCAAAGAATAGCGCATTTATTAACTATCTGGATTCGAAAGTTAATCCTTGAGAAATTCTTTAGCTTCGTCCACGGAATTAAACCATTTACATGATTTGTCAAGGAGTACAATCCTCAGGCAAGCTGGAAACAGCAAAGCGGGTTGATACTTCCCTTGATAAAGCCGCAACATAATCGGTTTAAACTGCAATCTCTCTTTCATAACTTCTGGACTGTAATTTTCAACCAGACAAAACTTCCAATCTTTATATTGGATCATTCCTTGACAACGAGCAATTTGAATCAAATGCTCCTTAGTACTCACATAGTGAAATCTCAGTATTACTGGCTGTGGTTTTTGTTCTGCTGGAGGTTTTGATCTTAACGCTCAGTGAGCACGATCAAGAATGGGATGTACAGAGAAAACTTCAGAGCCAAACACATCCATCAGAAGTTTGGAAAAGAATTCAATAGGATTACCAGTTTCAGCATCTTCACGAAGGCCAATGATCCGCAAATTGTTCCTCTGACTTCAACTTTCTAAATCAATAATCTTCTGTCTTTGCTGTTCCAATGTTTGGGTAGTCGAAGTTAAATCCTTTTCCAATGAGCTCAGTCTACGATCTCTCTCTTTGCCAGCTTCATCCAGTTCAGCAATTAATTTCTGTTGTTTAACATTTTCCTGTTTAAGTGTTGTTAGTTTGTCTTCAATCTCCTTTAACAGCGTTTCCAAAGTGGAAAATTCCTGATGAAGTTTTTTATCCAGGAGTTTAGAAATAGCTTCCAAAAAAAGGAAGAGTTCTAATGGTTGTATTTTAAGCAGAAATTATTACACAAGCCTTCCATTGTTATTAGTTTTGGTCAAACAAAATGTATACATGAAATGGAACATGGAACACTTTGTCTGAAATCCCTTTCATGCCACTTTGGTGGAGCTGTTGATATATTTGAATAAATGAGTCATAGTTCTTACTCTTGTACTAGTATTTCGCAGTCTAATTCAGAGCAGCAAACTCCACCTTCAATATCTTTTCAACTGAAACTCCACTGAGCTTAAATGAAGATGTTTTCCATATCTATGTCATGGTTTTTTTACAGTACAGCACAGAACAGGCCCTTTGGCCCACAATGTTGCGCCAATCTAACTAAGTTAGTAATCAAATGCCCAACCAACCTAATTCCTTCCACCTAACTATCCATATCCTTACATTTTCCGCACATTCATGTGCCTATCCAAGAGTCTTTTGAATGCCCCTATTGTATTTGCCTCCACCACCACCCCAGGAAGCACATTCCAGGCACCCACCACTCTCTGTGTAAAAACCTTGCCCTGCACAGCTTCTTTGAACTTACCCCCTCTCACCTTAAATGCATGTCCTCTGGTATTGGGCATTTCAACCCTGGGAAAAAGATACTGACAGTCTACTCTATCGATGCCTCTCATAATCTTATAAGCCTCTATCAGATCTCCCCTCAACCTCTGCCACTCCAGAGAAAACAACCCAAGTTTGTTCAACCTCTCCTTATAGTACATGCCCTCTAATCCAGTCAGCATTCTGGTAAACCTCTTCTGCACCCTCTCCAAAGCTTCTACACCCTTCCAATAATGGGGCAGCCAGAACTGAATGCAATGCTCCAGATGCGGCCTAACCAGAGTTTCATAAAGCTGCAGCATAACTTCCTGACTCTTGAACTCAATGCCTCAACTAATAAAGGCAAGCATGCCATATGCCTTCTTTACCACCCTATCAACCTGTGTAGCCACCCTTCATGGAGCTATGGACTTGGACTCCAAGATCCCTCTGCTCATCAACACTGTTAATCTCATCTCATGCCTCTCTCAGTAACCTGGGGTATATCCCATCAGGCCCTGGGGACTTATCCACCTTAATGCTCTTTAAGAGACCCAACACTACCTCCTTCTCTATCTCAAAGTGCCCTAGCATATTAGCACACTCCGCACTGATCTCCCTATCCTCCACGTCCTTCTCCTTGGTAAATATTGACACAAAGTACTCATTTAGGACCACACCCACATCTTCTGCTTCCAAGCACATATTCCCTCCTTCATCCTTGAGTGGTCCTACTCTCTCCCTAGTTATCCTCTTGCTCTTGATCTATGTATAGAATGCCTTGGGATTTTCTTTAATCCCACTTGCCAAGGACTTTTCATGCCCCGTCCTGGCTTTTTTACTTCCCTTCTTGAGTTTTTTTTTCCAGCTTCTTCCTGAAGGGCTCTGTTTGACCCTGGCTTCCTAAGCTTTTACATACATTTCCTTTTTCTTCTTGACAAAATTCCATTGTCCATCCTATCATGCTTGAGCGACAGGCAATCACAGGCCCCATGTCCATAAACAGTTTCTCAGATGAGATCTCCAATACAGATCAGGCAAGTGAGAATCAGTCCACGTAGAGAAAGATCAGTGAGGAAGTGGGAAAACAAAAATGGACAAAGGGAATATGAGGGAAAACTGAAAGATAAAATGAGCAGAATCAAAATTTTTTCTGAAAGCCTATAAGGAAGGATAATACAAAGAAAGGGAAGGCCATTTAGGAGAAATAAAAGACTGCAGATGCTGGAATCCAGATGAAAAACACGATGATGTTGGAGGAACTCGGCAGGCCAGGCAGCACCCTTGGAGAAAAGCAGGCAGTCAATGTTTCAAGTCAGGACCCTTCTTCAGGACCAAAGATAGGAAAAGGGGATCTGTGTTTGGAGGAAAAGGGCATGGCAGGGGTGATAAAGGAATAAAAATAGAAAATTCTGGAACTACTCAGCATGTCAGGTTGCATGCTATCAAAGAGAACTAATTAATATTTCAGATCCAAAACCCTTTGTCATAACTCATGCTAATTTAAGAAACAATAGCATATCTGGCTGCCATCCAGAGGGCTGGACCCTTGATCTAGAGTTATGAGTTGAAATCTTACTAAATTCAAGTATCAAAAGAATAATTTGCCCCTGTCCTTTATCCAGAAAGAAAAGTCATAGCAAAAGAAGAGATAGTTGCATCACTGGATAGGCTCAACAAGAAAAAGGGAAGCACGAGACATGCTGCCCAAATCGAAGGCAATTTGGTCACTACAAGTAATCATCATGAAAGCACCTTCATCACTACAATTAAGCATCCCAGAATGCTGAGAAAAATAAAGTTAGAAATGTGGAAATAGTGGTCATAATCTCACAAAATCCTTGGACAGGGAGAAGGTACCAGAAAACTGCACATGACAAGTGCAACATCATTCTTCCAAAACAGGATTTAAAGGTAACTCAGCAATTACAAGCCAGTTTAACCAGGATGGTGGGGAAATGATAATCAGAGACAAAATTGATTGCCCTTTGGGCAAATTCACATTACTAAGGGAAAGCCACCTTGGATTATTTAGAACATAGAACATTACAGCACAGTATAGGCCCCTCGGCCCATGATGTTGTGCTGACATTTTATCCTGCTCTAATATCTATCTAACCCTTCCCTCCCTCATAACCCTCCATTTCTCTATCACTCATGTGTCTATCTAAGAGTCCCTTAAATGTCCCTAATGTATCTGCCCCCACAACCTCTGCCGGCAGTGCGTTCCATGAATCCACCACTCTCCGTGTAAAGAACTTACTTCTGACATCCCTGTTATACCTCCCTCCAATCAGCTGAAAATTATGCCCTCTCCTGTTAGCCATTTTCACCCTGGGAAAAAATTCTCTGACTGTCCACTCGATCTATGCCTCTTATCATCTTGTACACGTTTATCAAGTCACCTGTTATCCTCCTTCTCTCCAAAGAGAAAAGACCTAGCTCACTCAACCTATCCTCATAAGACATCGTCTCCAATCCAGGAGGCATCCTGCTAAATCTCCTCTGCACCCTCTCTGAAGCTTCCACATCCTACCCATAATGAGGTGACCAGAACTGAGCATAATACTCCAAGTGTGGTCTAACCAGACTTCTATGGAGCTGCAATATTACCTTGCAGCACTTGAACTCAATACCCCGACTAATGAAGGCCAACACACCATATGCTTTCTGAACAACCCTATCGACCTGTGCAGCAGCCTTGAGGGATCTATGGACATGGGCCCCAAGATCCCTGTTCCTCCACACAGTGAAGAGCCCTGCCATTAATCTTGTATTCTGCCTTCAAATTAGATCTCCCGAAGTATATCACTTCACACTTATTCTGGTTGAACTCATCTGCCACTTCTCAGCCCAGTTCTGCTATCAATATCTTGTTGTAATCTGCAGCAACCTTTTACACTATCCACAACACCACCAACCTTTGTTTCATCAGCAAACTTACTAACTCACCCTTCCACATCCTCATCCAAGTCATTTATAAGAATCACAAAGAGCAGGGGTCCCAGACAGATCCCTGTGGAACACCACTGGTCATAGACCTCCAGGTGGAATACGCTCCATCTACCACCACCCTCTGTCTTCTATGGACGAGCCAATCCACACAGCCAAGTTTCCCTGGATCCCATGCCTCCTGACTTTCTGAATGAGTCTTCCGTGAGGAACTTTATCAAATGCCTTACTAAAATCCATGTACACCACATCCACTGTTCTACCTTCATCAATGTGCTTTGTCACATCCTCAAAGAATTCAATCAGGCTCGTGAGGCATGACCTGCCCCTCACAAAGCCATGCTGACTGTCCCTAATCAACCTATGCTTCTCCAAATGCCCATAAATCCTGTCTTTAAGAATCTTCTCCAGAATTAAAGACAATTTGAGTTCAACTAACTTGATTGAGGAAATGGGAAGGTCTCATGAGGCAATTGAGTTAATACCTTGAATATCGATTTTAAGAGATGTTTGTTAAATTGCAGAGCATTAAGCTTGTCAGAAAAAAATATATATCATGGGCGTGTTCAATGACTCTCTCATTGGTTTAGCCAAGTGAATGTTATTCTCTGCACTTTAATGTCTAATAATTCACCCAAAAGTCTTGCTCTTGATGTATGTATAGAATGCCTTGGGATTTTCTTTAATCCCACTTGCCAAGGACTTTTCATGCCCCCTCCTGGCTTTCTTACTTCCCTTCTTGAGTTTTTTTTTCCAGCTTCTTCCTGAAGCTGTTTGACCTTCTGTTTGACCCTGGCTTCCTAAGCTTTACATACATTTCCTTTTTCTTCTTGACACAATTCCATTGTCCATCCTATCGTGCTTGAGCGACAGGCAATCACAGGCCCCACGTCCATAAGCAGTTTCTCAGATAAAACCTCGAATACAGATTAGGCAAGTGAGAATCATTAGGCAAGTCAACCATCAATATTTAAACCCATATATCAATTTATCAAGTTTTCACAAATTCAACTTCTTCCACCAGGTTTAAATGATGGTAATACAAACAGTTCAGGTCAAGTACAAATTTGAGACAGAAGTTTGAAAGTAGATTGATTTTGACTGTTGCTTCAAGTGAGACTGGGAAGCTTAAGGTTACTTGCCTAACTTAAGCTATGTCCAAGTGTAATACTCAATTAACTTTGATGGAGTGGAGTTCACCAGATCTTGTTTTCAGCATGTGAATTAAAATTGCTTCAATGGTTTTGGAGAGCATAAGCAATTTGTGAGTTAGTTTATATTTTTTTCCAAAGAAGTTGTTATCTGTGTATGTGCAAAGTACAGCATTCAGAAATTTTCATTTCTTTTGAAGGACTCAAGGGTTTATCCAAAGTTTTATTTGTTTAAGTTTAATAACAGCTACTGTTTTAGATATTAAAACATTGCTGTCAATTGGTGTGAAGACATTGCGGGCTTTATTACAAGTCACTATTCTTGCAGGACTGCCAAGATTTGGAATTGGAGAGGTGATTGAAAGCAATTTTATTATATTCCTATATTTTGGATTTTGCTACACAAACAATTGTGTAATTGAGACCATTGGTTTATTTGTTCAGGGAAATAATGGGCAATTATATACTGTAATTCAGGGAGTTGCTTTCACTTAGTTTTCATGAAAGTTTTAGGTTTATTTCTTTTCATGGCTCAGCTAAGAGTTTACGCTGCCTATGGGAAATTGGAGAGTGAAATTCATACTCTGTAAGAATATAATGGATTGCACAGTCTCGGACTGGAGGCAGTCAATATTGTCCACCTTAGAGCTTCCACGTCAACTGCTTGAGTAGAATAAGGGTATTTACTTCCAGCACTGAAAATAAAACACTTCGACAATTTCAAAAAAAAGGCAGCTTGGAAGTGACTTCAAAGAATAGAAAATGATGATATTTTATTTGCTATTTAAAGTATAACTTTAACCATACTCTGTAACTCTGTGTACTTCAATGACAAAACTGTTACTAACTTTGTTTATAAATTTAAAATACCTGTAGATACAAGAGGCTGCAGATGTGGGAATCTGAAGCAATAAGTAATCAGCTGGAAGAACTCAGCAGGTTGAGCAGCATCTGTGGAAGGAAAGAAATTGTTGATGTTTCAACTCGAAACGCCGACAATTCCTTTCCTCCCACAGATGCTGCTCAATCCGCTGAGTTTTTCCAGCAGATTAGTTGTTGCTTAAAATATCTGTAACCCTTTTCAGAGAAATTATTGTTGTGTTTCTCAAACACATTCTGATACCAGGCAGCATATTAGCTAACAGGACACATAATCATATTCTTAGTTAAAGAAGAAAATTTTAAAGAAAAATAGAGTAAGAGAGGGAATTTTGATATCAGTGACTAACTGTGCCTACATGAGCAGGCAAGGCAGCTTTATAGTAAAATCCATTTGTGACTGTTTGCCCAGAAATTAACCAAAATTAATATTTTATCAAGTTATGAGGGAACCAAGAGGGTTCTGTAATGTACAAGCTGTGAGAGGAAGGAGATAGGAAGAGGCTTTATGCAGAAATTAAAATCTCTTTTCCTTCTCTGCATGTTTCTTTACTTTCCACAAAACTCAGAAATTCAAACCATAGTAACCACCTCACCACCTAAAGGTTTGGATTCATTCCTGAAGTATTTGGAAATTCTACAGGTCACAGTGTTGTTAAGATGAAACCCATGCAGACAAACCCAGAGCTATTTCCATCAAAGTACCAGTGCATGATAAGAATCATGTGTCAGAATGACATTTCTAAATGACTGTGGACTGGTAAACTCAGGAACTATGATAAACAAACATGATAAAGATGGTTATGTGCAGAAAGGCATGTGGAGTTACCTGATATTTTTTCTGACATGACATGTAATCTATTGAAATTGTAAATGTAAGGTCAATATAAGATGCCATACAGACAAGAGCGGGGTAATGCAAACCATTTTTTAAGGTCAGAGAAGAAGCTGTGGAGACAGCTGGTAGTGGCCGGCAGAGTTTGGCTTTAAAATACTGCTTCTCATCTACATCGTCACTACAGTCAAGGAGAGGTGACCTGCTCAGTCACCCGTAGATGTTAGCAGGTGAACCACAAAGACAGGCAGGCAGAATGAACTGGTCAGTCATCAAAAGTCATATCTCATTTGCCTGTAGGCAGAATGACCACCAAGACAGCTGTGAGTACACTGATTCAGCTCGTAACATAGAACAGAGAGGGTATCATCGTGTCACCTGTAACATTAAGGTTATTGTATTCTCCAAGTAAAGGCAAATCACTACAGAATAAGGAAATCTGGTGTGTTTCCATTTATTAAATCCTGGTTTAGATGCTTGTGAAGCCAATGGGAATTTAATTCTGCATCGCTGCTTCCCCCACATTGTAAACATGGGTGGATGCAGGAGAAACACTCATCCTACAAAATTCCTTTTCAGTATATAAAATTCTTACTGATGTTAGATGTGCTTTGGCATGTTATATCTAGCCATTCAATAAAAGTCATGGAATACATTTCCAGCTTAAGCTCTGACACATCCATCCCTCTCTCTGTATTTCCATCTTAATTGCTTGGTTTTCATGTATTAAAATTTACCTTGTTTTATCGTCTTAGATTTAAGTTGTTGGTCAACAAGTGCTTGTTTCCCAGTAACATACATTGCATGCAAGTTTACTTTTGAGTTTTGTAATTGTAACATAGTCCAGGGGGTTGCTTGCAGTAGAATCAGCACCACTGGCCTCACCTTGCTTTTAGTGTAGAATAAAAAAACAGTTGACTCATGGCAAAGTAATACTTACTGTGCATGTGTAGTTCTGTGGGATTTCCCAGTCTTAGTCATCAGGAATTAAAAACAGTGAATAATGTTACATTCAAAATTAATACCCACTAAATTTACAACCAATGTCAAAATGTCATAAGTTATTCTCTTTTCCATTATAGACATTGTTTTAATAGTAATGATTCTGCCTTGATAATAAAATTTACAAGGCATAATTTAGATTATTTGGCATGATTTTAACTTTATGGCAACTGGTTACCCATGCAATTCAAGGGCTGAGTTTCAGTAACATACATCTGGTGAATAGCACACATCAAGGGGACCTATCACTTTAGCACTTTGATCCTTGGCTGCTACACTACTGGTCCAAGGGATTAAGATCATGGATGAGGACAGCCCAGATACACAACTGTTTACAAAATCTCAGAGATGCATGTATGTTTCATTTTGGGTTGTGTCATCTTTCCTGTCAGGTTTTACTGATTGAAGCATACAGAGACGTCCAGACAGCTGTTAAAATTGCACATGGACCTTTATATTTTAGCTCTCACTGCATTAATATATGAGCCTACCATCTAATTCAGGGATATGTCTCAGCCACCTGTTAAATATTCTGAAGGCAGTGGGTAAGAAGTGAACAGGAGGAGTGTGGTAAATGCACTATTGTAGTTACAAATCTTCCTCTTTACAGCCTACCAAAGGAGTTAAAATCCCCCTTTTTTTAATATTTATCTATGTCATACAATAAAAGTAATTGCAATATCTAGGCATTGTATTGTTGACAAATGGCAGGCATGTTTACTAAGTTAACATTCACTGCATTGCTTTTGTTTGAAATATATATCAAAGAAAAAGTAATTATATTTCATGGTTGGTATGCCGTGGCAGAATTAACAAACCTGAAAGGACATTTTTTTTTCTGTGGTGGTGATTAATTTCAAAATGCTTCCCTCAATTATAATCCCTGCATTAGCTGAAAACATTATTTCTTTTCTCATTCACAGGTTCAACATATCATGATAGTCTGAAATGCAGTGGCCATCACTGATAATACTTAAAGAAAAACAAAAGTACAAGCAATTGTCCTCTATGGACATGACTGAGAATGATGAACAAAGCTACATATTCTGAAAGGAACATATTAGTTTATGCATTGCTATGTCCTAACATGAACTGCATTTATTTTGAGGATCATCGTACTATAGTTATTTCCATTTCCTGGAGTTGAAAGTTTATTAGGTGATTTTAATTTGTTGGACTTTTCAGGTGATTTCTCAAACATATGATATAGGAAGTGGACACATTGGAAATGATCAAAGAGGCCAGCATAGAATTGTAATGGATGAGGTACATATAGATACAGGGAGATGGAATGCATGTACACTGAGGATTGCAAGCCTTTTGAACTGTCTTCCTGAAAGGGTGGTGGAAGCAAAGCCTTTGAATATTTTAGGGCAAAGATAGATGGATTATCTCCTTACTTAAGGAAAGATATACTGGCTTTGGAGGCAGTGCAGATTGATTCTGGAGATGAGGGTGTTAGCCTATAAAGAGAGATTGAGTCACCTGGGACTATACACGCTGGAATTCAGAAGAATGAGAGGGGATCTTATAGAAACATATAAAATTATGAAAGGGATAGATAAGATAGAGGCCAAAAGATTGTTTCCACTGGTAGGTGAGACTAGAACCAGGGGACATAGCCTGAGGATTTGGGGAAATACAGTTAGGACAGAGATGAGGAGAAACTGTTTTTCTCAAAGAGTAGTAAATCTGTAGAATTCTCTGCCCAGGGAAGCAGTAGAAGCAACATCATTAAATATATTTAAGACACAGTTAGATGATTTTTGTGTAGTAGGGGAATTAAGGGTTATGGGGAAAAGGCAGGTAAGTGGAGCTGAGACCACGACCAGATCAGCCATGATCTTATTGAATGGCGGAGTTGGCTCGATGGGCCAGATGGCCTACTCCTGCTCCCATTTCTTAAGTTCATATGTTCTTATGATCCTTGATATACAAAAGAGTGCAAGATCACAGTGAGTAGGTGGGAATAGAGAGATGACGTTGCAATCAGATCAATTATCACCAAGTAACTGTGGATTTGAGGGATCAATTGGTTCAATCTTGCTCGTAACTTGCACGTACGCATGTTTATAATAAAGCTCCTATTCACACAGAGAGGCAATGGATAGTCGATTTGCAGATGGTACTTTTAATGGTTTACATTCCTCTGTTCTCCCTTGGACAAAAGTATCATAATTGGCACACTGGACAGCATTTTTTTTCTAATTATTGTTCAGTTAAGTTTTGGCATAAGATGCATGAATTAATTTGAATGTAAAGTTGCAGTGTGATTAAAAGTTAAATGATGTAACATTATCCATCAATGTGTACAGATGGTTCAAATGTAGCAGGGAGTGTGAAATGGGCAATAATGTGGCACTTTCCATCCCTCAGGTCAGAACATGGCTAGATTGTTAGGGTCCCTTGGTGACTGTTGCTTGGTGAGGGCTCATAATGTTCTCTAACCATGCCACTGGGAGGTGAAGCTCCAGGTCCTTGTGTCAGCAGGCAGCTTTCTCTTTCAATGATCCAGATTCTGCTAAGAATTTTCAGTACACTTGGTCTGCTATATGGTAAGAACCTCTGAGTAAAATTGGCAAGGAACGGGATCTCGGCTCAGCATAGGTGGTGCAGGAGTCTGTGGGGTTTTGGTGATGAGTTGAGGAGGGGAGATTTGCTTGGTGGGGTGGAGATAGTATATAGCTGAGATGCCAGTTTTATATCATTCCTTTCCTCACAAATCCTTACCTCTCCTCCTCCACAAAAGTTGTAATTTGTTCTGTATATATTTGTACATTCACATCGGGCACAGAGTGGCAATGACAATTAGACTTCACTGACAGATGGAGCAAAACCCTGCAGGGTCCAGAGGTCTCAGACAGATAATGAAGCCCTGTCAGGAACCCTAAGCAGATATTGAGTGCATGCATAGTATTTGGTGGTATGACCTTCTTTATTATAAAAAAACAATTGTTATACAAGCCTATCTACTGTATCCATGCATTTTATTGCACTTTTCTATTTTAATGGATGCAGTGAATGCAGTGCAAAGGATTCAGAAATAATCTGAATATTTTTGTTGACTATGTCCCGATGTGCTAGCAGTGTGCTAGCAGAGTTACTCCAGAAACAGGTTGGGACAATGTAAGCACTAATTTGAGAATATTGTACTTTGGTAAGATTTCTAGACAAATGTATGATGACAACTCTCTTCATAATAATTTAGACTTTGTACTAAAATAGACTTTTTTTTGTTTTAATTGTGTTCTTTCTTGTTAAAATTGCATGTAATTTATGTTCATTTTTTGTTTTTCTTGGGAGTGCTGTTTTTATGTTGCTCTGTGCTTGTGATGTTGCTGCAAGTAAGTTTGCAAGTAAGCATGTACTTGTGCATATGACAATAAACTCCACCCTGACTTTGACTATGTAGCAAATTTGGAAACTTGAGAACAGGAGAAGGCCATATAACCCCTCATTACTCATCAAGGTTATAGCTGATTAGTAATATAACTCGTAGTCATGACATGTTAACATGTTATATACATGTATCATTAAGGCCCATTTGAGTTTCACTGTTTCTAGTATTTTAACATGTAGAAAATGCACTGCAAATCTGTATGAATGGTTTTCTATCACACCATGTAAACATTTTTTTTTAAATATTGTAAATAACTGAAGTCTAGATAAAGATCACTTGTGGAGTCCAGATAAAGATCAAATATCCAAGCAAGTATAGAACCTGCCCTTTATCTCCACGTTTAGTCTGACACACAACTAATTTCAAAATCAAGTCAATTAATTACCTTGAATCTCACAAACTTCAACTTTGGCTAACAATCTCTTGCGAGGCATTTCAACAAATGCCTTCCACAGGCTCCTATAAATAAAAATCAGTGGTCATTCCTCGGTATGATGCTTCTGTCACTGTCCAAAGTTTATTCAGGCTCATTAGGCACAGTCTGCCATTAGCAAAAAGCATAATTAAAAATGTTCAAGTTATTCAATCACACTATCTTTAATTATAGGTCCAGATTTCGCCAGTATATAGTTTCAAATGGAGTGCCACTGACATTCTGAAACAATTAAAAACTTTTAAAAGTAAGTAATTAGAAAAAAGCATTTAAAAGTATATTTTTACATATTCTGAACTGACTGACAGAACTTCCTGTCAGCTTGGCCTGCCACTGAACTCAAAAAAGATCTTGGCTAAGGACTTTAGCAATTTTCTGATAATAAATTAGCCTATGATTGCTCAGGTCCCCTATGTCACCTTCTTCAAATAGTGGTGTGACAGACACAATTTTCTAATGCACAGAAATAGTTCCCAGATTTGGAACACAATAATTGAGAATCTCACTTATTTCATATAAAACCTCAGGATGGAAGTCATTGCATCATTGCCAATATTTTCTTCATTACTGCCATTAATCTTGGTTGATTTTAACAAGATCCTATTCAGTATGTTTCTCTTAATAATTATGGGATGCTGTCCTCCTCCACTGTAAACATTGACGCAAAGTAATCATTCAGCATATCCATCATTTTATGTTTTTTCTTAAGGTAATTATATTTTTAAATCTGTGGACACCTTTACATCCCTTGCAATTTCCTTTTCATATTCCATTTATGTATATCTTACTTTGTGTTTTGTCACAATTTACTATTCTCTGCATCTCTATCAGTTACCAACATCTGAACTAGCTTCTGCCTTTTTTAATATTATTTCTTTTGTGTTTCTGTTGTCCATTCCCTCTGTAGTTTTTCATGTTTTTTTAAACTAACCTCCTAACTTAATGAGTAAAAGCTGATCCATATTTCAGCAAATCACTTTTGAGCATCTTTCTCCTTGTTTTGTTGTGGTTTTGTCCAATCGAAGATTTGCCCAATTCAACATTAACATATGATTTCTTGTACTGAATTCAGTTTTACCCAAATCCTGCACCTTGTTTCCTCTTTCAAACACCATATTGATATCATCATAATTTTAGCATTATATGAGTATTTTTACTCCTTTAGTCTGGCTTATTACTCATTACTAATTCTAGCATGTCCATGCTCCTTGTTGGTTCTGGGATATATTGTTATGAAAAACGATCTCTTACACGCTGCAGAAATTTACTACTTTTTGGACATGAGATTGCTCATCCCAGTCAATATGGAAATTAAAATGTTCCATTAAAACTACCCTGCCCTTATTATATGTTGTCTGTTTTCCACATTGACATATTTTGTCACTTCATAGTCATTATCATAGGAGGTTTACAAATTCCCTCATGTCTTAATCCTTTTTTTTATTTCTTAATTCTACTTAAAATGTATTCACTGCCAACTTTCATCTCATTACATCCTTACTCATCTCGAATATAATTCAGTCCTAAATCACAAAGGCTACTCCTTCCCTTTTTTTGCCATTTTTCCGATCTCTCCCATAGATCATCTTCAGTTCCTATTCGAGAGTATCTCAGTAATAGCTAGCATGTGAAATTCTCCAAGGTAAATTTGCTTCAGCAGTTCCTTTAGATTCTACCTTGAATTTAAAATATTTTTCAAAAGAACCCTGATCAGGGCCATACTCTAAATGTCGTTATGCTCTAATGTTTTTCACATTTCTTATTTCTACCACAATACAGTTTTATATTTAGCCATTTTGCCTCAGACACCAATTCTGACTGTTACCCTACCACACACCTTCTTAAAAGAGCCATTATTAATACCAACTTTTCATCTGAACCCCACCTCCTGTCATTAAGATTGAAGTCCATAAACTAGGAATGGTAAAAAGTCAATCCAAATCCTTATTTTGAAAGACCGTCAGCATAAAAATTGACTTTTTTAAGGCAACAATACAGAGGGTCAATGAAAACTATTAGATGTAATCTACATAGAATTTAATATTTGCTAAAGTTCCACATAGCAGGCCGGTCAAAACAAAAGTGCATGGAAGAGTGGCAAACTGGACCAAAAGTTGCCTCAGTGGCAGGAAAGAAATCATAATGATTGATGGGGTGATTTACTGGAAGGTGTTACCAGTGGGGTTCCAGGGGCTCACTGCCAGTTTCATTGTGTTTCATAGTGGATGTTAAATTGTTTAGCCTTGGGGAGGCAGGGACAGGAAAGAAACATTTGTGAATGATAAGAAAAAATGCCTGTGCGGTTAACCATCGAGAAGGAAAGCTTGGATTGTGGAAAGATAGAGACAGCTAGGTGAGTTCAGTAGAAAGATGTCAAAAGTATGATTTAGTACGTTTAGGAAAGATGCAACAGCCTAGAGGAGTACCTGTTAAGTGTATGGCAACAACAAAGGCATTTGTTTTGTCTACTTCCACTTTCATTGACTCATTCCAGATAGCTGTTTGGCAGACTGTTAATTCCTTCATGGCCAACAGTGAACCAGTGTGCATGGCAGACTGTTAATTCCTTCATGGCCAACAGTGAACCAGTGTGCATGTAGAGTGTGCAGCCAGAGCCAAGAGTGCAGCTGGGGCCAAGTCCAGACTGTGGACCGGGTGTGTGGCCAGGGCTGAAGCTGGGGTTTAGAACACCAGGGGACAGGATCATAGGTACATTTATGGCTGGAGCTGGAGTCTAGAGTACTGTATATTTCCCACTCCCTTTAAACTCGCCGGTTTCACTGGAAAATTTATTATACTAACAGGTAACATGCATAAGAAGTGGGATGACTGCATGTTTGGTTGATCATAGAAGTAACATCCAATAGTCCTTTATTCTAAATGTCATACTCCATATCCCGAGGCTGGGACCTCTGGTTCTGGATTCAGCATCCAATGGGAATATCCTTCCTGTTTCATGTTGGTCTTGTTAGAATTTTATAGATTTCCACGAGATCCTCAATGGACTTCACTCTTACTGATTTCAAATATTTTCCTGCATCCACTGGGAATGTGAAGATCTTATCTCCTGATGAAGTGAATTCGAGGTTAACTGTGCTTGAAAGAGAAAGCGGGTTGAGAATATATCCATGACCCTTGATTCCTGTTTTTGCCTAAGCAGGCACAGTAGTGTAGTGGTTAGCATAAGGTTATTACAGTGCCAGTGACCCGAGTTCCATTCCCCTTGTTTTCTGTAAGGAGTTTGTACATTCTCCCCGTGACAGCATGGGTTTCCTCTGGGTGCTCCGGTTTCCTCCCACATTCCAAAGATCTATGGATTAGGAAGTTGGCTATGTTGGCGCTGGAAGCGTGGCGACACTTGCAGCCTGCCCCTAGAACATTCTACGCAAAAGATGTATTTCACTGTCTGTTTCGATGTACATGTGACGAATAAAGATATCTTGTCTTATCTTAGGCTGATTGGGAACTTACTTCATAAGGGAGGGAGGTTGCCACTTTCAATATATTCACAGCTAATAAACAGAAGTATTGAACTTCTTTCCCAAACTTCCTGGAAATAGCCTGTGAAATCAAGGCAAGAACAGGACAAGATGATGGGGTGGTTTAGATATTGGAATGGGAATCGGTCAATAAGTATGTCGGCCTTGTAACTGCTTTGTTGTGTGATTCTGTGGAAGCTTAGGTTCCCAAACTCTGCAAGTGACCAGCCTAAAAGTTCATCAGCATCTGCAAAAATGCTCAATTGATGCATGTGGTAATCAAGAGCCTGCTACCTGAGTGTTCATTGGCAACTGAGGCCCAAGGCTTCAGGCACCACTGAATAGGCCTCATTCTAGGAGAGGTTTGTTTTTCATGCATTATTCCTGACTGCAGAGGACAACAGGCATGTCTGTGATTGTTCTGAAGTGCTGCCTGATGAATGGCAATAGAAGCCTCAAGAACAGCAGTAGGAGAGGAGGGCTGAACGCCAGTGGAGAGGAGCAGCTGACTTTGGTTTGCACAGATAAAAGTTAAGCTTCTTTGGAGTGAGCTCCTTCTTCTCAGGTCAGGGTCCTGTAAGATGTTGGCTAGATTGTCATATTATTCAGTATTAGAATATTAGAATTCAGCATTCAGCATATTATTCAGCATTATTCTGTGTAAGAACTAACAACAATTGCCTATTTGTGCATACATTCAATTTCTGCACAAGATGCACACCTTCCAGTGCTATCTAATTTGCTGTTTAATGTGAGCCACACTTAAGAATTGCAATTTCAATTCAAAAATGACATTGAAAGCAAGTTAGTTCTTTTGACACCCAAAAACAGTGGAGTGTGGCTCATTTTACAGTCATCAAATGTCATTTTATGTAACAGTGAGCTTTTCATAATAAGTTCATAATAAGAAAATAGACAATAATTGGAAGTGTATTATCTGTTATCCAAATGCTTATCTGGTATCACATGAGCTTTGGAACAGGAGATGAAATCAATGCCGTCCTTGAGTTGGAATAGCTGTGCAGAGATTTTATTTGGCATTATCAACAATTTGGTGACTGTGCTTTATTCTGATATTCCTGTTTTATTCCAATATGCACTTTGTTGTACACGTACCGTAAATGATTTACTTATCACTATCGCACTGTAATTGTACTTTTGTGTTCTCCAATAATGGCACTTCCAATGATGCAGACCTGTGCCTTGGCAAGAATATGCAGTCTAGGTGTAGCAATTTTGCAGCGAGGAAAGATTCTTTTTTAAGCATTCAATGACAATAGTGCAGTAACAGTTTGTTAGGATGCCAGCCTATAATTACTGTTGACAATGCCAATGGCCAAATGCTTAATCCATTTGTCTGACTTTTCTGTACGCTAGTTTACTGGAGACAAACAGATTAAGTGCTCAACTCTTAATATTGCCAGCATTAGCTTATAGGTTAAGAACTGCTGTGTGATTTTTTTTGGGAACAGTTGGTATTATTCATATTTGTAACCAATGGTCCACTTAGTTGGAGCCCTTCTATAGGTCATGTGCTTCATTTTCAGAGATAAACAGCACTTTTCTGTAACGTCAATGGAATCTGATTGGATTGCTGAAACCTTCTCCATAAACTGAATGGAATCTAGGAGAACGTTTGAATTTAGTGTAAATTGAACACACATAATGCAGCAAAAGCTGTTAAAAGTCACTCTGCATAGAATGGTTTAAAAATATTCTCATAAAAAATGTATTTCAGAAAGATATGGAAATATCAGCAATGGTCTGAACTGCATTAGACCTGAAAATCAATGAAATCAATAGCACTGTCTCTGGAGGATAGTGTAAAAAGATGATTGGGTTCTATCCACAAGAGCAATATTTCTTTACTTGGACAATCCATAATTTGGCTGTGGTTCTGGTCTCCTAATTTAAAAATTAAAGAATAGCCAAGTTTTCCTCTCTTAGCCCCAAACTAGACAAAATTGAAGGAACATATCATAATATTAATGTTCTTCTTCCTGTTGATAAAAAACTTTGGAAAGCTTAATTGTTATTCTATTTTCATTGTAAGAGTCATTTGTAAAGTTGGTCAGGGTTGGGTGCAGAAGCAGAGAGTGGGGAGGGGATGAATGGCATTTTTATTAGCAGGCATTATCTGACCAGTTTTCAAACTAGAAATTTCTAACCCATTAAAATAAAGATCACACTGTCTGGTTCAAATCAGCCAGATGGCAAGTCCATGCCAAAATTAAGATTTACACATAACGCTTGAAACATATTGATCCATTCTCTTTCAAAGCTCTTGCAAACTATGAGTGAAGACTATTTTTAAATACCTTTACCCTTAACCTCGATTTCCAGCATGTTTTGTATAATGTCGCACTTCCAGTGGAGTTGGTTGAGTCTCAATGCTGGGCATATAGGTCTGAAAGAGAATGCAGAGATTGGTTGGCTTATTTTGAGAATTTGAAATAGAAACATTGAGGACTCTGTAGATTATCTCCAACTCCAAAACATATTGTCATAAATTTCATCACCAATGTCTACCATTGCTGAGAGGTAGATCCTTAGATAAGAGAAGTGATCCATGTTTTCCAGAGTCTCACCATGGATCTTGATAAGCAAAGTTGTGTGGCAGAAGAAAGTTGGTAGATAACTTTTGTTTTTCAGATTCTTTAATAAGTCAACAATGATTTGGAGTTTGGTCTGTGAACATGGACATTCATTAGCATTGTCTTTGTACTGTAACTCGATGATTGATTGAGATGATGTTGACTCTAGAGTCAAAGAAGTTCTATCATTTCTGGACATTTACTCTGTTCCAGAAGAAATCTCTTGGAGGTGAGATGCATGATTTCATTGAGGAAAGTTGAATACAGGGTTGGTACAATACCATAGCTTGACTGCAGTTTGTGCTAGAGTTGAGTCTATTAGTGTTGGATACAGTTCAGTTGGGAGGTAAGCTTTAGATTATACTAAAAGTAACATCAGTCTGCAATATCCTTATTATGTGAATGATAATTGTGTAGGATGATTTCATTGCATAAGCTTGAGTGTGTACACTACTGATTGCATGAACTGTAGTTTTAAAAGTATACTCTGTATTATTAAATGCTGTGAATGTGACCTAACCACAAGGCCTGATGGAATACTTACCAAATTAAGAGCTTCTAAGTTTGCTACTGGCTGTTTAAAAAAGTAGCATTCAGAATAAATGTATTCATTATGTTAGAACCTTGAGAATCAGGAGATGACAGTGAAGGGAGACTGGACGAAAGGGTACCATAAGTCACAAGATGTCTGGGCAGTGTGGTGGTCTGGAGATGTTCCTGAAGAGAACAATGACCTTCTGTTCTGACTTGTGCGGAGGGTGTTGAGAACATCTTAGAGGGTTAGTCGGGTGGGTTAAAGTGGTCACATGTCCACTAGCAATACACATGTATGGTCACATTACTATCTGCCAACTTCAGTCATTATCTCTAACTCAGTTGTGTATATATTAAAAAAAAATCAGTGTATCCAAGCAATACAGGAGACTTTGTCATCAGTCATTCTCCCCAGTATGCTGACATTGATTAAGGACTTGCTATATCATTGGTGATTGGTCCACAACATGATCTGTGATGGATTCATTGGTTAGGGTCATGGTATGTATATCACCACACAATAGAAGTAAATTGGTAATGAGTCTCTGCCAGCCAAGTATGAGAAGGACTCTTCATAATCTCTCTTAGAACTGACAGCTTTTCTCAAGTTAAGAAGAGTCATATAAAGCAATCAGTATTGCCTTATACATCTCCTGGATTTATCACAGGGTGCAGATCATTTCCATTGTGCCCTTCAATGGTTGGAATCCGTGTGGGAAAAGCTTCTTGTCCTGGGAGGTGAAGGTTGAGAAGAATCCTGTGATGACTTCCCTTGCGGCAGGCAGTAGGAAGACTTCTTTGTAATTTCTATAATTGGACACCACATGCCTGACGATGGTCATGATTATGGCATTGTTGAAGTCCTCTGTCATGTTCTCCTCTTCTCAAATGAGAGAGGCTTTTGAGTGGCCTTGTCAGCCTGTTGCTGAGTTGAAATAGCACTGAGATTGTGAAATATGTTCAAAAACAAGAAAATAGGAGCAGGAGTAGACCATCCTCAAGATGGCCCCACCATTCAGTATTATCATTGCTGCTATGTCCTAGGCCTTAACTCCTCGACTGTGCCAGTTTCTTACTCTGAATTCCTCAGTTACTTCTCAGTTTTCTTGCATAATCAATTTTCACCGTCATTATTGAAATTTCAGTCCCTTGCTGCTGATTCCTGAAAAATTCCTTCTCTTCTGGTCTACCACTAGCCCTCGCCACTGTGTAAGTTTAAGTTTTTGATTTAGTATTTTCTTTGACCTCCTTTGTTAAGCATGAATGGTTCAACTTTCTCCTGGGATCTCTCGTTCTAATTTGGAAAAATTTCGGCTGAACATTATGTGCTAGCTGTTAAAATATCTTACACTGTTCATCCACTGATCTATCTCTTAGCCTGTTTGTATAGTCCCCTCTAAACAACTCCACCTTCATACCATTGTAATTGCCCTTATTTAAGCTGAGGACACAGGTTTTGGACCCAGGGTGTTCACCCTGTTTCCTGAATTCTACCATTTTGTGATCAATACTTCCCAGGGAAGCTTTAACCACAAATTCAGCTATGAGTCATAGCTCATTACACATGAGCAAATCTGAAATGTTCTTGAGTAGGTTCTGTACATACTGCTCTAAGAAACAATCCCTAAAGCACTACACAAATTCTTTTCCCATGATGTCCCTTGCCTGTTTGATTAGTCCAATCAACATTAGATTAAAATCACCTGTAGTAACTGCAGTACCCTTCTTACATGCCTTTGGTGTCTCCCTATCTATGCTTGGGGGGGGGGGGGGTGGTCCAATAGAGACTTCCACGGGGGAAAGAAAAGCTGGATAGACATTTGAAATATGAGAGAGTATAGTGGGATGAGGAACGAGTGGGCAAATGGTGTTGGGGTGAAGTCTGGATTAGCCATAATCTTATTGAATGCTGGAAGAGGTTTGAGGAACCTATCCAACTACTGCTCCTATTTCTTATGTTCATATATATTTGTTTCACAGATTGTGGCTTCATTTGTGTCAAAGGCAGAGTCCTGGTTGAGGAGATCGTCAATGTGATCCTTCTCATGGACGATGACTGCCATTCTGCCCTAAAAAAAGTTTTCCTCCATTCTTGAACTGGAAACACCTTCATATTGTAAGGGAAGAAAAGAACAAATGTCTGTCCTTGAAAACTATAAACCAACTGACCACTGACAAGAAGTTAGGGGTGGAAAGTGCACAGAGAATGTACATTGTGACCAGAGATTATGCGTCTATTTCTGCTGGCGTCATTATTACTTCCGTTGGAAGGTCTGCTATTTAGAGAAGAAATTGCAACCCACTTCCATCCTTTTCCATTAAAGATGCCCACATCCAGCTCTCATAATCACATAATGCCCTCTAGTGGCTACCACCTCCTACAGTGTCTGTAAGATACCAAACTTGTTTATGTTCTCAAAATACAATCAGTAACAAAGGCTGCTCATATATATTTTATCTGTAATCATCTTCATATCTGTATGACTGCAACACAAATCTTATAAACTTGTAAGGCGAACAAACCAGAGTCTTTGTTATGATCATCATTTCACTCTTTGTTGCTGAACTTGTTCTTAGTTTTGCATATTTTGGCTATCTATCATGTACATGAGTGGTTAAATGTCCATGGCAGAAGTTTGTAATAGGGGACAATCCACAGGTGCAGATGTTTCTTGTTAACTATTGTACAACATCCCTTACTCAATTTATTTCCCAATAATATAATGATTTTTGTACTCAGAGAGGTTAGGGGAGTCATTGGTTTGGAACTTGTTATTTATTTCTGGTCCTGATACAAGGTCAATAATTTCTCCCTGTCCCCCCGCACCCCACACATGCTGTGCGACCCTCTGAGTTCCTTCAGCAGATTGCTTGTTGCTCCAGTTTCCGGCATCTGCAGTCTCTTATGCCTCCTTATTACTGTGTTGCTCTGAAAACCATTTTTTTCTCCCACTTTAACAATGGGATAAGATTTCTTCTGGTCTCCATTTATAGCAACATTGTAAATGTTTCTGTGAAGGTTTCCTCTGTTTTTTTCAAGCTAAGTTATGAAATTAGAAAATGCTTGCGTCAATAAAAATAACAAAATAAAGATTGTGCACCAAAGTAATTACAGTGCCACTACTAACAACAGCCAAAAGATCCTTACTTCAGTGCTTCGACCTCTATCTTAGTAGAGTACTAAGTATCAAGCAGCATTTTTTTCTCCCTAGTTTCCCACAACAGCCATCTTTGTGGCTTCCCTAAATGAAATTTATCAGCCTATGCCAAATGTGTCCTGGCAATGGGCAGTTCTATGTTATGGAAACCTTTCACTTTGAATTCTTAAAAGAAGCAAATAGAAAAGCTTAAAGTCCATCAGTTTTGAACTAGATTTGTGCTTGGCTGCAATACATGAAAAGACGTTACACCAAGTCATTAATTCAGCCATTTCCAATTGAAACTTGTTTCAAAATATCAGTGTGTCGAAAAGGCATCATCCTATGTTTGTTGGAACAACATATTTAGAAAATACACATTTGTCTGCATTTGGTGATCACTTGTTTTCAGAAATAACCTTGTTAGGTGAGTTATATGGGTTAGGTGTTATTGTTAGGTGAGTAAAAGTTTTGCTTTTTTCAGATAAACTTCCTCTATATAATCAGTTAGAGTTTTCTCACATTTATTGGGAACATGAAATCTCAATTTTTTACAAAATATTGACTTTTAATCAGAGAAGGTTGATTGGAAATACATTTGAAATGTATAACATCATTCTGTGTCTTTCTGTATCTTCTCCTTGAATATGAATATGATAATACCTGATAATTATTAAGAAGTTGCTCAGTTAAAGCTTTAGCAAGTGTAAATGAGTAAAGTAAAAGACTCGAGGCGATTCAATTGTATCTTGCTGAAAAAAATCAGTGATAAACAATTGAGTGTCTCTGTTGCTCATACACCATGTTATCTATAACAAATAAATTAAGGGTTAGATGTTTATGAACAATTCACTTTAGTTGCATTCTAAACTATTGATGGTCAACTGTATGTTAAAATTATATTTTGGTACCCATTACAGCTAAATGATAATTAACAGCCTGGAAGCATTGGTCTTGGGTATCCTGAACTGACCCATACAACAGTACCACCTCCATCCATCCATCTGTGCCAGTAACCCTGCTTTTGACTCACTCCACCCCTTCACCTCCACTATTCATCAATATGTGCCACAGTCCAAATTCCATAACTACCCCATCCCTCCCCATCAATGTCATTTACTAGTCCATGGTGGATTCATCATTCACCCCATCACTACTCCACCTCAGTGTCAACCCAGAATGAAGGCCAACTAATATACTGTTTTATTTAATGTTCTTCCCTTTGAAAAATATCCAGACTTTTCCAGAGATGTCTTCTTTTCCTGCGAGGTAAAGTCTCTTGACAATGAACAATGCTTTCAGTAATGTGTGCACCAAAGTAATAAGTGTAAAGAGCATTTTAATAAGATTGTCCACATAAGTCAGTTGTGGACTGACTTTCAGCTAAGGCTGAAATAAAATTCCAAAGTATTTTTAATGTAATTTCTTCTTGGGAATGGTTTTGCTAAAGTAGAATGGGAGGTGGGTGAGGGATTGGCAGGTGGAGGTTCTTGCCATTAAAAGGTTTCTAATTTCCTTGTTCACAGAAATGCTGGCCTCCGGTGATAGGGATTATACTGAAAGGGAGCATCAGCTCAGCAATAGGATTAGAGTAGACTGAAAAAAGATTTGTATGATCCCAAACAGAGATAAATAAAAGAAGACCTTATCCTAAAATCCTCCCATTACAGATGCTGGAACTTAACATCTTCATGTAAGGCTTGTTGCTGTTTATTGCTCAGTAAGAAAATAGATGTCTCAATTGGAAAGAGATTTGAACAGTGACATTTTTTACTTTGTTAATTCAAAATCTTTTTTGAAAATACTTTGTTGAATCATAGTTTCTTCCACTAACTTTACTTGGCTTTAAGCTGTGAACAGTAGCGATTGTAGCTTAGGATCAATTTAAGAGGACAATTTTCTTTGAACTTGTGTTCGAAGGCTTGCAGCTGCAATTCAAAAGAAAAATAAGCAAGACTCTATTTTTCCTGGGTAGGAGTCAGATTTAAATGCACAACATTTACAAAGGGAATAAGCTTGTAAGAATTTTTAAAAAATGGACAACAATAAGAAAGAGCATGGGAATGCAACTAATTGGACAGACCTTTCAAAGACCCAAACCAGACACAATGATCTAAATGGACTTCTGTGTTGTAGGGTTCCATTCCCTAGAAATTCAATTGCATAATGGTATTTTTTCCAGTGTACGTGATTAAAAATTGCTTTCTTTTCCAGATGTGATAAAGACAATTTATGAGTAGTTTGTGTCACTCGAGAAATTTGAATGGGTTCCTCCAGGCCAGATTCATCATTTTGCCATTAATGCATTAACTCAGTCAGGAGAGGATAGGATAATGAAGACACAAGAGACCGCAGATGCTGGAATCTGGAGCAAAACACAAAAATCTGGAGGAACTCAGCAGGTCATGCAGCATCTATGGAGGGAAATGGGCAGTCAACATTTCAGGTCGAGACCCTCCAGCTGGATGAGTCCAGATGAAGGATCTTGACCCAAAACGTCGACTGTCCATTTCCCTCCAAAGATGCTGCCTTACTTGCTGCATTTCTCCAGCTTTTTGTGTGGATAAGATAATGTTATTGCCAGTTTCAATGCTCCTCTTAGAGCATTGTGAGAGAAAATGAACCTGCTAACAATCCTTGCTGTGCAGTTTTGGGACAATGTGGTGTTCTCGATGCAGTGCCGGGCAAGGATAGCTGGTCTGTTGCTTACTTAGCTTGCATCTTTCTGACTATTCCAGCACTCTATCCTGCACCTGCCATCCACCTACTCTCCCAATCTCTCTTCTGCCAACTCCTTCCCAAGTCTATGATTTCATAGGGCTAGGTCTCGGAGCTCCCTTGTCCTGCAATCCTCTGAAAAGCAAACCCTATCCTTGTCCCCCTATCCCACCATCACCTGAATCACCAGGGCCTAATTTTCCTTTCTCTGTAGTCCCACTTATCATTGCCATAACTCCGACTGTTGCAGGCACCCAATAATCCGGACACAGAACCATCATTAATCATCATTACCTTTTGACCACTGCCTATCCATCACAAGGCTCCAATGTCCCCCACTCCTATCTGGAACGGTGGCCAGAATGGGCCTATAGTCAATGGCCTCCCAGACTCAGCTTGAACCCAGTCTTGGAACAGAGTGCCAAGCAGCGCATTTTTGATCCCAAAATTATCCAAGGCCATTCAGTCACTGGGCGTCATCAGGCACTGACCCCCCAGACATGATCACTGTGAGTGGCCTGTTGTTGTGCCCATCTGACAAACTTCCTTTTGACAAATCTGACAAATTTATAGGCATCAAGAAACTTTAACATTTCTTCATCGCATTTGTTGCTTTAAACCCATCATTCTAATTAGGGCATATTTTCATTCTATCTCCTCAGTTAGTTGATGTTTGAAATTTGAGTAATTAAAAGCAATGCCTAAGATGCTGAAATGCAGGCTGCCATAAGTACATCACAGGCTTTGCTCCATAGACAATTTACTTTCTTCCTGTTTTAAGAAGTGCATTTTGCTAAAACGTAAATCAAATTGAAAATAGAGTCATCGAGAATTAAGGCACAGAAAGAGACCCTTCATCCCACTGAGTTCTTCACCGGCCACTCACATAGACTAATCCTCTATGGCTTCATTTTTATTCTATCCACATTCTCATCTACTCCACCCAGATTCCACCACTCCCCTCAGGGCAATTTACACTGGCCAATTAACCTACCAACCTACATGTCTTTGGGAGGAAACTGGAGCATAAGAAAGAAACACAAGAGGTCATAGGGAGAACATGCATCTCCATAAGCCGATGAGATTTTCTCTCAAAGTGTACTCAGTTCTGCAGCATGTCCCACTCTCCCCATATATCTGCTAACTAAAATTCAGCCAATTTGATTCACTTCACATGATATAAAAAATGGATGAGGACATTGAATACAGAAAAGACTATGGGATCAGACTACATCCCAACAGTAAATTTATGCTCCAGTATTAGCCGTTCCTTTGGCCCAGCTGTTCTAATACAGTTAAAACCATCATAACTATCTGGCAACATGGCAAAATGCTCAGTTGTATCCTGTTCACAAAAGGCCTGGCAAATATTACCTGGCTAACAGGGCCCAATCAGCCCACTGTCAATCATCAGTAAGATGATGGAAGGAATCATCTACCATACTATCGAGTGGTATTTACTCACCACTATGCACTCCTCACCAACAGGTTTTGCCAGGACCATTGGACTCCAAATCTCATCACAAATTTGCTCCAAACATGGACCAAAGAGTTGAATTCAGCAGATGCGTTAAGAGTGATAACCTCTGACATCAAGGCATTATTTGACTGAGCATGGCATTAAGGAGTCCTGGTAAAACTGAAATCAATGAGCATGAAGAGGAAAATACTCCCGTGGTCAGAGTAATACCTTTCACAAAAGAAAAGGTTGTTATTATTGGAGGCCAGCCATCACTGCAGGAATTCCTCAGGGCAGTGTCTTCAGCTTCAATTGCTTCAGTGATGACCTTCTCCCATTACTAGGCCAGAAGTGGAGATATTTGCTGATGATTGTACAATGTTCAATTCCATTCATAACTTCTCAGAAAATAAAGCAGCCCATGCCTGTGTGTATCAAGACCCAAACAACATTCAGGCATGGTCTGAAAAGTGGCATGAAATGTTTGCACCACACAGATATCTTGCAATGACCATCACCAAAAAACAAGAGTCTAATCACCTACCCTTAATATTCAATGATATTATCAACATCAACATCCTGTGTATCAGCATTGACCAGCAACTCAAGTGGACCAGTCACATCAATAGTGTAGCTATGACAGCAGGATAGAGCCTGGGTATATTGTGGTGAGTGACTCACCTCCTGACACCCACTGACTTTCCACCATGTACAAGCCAAAAGTCTGGAATATGATGGGATGCTCTGCACATGCAGCCCATTGAATTGGCATGCTATCTACCATCCTAAGCATTCATTCCATCCACCACTGTTGAACTGTGGCTGCAGTGTCAGTATGTCCTATCGACAACGTGCACTGCTCCAAAATCACCTCCCAAAGCTGCAATCTCTGTCAGCAAGAAAGACAAGGCCAGCTTTCCTTCATCATTGCTGGTCCTAAATTCTGGAACTCCTTACCCAACAGCACTGTGGGAGTAACCAGAAGGATAGCTGCAGTTCAAGACAGTGCCTCACCATCTTCTCAAGGGCAATGAAAAATAAATGTGGTCCATTCTAATAATAATATTCCAAAAAATGACTAACTGAAAAATAATAGAGAATGGGAACGAGAATGGGTCAGGTGAGAAAATACTTTCACTGTCCATTTACATACTTCTGATGTGAAGCGGACTGGTTGCCACCTTGGTTGAGGCATTGGTGCATGCACAGTTGATAGCTACCATAAGCATGTAGAGCAGGTGGATCATGACATCAGTAACTGATTGAATAACAGAGCTGCTGCTTTGGTTTTTCCATTGATGTCCTCCCTGAAGGTCATGCAGTTGAACATGTGTTAAGCAGCGGGAAAGAGTCATCACTGAAGATATTTGATGGGATTGTCAATTACTAACAGGTTACCTGCTGGTTGATTTCTTCTGGCTGTTGATACAATTCTGCAGGAATTGCTGTGAAAGGAGCTTTGGCTGATTGCTTCCAGATATTGGTGTACTTGTATATCTTTCTTTTGGGAAAATGAACTGGCATGACACAGAGATGGATGAGCTACTAGAACAGGAAGAGGAAGAGAAGGGGGAAGGGGTGAAGGATAAGGGGATGTTACAGAAGGGCTTTCAGCTGGAGGCCATGTACACTCAAGTGTTCAGGGAGCAATTTACCTAAATGAACAGCAGTCCTGAAAAACTCCAACAGTGCCGGCTAAGGATTGTATTTCAAGGATGTAAAAGCGAACATGGCCAAAATCCTTTATGAGCCTGTCTGTTTCTAGGCTGGTGCTGTAGATATTAGTTTCATTGTACACTTTGCAACCCATTCTCTATGGCTTTGGTGGAACCAGTGAGCTCTATTTAAATAGAGTTACACTCATATAATTTCCTCTTGGCATAGACAAGAAGACACATTAAGCACAAGAGTTTGCAAGTTTGAAGGCTTCACCATGGGTGCAATTGATTGCATGCACAAATCTTTGCACTAGTTATTTGACAATTGAATCAAAAGAGATTACACTTCCTCAGTGCCCAGCTCATGTGTGGCCATAGACAGTAGATCATGCAGGTCAATGCCCAATAATGCAGCATCAATAATATTCACACTCTAGTGAGATACTTCGCTTTGCCAACAACCTCCAAGAACATTTGGAAAGGAAAAAATATGTTAAGTGGAGAGAAATGATATACTTCAGCCCATGTGCACAAATCACTCAAACCTACTGGACAGATGTTAAAAAAAAGGTTGTTTGCCTTCATTTCAAGAATGTCAGAGTACAAAGGGATGAATGGTATAAGTAAACTAGTTTGGTGTTCTGATAAAAGTTCTTTGACTTGAAACATGAACCCTGTTTCTCTTTCCGCAGAAGCTGCCTGATTTGCTGAGTGTTTCCAGCATTTTCTTATTTTATTTCAGATTTCGAGCACCTGCAGTTCTTTTACTGATTTTCATGCACACGTTCTGTTTTCAGAAGAGCTAATACAGAAAAGGACGATGGAACACAACTTCTTAATGCTGGATTGGAGATTTAGGGAGCGGGGGAGGACAATGGAAGAAGATCAGAGCACTTGGAAGTTCTGTCCCAAAAGGGAATTAAAGACTTCACCAGAATATTGAGCAGTAACCTCATCCAGTGTTCCACTTGAGCTGACTTCCTTAATGACTTCTAGAATGGACTCCCAGTAATGATGCAAGTTAAGATCTACCCTTCAAGCACTGCTCATGTGGTGGGCCTGCATCTTCCAATAGGGCCTGCATTTCTGACTGCAGAACAGGACGTTTCTCTGCTCTGCATCTGAGGCCCATTGTTGCAGAAATGACGTCAAAACCCTCGCTGCTTGATGATTGGGCAAGTTATGTGCATGAAAGCACATGTATAATCCTCATTCAGTCCTGTGGGGCCATGACAAGGGTGCAGCCAATGGACATGAAAGAGACACTTGCTGCACTGAGTGAAGAGGGTGTGTTGGATGACCAGAAGTAGGTCTGGGGGTAGCATTGAGGCATCTTAAACAAGTTGGGGAGTCATCACAAGATTCAGAATGAGTGTTTGAAAGACAAGAGGGCCAAAATAAACCTCAAACTCCTGGAAGGAAATGAACTGAGCAAACTGAAAAGACTGCCAGAATGTGTTGATTGACATGTTGACTCTGAATAATTCTAGTCTGTAAATGTCGACTCCAGTTAATTAAACTCTATGAATGTGAACTGTGGATTTGTTTTGGACTGCTTATAATTGATCTTGTAAACTTCAGCTTACCTGTTCAAAGTTTTTATATAGATATTGAATTGCTAATTTGCTGAATTTCACTCGACAATGAATTTTGGTTCATTCGAGGGGTACGGCGTAAAACATTGAATGGCATTGAGGTGCAAATCAACCTTGATTGAACTGAAAGCTGAAATATCCTTGCAGAGCAGAATTATCCCTGTATATTTTCCCATTTCTATGTTTGTACAGACTCAGTCGAAATAGGCATGTGAAGAGAACTATGAGAATTTCAACTCAGACATCCTAGGGTATGCAAATGATCATTTTAAAGAGTAGCCCAGTGGAATTCTGATATACCTGTCTGTTTGCTGCCTGCTTATATTTCCAAACACACACTTTGGAATGTTGATCACGAATTTCATGAATCATTTAAAAATAGTGCATTTTCCAGTTTGCCTTTAACATCTCTTTAAGAATGTATAAAAGAACTATACAGATATTGAAGTAATTTCTGAAGTGTGGTCACTGTCGTACCATAGGAAACATGGAATTCAATATGTGCATAGCAAGCTCCCACAAAAATGTGATAATGACCAGAAATTTATGACCTGAAACAATATAGTTTGGTGATGTTGATTGATCAATGGACCAGTGGTCTTCTTCACAATAGTGCCAGAAGCTACGATGCAGTGGGGTTTTAGCTGAGGATAGAAAGCAAAGTCACTGTTTAGCCTTTCACTGAATGCATAGTTTTTGACGTATGTGAAATATATTTTTCCTCGAACATCAAAGACGTGATAGAGTAGCACAGCTAGTACAGGCGCTGCTTCACAGCACCTGAGACTCTGGTTCTATTCTGACCTTGGGTGCTGTCTGTGTGCACTTTGCATGTTCTCTCTGTGACCACAAGGGTTTCCTCCAAGTCATCCATTTTACTCCCACATCCCAAAGATGTGCAGGTTGGTCGGTTAATTGACTACTGTAAAGTACCTCTGGTGTGTAAATGGGTGGTGGAATCTGGGAGGAGTTGAAGGAGAACAAGATAAAATGGAATTAATGTAGAATTAGTGTAAAATGGTGGTTGATAGTCAGTGCGAACTCGGTGGGCCAAAGGGTCTATTTCTGTCCTGTATCTCTCTATGACTCTGCAAAATTCACCCTTTGCCAGTAATATGTAGTCATTTGAGGAAGATGATATTTGAAGATTAAGACCCTGTATTGTGAAGAGTCATGACTGTCACATGACACCATTGATCACTTGGTCGAAAGTCACATCACTGTCAATCAAGGTCTGGCTCCACCCACCCATTAGTCCACACTTGACCATTGGCCTCTGTAAACACCTGTGTACTTGGCCTTGGGCCATTGGCTTGTTTGAACTACCTGGGCTGGACCACCCAGCCCTCCAGCACTATAAAGAGTGCCACATGTGCGTGGCTCGCTCTTTCTTGACTGCTCCAGGAATCGTGAAACCATTGGTAAGAATGTGCACTTCCACAAGGGTTAGGAGCGTCCTAAGTAGATTCCCAGTAGTGTAGAGCTGTGCCTGGACTATACACAACGGAAAGTAATGCAGCCAGTTCTCCTGGCGTAGCCTAGGAAAGTACCAACACCTACCCTGGACCTCCCCACTCCCATCTTCTTCAAAGATGAACAGCCAAGTGGGAGATATTGTTGGCTGGAATTATCCCTTGATATGAAGGTTATGTGGCATAATCAGGTGCAGAAAGCTCTAATGATGCTCACAACAAGAAGTTCAAGTTCTGATTCAGGAGGAGTGTCTTCAGATTGAGAAGCTGCACATGCCGCTGTGCTATTTAAGAAAGCTGGGAGAGGGAGTCCAACAAGTTGGCCTAGTGAACTCATCTTCCGTCGATAGAGAATTAGTGGAGTCTGATAAGGAGAGAGCAAATGAAATCCTCGAAATTTTTCAACTAATCAGAGAGAATTAGCAAGGATTTTCAAAGGTCAGCACATGACAAATAAATCCAACCGAATTCCTGAAATGATGGTGTTACAGATTAGGTTTCTACTTGGTGAATGTCCCTTTGAGACATAGTACAGTTGTGTGTGTGTGTGCGTGTGTGTGCGTGCGTGCGCGTGTGTGTGTGTGTGGTGTCATTACGACAACAGCAGAAGATAACGACGTGCTGACATTTTGGCAGTTAGAAAAGAGAGAGGAAGAGAGAGACACTGCCTGCTGGTCCCTGTATCAATGGATGAAAAACAATAACTGTGTCTGTCACGACAATCCACGTATGGATTTTTGGAATAATCCAGTGGAGTCCACTTTGCCATAAACCTGTAGAAGGAAACAGGTATTCCTGTGGACGGCAACATCTCCAATGCCTTTCGGCGTGGCAGATACTTCGGAACAAAGCAGTGGAGATCATCAGTGACTGAGGTGTCATATGGGTTCCATCGTGGAACATTTGGATTTCATAATTTCTCTCTATTCTCTCTCTACATTTTCTTAAGTCAACAGTGGTTTTGCAAAAGCCTTTGCTCACGTTTCACCTTATGGCTTGCTGAACTGAACTTTGAGAACTATTCCTGAACTTGGAGTTTGGGAATTTGCCACACACACACTTCGAGTTTAGCTTTTGGGGTTGATGTTTAATATCTAACATTTTTATTTTTCTCATTATCATAAGTAGTTATTAATAAAATAGTTTCTAACACTTATACATGACTCGGTGTGTTTCCTTTGTTGCTGCTACGTAACAATGGTCAGAGGAATATCCAAGGCTGTTGTTTATATGAACTTCCAGGGAGGATTGAGCCTAGTCTGTCAGCTAAAACTGAAGTTCTTGGAACTGACAGCAAAATATTGACTTAGTTGGGATACTGGCTAAGGGGCAAAAAATAAAGCATAACAATAATAGGAGTAAAGCAAGATTATGAGAACTTGTGTTTCACAGGGATCTGTATTGTGGCCTCAATAATTCATTGTGTGTTTGAACAATTTAGATGGAGGGATCGAGCCACATTCAAAGCTTGCTGATGCCGGAATGACAAGTATCAATGTTCTTATATCGGTATAGATGATAATCTTGAATTATAAGGGGAAAACAACAGGTGACATGAAAGAGTAAACGTGTGGCAGATTGCAGTTCAGGCAAACCTGAGATCAACTACACTAGACTGGAAAAGAGAGTTCAAAGTGGAAAAGAGATATCAAAAAAGACTGAAGGGTCAATATACATAAATACATAAAATGGTCATGTTAGGTTCTGTGGAATTCTGATTACTTTTTTAAAGTTTTGCAGTCAGGAGCTGGGGCAGGAATGCAGCCAGGAATGGGGTCAGAAGTGGTCTGGAAATGGGTGAGGTGAGGGTGGGCTAGGAGTGAGGTATCTGTGTGGCCCAAGAACATTGGCATTCTTGAGGCCTGGAATATGGGCAGGTGTGTGGCTCAACCACAACTAGAATCTAGGAACAAAGGCTGGAGAGTGCCTGGGAGCAGGAGTATGAGTGCAGTCTGAAGAGGGATGCAGTGAGTGTCCGGGTGTGGGGACCATTGTGTGGCCTGGTGTAGAGCAAGGAACTGAGCCAGAAGTGGCACCAAGCGTGGAGTCAAGCAGGGACAATGATGTGTCCAGGAAAAGATGCCGTTGTACAGCCAGAAGCAGGATTAGGAGTACAACTGGGAGCTGGAGCAGATATTTGCTGGTAGTGGGACCAGGAGTGTGGCTGGAGTGGGTACAGGAGAGAGATTGGGCCCAGATGTACAACCAGGAGCAGGGATGGTTCTGCTCCAAAGGGTCCAATATCCTGGCAGGAATGTTTAACTTAGTTGTAGGGGAGGGTTTAAACTGATCTGGCAGGGGGATGGTAACCAGGATGCTAGGTTACAAGATGCTAAGGTGAGGGAGAAAGTGTATAGAAACGAATCCATTGAGGATGGCAAGAATGACAGGCAGGCGATAAGTCAGGATAATTTACTGAATAATAGAAGTACAACAAATCCGGATGTTAGGATACAGAATGTTAGGATCGGGGATGAGGATGTTCAGATACCGAATGTTAGGATAGGGGATGAGGTCTACATGAACATGTCTAAGATAGTAGGTAGCGAAGATAGTAAGAAGGATGGACAGGTAGAAAGTCAGGATAATCTGCTGATCAATAGAGGTACAATAAAATCAATAACAGATACCAGTCTAAACATACTATATTTAAATGCACGTAGCATCAGGAATAAAGTAGATGACCTAGTGGCACAACTACAGGTTAATAAATATGACATCGTTGCAATTACTGAGTCGTGGCTTCATGATGGATGTGATTGGGAACTGAATGTCAAGGGGTATACAGTATATAGGAAGGATAGGAGGGTAGGCAGAGGGGGAGGTGTGGCCATGATGGTTAGTAGCGATATAAAATCAATAGAAAGGAAGGACATTGGGTCAGAGGAGGTGGAATCCTTATGGGTGGAGCTGAGAAATAGCAAGGGTAAAAGAACAATAATAGCAGTCATATATAGGCCCCCAAACAGCAGTCAGGAAGTGGACCATAAGTTGCGGATTGAGATAGAAAAAGCATGTCAGAGTGACAATGTGAAGATAATTATGGGGGATTTTAACATGAAGGTGGACTGGGAAATGCAGCAAGGTGGTAGTACTCAGGAGAGTGAGTTTGTGGAATGTCTAAGGGATGTTTTTCTGGAGCAACTTATTGAGGAGCCCACCAGGGGATCGGCTGTTTTGGATTGGGTGCTGTGTAGTGAGCCCGAGGTGATTAGGGAACTAAAGGTAAAGGAACCACTGGGAACAAGTGATCACAATATGATTGAGTTTAGTTTCAAGTTTGAGAAGGAGAAGCTGATAACTGGTGTATCGATATTTCAGTGGAATAAGGGAAATTACAAAGGTATGAGAGATGAGTTGGCCCAAATTGATTGGAGGAGTAAGTTAGCTGAAGGGACGGCAGAGGAGAAATGGAAGAAATTTCTACAGGAAATAAGGACAATGCAGGACAGATATATTCCAAGAAAAAAGAAGGTTTTGAATGGAAAAAAGGCACAGATGTGGATAACGAGGGAGGTGAAGGATAAAATAAAAGCAAAAGGGGCGGCGTACAAAGTAGCAAAAATTAGTGGGAAAACAGAAGATTGGAACGATTTTAAAAATCTGCAGAGAGAAACTAAGAAGGTCATTAGGAAAGCAAAGATGAGTTACGAAAGGAAGCTGGCGGACAACATTCGGAAGGATTCTAAGAGTTTTTTTAAATACATAAGGAATAAAAGAGAGACACGGGTTGACATAGGACCAATTGATAACGGTGCAGGAGGTATTATAATGGATGATAGTGAGATGGCAAGGGAATTGAATGAATATTTTGCATCGGTCTTCACCGTGGAGGACATAAGCAATGTGCCCATTAGTCAGGAGTCTCACGAATTGGAGCTGAGTTCAATTGAGATTAATAGGGAGAAGGTGCTTGGAAAACTAAAGGGGCTTAAGGCTGATAAGTCTCCCGGACCGGATGAGGTGCATCCCCGGGTTCTGAAGGAGGTGGCTGTGGAGATAGCGGAGGCGTTGGCGATTATTTTTCAGGAATCGATAGATTCTGGCATAGTTCCGGAGGACTGGAGGGTAGCAAATGTAGTTCCGTTGTATAAGAAAGGTGGGAGGCAGCACAAAGGCAATTACAGACCTATTAGTCTGACGTCAGTGGTGGGAAAATTATTGGAGTCTATCCTCAAGGAGGAGGTTACCGAATACCTAGAGGCGCAAGGCAAGATAGGACCTAGTCAACATGGTTTTGTGAAGGGGAGGTCCTGTCTGACCAACCTATTGGAGTTTTTTGAAGAAATCACAGGTAGGGTGGATAAGGGAGAGGCAGTAGATGTTGTGTATTTAGACTTTCAAAAGGCCTTCGATAAGGTGCCTCACAAGAGACTGATTAATAAGATGAGAGGTCATGGAATTATGGGCAGGGTAGCAAAATGGGTGGAGAATTGGCTGGTTGGCAGGAAGCAAAGGGTGGAAATAAAAGGATCTCGTTCTGGTTGGTTACCGGTTACTAGTGGTGTGCCGCAAGGGTCGGTGTTGGGGCCTCTCCTTTTTACCTTGTACATCAATGATTTGGATGATGGAATAAATGGTTGTGTGGCTAAGTTTGCGGATGACACCAAGATAAGTGGAGGAGTAGGGAGCATAGAGGAAATAGAAAGAATGCAGAGGGACCTAGATAGTTTAGGAGAATGGGCAAGGAAATGGCAGATGAGATTCAATGTTGAGAAATGTGCAGTTGTACACTTTGGAAGTAGAAATAAGCGGGCAGATTATTATCTAGAAGGAGAGAAGATTGATAGTGCGGTAGTACAAAGGGACTTGGGGGTACTCGTACAAGATACCTTAAAAGTTAACCACCAGGTTGGATCGGTGGTTAAGAAAGCGAATGCTATGTTGGCATTCATCTTGAGAGGTATAGTGTATAAAAGTAAGGACGTGTTGATGAGGCTCTACGCGGCGCTAGTGAGGCCTCATTTGGAATACTGTGCGCAGTTTTGGGCCCCGCATCTTAGGAAGGATGTGCTGACGTTGGAGAGGGTTCAGAGGAGATTTACGAGAATGATTCCAGGAATGAAAGGGCTTAAGTATGATGAGCGTTTGTCGGCTCTTGGACTGTACTCGCTGGAGTACAGAAGGATGAGAGGGGACCTCGTAGCGACATTTAAAATGTTGACAGGTAAGGATAGAGTAGATGTGGCTAGGCTGTTTCCCTTGGTGGGCGTGTCCAGGACCAGAGGGCACAATCTTAGAATTAGAGGGTACAGTTTCAAGACAGAGATGAGGAGAAGTTTCTTTACCCAGAGGGTGGTGAAATTGTGGAACTCCTTGCCACGCACAGCAGTGGAGGCCAGATCAGTGGGGGTATTCAAGGAGGAGATAGACAGATATCTAAATAGTCAGGGTATCAAGGGATATGGGGATAAGGCTGGCAAATGGGATTAGAATAGTTGTTGTTTTTTTTTCTCTCTCTCTTTTTTCCCACCCCATTTCTTTTTCCCTTTTCCTTGGAGCAGACTCGATGGGCCGAATGGCCTGCTTCTGCTCCCTTATCTTGTGATCTTGTGATCTTGTGATCTTGTGATTGGTGTGCGACCGTGAGCTGGGCTGAGTGTGTGGCTGAAATGCTGCAGTGTACTCACCTACCCAAGGTCACGACTTCCCATCCTTCACCCCCAGCTTGATCTGTTGTTCCGTGAACTCCGTTCAGTGATAACACAACTGCAGGTGGATTTGTTCTCAGGGCCAGAGAGCAAGAGTATGTGGGGAGGGCTGTGAAGAGGTTGGAAGCTGAGATGAGGAGAGGGAAAGTATGGATGGTGGAGAGCACAAGGAGAGAGGAAAGAGAGGGCATTGGGTGCAGGAAGAAGGATAGGGTCCAAGCAGCAGGGTATGTAATAGGAGAGTTGGGTTCTGAAGGAGATTGAGAGGAAGTCAGAAGGTGAGGGGGGAAACTGGAGAAGAGAATCAGACCAGGAGGGTGAAGGTAGAAAAGTCGAAAAGTGTCAGGGGAAGAGTGTGTTTGTGAGGGTGGTGACAAGCAGTGAGTAAGGACACCTTGTATCTTTGTCAGAGTTCATCTGTGTAGGGGTGTGCCTGTGTGTGTGTGTGTGTGTGTGTGTGTGTGCATACATGTGGGTGTGTGCATGTTTGTGTGCGTGTGTGTCTGTGCATATATGTGTGGGTATGTGTATGTGTGCGCATTGGTGTGTGTGTGTGTGCACAAGAGGGAGAGGGAGACCACATGAGTGTTTATTTAAGAGCGTATGTCAATAAAAACCTGGTCTTTAATCAATTGCCATGATATCGAGCCCTTACTTTTTCAAGCCCTTTCTCTGACTGTTGTGTACAGGTCACCCATGTTAAGAGAAGTCATGCAAAGGTAACTTCCCCTCCTTCATGTCTAGGATGTGGAATTTCAGCACTCATAAGGACAGAACCAACAGTGACAAACACCAGGAACATGGATACCATGGCATTGTATCCCAATCAAGGTGATGATGTCAATGGACAGGACAATGGCAGCTCAAAGAACAAGCGGATAGGCATGTGTTTTTCCTGGTAGAGCAAACCAAAAGGGAACAATGTCTCATGGGGTCCGCTCTGCTGTTGACTGAGCTCATCTGACATTTCTGTGGCTCCTACAATGGAATAATTCATGGCCATCTAACATAGAAGCAGGATGCTAAGGTGATTATACTATACACTTCAATCCCAGAAGCTAGAATGATGTAAAGTTCTCTTCTAAAGAGAACTTTACATCAACATTGAAAAAAACCTGTTTCCCAGAGGGACGCAAAACAATCCTCTGCATGATTTCACTATTTGGTTTGGAAAAGACACAATTCTCTGGTAAGGCATGGTTGACACTGAGAGAGTAGGGAAAACTAACTTCAATAAAGTCCCCCTCACTGGAAAAATCCTTGAAGCGTGGTTTTGTCATAATCGATGTCTCACTTTATCCTTTAATGTCACTGGCCTTTGTTGCTCTCACAAAACTTTCCTTTTGTTCTTTGCCATGACCCCAACCCCCTACAGCCTCAATCTCTCCATATCCCCTACCGCTGTACTTTGAAAACTTTTTAGAGTTGAAGATCAAGCACTTAACACTTCCCCAGTTCCTATGAGGTGCTCCAGACATGAAATGTTAACTGTTTCTCTTTTGATAGTCACTGCCTGACCTGTTTCCAGCATTTTCAGTTAGACCCAATCTCCATGCAGACTGGTGTCAAGTTGAATCATTGACCTGCGTCTTTTTGCAAGTTTTCTTACAACAATGCTGCATCTCACCTCCAACAAGTTCCTGCTAGAGTGAAGCTAATCTACAGAACAAACAGGAAGCTGTTCAACCTACGACATCTCCAGCTTCACTTACAGAACAGCAGTGCAGCCAGGTTTCAAGTCACCATCGATTCATTTACTGAACAGCATAAGAAAATGGACCTTATGCTTAACTTTCGCAAAACAAAGGTCCTTCACTGACTTGTCCCAGCTGAACAACAACACCTTCTAGCAATAGATCTCCATGGCATTATCCTGGAAAACATGGACCCAATTCTTAGGAGTCATCTCCAGATGAAGACAAGCAACAGCGATGAAAATCACCATCACGTTCAGAGAGCCAGAATAGCCTTTGATCACATCAGGAAAAGGCTGTTTGAGAATCAAATCCTCAAAAATGGCACAAACCTCATGCAAGTCCAAGGCCCTTGAATGTGACAGCACAGGTAGAAAACATGCTTAAAAAGGCATGTGGGATACTGGTCTTCTTCAGTGGGGACATTAAATTCAAGAGCAGGGAGGTTGTGCTTCAACTTCATAAAACATTGGTAAGATCTCAGCTGAGTAATGTGTGCAGTCCTGGTCATCACATTATAGGAAGGATGTGATAGCACTGCAGAGGGTGCAGAGGAGATTCACCAGGATTTTGCCTGGGATGGAGATTTTCAGTAATGAGGAGAGACTGGACAGCCTAGGCCCATTTTCCCTGGAGTGGAGGTGGTTAAGAGGGGACATGACAGAGGTGTATAAAATTGTGAGGTGTATAGATAAGGTAGACTGCAGGAAAGTCTCCCCCTTATCAAAGGTGAATAAAGCAAGATGAAATAGATTTAGGGCAAAGGGTAAGATATTTTGAGGGGATCTGAGGTGGATCATTTTTGTCCAGAGAGTGGTGAGTAACTGGAATATGCTGCTGGGCTGTGTGGTGGAAGCAGAATCACTGACAGCATTTAAGAAGTGTCTAGAGCACCTAAATCACCAAAGCATACTGTAGAAGACTACAAACCAAAAGCTGGGAGATGGGATTAATACAGATAGGAGCCTACAGATTGGTGTGGATGCTGTGGGCTGAACGGCCATTTTCCATGTTGCATGACTTTACGACTCCATAAACAACTTTTTGATGGCATTGCATTTGCACTTATATGATTTTTTTTTTAATTTGGAAAAGATGGGAAAGATCTCTGCAGGAAACTTCCTTTCACCAAGATCAATGCAGAAACAATCCTAAAGACTCTGCAAACACATGGGCTATTGGTCAAGTGATTTGCCTCTTCAATCACTCCATGGTGTTCCCATTACATTTACCCAAACATATTTATCTAAGTATGAAAAACACAAAATATTAGAAATCTGAAAAATATATACAGAAAAAAGTTGCTGGAAATGTTCAGCAAGTCAAACACCTTCATTAGAGAGATAAACAATGTTAACAAATCAGAACCAGAAATGGAAAAAAATTGTGTCTCTGACAGGTTTTCAAAGTACAGGGACAAGGAATATGGAGAGGTTGTTATTGTGGTGTGTTGTCAGGGGCAGGGTGAGGGCAAAGGAAAGAACAGAAGGAAATGTTTAAGTGGAATAAAGGCAGGAGAGATTAAGGAACAAAAGGGATGATGGTGTGCATTAAAAATTGGTTGTATGGGTCAAGTAAAGAAACAAGGGCCTGTAGAAACTCAAAATGACAAAAGCAGAATTCAGTTTTGAGGATGGAAGGTTCTGAAGTGGGTTCTACTTTGCAACCTTCTATTGAAGATCATTGGAACAGTGTAAAATGCTAAGGATATGAAGTGAAGTCAAGTGGAGAATTAAAATGACAAGTTCAGGATCATGTTTGCGGGAAAGCAGTGCTCTTTATGTAAATGAACAGCAAATTCAGCACAGTAAATTGGAAGAAATTTAAGTGACTGAAGTGTTTGCAGTGGGAAAGCAGAAGATAAAAGACCCCAAAATTAAAGTTAAAAAAAAACTGAACTTCCCAGAAATCTGAAATGAAACAGAAAATACTGGAAATATTCAGTAGGTCAGGCAACATCTGTGGTGAGAGTAACTGAGTTAATGTTTCAGGTTGCCTACCTTTCATCAGAACTGGGAAAACTTACAAATCATACATGTTTTCAGTTGCAAAGGTTGGAGAGAACAAGGGAAATGTCTGGATAAGGCAGTGACAGAGAGAGTCTGAATGAAACCAAAGGTGGTTTTGCAGGCTGAGAGAGGATACTGATGGCTGATGAATTGTGATTGACTCTCTGAAGGAAATGTTAATGGAACGAGATAAAGGAGGACAGAGGAGACAGAGAAATAACAAAGTTTGAGTTTTTGGATGGAATTTGGCATGGGAAGTGAGAGGGTGTTAAAGGAAGTGGAATTATTGACTTTGGTGACTAAAGAACCATTTTTTCAAGATTCTACAGCTCTGTTGATTGAAAGCAGCCACTTTTATTGCATTCTTAAAATACACCAGTGGCCACAATGAATTAGAAGATGCTAAATACCTATTTGAATTTTATTGTTCAGTTCACCATATCATAAAGAAATGCCTTACATCTTTGGCAGCAGTCAACAGCTTTTCAGATATATCCACCCACGAGTAGCAGATTTACAGCAGTATCTTTCCCCTAAAATAGCTGATCCTTCAAACCAATAAATTGTGGACAACATTGCCTTCAACATATTTTATATTCACATAGTGCACCTGTGATTTTAATGAATACTTGCTGGTTGCTCTCAAGTTCCAAACGATGGTATGTGGTTTCTAAAAATCTAATTCATTTCTTCCACTGATTTATGTTTAATATGCATAAACATTTGAGAGCAACTATTAAAAAGAATCTATTGCTGTTAATGAAGTGAATATTTTTTAGTTATAAATGTGGTCAACAGCTGAATTTTAGAAAGTACAACTTATCAATTTGGCATTCATTTGGCTACCTGTCTATATCTAACCATAAAAACATTCATCTAAATGAATAATTTACAAAAACATACAAATAGTTGAAATTATGTAAGAGATGTAATTATTAAATAAAATGAAATTTCCTATTCTGGTTATGATTTATAATGCACAATTTAAATTTAATTAAGAAGCAGAGATAAGATTAAAACATTTATGTTGAAGCTTATTAAACAATCCTATATTTTTTCTGTTATAATTACTATCATAATCACTATTTTCCTTAAAATTAGCATTACAGAATTTTGTTTATTTTGTATCACTTATTTATTGGTGAATTATAAAATTAAATTGTTTCTGCACTTCAAGATTTATTTTAAAACACTGCAGAACCTGTGCAACAAATATCACTCTAAAAGAATCTTTAAAAGCTTCATTAAAGTGTTTATCAAAAGGGTGAAACAGTTACATTACTGGCTGATGATATATCTTCATTTTTATGGGGAATTTTATTAAGTATTCAAATGCTCGCTGAGTTCCCATCATGTAATTTTATTATTGGGAAGCATGATATTTTTGAAACAAGTAATGAAACTAAAACAATCAATACCTTACATCATTTAAATATACATTGTGAAATCTTAAAGACATTTGACAGTGCAACTGTAGAATACTGCACATGATTGGATTCATCTGAGACATCATGTTTTATCTCAGAGTGCAGTAATATGACCTGTGGATAGTTCATAATGTACAGAATCTAGACAGCTTTTATGTCACAGGTGCACTTAAGGAAGACCCCTCATAATCTCAGGTTCAGACAAATGAAAACAGAAATAACAAATTCTGAAATTGTTCAACAGGGCAAGGAGACCTGAAAAAGAAGAAAGGTACAGACTTACCAACAGACTATTTCAACATTTATTCTGTTTTATTTTGAATGTTTGCATTTACACATTTAGACAAATTGTTCATGTCCAAAGTTATCATTTGGGGGTTGATCTTAACTGTTCCCATCAGGCAGGCAGCTGGCAACAGCTTTTTTTTTGCCTTTTTTATTCCTTGCCACATATTCCTTCCCAGACTGTAAAACAGGTAGTCCACCTCCAGCCACCTGTTCACCACCACAAGTGACACTTAAATGAGTTCCGAACAGAAGTTTTTTTTCTAATGGTTCGGGGATAGCGGGGAGTAACTGCGCAGGCGCTTGACATCAGTCGGTAGCGTGCAAACAGTTTAAAAAGAGAAGGAAAGTTTTCAGCCTTTTCAATCAGGAGCAAGAGGCGAGTGAGCGGAAGCGGACAAGGAGTTCCGTACAGATAAGATTTTCTTCTAACAGTTCGGGGATAGTGGGGAGTAACTGCGCAGGCGAGTGACATCAGTTGGTAGCGCGCGAACAGTTTAAAAAGAAGACTGCTTTATCCAGCAGGAAGCATCGGAGCAGGCAGTGGAGTGAGAGGGAGCAGAGTGATTGGGCTCTGGCTCAAGGGTGTTTAGGCGGTAAAGGGGCGAGGTGGGTGAGTAGCTGGTAGGTAAAAGTAAGGTTTACCTGTTATCTGTTATAAATTTTTAAGTAGGATAAAACTAGGAAGGGAAAGAATTAGTTCAGATGGAGGACATGGTGGTGTGCTGCAGTTGCTTGATGTGGGAGCTTGTGGACCTTGCTGTGGTGCACGGTGACCACATCTGCAGTAAGTGCTTGAGGCTGGAGGAACTTCGGCTCAGAATTGATGAACTTGAGTCGCAGCTTCAAACACTGTGAAGCATCAGGGAGGGAGAGAGTTATGTAGATGCTGTGCATCGGGAGACAGTCACCCCCCCTTAGAGCAGGTACCTCTGGGGTCCAGGAAGTAGATAGAAGGGTGACAGTCAGGGGAGAAAAAAGGAAAAAGAAAACGAACAGGCAGATAGTGCAGAGGATCCCGGAGGCTGTTCCCCTCAATAACAGGTTTTCTGCTTTGGAAGCTGTTGAGGGGGATGACCTGCAGAGATCAGGCAGCAGTAGCCAGGTCTCTGGCACTGGGACAGGTCCTGCTGCTCAGAAGGGAAGGGAGGAGAAGAGGAGGGCAGTAGTGATAAGGGACTCGATAGTCAGAGAAACACATAGGAGGTTCTGTGGAAGTGAGCATGAATCCCGAATGGTATGTTGCCTCCCAGGTGCCAGGGTCCGGGATTTCTCTGATCAGGTCCACAGGATTCTTGAGCGGGAAGGAGAACAGCCAGAAGTCGTGGTACATGTCTGTACCAACAACATAAGTAGGAAGAAGGATGAGGTCCTGAAAAGTGAGTTTAGGGAACTCGGCAGAAGGCTGAAGAACAGGACCTCAAGGGTAGCAATCTCGGGATTGCTGCCAGTGTCACATGATAGTGAAGGTAGGAATGGGAGGAGATGGCAAATGAATGTGTGGCTGAGGAGTTGGTACAGGAGGGAAGGTTTTAGATTTTTGGATCATTGGGATCTCTTCTGGGGAAGGTGGGACCCGTACAGAGAGGACGGGTTACACCTGAACCCAAGAGAGACCAATATCCTTGCAGGCAGGTTCGGTAGGGTGGGTTGGGAGGGTTTAAACTAGTTAGCGAGGGGGTTGGGAACCAGAGGGGTAGGTCAGAGAAAGAAGTGGATGGGGAAAAGTCAGATCTAACATGGAGAGAGGCTTTGAGGAAGGAGAAGCAGAGCACAGGGTATAAAAGTAGAAAGGTGGATGGGCTAAAGTTCATTTACTTAAATGCGATAAGTATCAGGAATAAGGGTGATGAACTGAGAGCTTGGATAAGTACATGGGACTATGATATTGTGGCTCTTGTAGAGACTTGGTTGTCACCAGGGAAGGAATGGATATTGAATATTCCTGGTTTTCAGTGTTTTAAAAGGGATAGGGAGGGGGGGAGAAGAGGAGGAGGGGAGGCGATACTGGTCAGGGATACTATTACAGCTGCAGAAAGGGTGGATAATATAGAAGGATCCTCTCCAGAGTCAGTATGGTTGGAAGTTAGGAACAAGGAAGGAGCAGTTACTCTACTGGGAGTATTCTATAGGCCCCCCCCCCCACCCCCGTAGCAGCAGGGATACTGAGGAGCAGATTGGGAGGCAAATTTTGGAAAGATGCAAGAAAGAATAACAGGGTTGTTATCTGGGAGACTTCAACTTCCCAAATATTGATTGGCACCTGCTTAGTACCAAAGGTTTAGACGGGGCAGAGTTTGTTAAGTGTGTCCAGGACGGATTCCTGTCACAGTGTGTTGACATACCGACAAGAGGGAATGCCATATTAGATCTAGTATTAGGTAATGAACCAGGTCAGGTGACAGATCTCTCAGTGGGTGAGCATTTGGGGGGCAGTGACCACTGCTCCATTACCTTTAACATTGTCATGGACAAGGATAGGAAAAAAGAGGATGGGAAGATATTTAATTGGGGAAGGGCAAATTATGAGGCTATAAGGCTAGAACTTGAGAGTGTAAATTGGGATGACATTTTTGAAGGGAAATGTACGATGGAGATATGGTCGATGTTCAGGGATCTCTTGCAAGATGTTAGGGATAAATTTATCCTAGTGAGGCAGAGAAGGAATGGCAGGGTGAAGGAACCATGGGTGACAAGAGAAGTGGAACAAACAGTTAGAAGAAGAAGGCAACATACATAAGGTGTAAGCAGCAAGAATCAGACAGGGCTGGTGAGGAATATAGAGTTGCAAGGAAGGAACTTAAGAAAGGGCTGAGGAGAGCAAGAAGGGGACATGAAAAGGCTTTGGAAAGTAGGGTTAAGGAGAATCCCAAGGCTTTTTTCTCATACGTGAAGAGCAAAAGGATGACGAGAGTAAAGGTAGGTCCGATTAGAGACAAAGGTGGGAGGATGTGCTTGGAAGCTGTGGAAGTGGGTGAGGTTCTCAATGAATACTTCTCTTCAGTATTCACCAAGGAGAGTGGTCTTGATGACGCTGAGGGCAGTGTTGGTAAAGTTAATGTTCTAGAGAATGTAGACATCAAGAGAGAGGATGTGTTGGAGCTGTTAGAAAATATTAGGACAGATAAGTCCCTGGGATCTGACGGAATATTCCCAGGCTGCTTCGTGAGGTGAGGGAGGAGATTGCTGAACCGTTGGCGAGGATCTTTGAGTCCTCGTTGTCCACGGGAAGGGTACTGGAGGATTGGAGGGTGGCAAATGTTGTCCCCTTATTCAAAACAGGTAGTGGGGATAGTCCAGGGAATTACAGACCAGTGAGCCTTACGTCCGTGGTGGCAAGCTGTTAGAAAGGATTCTTAGAGATAGGATCTATGAGCATTTAGAGATTCATGGACTGATTAGGGACAGCCAGCATGGCTTTGTGAAGGGAAGATCTTGCCTCACAATCCTGATAGGGTTCTTTGAGGAGGTGACCAGGAAGATTGATGAGGGTAGTGTAGTAGATGTGATCTACATGGATTTTGATAAGGCATTTGACAAGGTTCCACATGATAAGCTTCTTCAGAAGGTCAGAGGGCAAGGGATCCAAGGAGGTTTGGCCGTGTGGATTCAGAATTGGCTTGCCTGTAGAAAGCAGAAGGTTGTGGTGGAGGGAGTGCATTCAGATTGGAGGGCTGTGACTAGTGGTGTCCCACAAGGATTAATTCTCGGACCTCTACTTTTCATAATATTTATTAATGACTTGGATGAGGGGGTGGAAGGGTGGGTTGGCAAGTTTACAGACCACACAAAAGTCGTTGGTGTTGTGGATAGTGTGGAGGGCTGTCAAAGCTTACAGAGGGATATTGATAGGAGGCAGAGCTGGGCTGACAAGTGGCAGATGGAGTTCAATCCAGAGAAGTGTGAGGTGATACACTTTGGAAGGACAAACTCCAAGGCGGAGTACAAGGTTAATGGCAGGATTCTGGGGAGTGTGGAGGAGCAGAGGGATCTGGGGGTTCATAGCCACAGATCAGTGAAAGTTGCCACATAGGTGGATAGGGTAGTTAAGAAAGCTTATGGGATGTTAGCTTTCATAAGTCGTGGGATCGAGTTTAAGAGCCGCGAGGTAATGGTGCAGCTCTACAAAACCTTGGTTAGACCACACTTGGAGTACTGTGTCCAGTTCTGGTCACCTCATTATAGGAAGGAAGTGGAAGCATTGGAAAGGGTGCAGAGGAGATTTACCAGGATGTTGCCTGGATTGGAGAGTATGGATTATGAGGAGAGACTAAGGGAGCTAGGTCTTTATTCACTGGAGAGAAGGAGGATGAGGGGAGACATGATGGAGGTATACAAAATATTAAGAGGAATAGTGGACAGCCAGCGCCTCTTTCCCAGGGCACCAATGCTCAATACAAGAGGGCATGGCTTTAAAGTAATAGGTGCGAAGTTCAAGGGAGATATCAGAGGGAAGTTTTTCACCCAGAGAGTGGTTGGTGCATAGAATGCGCTGCCTGGGGTGGTGGTGGAGGCTGATACATTGGTCAAGTTCAAGAGGTGGTTAGATAAGCATATGGAGGAATTTAAAACAGGGGGATATGTGGGAGGAAGGAGTTAGTTAGTCTTAGGCGTGGTTTAAAGGTCAGCACAACATGGTGGACTGAAGGGCCTGTATTGTGCTGTATTGTTCTATGGTTCTATGGTTTTAATCCAGCAGTAACTACTTAGAGTCAGAAACATGGAACCACGGGTCTGCAGCTGCCATTTGCGGTAAAACAGTGCATTCAAGAAATTTCGGGCTTATATACACAATAAATCTTTTTCTTTCCTTCTTTTATGTTATATTCATCTACTAAGAGATCTTGAGATCTAAAGACCTTTTTTATATTTTATTATTCTTTATGATTATCTATGCCATGATTGTTCTCTTGATCTCTTTGGATTACATGTACAATCATCGATGTTATATATTAATCTGTATTAATTTGGAAACTAATAAAAAGATTGAAAAAGGAAAAGAAAGAAACTTTGGGCTTTGTCGTAGCAAGGAGCCACTAACTTCTACAATGGATAAATATCACAACAAGGGGAAGTAAGAAAAATAAATTCTACTGAAAAATGTTGCAGGGGGAGATTTCATTTGTAATGTGTTTCATGTGTCTGTTAGATCATTTTCAAAAGGGAGATCATACCAGAATATTTATTTTAAAGAGAAATGTTAACGCTACTTTAAAGCAAAAAAAATTCCTTTCAAGTACAAATTCATCTCGAACTCAATGAAAAAAATAAACTGACTTGAGTGCAAGACAGGCTATAAGTTTGTTGTTTCTTATTTGGTACATGTAACAAAGATGCATTTATATCTTTTCACATCAGAATATTAACTGCAATTAAATGAGTGAATGCTGAGCCATTATGCACAAAGTGAAATCAAAAGTAAAATGGAATAATTCTTTTTGGTGATATTTATTATGTAAGTAATTATGTTCTTCATACATTTCCGTAAAAACTCTAATCTGAACTGAACCACAAGTACATCCTTGGTTTAGCATTTTACTGAAAAACAATGCAGAACTCTTAGCGGTGCAGAACTCCTTCAATACTATATTGGAATGCCCAGCTCAATTCTGCTTTTGAATATAAATTAGATATTAAACCCATTTGGCTTAATTCACAGTGTCATTAATGGAGCAAAGCTCACTCATTTGTAACTAATATATACCTCAACAAATAATCTGCAAATAGTAGTAGGTTGCTTTATGCTGGAAGTTTTAATATTTACATCATTTTGGGAGCCAATTAAAATGGAAAATTTGGAAGGATTTATGTTGTTAGGAAGTCTTGTATGCCTCTGCTGTTTTTAAAGGTGAGACATTTGGTCATGTTGGAAACCACAGGAATTCCTTTTACAAAAGTCCTGATGTGTTTCTATTCTCCTGTTAGCATTAGGTTTTAAATAATTTATATGAGAGTGCTTGTGGTAACATTTTAAGGAAGGATTTTACAGTTTGTTCTTTGACAGAGCCGAAATCCAATTAGGAATACATGTCAAAACAATCATTCACTAGATTAGCCAGGAACAGCAGGAGAGCTTACTTTGCATTTTGGGTCAATAGGCTATGTTGGATCAAAGTAAACTTGACCTCATATTTCCAATAAGTTTCCTATTAAATCATTGTGCTTTCAACAAAACCTTGATGTTGGGCAATTGAAGTCATTTTTCCCCTCAGTAGAGGTTTCAATGTGAGCTTCATATGGAAAATTCTGAGTCTGTAACATACTCCTGAAGCTTGAATCAATTGAAGCAACACATCAAGATTCCAACAGCATTTTGTATCATTACCCAATGGGAAGCATGGAACCTTTTCCAGTTGTTTTCTGAATCTGTGAATGGTGAATGGTGTTGACGTGGAAGCCAAATTATTTTGTTTGTCATCTGGTTATTATAATTGCCTGGTCCCATCATAGTACTGTGACTGGTCACTGGTCAGCATGGTTAAAATGTGTGCAAATTAGATTAAGTAGCACATTTGGATCCACTATTCCTATACCTGTGGATAGCAAATTGCTGACACTTTGCTTATTTTTCTGTAATTTATTCTGGGCTAGATATCCATCAATCCTGGTGAATTTCCCATCACCCTATCACACTATCCAATAGTTTTTTTGTAACCAACTAACCTACAAACCGGGGAAGCTTGCTGAATAACTTTTGCTTAAAAACGCAGCTCTATGCAATTCAATGTTTAAGCTGTCTCTTTGGCACTTTACTCAGAAGTCTTACAAGAGGGTTGTCCAGCCATTATGAAAGGAAGTAGAATAATCAGGCCAAACAATCTCAACTGCCCATTATCAGATTCGTGATCTCACAGTGTTTGACAAGTTATGGATATCTGTGCTCATTCTGCTTCACACTTTGTATCCACATTCTCTTCACTGACTGACTTACATGAGGGATGATATTTGCACTGAATCTCACATCCCAAAAGCACGTCTGTATCTCATTATACCCATTTACTAAACCTAAAATGCCATTGTGCATCATCCCATGCATTCAGACCAAGGTATTTGCTGAAATATCAAAACTGGTGTTGTCTGATGTCCAGTGTTGCTAAAATTTAAAAGCTCTTTTTTAACCTCAATTAACCCTGCTTTATTTGCAAAGAAAACAATTGGTTTGTTTTCATAACTGAAATGCATCATCCCAGGCTGGTGAAGCTCCTTGAACGTAGTCCTCAGGGTGTAGGCTAACAAATGTGAAATGAAGTACCATTACCTCCCTGCTCTTATATTTTGATAATGCTATCTGCCATTCAAATGCAAGATCAGGTCGTTACAATATGTATGAATCATTGATAGTTATATCACTTTCTGTTCGTAGAGTGGAAAATGGTAAAGAATGTCACAGAAAGAATCACCAGAAGAGGCCCTTGAGCTCCTTTGCAGAGAAATCCAGATATGGTGCAGGAGAGATCATTGGAACAGTATCAAAAGAATAGTATGACAACAGATCAAATTGCCTGCAATGCAGTTTAGCTTTGCACTCTTTGGCTATTCACCATAAGTATAATGCTATCCAGAATTTCTCAACTACTTTTCCTAAGACACGTGTGAATGGCCACCCTTCAAAAAGTATTCCAAGATACTGCAGATGCTGGAAATCTGAAATAAAGACAGAAAGTTCAAATAGAAAATAGAAGGATGAATTGAGTTAACATTTCAGATTAATGTCCATATTTCAGAATACGAAAGTATTCCTTTTGTAACCTTACCTGACCCAGTATTCATAGAAGATTAATGGGCTGAAGAACAGCTTTTGAGCAACCATTCATGCAGAGGCTTCATTCCTTCTGCCATAGCACTATCATCAATCCAGATACATCTAGTCAATGCAGTGGACATAACACAAAGGGGGTCTAACACAAGATGATGCATAGAGAAAAAAGAACAGCAAAATCTGGGATAGGAAATAAAATAAGTGGATATCGAATCTTGACTTCAGGGAATTCTCCAAACATTTCGTAACCTAAATATTCCAGTCACATTGGCAATGTGTAAATACAGTAATTGATTTCCATAAAGGAAGATCTCACAGTCAGCAAGGAAATGAAAAATAAGCTAATTTGATTTTGATGGTGTTGCTTGCACTGTAGAAAGCAAAAGAAGAACAAAATAAAATCCTGTGCCTTTCAAGACTACATGATATTCGAACATATTTTACAGTTAATTACCTCCATTTAAGTTGTACTTGTTATTGCAAAGTAGGAAAATTAGCTGTCAATTTGCACAGAAGGTTTCAAAAATGCAGATCCTATTGACTATCGGAATATCAAGGCATAATGGTGGATTTCTGATTATAGTCATGTATTAAAACAGAGTCGGTAATGAAAGGCACTACAATTTCACAGAAAGTTCAAGTAACTTTATTTAACACAACTAAAAACAAAGGAAACTACAGCTCCAATCTGACATCTAAAACACAGCTACAAATCTAATTTAATCTAGACCAAAAGAACAAGACCAAAAACCCAAACTCTTTCACAACACTTCCCTAGTAAAATCGAGCTCAAATTGCATACAATTCATGGTAATACTTAGCATCATTGCATTGTCTGCTACTCAGTTTGTCGCAGAAGGGGAGCCCCAGGATACTTCAGCAAGACATGAAGGGACTTGAAAGTTGCCAGACATTGGACGTTAACCAACCTGTGGAGAAGCTCCAAAGGACTGTCCTGCAGGGCTCATCTATATAGTCAAGGAGGGCTTTGCGGCTCGCTTGGTCCTGGCATAACAAAGGATTTCACACCTTTTGCCAACCTTTCCATCGTTTTCGAGAGTCTCATCAGACATCGGTGCAGAAAAATCCATTGTTAATGCATATTGAAACATTTAAAATTCCGACCTTCCAGAGAGCAAATGGCTCCATGAATGTACAACCTAGACAGTTTCCTGACAAACTCAAACAAGGCCCCAGGTTCTTGACTAATGGGACAAATTAACCCTCCATTGTCTCACTTGGCTGAGGTATACCATGTTTGTTTTGCTAAGCTGCCAGTTTAACTGCTCCCAATTAACAGTTGGGAGCTGCATTCCACATTAAGGTCTGCTGTTTCACATCGTTCCAGTAACTCCTGGGAAAAACAAATATTCCTCACGAAGAAAGATGTTTCTTCTGACTAGTTACACCCAGCTATTTCTCAGCTGTTTCAACAGGGAACTCATTAATCGTATTTCATCTTACTACAAGTCATAAGGTGATAGAGCACAGAAACAGATCCTTTCCTTTGCCATCTCCATCCTGACCATCAAGAAACCATCACACCAGTCTCATTTACCAGCACTTGGTCTGTGACTTTTCATGCCTTGGTGATTCAAGTGTTCATCTAGATACATCTTGAATGTTGTGAGAGTAATTGACACCACCACCCACTTAGCAGTGCCTTCCAGTCTCTGGATGAATAAAGATCTTCCTCAGATCCCCTCTAATTTTTTTACCCTTACTCTAAACATAGGCCCTCTGATTTTAGACACGTCTGCTGTGATGAAAAGTTTCCTGCAATCTACCCCAACTATGCATCTTATTCTTTTTATACCTCTTTCAGGACTCCCTCCAACCTCCTCCACTCCAAGGAAAACAAACCTTGCCTGCCTAGACTCTCCTCATAACAGCAAAGCTCCATCCCAGGCAACATCCTGGTGAATCTCCTCTGCATCCCCTCCAGTACAATCACATCTTCCTGTTTATGGTGGCCAGAACTGTACACAGTACACCAGCAGCAGCCAAGCCAATGTTTTCTAAGATTAAAACATAACCTCTCTGTTCTTCTGTTCTTATAATTCTAACTTGCTTTCAAGTGAAAGATCATGTTGTTTGAATCCATGCAAATTATACATTGGTAGATTTACAACTCTTTCTGTTATAGAGCGAAAAATATTTTCACAGTAGGCCTACATAAGTTAAAGAAGCAAGGGGCTATTAAAATGTTCATGCCTGTTCAGCCATTCAATAGGATCATGATATTTGGCCTTATCACCATTTTTCTATTCTATTTCAATATCCCTTGATTCCATTAATATCCAAATATCTACTGATTTCTGCCTTGAATATATTCAGTGACTGTGACTCCACAGACCTCTTAGGCAGAGCATTTCAAAAATTTATTACCTTCTGTATGAAATAAAAATTCTCATCTTCATCTTGAATGGCCAACCCTCATTTTGAGACCGTAGTTCAAGACACCCCAACCAGAGAAAATATCATCTAACTTTCATCTACCTTCAGAATTTTAAATGTTTCAGTGTTAGCTTTCATTCTTCTCAACCTGAGAGAGCATTGGACTAGTCTGTCTATACCCCCTTCATAAGGTAAGCTCCAAGCCTTGGAGTCAGTCTGATGAATCTTTGTTACACTCCTTCTATCACAAGTGTATCCTCCTTTAGATAGGGAGACCAGATCTGTACTTAATATTCCAGGTCACCGGGGCCCTATACAATTTCAGTAAGATATCTTTAGTTGTGTATTCAAATCCTCTTGCAATAAAAGCAAATATACCTTGCTCATTGCTTGGTGTACCTACATATTAACTTTAAGTGATTCATGTAGAAGGAGATCCTATTCTCTCTGAATGCCAAAATATATCAACCTACATTTAAAAGAAATATTAGTTTCCAATTTTCCTTTGGAAGTACATGATTTCACATTCTTTTAACACTACATTCCATCTGCTACACCCTTGCCCATTCAGTTGGGCAGCTTGTATTCTCCTAAAGCCACTTTGCATCCTCCTCACAATGCATCCTTCCATTCAACTGTGTGTTATCACTAGGCTTAGACACATTACATTTCAAAGCAAGATGCATTTAAATCATTACAATGTGTAGGTGCGGCAACTAACATCCACTGCCTGTTCTGGTTACTTTATGTTAGAGTCCATAGAGAAGGATATAAATTGTTAGACCTGCTTGGTGAAGAATTTGAGAATTTTCATACACAAATGTACTGTAAATGTCCTCTGTGGCTGATGTCATGTGCAGTGACCTAGAATGATGCAGTGTTAATATGGACCAGGTTGTGGACATTATAACAATCACCAATAATCATGTTGAGGTAAACTTCAATTCTGCAACCAGGAACTAGCGTAACTCTCTAGTGTCTTCATAGAGAAGTGCCACATCATGGAAAAAATAAAGTAGGATCTCCTAAGTTCTATTTTTTGCTGGAATGATTATTCACATGTTGAAAGTAAGGATCTTTTGTGCAACTTTAATCTTGGTGATACCATATTACTTCCTAATTTACCTCTTTTATGTTCTTCAGAATACAGAATGAGACTAAGTTTTGTAGCAAACACCATCTTTGCAATTCAAAATGTTAATTTCCCCAGAGCACACTGAAAATGGCAAGAGAACTTTTAAATGAAGCTTATGAGCCTAAGGGAAACGTAAATTGTTGCCCAACTGAATTTCCACAAACATGCAAAAAAGTTTTCTAAAAATTTCTTGATTCTCTTTACTTGTGTCAGCTATGGTCAATTGGTAGTAGTTTTATCTAAGCCAGAATATTATAAATACAAGTTTGACTCCAGAAACACACAGAAATCTAGCCGGACACTTCAATGCAGTACTGAGTGAGTGCTGCATTCTCAGTGCCTTCTGTTGAGTGATACATTAAACTGTGGCCCTGTACAACTGTGAATTGGACATTAAGTCAGCAAGAGCAGGAGACTTAAAACCTAATGTATTGACCAATATTCATTCCTTAATCAGCATCACAAAGAAAGTTTATCTGATAAGTAATGCAGCAACACTACCTACATATTTATATTTCATTGGCTATAAAGCACATTTGAAGGATCAAGGTCATGAAATGTGCTTTATTGATGCCAGGAAATATTGCAAGAAATCCCAGAGTAAACTGCAAAGATAATTTATGGATGCCCGCCCATCTTTATTTATATTTAGTCGGCATGGTTAGATGGTGAATGACCACTTTATGGAAATACAATTCTGGCAACCATTCATTGGGATATGTTTAGTAGTACCATTTCATATTTTCTTCTCCAAAGTGGCTAGATTACTTCTGGAAAATTTACATTTTGGAGGACAACTATCCAGACACAACATTTAGTACTCATTCAGTGTTGATTTATGTGGTAATCTTAAACTCCCACATCCCTGGCACAAATTAGCATTGACATGAGAGTCCTTTCTGCTTTTTCACAACTCAGTACACCAATGAAGTTCAAAATTGACTTGCCCACTTCCACCCCACCCACATTAACTTCTCTCACTACCTATCTGTCTGTCAAGAAGCGTTTCATAGTTTCCTTACCAAATGCTTCTTTCACCTGCATTCTTGCTCCCACCCTCTGACTTAGAAACAATTGTAATAGGGCTTGTGATAGCATTTACTCTTAGATACAGAAATTAAACACAAAAGCACAAGAAAATAGGGGTAGGAGTAGGCTACCGGGCCTCTCAAACCTGTCCGACCATTCAGTATGAACATGGCTGATCTATGTTGGTCTCTACTCTTCTTTTGTGCCAGTTCCCCATAACCCTCATAATATTTGTCTATCTCCACCTTAAGTATATCTAATGATCTGACATCCACCTCCCTCGGGGGTAGAGAATTCTAGATGTTCACTACTCTCTGAGAGAAATTTCTTCACATTTCAGTTTTAAATGACCAGCTGCTTATTTTGTAACTCTGTCCCCTTATTCATGACTCTTCCACTACTTAAACCATCTCAACATTTATCCCTTTGGATCTTTTATGTTTGCATAAGGTCACCCCATTCTTCTAAACTCCAAGGAATACAGACCCAAACAGTCTTGCGTCTCTTGGTAGGATAACCCTCTCATCCCAGGAATTAGTCTGATGAATCTTCTGGTACTTAAACTTGGCAGTTAAAATTGCTTCAGGTTTTGACATGCAAGTTTATTGGCTGTATGGACTTTGCAATGAATAATTCCATCTCATGATAAAATCTAAGTACGGAGGGCCAACTTGGAGTTCTTTGCAGGTCACGACACCAAAGAGTAGACCTTCACTTTGAAGGCAATAGGAGAGATCTTCCTCTTTCAGTGGAAAAAAACAGAAACATTCAGTACCTTTTAAACAATAAGATACTGGGAAATGTTGATGTTCAATGAGAGCTGAGTGTCCTTCCACACAAGTCACTGAAAACTAACATGTACGTGCAGCAGGCAATTTAGAAAGGTTATTTTGACCATTTTTTTGCCAGTGGATTTGAATACAAGAGTAAAGATAGCTCTCAAACTTCAGGTTTATTATCACAGTCTTGTATGATGTGAAATTTGTTGTTTTGTGGCAGCAGTACATTGCAAAGACATAAAAAAGCTATAAATTACAAAGTAAATAAATAGTGCTAAAAAAAGGAACAATGAGGTACTGTTCAAAGGTTCATGGACCGTTCAGAAATCTGGTGATGGAGGGGAAGAAGCTGTTCCTGAATAGTTGAGTGTGGGTCTTCAGGCTCCTGTACTTCCTCTCCGATGGCAGTAACGAGAAGAGGGCATATCCTGGATGGTGAGGGTCCCTACTGATGGATGTCGCCTTTCTGAGGCACCGCCTCTTGAAGATATCCTTGATGGTGGGAAGGGTTGTGTCCATGATGGAGCTGGCTGAGTCTACATCCCTCTGCAGCCTTTTGCAATCCTGTGCATTGAAGCCTCAGTATCAGGCTGTGATGCAACCAGTCAGAATGCTCTCAACTGTACATCTATAGAAATTTTCTGGTAGGGTCTGGGGGTAATACCACACTTGGTGAATTATGTACAGTTTTGATCCCCTTACCTAAAAAAAAGATATTTTTGGTATAAAGGAAATGCAGCAAAATTGCACAAAATTGGTTCCTTTGATGGTGGATCTATCATGAGGTGAAAGATTGTGTAAGCTGATGCTCTTTTTTTTAGTGTTTAGAAGAGTGAGAGGTAACCTCATTGGAACATAGAAAATTCTTAGAAGGTTTGATAGGGTAATACAGGAAGGGTATTTCCCCAAACTAAGAAATCTGGAACTAGCTGTACCAGTCTCAAAATAAGGGGTTGACTATTCAGAGATGAAAGTAAATTATATTTCTTCATTTAGAAGATAGTGACTCTTTGAAATTCTCTACTCTGGGAGGGCTAGGCTAGGTCAGTAATTGATTGCATTCCAAACCGAGACTGATAGATCTCTGAATGTTAAAGATATCAAGGGATATGTGGATAGGTCAGGCCGGAAAATGGTGTTGAGGCAGATTAACCATGATATTGTTGAACTATAGAGCAAGCTTGAGGGGCCAAATTACCTATTCTCTCCTTTGTTTTATGTTTTTATGTTGATATGATCTTAGGCACTCCTCTGAGATTGATGATTACTTGCCTCTGCTCCAGTTTTCTGGAATCTGAGGCAGGTAACCCTCAAGGCCATCATAGAACCCTCAAAATCTGCCACAGATGGGGCAGGAGGTGACTGATGGAACAGATATGTGACTAGTTTGGGAGGTGGTGAATTACCTCGTTGTGATCTTGCAGCCTACTGTCTACCTACACTGCACTTTCTCTGTAGCTGTGACACTTTATTCTCCATTCTGTATAGTTTTAGCTTGTGCTGGCTCAATGCACTGTGTAATGAATTGATCTGTATGAACAGTATGCATGGCAAGTTTTTTACTGTACCTCGATACAAGTGACAATAATAAACCAATTCCAATTCCAGTTCCAATTCTATGTGTTCTATGGGGCTTCTATGTGTTCTCCATTCATGAACCCAAGTTCTCAATGCTATCCCAAATACTGCTCCTCCATTTTCAATTATAGGCCAGCAAAACCCACAATTTGTGGAACTGTTACATTTTCGCAAGGTGGCTTTGAGAACATCCTTGAATCCTTTCTTCTGTCTACCTAGTGATATTTTACCATGAGAGAGCTTGGAACAGATTGCCTATTTAGGAAGTTTGATATTGACCTGGTATGCCATTGAATTGACTGAATATAATTAGGATCTCAATGTTGTGGATGTTGTTCCAAGAGGATGCTGACTTTGGTTTATTTACCCCACCAGTAGAACTGGGAGAATTTTTGGGTTACAATATTGTTGCTTTTGAAGTGCATGCTGTAGATATTCTATGAGATGAGTACAGGGGAGCACTGATTACTGCACCTTGGTAGACCATTTAACTTACATTGGGTTTAAGATCTTGATCTTCAAACACTTTTGCCCTCAAATGATCAAGGGCTGTGCTGATGCACTGAAGGTGATGGAGAAACACATCATCAATGTTTGCTTTCACTGAGAGGTGGTTCCTAAGCTGTGGATGATGGCCCATATTTTCCAGGATCCTATCTTGGACCTATCATATCAGAAGTTAATGTTGTACCTTTGGTTTGCTTTACTTTGTTTTGGTAGTGGACCTTTGCTTTGAAGCTGTTGTGTGAGGTCCATTCTCTTGTTTGTCCCAACGAGTTGACAATGACTTGGACTTTGTCTCCATATATACACATATGCAAGGATCACATATGCACACTGGATTTGGATGACTGAAATAGAAGTACCCTTGATTCTGGAGAGGAAATGTAATAGGTTGAATATTTTCCCATTTTTTCTGTAGATTAAGTCCAATCCAACTGAAAATGAGGTGAAGCCTCACCTTGAAAATAATTGGAGTGATCACCCATTTGAACAGATATTGGGTCAGTTGTAGACTTATCGATTAAGTAGCATCATGAAGCAGATGTAAGCAGGAGGCAAATTTCTGTGGGTAGACAAATTCAGGAGTGGTGCACCACAGTCCACCTCAATTGTGGGATATAAAAGTTTAGCTAGGTCAAAAAAAAAGGCCGGACATAGAAACTGACATTACTCCCAGCATTTCTCTTGCAGCTCTCACCTGATGAAGACCATGCCCAATGTGATTCTAAATGTGTAAATTTTACACAGTGATTCAGGGAACAACTCTTTGGCCACAGGGCAAAATTGAGCAGGACCTTAAAGATGATCCTGGCAGATGAGAAAGAGGCCATTCTGTATTTACTGCCATTATATCTCTCCTTAGCTGAGACACACTAACAAATAGCTGAAGGACTGCAGTCCGTTTCCAGCAGGAGAATGTTATTATCAGTACCAGTCATCTTGAATGTGTTTATAACTAGATCTCTTCAGACAGGCTCCAGGTATATAAAATACTGAGAGGAATAGATAGAGTAGACAGTCAGCACCTCCTTCCCAGGGCACCAATGCTCAAGACGAGAGGACATGGTTTTAAGGTTATGGATGGGAGGTTCGGGAGAGATGTCAGGGAGAGGTTTTTCACCCAGAGAGTGGTTGGTGCATGGAATGCACTGCCTGGGGTGGTGGTGGAGGCAGATACATTGAACAGGTTCAAGAGCTTGTTGGATAGGCATATGGAGGAGGGTGGGATTGGGGGGATATGCGGGAGGAAGGGGTTAGGTAGTGTGAGGGTGGTTTGATGGATGGCACAACATGGTAGACCGAAGGGCCTGTTTTGTGCTGTATGGTTCTATGGTTCTATGGTTCTTCTATGGACCTTTGTCACATTAGTCAGGCAGCACCTCATTAAACAAAATAACTGAGACTCTCTTCAGGTAAGATGTGCAATTCACTTCCTTCTCAATGGTATAAGTTAAACAAAGAAGGAAAACTTTTCAATTCGATAGACAACACTGCTTCCACAGAGAGAAAGATAAGACAACTGGCGAAATGCACCAGCTGCATATTTAACAGAAAAGGCTCAAAGTCCCACAAGAGAGCTCCCTTAACTTCATGAAAAAGAACAGTTTACATTCATTTAATTTGCAGCACATGTGAGAGATCAATCACCTTATGTGGCATGTTACTGCTGTGTACCAAGGAAACTGGCATTACACCGTCATATTCACCTTGACAATTAATCAACTTAGAATATGGATGAGTAAATGGCAAATAAATTTCATTACAGCTAAAAGTGGGATGGTTCATTTTAAGAGGAGAAAACCTGAGATCATAGACTCCCTGGGGAAAAAAAAAAGAACAAAGAGATTTGTGATATATTTTAACCAATTATTAAATGTAGTAATGCATGTTATAATGGGTGTAACTATGCTAACAAAGTACTGAGGCTCATTTTGATAGGAATTGAAATGAAAAGCAGAAAGGTTACATTAAATCTGTGTGGAATCTTGATAAACCTGCACTTAGCATATTATGCACAGTTCTGGTCTTCATTAAAGCAAAGGATACTGTGGGTGTTGGAGAAGGTGCAAGAGGATTAGAAGAACCAGGACAGACTGAACAGATTGTTGAAACTGGAAGGAAAAAACTGAGTGAATCCTTGAAAAATATGAAGAGGTTCAACTGGATGGATATTGAGACAATGTATTCTGTTGCAGGGAATCCCCAACTTGGAGTCATAAGATAGACCATATAACTTTAACATATTTATATAAGATAATACACCTTATCTTACTCTGCCATGATAAATCCAAAAGGGAGTCATCAACCTGAAGTATCAAGATCACAAGATCACAAGATCACAAGACAAGGGAGCAGAAGCAGGCCATTCGGCCCATCGAGTCTGCTCCAAGGAAAGGGAAATAGAATGAGAAATGGGGAATGGGGGAAGAAGAAACTATTCTAATCCCAATTACTGGCCTTATCCCCATATCCCTTGATATCCTGACTATTTAGATATCTATTTATCTCCTCCTTGAACGCCCCCACTGATCTGGCCTCCACTGCTGTACCTGGCAAGGAGTTCCACAAATTCACCACCCTCTGGCTAAAGAAATTTTTCCTCATCTCTGTTTTGAAACTGTACCCTCTAATTCTAAGATTGTGCCCTCTGGTCCTGGACTCACCCACCAAGGGAAACAGCCTAGCCACATTTACTCTGTCCTTTCCTATCAATATTTTAAATGTCGCTATGAGGTCCCCTCTCATTCTTCTGTACTCCATTGAGTACAGTCCAAGAGCCAACAAACGCTCCTCATATGTAAGCCCTTTCATTCCTGGAATCATCCTCGTAAATCTCCTCTGAACCCTCTCCAACGTCAACACATCCTTCCTAAGATGTGGGGCCCAAAACTGCGCACAATATTCCAAATGAGGCCTCACTAGTGCCCCGTAGAGCCTCATCAACACTTCCTTACTTTTATACAGTATACCTCTCGAAATGAATGCCAACATAGCATTCACTTTCTTTACCACCGATCCGACCTGGTGGTTAACCTTTAATGTATCCTGCACGAGTACCCCCAAGTCCCTTTGTATTTCCGTGCTTTGGATTTTCTCTCCTCCTAGATAATAATCTGCCCGCTTATTTCTGCTTCCAAAGTGTACAACTGCACATTTCCCTACATTGAATCTCATCTGCCATTTCCTTGCCCATTCTCCTAAACTGTCTAGGTCCCTCTGCAACCTTCCTATCTCTTCAATACTCCCTACTCCTCCCCCTATCTTGGTGTCATCCGCAAACTTAGCCACAAAATCATTTATTCCATCATCCAAATCCTTAATGTACAAGGTAAAAAGGAGCGGTCCCAACACCGACCCCTGCGGCACGCCACTAGTAACCCGTAACCAAACAGAACGAGATCCTTTTATTTCCACTCTTTGCTTCCTGTCAACCAGCCAATGCTCCACCCATTCTGTTATCCTACCCGTAATTCCATGACCTCTCATCTTATTAATCAGTCTCTTGTGAGGCACCTTATCAAAGGCCTTTTGAAAGTCTAAATACACAACATCTACCGCCTCTCCCTTATCCACCTTACCTGTGATTTCTTCAAAAAACTCCAATAGGTTGGTCAGGCAGGATCTTCCCTTCACAAAACCATGTTGGCTAGGACCTATCCTGCCCTGCGCCTCTAGGTATTCCGTAACCCCATCTTTGAGGATAGATTCCAATAACCTTCCCACCACTGACGTCAGACTGATAGGTCTATAATTTCCTTTATGCTGCCTCCCACCTTTCTTATACAACGGAACTACATTTGCGACCCTCCAGTCCTCCTGAACCACGCCGGAACCGATCGATTTCTGGAAAATTATCGCCAATGCCTCCGCTATCTCTAAAGCCACCTCCTTCAGAACCCGGGGATGCACCTCATCCGGTCCGGGAGACTTATCAGTCTTTAGTCCATTTAGTTTTCCTAGCACCTTCTCCCTAGTAATCTTAACTGAACTCAATTCCATTTCGTGAGACTCCTGACTAACCGGCACATTGCTGATGTCCTCAACTCTGTTTCTCTCTCCACAGATGCTGCTTGATCTGTTGGTTATCTCCAGTATTTTATATTTTCATCAAGGAGTTGAGGACATTTATTTTCTAGAGTGTAGTTAGAACATGGAATTTGGTCCAGAAGTTGAGGCTCAAACAAATAACATAGATGTAACATAGATAAATAAGAGAGAAAGGATTAGAAGATTATGATAATATTAAATTAACCAAGGTGATTGGGTACAGAAGGTCCAGTGCAGCTGGAGTGAGTTTATGAAGGACTTCTGTCCTCCAGATGTTCCGGATAAGAGCCATTCTTTCACACACATTTGTGAAGATAACTGATGATTTTGAATTGCATATACAAGTGTAATTTACTTCCTGATATTCAATGACTAAGATTGAAACAATTTTGGCCGTGGAGGGGAAAGGTGGAGAGTGAACAGTTTCCTGCCTATCCTGCAGATTAACTCCAGAGCGGGGATCTTGCTGAAGGTGAAATGAAGCAACGTGGTGAGGAGAATTTAAGAAGGAGATATTGTGATGAATAAGCCTTCAGTCATAATTGGGATTGGGTTCCCTGATCGATTCATTCGTGAGGACAAGGTCTTTAAATTCATCATGCAGCAGATAGAAGAAGATAATGAATTTTTGAGGAGAGCCAAAATTGATCGGGATTCTCCATAATCCCTTTTGATTGATGAGTCAACAGTTTTATTAGGTTTATAAAGTGGTTATTGTTCCTCATGTTTTCCTGTGTTTGTCATATAAGACCATAAAATCAAAAAAACATAGGAGCAGAGTTAGGCCATTCAGCCCATCAAATCTGCTCTGCCATTTGGTCATGGCTGATTTACTTTTCTCTCTCAACACCATTCTCCTGCCTCCTTCTGCCCTTACCTATCAACCTCTGCTTTAAATGTACCCAATGACTGCCTCCACAGCCATCTGTGGCAATGAATTCCGCAGATTCACCACCCTCTGGCTAAAGAAATTCCTTCTCATCTCTGTTCTAAAGGGATGTCCTTCTATTCTGAAGCTGTGCCCCCTTATCCTTGGCTCTCCCACAACTGGAAGCATCCTCTTCACGTCCACTCTATTCAGGCCTTTCAATATTTGGTAGGTTTTAATGAGGTCCCCCCTCATCCTTCCAAACTCCAACAAGTACAGGCCCAGAGCCATCAAATGCGCCTCATACGTTAACCCTTTCATTCCCGGGATCATTCTTGTAAACCTCCTCTGGACCCTCTCCAATGCTAGCACATCCTTCCTTAGATATGGGGTCCATAACTACTCCCAATACGCCAAACGTGGTCTGACCAATGCCTTATAAAGCCTCAGCATTACAGCCTTACTTTTATATTCTAGTCCTCTCAAAATGAATACTAACATCGCATTTGCCTTCCTTACTCCTGACTCAGCCTGCAAGTTTACATACGATGAGTGATTGTCGGCTCTTGGACTGTACTCATCGGAGTACAGAAGAATGAGAGGGGACCTCATAGAAACATTTTGAATGTTGAAAGGACTGGACAGAGTAGATGTGGCTAAGTTGTTTCTCTTGGTGCGTGAATCCAGGACTAGAGGTCACAGTCTTAGAATTAGAGGGTATCCATTTAGAACAGAAAGAGAAGAAATTTCTTTTGCCAGTAGGTCATGGATTTATGGAATTCGTTGCCACATACAGCTGTGGAGGCCTGATCATTGGGGGTGTTTAAGGAAGAGATTGATTGGTATCTAATTAGTCAAGATATCAAGGGCTATGAGGAAAAGGCCGAGAATTGGGGCTAGATGGGAATAGTTTAGCTCATGGTGAGGTAACAGAGCAGACTTGATGGGCCGAATGGCCTACTTCTGCTCCTTTGTCTTGTGATCTTGTGAAGTTAACCTTTAGGGAATCCTGCACTAGGTCTCCCAAGTCCCTTTGCACCTCTGATTTCTGAATTCTCTCCCCATTTAAAAATAGTTTGAGCCTTTATTCCTTCTACCAAAGTGCATGACCATACATTTCCCTACTCTGTATTCCATCTGCCACTTCTTTGCTCATTTTACCAACCTGTCCAAGTCCTTCTGCAGACTCCCTGCTTCCTCAACACTACCTGCCCCTCCACTTATCTTTATATCATCCGCAAACTTGGTCACAAAGCCATCAATTCCATCATCCAGATCATAACATATAACGTGAAAAGTAGTGGATCCAACACCATCTCCTGCAGAACACCACTCATCACTGGCAGCCAACCAGAAAAGGCCCCTTTTATTTCCACTCTTTGCCTACTGCCAGTCGGCCGCTCTTCTATCCATGTACCTTTCCTGTAATACCATGGACCCTATCTTGTTTGGCAGCCTCATGTGCGACACCTTGTCTAAGGCCTTCTGAAAATCCAAGTAAGTAACATCCACTGACTCTCCTTTGTCTATCTTGCCTGTTACTTCCTCAAAGAATTCCAACAGATTTGTCAGGCAAGATTTCCCCTGAAGGAAACCATGCTGACTTTGGCTTATTTTATCATGCGCATCCAAGTACCCTGAAACCTCATCCTTAATGATGGACTCTAACATCTTAAAAACCACTGAAGTCAGGCTAACTGGCCTATAATTTCCTGTCTTTTGCCTCCCTCCCTTCTTAAAGAGTGGAGTGACATTTGCTATTTTCCAGTCCTCCAGAAATATTCCTGAATCTAGTGATCCTTGAAAGATCACTAGTAATGCCTCCACAATCTTTTCAGCTACCTCCTTCAGAACCCTGGGGTGTAGTCCAGGTGAATTATCCACTTTCAGACCTTCCAGTTTCCTAAGCACCTTCTTAAGAAAAACAACTACACCACTTCTGCCCCTGATTCTCTCCAATTTCTGGCATGTTGTTGGTGTCTTCCACAGTGAAGCCTGATAAAATACTTATTCAGTTCATCCACCATTTCATTGTTCACACTTACAACCTCTCCAACATCATTTTCCACTGGTCCAATGTCCACTCTTGCCTCTCTTTTACTCTTTATATATCTGAAAAAAACTTCTGGTATTCTCTTTTATATTATTGACTACGTTTCATCTTTTCTCCCCTTATTGCTTTTTTAGTTGCCTTCTGTTGGTTTTTAAAAGCTTTCCAATCCTCTCACTTCCCACTAATTTTTGCAATATTGTCTGCCATCTCTTTTGCTTTTATGCTGTCTTTGACTTCCCTTGTCAGCCATGGTTGCCTCATCCTCCATATAGAATGTTTCTTCTTCTTTGGGATGAATTGATCCTGAGTCTTCTGAATTACTCCCAGAAACTCCTGCCATTACTGTTCTACCATCATCCTGGCTAGTGTCCCCTTCCAATCAACTTTGGCCAGCTCCCATCTCATGCCTCTGTAGTTACCTTTACTAAACTGTAATGCTGATACATCTGATTTTAGCCGTTAAGCTGCATGATGAATTCCATCATATTGTGATCACTGCTTCCTAAGGGTTCCTTTACCTTAAGCTCCCTAATCAAATCTGGTTCATTGCACAACACCAAATCCAAATTGCCTTTTCCCTCGTGGGCTCAACTGCAAGCTGCTCTAAAATGTCATCTCGTAGGCGTTCTACAAAATCCTTCCTTTGGGATCCATTACCAATCTGATTTTCCCAATCTACTTGCATATTTAAATCCCCCATGGCTAATGTAATGTTGTCCTTTTTACATGCATTTTCTATCTCCAGTTGTAATTTGTACCCCACATCTTGGCTACTATTCGAAATCCCATCAGGGTCTTTTAACCCTTGCAGTTTCTTAACGCTACCCACAAGGATTCTACATCTTCTGATCCTATGTCATTTTTTGCTAAGGATTTGATTTAATTTTTTACCAATACAGAACCCCACTCCCTCTGCTCACCTGCCTGTCTTTTCGATAGGATGTGTATCCTTGGATGTTTAGCTCCCAGTTGTGATCTTCCTTCAACCACTACTCTATGATGCCCACAACATCATATCAGCCAATTTCTAACTGCACTATGAGCTCATCTGCCTTATTTTGTACACTGCGTGCATTCAAGTATAACACCTTCAGTCCTGTATTCACCACCCTTCTTCTCAAATTTGTCTCCATGTTGCCTGAACATGGTCCATCTGATGAAGAACATATTTCTTATTGGTTGGAATTGTGATTTTTAGAGGAGATGGTTGAGAATGATTCTTGCAATGACTTTTCCTGTGACAAACAGCAGGGAGATTCCTTTGTAGTGACTGCAGTTGGATCTCTCCGTCCTTGAAGATAGTCATGATTACAGTGTATCTGAGATCTTATGGCATATTCTGAACATATTTTATTTGAACATTGATCCTAAGTTCTGGATCGATAAGTTTTTCATATAAATGACATCACTGCTCCAATGGGCAATATGCATGAACAATGCATCACAATGGTGATACCTGAACCTCGCAATTCCTTAATGAGCATTATCAGCTTAATGAACTGGAACAGAAACACAAATGAAGAACTTAAATACTTTAACAAAGATCTATATGAATGAAACACATGGAAGTTTCTTACCCCCCCTCCTCTAATTTAATACAATGTGCACAGTGGTCAGCTTGCCAACTTTGCAAAAATATTTTTTTCTGAAACTGAAAAATCTAGAGGAAATAACTAATACAAATAGAAATTTCCAAGATAAAAGATGCATCTAATGTGCTTTCATTGGTTGATTGGATTTTGATAGCTTTTTAATATTGATATTAAGATAATTGGTATGTTGATGTTAGGATTATCCGACCATTGTGGAAAACAAGGTTCACAGTCTCTCACACGGCAAGTGTAATAAAACTAGCAAAACACTTTTCTCCCATCACTAGAGAAAATTCTGTGCAGGAGAAATGAAGGTGGAGGTGAGGGATGTTGATGTTTCACCATGGCAGTATTTGATGCAAAATACGTCTTTCCACAATCACTACTGTTTACACTTAGTAAAGAGTAAAATCAATAAATGCAGAATAAGCCAGGAACAGTCAATCAAGATGGAATCTATATTCTATAATATGCTATCAAACACGAAACAATTATATCATTCTTTTTAACAGAGTTTTTTCTTATTATTATGTATTCAAAGCAACCACAGACATTGCATTATAGTGTTTATCTAATAAGCATAAAACTCTTGAACATGCTCTTGAATCCTCAGTCTCACTAGGAATTGGAATGGAAAGTTGTATTGTAATTCCCTTACTATTTCCCTCTACTGTTAAAATGCTTTTAAATGGTTTTGTTTCCTATAACTTTCCAGGCACTTATATATAACATTAATTAGCTACCTTACTTGTACAAGAACAAACTGAATATGCATGGAAAACATTTTCATATTCTACTGAATTACCCTTACTCAATAAAAGATTTTTCTATCATACACTTGATAATGGTAAATCAGGAACTGGGGACAGGTCCAGTGAATTGTATGGGTGAGAAGCCAAGAATGGAGGGGCAGTTAGGAATCAAGTCAATAGGCAGAGGAGTCAGGAAGAGTGTTTGTACGCACATCAGAGAAAAGTTAACCATTGGGGTTCATGGTTGTAGAGGGGGGTTATTGTATGTTGGTCAAGTGTTGCAGTAGCGTAATCAGGTGTTGCAGTTTGTGCAGGGTTATAGTGACCATGGAGCCAAAGGTTGCCAACTGCAAATGATAGGAAGTGCAGCTTTGCCAGGTGTTGTGGGGGAGTCAGATCAGTTTAAGCAGCAGATCAGTGGGTGAGGAATGAGTAGGACGAAAGTTGAAAGTTTGGGGTCATGGGATATTGGAGTTTCTACCATCCTGGAGTAGGGAGGGTCTCAAAGAAGAATTGGCTTCGAAAGGGCCAACCTGAGTCACATTCCCAGCATCAGCCTAGGACGTAATCAGAAAGAATCCCATCAATGTTCAGAAATAGGCCTCCCAGACAGGTAGAAAACCTATTTACTCATGAGCAGCCTGTATACAGTGCAAACCACTCATACAGCTCAAAAATTATGGAAGTGAAATGCAGACATAGATTGCACATCATTGGATGTCATTGCATATCCTTTATTTGTTATGTATCAGTTTCAGAGAGAACTTGTAACAAAAACCTTGAAATGCCAACAGTATGATGAGTCCGTTTCCCAATTACATTTTATTTTTCATAGAAACCGAATTATGCAGTTCAGAAAAGCATAATGTGACACAATGCATTTTCTAAGCAATGACAGTAAACTTTCTGGTGCATCAAGACTAATAGTCATTAACAATTATTCCCTCATTAAAAGGGTATTTAGCTTTCTGCAGAACATATAATGGGCAATTAATGTGCAAATGCAGCAACTTCAATAAGGTCATGGAGAGCAAGGTGCAACTTTCTCAATGTTAATGACATAAATCTCCCAGCAACATGCAATGATTCACAGGGGTGGTATTTGTAAATATGAGTGATGTCAATACATGATGTATTTGAACATGTGTGTTCCATGGTGCACAGGTGTGCAGACTGAGGAAAACAAATAAGTCAGACACATTTTCAGAACTCTCCTTGTTTCCATGTATTTATTATACTGCTTACTCTGCATGTTACTTCACTATAGACTAGGAACCCACAGGGACATATATATAACAGTTATTATCTCTTCCTGCACACAAATTGCTGGTGGATTTGTGCATTAATAATAACATGCATTATTCACAGACAGCCATTTTCCAGAAAATTCCAGCAGAATTTATGAAAAATTCAAAAGCAAGAAGCTATTGAGAGTTAAAGGAAAAAACATTATTGATTGAAAAAGCAACAGTTCACTTGAGAGTTCCATTAAAATAGTGTTGCTCTTCATGCCTTCTAATGTGCACATGTATTTAAATAGATATTCTGCCTTTCTGACAACTGCTTCAGACTGACCAAATAGCTTCAGATCTACAGATAATCATCCTCTTCCATTTTAACCTCTGACATTATACATACTCCCATGTCATGAATACCTTTACTCTTATGTCTTCTTTTGTTGAGTAGTATAAATTACAATATAGAAGACTATATAGAAGGCTGTTATTGGACCCTTATGTCTGGTGGTATTTTGTTCAAGGAATTCAATAAAATATCTGTTACCCTTCTCTAACCCATAGGTCAATTCCTTTCCATGCTTCACACACAATCCACTTTTACCCCGAACGTTGCAAGATTTCTGCTGAAGTACATTGTTCAGTATTAATCTACTTTAAAATCAATCTGCATCATCACTGGAGATATTTGGACTGTGAAATGGGGCTGGGTAGTATTGTTCTATTCAGAGCTATGGGTGACAATTTGCTTCTAATTTTGTGAATTGTAAGCATACATTTTTTAGCATAATTCACACTATATCAGACACCATGATCATAAATACAGAAAAGCAAAACACTGCAGATACCGGAAATCTGAAATAATAACAGAAATTGCCAGAGATACTCAAGTGTTTTCTCACTTTGAGTACTGTTGAAAGGTCATCCACCTGTAACATTGAGTCCATTTCTCTGTCCAGAGATGTTGCCTGACCTGCAATGTTAATACACATGTTGTGTTTGCCTCTCAGAGCAAGGGTTAAAGTAACATTTCTTTTGGCATGGGAGTGAAAATATCTTACAGATAAAGTCATATTATAAATATACCTTCCACCACTTTCCTACCAGTACCCAGACCAACATATTTGAAGTATGTTCGAATATATAGAAGTATGGATTGCCAATTCTCAAGCAATGCTAGTTTGATTCCAGCACAATTAAACTGACCATTAACCGATGCTGTGTTTCAAGCAGACTTTGGTAGCTAGATCCAGGATAGCAGCATTTGGAGACTATTTGTCACAAGATTTCCGATATTGTAAGAAAACATGAAAAAATTGAAATTAGTTTGATCTTCTGCTCCAGTTTTCGGACACTGGATGGTCTAGAAATACTCTATCACATTCTGCATTTTTATTGGGTCTTCAAGTTTTGATATGGAGCTAGTGAAGAATTTGGTCATGGTGAGGATAGACTTCAAGGTCTGTACAACGTCATGTGGAAGGTTAGAGCTGGATTTCTTCCTACTCCACAACATTTTATAAGGGTTTTCTTGCACCTCAATGAGTACCACAAGCTGCTTGTTTGTTTACTTGTAAATCTCGTTCTATAGGCAGCTGTTTTAATATTTATTGGATTCCCTGGAGCAGTAGGGTGGGATTACGGGGCTGGGGCATTTGGTAAAAGGTGCAAATTTACATCACTTGTGGCTTGTAAATCAGAAAAGCTGAAAGCAAGATATTTTATTAACTGCAATGATCTCCGCACCAGTGTTGCCCTTAGAGTCAGTGGCTACTCTATTAAAGGTCTCCTCTAGAGTGCTGAGTCAATTGATGTTGGTTTGTTCCCTTTTGGTCTACAGTTGTTGGCACTGATTATTTACCTCCTGCTGCAAGAAGGAAGGAAGTATGCCTGAAAATGTCTTGCAATATGACATGGGTGATGTATCAGATATGGTTGAACAGTTAGAAGAAAGGGAAAACTTTATTATACATGAATGAGGCATGGAGTAGTGCTGAGTGCATGAAGCATTGAGTCATCATTGATCAAGATTGGACAGTATGCCCTTATTGCTCACAACATCAGAGTAATTTGTGAAGTAATTGGGGCAGTTGTTGGTAAATAGGAATGGAAATTGCATTCACTGACCTGCGCCTGGAGGGTGAGCTCATTTAACTTCTTGTGGCACTTGACCCCTGGCCCTGAGGTTTCAGTCCTGGCACTAACATAAGCTGGGACCTTTGCTCCCTATCTAGAGAGCTGGACAGTATCCTGTACCTCTCTATCTCATCCACCAAGACATCAAGAACTGTGTATGAAAATCAGGATGCCTGCTCTTGCAAAAACCATACAAAGGATTCATCCAAGGATTCACAATTCGTGGTATAATTTCCAATTTCAGACAATCCTTTCTTCCATTTTAAGGTGTGAAACCATAAGTTCAATCAGAGTTAGCTAACCTCAACTTTTGCTAGCCACTCATTGAACTGAAGCATGAAGACAATCCTAATTTAGCTAATGTTGCCTGGATGCTGGAGTCATGATAATGAGGTGGGAGTCACCTACATCAGGTCAAACAGGTGAAGCTTAATCATGCTTCGCAATTCCAGGGCATATTTTCCATTGTGATCCTACTTCTACCCTTTCTTCTCCATTTTACTTGTTATCCACCCACACAGCTTTGCATCAAGATCAAGATAAAAACCAGAGCCATAAAATATCGATCCATATTTTTCACAAACATTGTGATGCTTTAGAATGGATCTCTGGAACACCATCGGTTACTATTCAGCTCATTTAACACTACTATTCTGTTTTTTGCTCACTTTCAATCCATCCAGTGAATTTGTCATCTGTTCGACTTATTTGAACTTCCTCAATTGGTGTCATAAAAGGGTAATTGCCTAATGGATTTTGAAAACCAAATATACTCTGGATTACTATCAGACACAAGTTTGTACATTGCTATTTGGCTGATGAAAGCAAAAGTTACTTCTGAACATGTTCTGATTGTTATTTGTGATACCTGTGGTTTGTAAGTGTTCATTTACAGCATCATATACAATGCCCCCAAGTAATTTGCAAATCACAGATAGTACATTAGTTAAATTGTAATTACTAGCCTTTTGTTTGTCTATCTTTTTGAATATGTAAACACTATTTCCATTTTCTAGACTTTTTTATAACCATTGTGTTTTTAAAAAATCAACTAAAATATCATAATCTTTCTTTGTTAATAATTTTAGACAGTAACATGCCCATTATAGAAGATAAGGATATTGAAGTATTTATGTTTCTGGATTTTATTGTTTTATTCATAATTTTATGTATGCCTTGGTTTACAGCCTGATTTTCTGAACTAAAATTCTTTCTGGGTCTTCACGAAAAGATGATATGAGAAACAACATTTATACCACAGCTTCAATATAGTAAAACATCCTATGCACTAGAAGGGAAAAATATACAACAAGTGATAAAAAAAGCATTGGAGAAAAGTCCATATACATTATGCAAGCAATAAGTTTTGAGGTAGAGTGAAAAAAAAGCTATCAAAGGATTAGGGAGATAGTTTTAACAGCAGTGTCAAGATACCTGAAGGTTGAATTGTGGAACAAAATGAAATTAAATTGTTCAAATGAGCAGAGTCAAGCAAATAGAGAATGTTAGCTGAAATGCAGACTGTAGATGGAAAAAGATGGACCACAATGCGTACTATAAGAAAAAGAAATTTGAGTTGAATACAGTTGAAGTAAGGGGACCAAAAAAACACAATGAGGAAAGATGCACGAAGCAGACTTAATGACTTATTGCAGAACAGGACAGAAAAAGACAGGACCAATTTCTTGGTAACCTGTAGTGTTTGTAAAATGGATCTCAGAAAAAAAAATGAGCATGTTAAATCATTTGAATCTTCTGAATTAATCAATGTATGAACAAAGATTTCAGCAGTTGCCAGGGTGAAGTTAAAATTACCCAGGTTTGCATTTGCTTCCCATACAGTATAGCAACACTTGCTTGTTGTACTCCATTTCCAAAATTCAGTTCCATTGATCTTAATTTGACCAAATCTCAGGAGCATAATACAAAATAAAGTTCAAGATCTAGGAGTCCAAGTCCATACCTCCCTGAAAGTGACTGCATAGGTTGATAGGTGGTAAAGGAGGTGCATGGCATGCTTGCTTTTATTAGTCAAGGCATTGAGTTCAAGAGTCAGGAAGTTATGTTGCAACTTTATAAAACTTTGGTTAGGCCACATCTGGATTACTGCATTCAATCTTGGTCACACCATTAGAGGAAGGATATGGAGGATTTGGAGAGGATTCAGAAGAGGTTTACCGGGATTCTCCCTGGATTAAAGGGCATGTGTTACAAGAAGATGTTTTTTTTTTCTCTGGAGTGGCAGATGCTGAGGGGAGATTTGATAGAAGTCTATAAAGCTATACAAAGCAGAGATAGAGTAGACTATCTTTTTTCCCAGGGTTGAAATATCTAACACTGGCGGGTGTACATTTAAGATGAGAGGGGGTAAGTTCAAAGGAGATGTGTGGGGCAAGTTTTTTTACACTGAGTTGTGGGTGCCTGAAATGTGCTGCCAGGGGTGGTAGTGGAGGCAAATAAGATAGAGATGTTTAAGAGACTCATAGATAGGCACACGAAATGCAGAGAATGGAGGGACAAGTTTAGCTAGGCTTTTAATTACTAGTTTCATTAATTCAGCACAATATGGGCCAAAGGTCCTGTTCCTGTGCTGTACTGTTCCATGTTCCATGTTCTAAAGGTCATTGTATATACAACAGAGGTTGCCCTTCCACCCAAAGGCCTATGACATGGTAGTGATGCAAATCAATATTCTTAATGATTGATATGTTTTAAACTCAATAAATCAATGTATATTCATTGATCTGTCATAACCAATCGCTGTAACAGTTGTCTTTATATCTTACCCTTTAATAGAACCATGTGTTCATTGAATTTCCTATTGTATTAACATAGGGACAGATTTTCATCTTAATTGCCTGAATGGCAATCCAGCATTGTGGATTTGTCATCCCTTGCAAAACTTTATTTTTAGTTGATGTTAGTAGAATGAAAATCAGATGTGTTCCACAATGAACATAAGACTTTACCAGCAATATATCCCACAACAGTGAGTGTCAAAAGAATCATACAGCTTCTACAGAACCTTGCTGTTAATCAGAGCAGGAAAAAGTTTTCGCAAGCATCACCCTAGCAAAGGCTATAGTACCTGGAATGCTGTACAAATCCTGAATCTCGGTACAGTTTCAGGGCTGGATGATTAACCATAGACATAATATTTTCTCTACATCAACTTCAAGAAGAGAACAGAGAATAAAATATGCCATTATACATTATCCTTTGTGGATTTAATTAAAGTATTCAGCTGAACTGGTTTACTTGCAACTGAAGACAAGTTTGGACTGTTATTTCTGTTAAGTCTCAGTGCTCTTTCCATGATATCACGTAAACCATTGTTCATTTGGATGGGTCTACTTCGGAAGCTTTGAGGTAAAAACTGGTATTTTTTCTCCAACACTCCAAGGCACAGTTCAGAAACACTCTTTGGTGTTTCTGAACTGTACATTCAAGACGTGGAAGGTGGAACAAACTTGCAAGATTGGGTAGGAAGCTTACTTATCTGTCGTCACTCAAGGAAAGGACTAAAGCCAAGAAGTTGCTTATCAGGGATGTTTCGTTCACTGGTGACACTGGAAATGTAATACAAGAAGTCATGCATTTTATCTTAAAGGCTTGTCAGGCATTTACCGTCATCACCAACATCAAGAAAGCAGATATACTCCGAAAAAATGTTTCACAAAATCCAGTGACCAGTTAGGAGTTCAAAAGTTCAATGAGTTCAATAGTAGTTTAGAAGGAGTTCAAAAGTTCAAATGCTTGCATTGTGAAAAAAAACTGCTACCACTTTCAGAAGACAAATTCAAAGGCTGTGGAATAACTTATCATCAAAACCAAAGTGCTCATATATAAAGCTTGTGCACTCAGCACTCTAACGTAGGGCAGGGATATATTGACAAATTACAGCTTATGCACATTAAGAGCAAAATCTGTGCTGCAATGTTACATACTATATCAAATGGCAAGTTAAGGTCACATTTTCAGAAGTCCTTTGACAGGCAAACACAACTCAACTCAAATGGAGATAGTTTCTTTCATTTGTTAGGCCATCAGAGCAGATTGGGAGGAGATACTTTATGGCAGAAGGAACAAAAACAAGATGCTCAGTCTTCACTACAGAGATATGTGCAAGTGAGATATTAGTAGGGTTTGAGACTGGTCTTGATTCATAGAAAGACGTGGGACATGATTGTAACAAGTAGTGACTCTGTTAACTGCAAGGCATCAAAATCCATGACAGGAATTGAATCTAACAAATTGAAGAGAAAAGAACCCATAAGGAAGCATGTAGCTTCCAAATTCTTCAATTATGACACAATTTCTTTGGGATTCAGGAGTTACGAAATTATGTGAATATATTTAGCATTAATTCAAATGAGAACTGGTCTTCAATTTAATGTAAGTTTGCAAGCAGTAGTCAGTTGGAAATTAAAAGGACAGACTTGAAAACAGGCACTGTTGTCTGCAGAGCACAGACTACTCAGAGATATGGTTTGCAAACTGACATGACCAAAAGATGTTCTTAAATGCATCAGCCAATCGTAAGACAATGGGGTATATTAAATGAACTACATCAAACCAGGCAACAGAAACTAGTTGAGTTATACTGCACCATTATGACTGAATTCAAGAAAGCTTCAAGACCAGATAAGTCATTTGGCACATAAAACATGGTCGTAGGCATATTTACCCTGTCTACCAACAATCAGGATATTTCTGTACCCAGAGAGTCAGCTCTCACAACACTAATTTTGAATGTCTGGGTTCTCTGTCCTCAGAAGACTCTAGTCCATCCATGTGAATTACTTTGTCCCAGCAAAGGTGATTCAGCATTCAGGGGTGTCTTGTCAGTTACAATGTGTTCTCATTGTAAATATGTAATTCAATGGAACAGTTTGTCACTCTCAAAATATTGAAGTAAACAATGTCACTGTAGCTATTGAAACGGTATTGAATCATCTGCTGTTATCTTTGTTCTTAGAAGTGCAAAAATTTGATGTACTTTGAGTTTGGGGAGATTCTACTGAGAGGGTCTCCAAGAGAATGTCTGATTGTTGTGATGAATAAATACCTTTTATATCAACCAGCTTCAGCTTCCGAGTGACTGAGTTCACAGTCACAACACACTTACATAGAACATAGAACAGTACTACACAGGAACAGGCCCTTCGGCCTACAATGTTGTGCCTAATTAAACTAGTAATTAAAAGCCTAACTAAACTTGTCCCTTCCGCCTACACAAGTCCATATCCTTCCATTCTCTGCATATTTATGTGCCTATCTATGAGCCTCTTAAATACCTGTATCATATTTGCCTCCACTACCACTCCTGGCAGCGCCTTCCAGGCACCCACACCCCTCACATCCCCTTTGAACTTATCCCCTCTCACCTTAAATACATGCCTTCTAGTATTAGACATTTCGATCCTGGGGGCTGTGTACTCTATCCATGCCCCTCAATCTTATCAACTTCTTTCAGGTCTCCGCTCAGCCTCCACCACTTCAGAAAAAACAATCCAAGTTTGTCCAACCTCTCCTCATAGCACCTGCCCTCTAATCCAGGCAGCATCCTAGTAAACCTCTTCTGCACCCTCTCCAAAGCATCCACATCTTTCCTACAATGGGGCGACCAGAATTGAATGCAATACTCCAGATGCGGTCTAACTGGAGTTTTATAAAGATGCAGCATAACTTCCTGACTTTTGAACTCAGTGCCTCTACTAATAAAGGCAAGCATGCCATATGCTTTCTTTACTCGCTATCAACTTATGCAAGCACTTTCAGGGAGCTATGGACTTGGAACCCGTGATTAACATTGTTAAGGGTCCTGCCATTAACTGTGTATTGTCCCTTTACATTACATCTTCCAAAGTGCAACACCTCACACTTGGCCAGATTAAACTCCATCTGCCATTTCTCCGCACATATCTGCAACTGATCTATATCACGCTGTATCCTTTGGCAATTTTCTACATTTCCTACATTATCCACAATGCCACCAGTCTTTGTATTGTCTGCAAACTTACTAACCAACTCATCTACATTTTCAGCCAAGTCATTATATATATATTTGGATGAAAAAAATATATCACAAAGAGCAGAGGTCCCAGTACGGATCCCTGCAGAATGCCACTACTCACAGACCTCCAGCCAGAATAAGTCCCATCGACCACCACACCCTGACATCTGTGGGCAAGCCAATTTTGAATGCAAACTGCCAAGTCACCCTGGATCCCATGCATTTCAATCTTCTGGATGACCCTACCATGTGAGACCTGGTCAATGCCTTACTAAAATCCATGTAGAGAGCATCTACAGCCCTACCCTCAATCACCTTTGTCACCTCCTGAAAAAACTCAATGAATTTATGATGATACATTTGATGATACATTTCTTGCTATTGATCATGCAAATCCTGATTGATTTATTTAGTCACATGAGCAAGCCATCTATGTCTTACCTAAAATACCTACTATCTCCTAATGACAACATAATATTCATCTATTAAAATAATAAATGAATATTATATAACCAACATGAGGATCATTTCCTCTCACGATAAAAAGTTCTAGACTTACAGCAATGTAATCTGTATAAAAGCAAAACTTCTCCTAAGTGAAGATCTTTGCTTTCAGTAGTTTATTGGATTATATTTGTATCTGTAAATTTTTTTTATATTTCCATGTAATTTTTCAGTCATTGATTACCTGTTATTTTCTTGAGTGCTTGGTTACTTTGAATATCTGGAGATCTGTTTTGTGTTCGGTTCCCTTCTTCTCCTGGTTCTCGGACTAAAAGAACCAACCTACAGAACACCTTTACAGCAACTTTACTGAAATTTTCCACTACTTGTTCTGTCTTTCATATCAATATCTACAACATTCTCATCTCTCAAGTAAGTGATAGAAATGTTTCCTTGATTGCTTGTGTTAAAAACTTACGCTGTGAATTATTCTCTGTTCCCCAAATTCAGTTCTCTTTTGGAAGCTAAGGAAAATTGTGTGTTTAGTGGATGTAATTGTAAATGAACTTCTTTCTCTTTATGGTGCATGATGTAGTATTTCCAGAAGCAGTCTACATGCAGTTTATCAGCTGAAGTAGTAATAGCCTATATAAACCTTTTGCAGATTGTGTTCGTAATGTACAGTATATACTTGTCAATTCAGTCCACTTACTTAGGTTAGTACCAAATTCTTTCCTTGTTGGCCTTCATTTTGGCATTCCTACTAATTGACAGGAGGCTCTAAAACAGAGAGAGTTTATATTTTAGACAAAGGGAATTGCCATTGAAGGCTAAAAGAGTTGTTTGAGAAAGATCAAAATGATAAATTATCTGTATCCAGCCTTCTTTATATATTCCACTCTGCCTTTTTCCTTCTCTCCACCAGCCTTATCCATATCTCATTCTCCTCCATCTACCTGCATTACTGTTGTCCTTCTCATGAGCTTCAGCAGGCTGGGTCAGAAGCCCCAATCGATTTGTACCTTCATTCTTCCCATATGATTCATGATTAACATGTAGCTTAATACACCCATTCTAGCCCTCTTAAGGACCATAACATGCACTATCCACACAGGGCCCAATGCAGGGGTTGGCTTGGGAGAAGGCTCCAAAACAGTAGTGGGGATTTGCAGGTGGGGCCACAGAAGAGTCTCGCATAGGAGTTGGGGAGGAAGATGATGAAAGGTAGAATCAGGGGCATTATGGTGGGCCAGAGATGCTTAACAGGAGCAATCGTGGAAAACTTTGTATATGTGTTTGAAAACTGAAAACTGTGGTCCTGTTTTGTTCACTAATGTGCACAAATATAATAATAAATTAAAGTGATAACAAAATAATTTGACATTGCATTAATCAGGTATTAATCCTAGTTGAGAGTTTTAAAAGTTGTCACTTATTTGGAAAAAAATTATAAAATCTAAAATATGTAAAAACAATGAAAGATTTTAATTAAACTCAAGCAATTAAAAAAAACCTATCAATTAAGTCAATATTATTGCAACCATTCCTTTCATTCAAATGAATGGAGATGCCATTCCAATGTAAAGCCACACTGGATGGAAGTTATTTGGGTGGATTTCCAGCATAGTTGTTGGGTTTTGATGGAACTTTGTGCTCCCACACTGAACTGATCTAGCTTCAGAGTGTAGTTGGAGAATCACCAGCAAATGTCTATTAGGAAGTTCAGAAAGTGTGTTTCATACACAAAAACATGGAAATTCTGAACCTGCTGGCACTTATCTTGGGGAATACCAGCAGATACGAATGGAGCTGCCAGCATTTCTCTGCAACATTCAGGACAACATACTTTTAAAGGATTTTCATTAGCAGCTTCTAAGTTGCTATTAGAAAAATTGCACTTCCTCCTGATCTCATTCTTTAAGTAAACATCCTAAGATTCAGCCATATCAGCCTTCTTTCTTCATGTGCATACCATTGAGGTCAGAGGTGACTTGCTTCCACCCCAGTAATGAGGGCTGTGATGTGACTGAAGACTGCCATACAGGATATGTTCAGTTCATGCCTGACAGGGCAGATGCATCCACAGATGTGCGATTCCTTCTGTACCAGTATATGACCTCCTTGTGTGCTTGACATTGAGACTCATGGTGTTAACTATACTCTTGGATGCTCCTTCTCCATTTTGAACAGTCATGAGCCAGGGAATCCCATGAGCTAGTGAAAATGTTCCCATTTATCGAGCTCTGATTTGCTGGGATTGCTGGTGGAAATAAACATTTGAGAATCTAAGCAGGAGTGGGGCCCATCTAACTGAGGCAGGTTTTTCATGACCAACTCAGAAATGCAGCAGAGTAACAAGGGATATTGTGACTGTCATTTTTAATAGAACAGGTTTGGAAGAAGGGTGCTGTCAAATTTCACCTGTCAGATAGTCTCCAAACTGCTAAAAAAATTTTATACATATTTTTAAGATGTTATCAAACTATCTCGAATAAAGACAAACTGAGCAATTATGGCCAATTCAACAATTTCTTATCATACTTCCTAGTGCACCTTGAATAACCCTACATGAATGCAGAGCTAGACCATACAGATAACATAGAAAAGCAGGGCTCAGAAATGAGCTGCTTGTTGCTTCAGCCTAGATATGGCACTTATCTCTGTCATTTCAGGAATATATCAATGGACTAGAGAATGAATCCTTTGTATGTATCAATTGTGTTTGAAACTGTCACTGAAAACATTTTAAAAGTTCACTGGGGTTATTATGAGCCAATTATAAATTCTTGACTCAAAATATATGTATCTGTTGTATATTTCTGATTTGATTTGTTTCCTTATTTCATCTGAAAGTTTGGTCCCAATTAACCTCCAAATGAAGAAGAAAATATGGCTGCAAGATGCCCTTAACTATGATTCTGAAAATGCTCAGATCACTGCACAAGCATAAGGACAACAGAACAGGCACCACCCATCTTTGTCCTAAATTTTCCTAAAACATACCAAATCTGCCAGATTTATCTCATGTTGCTGATGATATGTTGGAGTTTACCTTGAAGAAAAAGACTGCAAAGCTGCATAAAATTCAATGATCTCAGTATGGAGTATTCAAGGGAAAAACGTAACTTCCTTACACCTCAATACCTCACTTTTCAATTCATGACAAACACAAACCTCCATATCAACACTTTATCTCACCAGTGACCCTCACTCGCCTTCTGTTGGACTAGAATTTCCAAATGTCTGTCTCTTCACACTCATATAATTATAGTTGCATTTATAATCTTCAAAGTGAAACATAACATGTTGCTGCAACTAAAGATGAACAAATTAGAATTGGTTTATTATTGTCACTTGTACCAAAGTACAGTGAAATACTTGTCTTGCGTAACGTTCATACAGATCAATTCATTACACAGTGCATTGGGGTAGTACAAGGTAAAACAATACAGAATGCAGAGTAAAATGTCACAGCTACAGAGGAAGTGCAGTGCAGGTAGACAATAAGGTACAAGGGCATAACGAGGTAGATTGTGAGAACAGGAGTCCATTTTATCACACTAGGGAACCATTCAATATTCTTATAACAGCGGGATAGAAGCTGTCCTTGAACCTGGTGGTACATGCTTTCAGGCTTTTGTATCTTCTGCCTGATGGGAGGGGGAGAGGAGAGAATATCCCGGGTGGGTGGGGTCTTCAAATTTCTAGTTAATAAGTATTAGGCATTCCAAATTAACAGGGGATTTTCTGAATACTCCCATGATTCTACTCCTATCTTTTTCACAAGTAAAGAATGCACACAATTCCGGGCAGTGGATTGCCACCAGAAACAAAAACCAGTGTTGATGATCATTAACAATGGTGCAGGTTCCTTTCCCTGTTGAATTTCTGTCTCACCTCACACACCCTGCAAGACATGCTGCAGTGACTTTTACCACCCACTTATCTCTTTCTACTTCCATCACACTACTAGGAAAAACAGATAGAATATCACAGTTGTTACCACATCTGAGGGTGAGATTACATGTTTGTTGTGATCAAGAGAAAGTTGGTAACATTCATTAGGAAATGCTACTCTCTCTCAATGTTCATGCATGATGTCACAAATTATGGAGGAGATCAACTCCAACTTGTCTCAGAGCTTCATATACAAAACTAAAATTTCTTTCCAAAATAGATCAAATGGTCACCTCTATTAACACCACGGTGGCAGACTCTATGACAGAGCATTTCTTTGCAGATTTCAAAGCTCCCTGGCAGGTGAGATGGCTGCTCTATTTGCTTCTGGATCTCTTGTTGACAGGAGTTTCCAAAATACAGCAGAACTCTTACAGACTATATTGAAGCATAGATAGGGAACAACCAAGGTGTTGTACCAAGATGTGTGGTCGTTCTATGGAACAGCCTTTTGTTGTTGTCAGTCAGAATGATATTAGGGCAGGCACAGTAGTGTAGCGGTTAGCGTAACACTTTACAACGTCAGTGACCCGGGTTCAATTCCCACCACTGCCTGTAAGGAGTTTGTACGTTCTCCCCTTGTCTGCATGGCTTTCCTCCAGGTTCTCCAGTTTCCTCCCACATTCCAAAGACGTACAGGTTAGGAAGTTGTGGGCATTGTTATGTTGGCTCTGGAATCGTGTTCTGCCCCCAGTTGCAAAAGATGCATTTCACTGTGTGTTTCAATGTACATGTGACTAGGTCAATATTTCAGGTCAGGACCCTTCTTCAGGGCTGAAGATAGGAAAAGGGGAAGCCCATATAAGGGAAAAGCAGAGCAGTGATAGGTGGACAAAAGAGAGGAGGCAGGGTGGGCACAAGGTGGTGATAGGTAGATGCAGGTAAGAGATAGTGATAGAAAACTGACAAGGGGCCACAAAAGTGATTCCTGATTACTTTTGTCAATGCTGACATTCTGAGAATATTTGATAAATTTGATTTTTGGTCTAAATTAGGTGTTGGTGTCTTTGTAGCAAAGTGAGACTATAGTCCATAAATCCAGAGGCAATTGGATAATGACAGCAAGCAGATTAATAACCAATGCTTTATTGAGGATGGAAGGCTTAATTTACACAAGTCACTCCTTGATGGGTAACCTCAGATCTGGATACCCATCACAGCAACATCCTTCCAAAAAGGTCCAAGCATTGGAAGCACTTACTCAACTTATCAATCGTTTGCTCAGTCACATTTCTTGGAGTCTCAAAGCTCTTACACAGGCCTGGTTTATAGCTGCATGTGGTTTCCTAATAAATTTCAACTAAAGGTGATAGACCAGGATTTAGCTGGTGAGTTTTTGTCCACATTGGAAAAGAACATTTTCCAATAAGAGAGGATTGGTGCAGGTAGGAGATTGTGGTCAGAATGCTGGGATTTGTCTATGTTTATGGCATCAGTAGTAAGATGCATTTCATTGAGTGTTTTGATGTACATAAAGCTGTCAGATCTTAACTTAAATAACCATCTGCAGAGGAAGTGCCATCATTTATGATTAATAAAGATTCATTGGATGGTAACCTACATGCTGCAGAATGTCATAATACTTATCTGGTGCTTCTTACTCCAAGAGGAAAAACATGGTGTTCCTTCCCATGTGGACTTTCTTGATACATTAAGGCAGTGTAAGGTTCAAGATGTTGTTTATGTATTCTTCTGCAACCCAAAAAGAACCCATGACATAAAGGTTAAAAGCCACATAGATCTTGATTGTCATGTTCAGTAATAACTGTAGTGATACATTGGAGCGTACCAATACTGAAAACAATTGTTGACAATGTAAATTAGATATCATGCTGTCTGCACAAATCTAACATGTGCTTTTGATGTCAATGTACCCAAGTTCAAAATTATTGTGGCCAGAGTAGTTCTGGCTTGCTTCCTGCATACTACATGTTTACAAGGTCCTTTCTTACCTATAAATTGCAGACTGCACAGTCAAACTTTTAGTCCATACAATCCTCCAACATAAAATGCCAGAAGACTGGAGGATAGCAAATGTTCTGCCTTTGTTTAAGAAGGGCTGTAAGGATAGACCTGTTAGCCTAACCTGCACGGTAGGCAACTTGCTGAAAAGCATTCTGAGGGATAAGATATACTTACGTTTGGAAAAGCAGGGGTTGATTCGGGGTAGCCAGCATGGCTTTGTGTGTGGGAGACCTTGTCTTAGAAATTTTATTGAGTTTTTTGAAGAAGTAATGAGGAATGTTGATGATGGGAGGGTGGTAGACGTAGTACATATGGATTTCAGTAAGGCTTTTGATAAGGGCTGCATGGTAGGCTGCTCTGGAAGGTTAGATTACATGGGATCCAAGGGGAGTTAGCAAGCTGGATACACAATTGGCTGGATGATAGGAAACAGAGGGTGATGGTGGAAGAATGTTTCTCTCACTGGAGGTCTGTATCTAATGGTGTGCCCCAGGGGTTGGTGCTGGGCCCATTGTTATTCTTCATCTATATTAATGATTTGGATAAGAATATATGAGGAATAGTTAGCAAGTATGTAGATGACACTAAAATAGGTGATGTTGCAGACAATGATGAGAAGTATCAAAAATTGAAGCAGGATCTTGATCAGATGGGTAGGTGGGCTGAGGAGTGGCAAATGGAATTAAATTCAAATAAGCATGAATTGTTACCTTTTGGAAGGACAAATCAAGGATGGATTTTTGCATTGAATGGAGGGGCCCTGGGTACTGTTATACAACAGAGGGACCTTAGAGTATATGTGCATAGTTCCCTTAAAGTGGAGTCACTGGTAGACAGGGCAGTGAAGAAGGCTTTTGATATGCTGGCTTTCATCATTCAGGGCTTTGAATCTAGAAGTTGGAAGATTATGTTGTGATTGTACAAGACATTAGTTAGGCTTGGAGTACTGTGTTCAATTTTGGTCACCTGTTTACAGGAAGGATGTGATTAAACTGGCAAGAGTGCAAAAAAGATTTACAAGGATGCTCCAGGACCTGAGTGACTGAGTTATAGGGAAAGATTAGATAGACTTAGCCTTTGCTCCTTGGAGCATAGGAGATTGAGAAGTGATCTCATAGAAGTATTTAAAATCATGAGGGGCATAGATATGGTAAGCAGTATTTTTTCCAGGGCTGGGGAAATCAACTAGAGGACATAGTTTTAAGATTAGAGGTGAAAGGTTTAATAAGAACCTGAGGGGCACACACACACACACACACACACACACACACACACACACACACACACACACACACACACACACACACACACACACACACACACACACACACAGACACAGTGGGTGGTAGACATATGGAACCCAGGGGAAGTGGTTGAGGTAGGTCATTAGATGCTTTTAAGAGGTATGTGGACAGGTATATGGATGACAAGAGTTTAGAGGGATATGGGGCCATGTGCTTGGAAATGGGATTAGCTTGAATATACATCTTGGTCAGCATGGACAAGTATGTACCAATGGGCCTTTTTCCGTGCTGTACAACTATACGACCCTATAAAAAGCTTAACAAACCCATTCTATATCCCTTGAAGAGCTTCTCTTATCCTTCTTCTGTAAGATTTTAAAGTATTATCCAATTGAAATATTTATCCACATCCCATTTCATAAACCATTAAAGGTTCTGTTTCTACCAATGATAGTGACAAAAATATTCTCCTACCTTTTCTCTTCATTATTTAACAAACCAAATAATCTCAACTTTATTTAATGCATGGTGTGCATTCATTGACATGTTTCCCAAGATCATGAAGGATTGACTTATAGAATGTTAACTTAATGTTTTGTTAATTCTCAAAGATTGATCAATTTTGCTAATCATCCAAACTCAACATTTCAATGGTCTTTTGGCCTACGTCTATCTTTATTGATGCAGTCCAATTTTCCTTCCACCTCACTCTACCTATTGCTGGAATTTTCTTCAATGTCTTTGTTACTTTCAGATCTGACATCTTCAATGCATCTCTTGTAAAATTCACAATACTGCTATTCCTTAGACCAGCTTATTTTAAGCTATTCCTTACACCTCAACTAATGCACTGGTCCTACTTGCTCACTATCTCTGCCTTTGTTCCTGGTTCTGCCTGTAAAATTCCTGTAAAATTCTTACCACCTATTTAGATCTCTTCAAAATGTTTCTATCACTCAAAATATTTTTCCTGCAGCCCTGAATGCCTCTCTGGGCCACCCTCCAAAATCATTAACCCCACTCTTTGAGCACTCTCTGATCCTGTCATTCCTCTATTGCCAGTTTTCTTTCTTTTATCTGGGTTCCATGTTCCTGTACCACACTGCTGCTGCACCTTGATTAATACCTTGAACCACTCTGCTTCTACACTTTGCTGTCCTCTAAGGCTCCTTGCAAAACTCACCTCATGATCAGGATCTTGAATTATTTGTTGAATATCTTCTTGTTTATTTCAAAATATGTTTTTTCCTTCAACCTTAATGAACATTTTTAATTATGAAGTTATTAAAATAAATGAATGCCATTGTTGTTTTTTGTCCAAAATTCTATCAATCCCATCCTTATTTATATGCAGCCACTGAGCACCCACAACCTTCTAGGGTAGAAATTCCAAAGGTGTTTAGCCCTCCGTAGTATCTTCTCCTTTCCTCTGTTCTTCTTGCTTCTTCCTTTTGAGAAAGTATTAGTTTTCTGCCTATCAAAGTGAATAATTTCAGAGTTACTGACATCAAGCCACAACTTTTATCTTGGCCACTTATCTGTCTATATCATTTTGCAGGTTCCTTGGCCTAGAAATTGGACTTTAACCTTTTTTGCTACACACGCACTAGATATAAGAGCACATAACCAGTCATACCTCCAGCAAAAATCTTGAAACCAACTAAAAATATATTAGAAACAGTTCTAGGCTGCTTTAACACAAATGTGGGTGAAAACAAGACCTGTGTGATTCCTGATGGAACCTCATCTAATTTAGCACAGCTGGAAAAATTTTGTTGCACAGAACTCAAAAGATCTGTCAGTCCTTCAAGCAAAGCTTCCCGTAGAAACCAGGCAGCAATAATACGTGATTATGACAAACATGAGAGGTGGCAAGAAAGGATTATATATTTCACTCAGAGGGGCATAACCCGCTTAGTGGCTTGGATAGACTCCAGGAAGGAGGTCCTGGTTCAAAGTACAGTAGACACCCTCATTATCATCTGTGCTTGACAAATACACGAGATGACAAGGAGCATAGAGGAGTCCAATTGCCAAGTTGTTGCAGGAGATTATGCAGAGGCAGGAGACCATGGTCTGCACTTTGGAGGGGATCTGCACTTCTTTACTGAGCATTGGCAACATTCTCATCACAAAGTGCTTACATAAACATTTTTTGCTTCTAGCCCCATTTCCATCTGATCTTTTACTTTTCTGCAAACCAGTCCCATCATATCCCACAAATAAATAGAATTGGTCAGTGGTTTATGCACACAGTATATGTACTTCAAAACCCACAAGAGATACTAATAGAGTAGAAGGTATGATGATTACTTTGAGTGGATGACATTTGTTGGCCAGAAAGTGTCTTATCAATAAACAAATACATTCAAGTAGGCTTTTGGAGGTATTTCCTTCAGTTAAAAATTCAAGCCCTGAGTTTACGTGCATTACCTGGAAATCTTGAAATGTTAATAATTATGTAGAAACTGAGGAATTTTGTGTATACAATTGGGTACGAAAGTGTTGGCTGCTCAAGGAGCTTCAGCTCATGGCTATAACTGTGCAGTCAATATAGCCATTGTTCATTCACTTAGTGCAAGCAATCACCATGTTTTTTTTTAAACAAAAAAGTCGAATTCAGCATTCACATCATTGATGTGGCATGTCATTTTATGCAGGAGACCACTGTCACCACATTGAATTTTGTTCTTTATAGTGCTTTATTTCTTAATTACCTTTAAATCTTATATCTGCGACTTAGTGTTTATGGGCTTGATCCCATAGAAAAGTACATTATGTAGTTTCTTCACATAGTGCACTTGTGAATGATGCTGTATTATAAGCTAAACAAGATAACTATACCTACAACAATACAGATCCCTATTCATTCTTTTGATAATCTGTTATCATTCACAAATTTGTGTGAACAATAGTGCCATCAGTACATCCCTGGAAATTGTCCAGTAAAAAACTCCTGTAGACCAGATGATCAAATTCATGAGAGATCAGAGGTTTCTGAAAATGATTTGAGTCACATGCAGGAATAATAAAATAGTCCTTATCCCTGAATTGCACAGTGATTCAGCGTCAAATTTTCTGTTTACATTCTGTGACACCAATGAAAATTGCAATGATCGCCATGGAAGTTGTGCAAATATGTAATTCCCTTCTTAAGCAACATTGTTTGGAAATGTTCTGAGCTCTTAAAGTGCTGCAGACAGATGAAATATGTTTCTGTACAGATTCAGCAAAGTGCATGATAAATCTGTTTGGTAAGTTGAACTCACTGATTTTAGAGAACTACCTGCTTCCTACCAGTGTTAGACATGGTGATGAAGGTTGGTCTTAATTTTACTTCTTTTACAGAAGGTGCTAATTTTGTCATTCAATGAATAACAATGAACCTTGTGCATCATTCAAACACACGTGAGAGTTGAAGCAAGCTGACTTGTATTCTGCCAGGAAATGGGTTTAGCACCAAATGTGACCTTGTCAGTCACAAAGTCAGATAGGTTCTCTTTTACCAAACGTATTAACCGCTTGGTTGAGTGAAGTCCACAACATTTCTGCCAGCCTCAAGAAGGATTTCTCTCATATTGAACAGCCTTTTCAGTTCTGAAGAAAAAAGATTTTTTTTTGCCAGGTTAATTTTGCGACAGAGAATATCATCCCAGTGAGTAGATCAGTCAAATCTCCAGAAAAGGAAATAACCTTTGCTCAGCAAGTTTAAGGCATACTTGAAATGGAAATTAAAGCCAAACTAACACAAAAATCTGAAGATTGAATGATGATAGGCCTAAAACCTATGGTTTGCTAAAATCCCAACCATCCAATGTAAAAAGCTTAAAGCACCTCAAGTGTTTTTGTATAAGTTCTATATTCACCAACTGTTGACAACAGCAGGTTTCTTTGATGAGGGACTGCAATTCTAGGGGATTTGTTTTTGGTTAAGGTGCTCACCGTGTAAGTAACAATTTTCCCAAACCTTCACCTTTAATTGCCTGGCATGAGAAAAAGATCAGGAAGTGCTGCAGAATCAGCTCATGGAATGCCCACTACAAATCGAGATGTTATATCACTAGGGTACGCACACACAGATACGTGTGTATATATATATATATATATATATATATATATACACACACACCAGGGTATGCATATATAGCAGGTTAATATGTATAATTTAAAGCTGAAATTATCCAGAGAGAAAATAATTTACAATTCTAAAATGAGTCTCCAGTTTATTTGCCTTCTTTATGCAGACACTGTGCAACAACAGACCACAGTCTGGAGAAGGAGAGAACCTGCTTCTGGTCATGACTGTCCACATCAGCTGAGAACAAAACTGGGCTTAACTGCAATCCATTGAGTAAATGAATTATGATAAATGATGGAATCCTGTTCACATGCTCACTTCAAACCCATTTTTCAATATGCACCATGGCAAGGAATGTGTTAATATAATAGATATTATGAGGTTAAAAGGCTAGAACTTGAGAGTGTAAATTGGGATGACATTTTTGAAGAGAAATGTACTATGGAGACGTGGTCAATGTTCAGGGATCTCTTGCAGAATGTTAGGGATAAATTTGTCCCGGTGAGGCAGAGAAAGAATGGCAGGGTGAGGGAACCATGGGTGACAAGAGAGGTGGAACAACTAGTTAGGAAGAAGAAGGCAGCATATATAAGGTGTAAGCAGCAAGGATCAGATAGGGCTCATGAGCAATATAGAGTAGCAAGGAAGGAACTTAAGGAAGGGCTGAGGAGAGCAAAGGGACTTGAAGAGGCTTTGACGAGTAGGGTTAAGGAGAATCTCAAGGCTTTTTTCACGTATGTGAAGAGCAGAAGGATGACGAGAGTAAAGGTAGGACCGATTAGAGACAAAGGTGGGAAGATGTGCCTGGAAGCTGTGGAAGTGGGTGAGGTTCTCAATGAATACTTCTCTTCAGTATTCACCAAAGAGAGGGGCCTTGATGACGCTGAGGACAGTGTTGGTAAGGTTAATGTTCTAGAGAATGTAGACATCAAGAGAGAGGATGTGTTGGAGCTGTTAGAAAATATTAGGACAGATAAGTCCCCGGAGCCTGATGGAATATTCGCCGGCTGCTCTCCGAGGCGAGGAAGGAGATTGCTGAACTGTTGGCTAGGATCTTTGATTCCTCGTTTTCCATGGGAATGGTACTAGAGGATTGGAGGGTGGCAAATGTTGTCCCCTTATTCGAAAAAAGTTAGAAGGGATAGTCGGGGGAATTACAGACCAGTGAGCCTTCCGGCTGTGGTGGGCAAGCTGTTGGAAAGGATTCTTAGAGATAGGATCTATGAGCATTTAGAGAATCATGGACTGATTAGGGACAGGCGGCATGGCTTTGTGAAGGGAATATCATGTCTCACAAGCCTGATGGGGTTCTTTGAGAAGGTGACCAGGAAGATTGATGAGGGTAGTGCAATAGGTGTGGTCCACATGGATTTTAGTAAGGCATTTGACAAGGTTCCACACGGTAGGCTTCTTCAGAAGGTCAGAGGGCATGGAGACCCTGCTTTCCTTTTGTTGGCTGATGTGTCTCACAATTAGCCAATCATAAATGCTTTCCCAAAAAGCTCTTTTAGCCAAACAGGAAGGCTCTTTTTAAAGCTTCCCACTGCTGCTCTGCCTCCTGGCTCTCAGGCCCACGAAATGAGCACAGTAATGGCTCTTTTTAAGCTTCTGGGCTGCTGCAGTAGATGCTGCAGAGAATTAAAGTGTCAGCCACCTGAAATCTCAGGTCCAATGTTTAAAGGGATAAGCATTAGGGTTAGAAGTAGCGTGCAACCAAAACACAAATGGCCAAACAGATCTGAAAGTAAACTCAAGTGTTTATAAAACTGGGATTAATTAAACTTATGCAGGGCAGAAAACAGGCTTCAACACTTCAGTTGCCCATTTTACACCTATTCAATTTTCCCCTTTTAGTCCAATACCAAACTCATTGCTCACTTGCCAAGCACAAATTTTAAACCCAAAGTGAGGAAAGCATAATTTACAAAGCATTTTAAGATCAAAGTCAAAGGGTAAATGAGCTATTAGGTTGATTTTATCCCAACTGTACTGATGTGCATCTGGTGAAATCAAGTTCGCCATATACCCTCACACTCACCTTACCTCATTTTAGAACTCAATTTTGATCATCATTTGACTTCAATGGAAAACAAAATTGTCTGTGTTGTCAAATAGTTGGCCAACCAATTCCATCAGTTGCCTGCTGAGAAGTTTGAGTTAAAATCAAGTAACTGTAGCATCAGTACTGAAGAAAAATAGCAGTTGACACTTTTGATAAACATCTCATTCAGTAGTGAATTTGCAGTGGTCCCAAGCACAGAATATCAACATAGTAGGTGTGAGAAAAATAAGCCGAATTGAACTAAGAATGAACCAGAATGATAAAACGATACAAATACATCCATTTCAGTTAAAATGGTCAATTACTTTGCCTGCATCGATATATGCATCAGAAGAGTAAAATGAGAATGGAAAACATTGCACTGTATGCCTTTAAAATTTTGTGTTTCCAGAAAATACCAGGTAAATGATTGTATAAATAGTCTGTGCCCAAAGCAGATTGAATAGGTTGGGCAGCTCTGACATGAGTTGAATGAATGATCTGTGCTGTAGGTAGCTTCTCCTCCGGCTATTCTCTGAATGTGGCCTGAACCATCTGGATGGGGAAAAACAGTTAAGACTCACAGAGCAGAACAAAACAGAACACTTTTAAATAGTGTATTAAACCTAACCAAATGTCATGAATAAAGTAATATTAATATAACACTGCAAGTAATTTGACATGCAATGTTACATTAAATTACCAAAGATATGATATAAAATGTTATAAAATATTGTGACCTCTGCATTCACCATGATATATAGCTCTTAATTGTAAATCCTGATATCTTTGTTTCTCTGTTATTTGCAGTTTCCTTGCGAGCTACCCTTTACTCTAAACATTACCTATCCTTTAACTCCAGATGATTTCAGATAGAACTCACCATGGCGATCACTCAGTATGTTCTGATCAGGACTTGCAAGGTGCCCCTCTCCCTCTGTACCCTCTTTACATATAATCTAAAATTATACCCATAACAAGTTGATTGATACAAACGTCTCTTTTGTGTGTACCATCTCCATCCTGTTTCACTGACATTGGAATGTTTTATGTCCAAGCATTAGCACAACAAAGATGGTTTGATGGAGAAAAGTCTAAATCTCACTAACAAGTATTTATCCCAATTCTCACATTGGTGAATGCCTGTGAAGGAGAGAGTTTTACACACTCAGAGTCATTTTGTTATTTAGGCAATGACTTGGTACTTCGGTGACATTGTCACGTAGCATAGGTCCAGAATACAGATAGTGCTTGTACAAACGAAAAAACTTCAGGATTTCCAGTTTACATCCTTTGAAAAGTTCAGCTCAGATATTGAATTCCCCACAATGCCTTGGGATAGGAATTGCAGTCCATTCTTTGTTAACTTGTGGTTCACCATGAATTCGACATTCTCGCTAAAGGCATCTGACAACAGTGCCCATCAGCAGAAAGACTGGTTTGGACTAAATGAATGGGTTGTTTTATGAGGAGTGATTCGACAGGCTGGGATCATATCTGCTGGAGTTAAGAAGATCGAGAGGGGCTTGACTGAAACATTTCAGATCCTGACAGGTCTTAACAGAGTGCATGTGTAGAGACCTTTTCCTCTTGTGGGAGGATCTAGAACTATGGGCCACTGTTTAGAAATAAGAGTCACCATCTTAAGATGGAGATAAGTTTGATTTTTCTTCAGTCAGAGAGTTGTGAGTCTCTGATGCTCTTTCTCTCAAAGGGCGATGGAGATGGTCTGATTATTTTTAAGGATAGATAGTTTCTTGATAAATAAATGGGTAAAAGTTTACTGTGGATAGACAAGATTGTGGAGATGAAGTTACGATCGGATCAGCTAAGATCATATTAACTGACGGTGCAGACTTGAGGGACCAAATGGTTGCTCATGAGTGTTCTTATGGGAAGTGGGGCATTCAATATCTCATGGTCCTTCCCTTTCCCCATCTTATTTCTCAATGGAAGAGGTTTGGAGAGCTGTAGGGGTGGAAGAGGATTTTGGTTTCACAGTGCAATCACTACTCCATCCAGATTTGATGACAGCTGCTTTATTTCCTTCAGCTTTCCTCCCAACCACACCTAAACCTCCCAAATGTGTAGTCTTGAATGAGTGGAGGTACATGTAGCATGCATGTAAGCAAGTGCACTGTGCACATGTATAGTTAATTCATACGTTTCTATGATGGAAGTGCTACAAGTTAGGCTCAGACATGGATATGCCAAAATCAGCTATTTTCCATTCACCTGCTCAAAAATATCCCCCTCATATTAGCGAGGTAATGGCTGAGGAACCTCCATTATTCTTCTTCCCTGCTTTTTGAAAGAGCTGCGGGTTTGGTGTAGAGATAAAGGGTGGCCATATCAAAACGTTTTCCAACAGACTGTGTCTGAATCTGTGAAGGTTATAAAAATCTGAAGAGAATTGTCATAATGTTGGAATGTTGGTCTGGATTTTGTGGGGAATTCTTGGCAGTTAATAAGTTCCTGACTGATCTGTTGTTAACCTTGTCTCTTCAGTCTTGTTTGCACAAAATAACCTTTCACGTTCTTGTTTATCAAGAAACTGTCTCACTCTGCATTAAAAAACATTGAAGACTCTGCCTCCACCACTCCTTAAGGAAAAGAATTTCAAAGACTCATGATCCTCCAAGTGAACAGCCAACATCTCTCGTTCAGCTGATAGCAACTATGGACACATTGGGCCAGCTACCTGTGCCAAGTTAAATCTGGTGCAAGAATAGCTTTACTTTCATTTCAATAGAACTATGTAGAAGGATAGTTGGCAATTTGGTCCTGGCAATTTTTCAAGTTTTCAAATTCTTCTGTGTCTGCAATGTTTTTGTGTTTTTTTTTAAAACCTTTTAACACTTTTAGTGAATGGTTTGAATAGCTTTAAGTCTGATTGGTTTTAGAATGTCTATCAATGAACTTACTCTAGCTTATTGTAGCCCATCCCCACTCCTCAAAACCCTGTCTGGGCATTGCCATTTATGTCAGTCTGCCAACACTCAGTGGTACATCGCAATGGTTGGAAAGAGCTTCTTTCATTAAGTTCTCTCTAAAGAACAATGGGAGATATGTGTCATTTCTCTCCGTAGACCAGTGGTACTGCAAACTTTGAGCCACTGACTACTTGATTTTGCAAGAACATTTTCCTTTAAATTATCTATTTTGTTATGTAATCATGCTTAAGTTTTTCAAGGATAGTTTTCAAAGATCCCAGCAGTCTTTCTATAACCTTGATAGTTTGAGACATACCGGTGCCATTCAGGCAAAGAAAATATTGATATGTTCATGAACTGATCCAGGAATTAATGAACCAGTATCATAACCAGATAATAAGTAGCTTCCTATATTGTTTCAGACTTCTAATCACTATTAAAACATAAGGCTGTTGGAGTAGTAATTGACTTGCTTGTACGTCAAGAGGTAGTTGGGTAAAAATCTACTCTTGGAAGGATAATATGCAGCCTAATTGGCACCTTTACAGATCAACATATCATTCTCAGATACAGATACAGTTTAAGAAAGCAAAGGAAGAATAGGTTGCATTTGCATAGCACATCACATGACATCAGGCATTCCCAAAGTGTTTTAGTTTTCTAGTGTATTCTCTGGGATGAGAGTCAAATCTAACATCTGATCCAAGTCTGAAACAGACTCACACGTTCAAGTTTATTAGGCAAGGAGTGCTGCAAGAAACAGAAGTCCAAAACAAAGGATAATGTTATAATTTAACAGACACTATCAGGAACTCGAAATGATCAAATATTTTTTTAAAAATATTGGCTTCAAGTTTTTGTTGGTAAAAATCACTAAGTTTAGCACCTTTGCACGTTCGTCAACAAATGCAGATTTTCCAAAATGTTGACTGATAATTGGTGCTGAATCTTTCATTATGTTGTCATTGAACTGCTCATAATTCCAACAGTAGAGTTTTCTTCTTCAGCAGCTCTTGGGATTGAGGATGATTCACTTCCAGTTTGGTTTTGTGGATTCTAAGGTGGCTGATGAGATCACTGTAGGAATCACAGATACTGCCACAGTGGGGCAGAAGGTGCCTGACTAGGAGGCAGGTTGGTAGATTGTGAGATTCCTTCCACCACCTCTACAGGGATTCTGTGTTCCCCCAATGCAGATTCTCAATACCATCCCAAATGCTCCTTCTCCAATTTTTGAGGAATCATGGTTCAAAGAGTCTCAGATGGTTCTGGATATTGTGGATGTTGCATTTCTTCAGAAAAGCCTTAAGCACTCCCTGAATCTTTTCCTATGTCTGCCTGGTAATCTCCTTCCATAGCAGAGCTCAGAATGATATTATGCAAATGATGTGGCTTGCCCAATGGAACTGACTGACTGTAGCTAGGGCTGCAATGTTGGTAATGTTGGCCTAGGAGAGAACACTGACTTTGGTTCATTTATCCTTCTAATGAATTTGGAGAAGCTTGCAGAGACTACGTTGGTGGTGTTTTTCCAGTGCCTTGAGGTACCTATTGTAGGTAGTTCAGGACTCAGACACATATAGGAAGGTAGGGAACATTGCTGCTCAGTAGACCATCAATTTTTGCCACGTCTGAGGTCTTGATTTTGAAATACTATTTTCCTCAATCGACAAAAAGGCTGTGAAGACACATTGAAGCAGGTAATGAACTCCATCATCAATATTTGCCTTCACTGCGACATGACTCCCAAGATATGGACAATGGTTCACATTTTTTCAGGATCTTGCGGTGAGGCTTTATTATCTGAGGGCAGTATGGTGTAGCGGGAACAGGTTAATAGAGGAGTTTCATATTGTGGATGATGAGTATAAGACCCATCCTTTCAAGTTGGCAATGACTTGGAACTCAACCTACGAGCAGGTTGCAGCTCGACTACTGAGGTTCAGATGACCTTGGTTCTGAAGTGTAGTCACCATAGGTTGAGCAGCTTCCCATTAGTTATGAATATTTGCTCCACTCTCATGGGAAGTTTGTCAGAGGTGAGACACAACATTGAGCAAGAAGGATTGAGAAAAGTGTTGGGACAATCATGCAGTCTTCACTGAAATTGGTTCTGCTGTGGATCTAGTGGTTCTGATCACGGCTTGTGTATTGATATGGACCAAACATATAATGAGGACAAATTTCCGTGGAGGCCTAATAAGAGGTCTGTGTTAGACAGTCCCTCCTGACTAAAGGGTGAAAGGCTTTAGTGAGGTTGAAAAAGATCATGTATAGTTGCTGGCACAGCTCCCTGCAATTTTCTTTGAGTTGTCACCTGGTGAAGATCATGTCCACTGTGCTTTTGGTTTGAGAGAATCCACACTCTGATTTGGAGAGCAGATCTTTGCTATATGAGGGAGGCAGTTGAGGAGGACTTGCCTTGAGCCGAGAACAGGGATAGCTTTCCATTATTGAACTTTCCTCCATTTTTGAAGGTGGTCACCTTTTCAGTATGACTGAGATCTCCAGGTATATCCCATTCTTCCCAGGTGTGTATAATGAGATTGTGGATCCTTCAACACTGTGTTTTCAAACTTTAGTGGGGATGCCATCTACTCCTGAAGCCTTGATATTCTTGAAATGGGATATGGCTGCCTTGGCTTCTTGAGGCTGGACCAAGTAAATTGCTATGGGATGAAATCCAGGGCATGGACATCAAGGACAGAGTGTTTAAGGGGGTCTTCAAAGTGTTTCTTCCCGTGGGTGTTGACTTTCTCTGTGAATTCATCCCTGTTCTTGGTTCTTCATGGTGTGAAGCCTTGGTAGATGAGGCCATTGATTGCCTTGAAGGTTCTGATGAACTCATTTATGTCACTGGCATCTACAGAATTATGTCATTATCCAAAAGAGGGACTACAAAGATATTCCCATTATCCAGGCCATGACAGACACAAGTGTTGGCTGGACTGACCACCCTAATCCGCACTGCTATCTCCATCAGCCTGGCCCCTAATACCATTGTCAACAGAAATGTTGCCTATTGTGGGGGGTGTGAACACTTTAGAGGCACCTGAAGGTAAAGTTCCCACAAAAAAACCATGACCTAAAGAACAGATGGTAGATGAAATGAGCACAGGAGTCTTAATGAATCACTGACAGCCAGCAGCAGAGTGCAGATACATTTCTTCTCAACCAGATAGGAGGAGCTGCATCTGGAAAGATAGTCACTAACCACAGGAAGACTTAATCCTTCAAATTAGATTTTAGTTAATGATTTCTACTTTCTCACTAGGTCTCTGATAGTTGTTCATGACCGCCCAGTTAAGGAATCCTAAACTTTCCTTTAGTGTTACTTTGATTTCTGTTTCCATTTAATTATTTCTCCTTCTCCAAAACTAATAATTTCCCAGCATTATTGATCAATCATTTCCCTATTTCTTGGTTAATCATACTCACCTTATTAATAAGTAATTATTTTTCCTCAAAGTTGGCTACTGAATTCCAATATTTCCCCACTTTAAGCAATTAATGATTTCCCCTTTCAGACTTAAATTTGATTGATGATTTTTCCAGGTCAGTCTGTCTTTGTGGGCATTTCCTGACCTTCTGTTGGTTTCTATGGGTAGAGTTTCCCCCGAATGCTTTACGGGATGCTTCATTTATACTATTGAACCATGCACAATTGAAGGATTTGTTGGACAGCTTCTGACCTCCCACACTGTAAAAGTTAAACCCAGGGGAATAGAGGATATTGGCATCAAGGTCAAGGTCACCAAAATCCACATCATTAAACTGAATTTCAAGCAATAAATCTGTTGCAAAAACATATATGGGACACATATATTTTGAAAACCTTTACCGCTGCTTTCTCTGTAATTCATGCCAGCTTCTCAGCCTACAATGTATCAGGGAATGCCTCAATGCCTTTGCCAATCATTTCTTTCTTGCCAGCAATTACTTGGCTGATGGGGAGATGAAGGAGACAGTCACAGCAAACTCCTGTCTTCTTTTGCATGAGACATGGCTGGACAGAGCTGCTGGAGAGTATATCAACCACTTGGCTGAATACAGAATTGACAAATCATCAATCCCACTATGAAAAGACCTACTAATTAAATTACAAAGACTGGGCATTTTATCTTACCAGATAAGAAAGAAGCTGAAGATAGGTAACACATACATGAGAAGACATTGCACAAATGCTCAAAAGTTTTGTGAAATTATTGTTTTATTCCAGAGATATCTAGAAAGCCTGCATATTAATTCACCTATACTTTGTCCAAAAGGGAGTAATATCTTTCCATGTTTCCAAAGCTTTCATGGTAAATTTGATGAAAGAGCAGCAGAAAAAAAACTGTATGGCAATAGGGACTAAACAGGAGGTGGGAAATATTGGATGACTCAAAGAATGAGAGCAGGATAGATGCTGAGAATGGCCTCTGTTTATGACTTAGGGATTGTGTAAGTTCCTGGAAATCAATATCAACAGTTGTTCATTCCTTTTTTCAGCAGAGCTACCACTAAAATTACAGCAGGAGATCAGAAAAAAATGTGAAAATCATGGAATTAACATGAATGATGGAAGTTATAGAGAAATACCTTCACATATGTTGCTGAAAAAACAGAACAGTTCTGCAAAATATTGCTCTAAATTAACTCGATATGGAAGTTTTGCTCATTGTCTACAAAGCCCATGAGAGGTTCCTAATCAGCTTTGGAACAAGTACAATCTATCTGGCTCTTTCCATTATGCATAAAATATCAATTATTTTGTGACAGTCTAAGTTAAGGAAGTTCCAATTACTATTTTTGAAGGTATTTGCAAGGTACTGCTCTTCAGATCTAGGAAAATTTCTATAGGGCTTGCAAAAGATTACGACAGCTTCTGCAGGAGGAAAACACAAAAAAAAAACCAGAAATGGAGCATATTAGCATATTATATGGAAAATAGCAATTAACATTTAAATTATGAGTTTTCATTGTTTTCTTACAAGGAGAACATTGCAGAATTTCTATTGCAAGTGTGTGTAGCTCTTATACTATTTTTATTTATTTTGCTTTTCTCTATTTAGTTACATCTATTTTCTAAGTAATATAAAACTGAGTTCTGAGATTGTGTTGTTCTGCTGCATATCGAAGACAAACAATATTTTGATATGACTTAAATAATTTAATGAGCATCTTATTTTTTTTATTATCTTGGACAGATTACCCAAAGTTTCTTTACTTAAAGGCATATTTCTTATGTGAACATCCCTGGCAAATTTGCATTTGTTAAACTTCTCTTTGCCCTGGGGGTATTGAGGGTATCATGATTTAACTATATAATACAGGACAGGAGGGCCAGGCCAAGATATAAATTACTCTTTTACAGCAATCCAGTGGCTTATAATGGTTACTTGTTAGCGCTAACCTAATAACTTCAGTTCAGAAATAACTATGTGTCAGTAACCTTTGGTTTCTACCCCAAACACTATTATCACTATGTCACCATATCACAGACTTACTTGGATATCAGAGGCATCATGAAGAAAGGTATTTAAACTTCACTGATGAGAGGGTTCTAAAATATGGATCTGAAATAAACTCCAAGAGTAAATGCACACATATGGGTAAAAGTGATCTTGTCTAAACCACTGAACAGAAGACAATCTGTGAATTTATGATTGTTCAAGCACAAGAGAAATCTTATAATTAACAGTGCTTATAATAAGATCTAAGCTGAGCTGTGTTTTGAAAATATCAAGTACGTACTGGTAATGTTACCTTTAAGATAATTGCCACACATTTACACCTGATGCATTAAGTTGAACCAGATACCTACACAATGGGGAACAATAATTAATGTACTAAGCATGCCAATTATTAAGTTAAATTGACATTTTCTCCTTTGAAATCATCTACTTAAAGGGGCATGAATGTCACAGAGGAATATTCACCTTCTTCCTGGTACAAATGCAATGAAGAGAGATCAGAGGAGAAAATCCAGGTGAGTATATTCCTTCCAGAGAATGTACATGTCAAGAACGAGCTTCAGAGCACTGATAAACAGCAGTGCCTGCACTGTTTTGGTCTCAACAGAGATATTCTTCTTAATGACTCACATCTGTTAAATACTGACCTGAAATTACCCTCAACCAATAGCTGTGGAAGGTAACTCGAGTTATTCATTTTTAACATAGCAGGTTACTTAAGGCCATGAATGAATGGATTATAATGATTACCCTTCATGTCAAACTGTGGCTAGTTTGTCAAATACCAAACTGTGTTGAGAACAAATGCTGCCAAATGTATTCAATTTTGCAATACCTAAAGCACGGTAGGAAACAAACATATTAATGCTCCTCCTGCTATTAAAGGATTTCCATTGGTTCTGCTTGTGTAACCATTTGGAGGGCAATGCCTCATTAACACAAATGTCCAGTGCTACACCAATTCACTGCAAATTTATAATGTTTGGGAAACCATTTTACAAGGACCATGCTCAAAATATATTTGAGGTTCGTGTTGATTTTCAATTTCACTGCATAAGATCTTTGGGCTAGCTTGGTTGCAAAAGGTTTTAATTAGCAGGGGTCCAGGCACAACATATAGCTGCAGAATAGAATAATAAACTGGACAAAGGAGTGGTAGTGGCAGTGGCAGATAGCAGCAGTGTAGCAAATTGAGTGGGAGCAAGCTAGCAGAGACAATGTGAATGACAAGCCAGAATTAAATTCTCATGTGTAAATACACAACAGCTGGAGATTAATTTTGGTGAGCTGCAGGCGCAAATAGATGTGTAAGATTTTGATCAGGTGATCACTGAAACATAACTCAAAAAAGAGTAGGACCGGGCATTTAATATTTCCAGACTTAAGTTATTCAGAAAGAATAACAAAGGTGAAAAAAGGGATCCAAGGTGGAAAGTGCAGATTGATGAAGTTATTATTGTATTGGAGAGAGTGAATGTCCTTGAGAAGTCAAGGACAGAATCCATTTGATTCAAATTATGAATAACACAGTCATCATCATACTACTGGGGCTATCCTTCATATTTAATTCTCATGTTTCCATACAACATAAAAAGTTGACCCATCACTCAGGGACAGTAGCCAGGAGCACCATGAAGTGTAGTGAGATAGGGTGTGAATGGCTGGGGCAGCAAAGTCATAATATGTGGAAGCGAATACATCTGGTAGTCGTAATGTTTCAAAATAAAAGGGGATCCCCTCAGTCTCAGGTTTATGTGCAGAACAATGGGGTGGGTCGGATAGTCACCTATCCACAAGTAGAACCATAAATAGTCAGACTAACATCTGACTGATTGTCAATCATTGTTCTTGCCTCCAATATGTATTTAAAAAAAGCGTGTTCTAAAACTCAATGAGCTTCTCATCAGAGCTTTTCCCCATATATTTGTTTCAATTGAACAAAGTCTTATTACATCTACATCTCTGGGTTCCAAATAGCACTTAATCCACATCAGACTCTGTAATCCAAATGGCCTCCTACAATTCTGCGATAACTCTTTCACATTGTGACAGGTTTCAGCAAGCAAATGCAACATCCTTTGAAAGAAGTAAGAAGTAAGGTGATCATAGGCTTGTAAATTCTATTGACTGATACCCAGCACTATATAGAACAACACACGCAAAATGCTGGAGGAACTCAGTTGGCAGCATCTATGGAGGAAATAAACAGTCGACGTTTTCAGGTCGAGCCCCTTCATCAGGACTGGGAAGGAAGAGGCAAAAGCCAGAATAAGAAGGTTGAGGGGAGGGGAAGGAGCACAGGCTGGCAGGTGACAGGTCAGTCCAGGTGAGGGGGGAAGGTAGGTAGGTGGAGGAGGAGGATGAAAGGGAGTGATATAAGAAGCTGAGAGGTGATAGGTGGAAGAGGCAAATGACTGAAGAAGAAGGAATCTGGTAGGAGAGGGCCCTCTTCCTTTCTAATCCTGATGAAGGGTCTCGATCAGAACGTTGACTGTTTATTTCCCTCCATAGATACTGCCTGAACCTGCCTGAGTTCCTCCTGCATTTTGTGTGTATTATTCCAGATTCCAGCATCTGCAGAATCTTTTGTGTCACTGTATAGAACAAGTAGGTTTGGATGGTCTACATTCCTTTTTATTTTATTGCTCAAAATGTCACAACAAGAACAGTCGTTGGACTATTTGAACATCCTGTATGGAACAACAGTCCTTTCACTGTGGCTGCAGACCATCCTCTAATTAAGAGAACCTTTAAATAAGTCTGGATGAGTGAGCTGAAACAACAAATATACTGCAGCCTGTGCCCAGAATCTGTGATCAGCTGAGGTGGAAATATGTTTCCAACCTCAATCTCCTGCTCATATATTTCTTAATTAGTACCAGATTTTTATTTCAAAATCTCTCTTCAATTGCTGTTCACTGGCAGTTTATTGGAGCATGAAAGAGAAATTTTACACAGACATAACAAGATAGCATGGGATAGAAATTTGTCTTCTATTTTATGTGTTAAACATGCAACATATTAGCATTGAACCCCCTTTTAGAAATTCAGAACAGAGGAGGACTTAGAACAGAAGATAAAATCAACCCCTTGTATTTTACAAAAACCTGTATTTCTGCTATTTTAAAACATTGCTCAGTGGTCCATTTAATGAGGCAAACATCAAGCACTAGGCAAGATTACTGACACAATGTACATGAAAGCTGCATATTTAAATCCGATACAAGATGATTATTGAACTGGACATTTGGATGACAATGTTTTTACGTATTTTCTTGGAATATGGGCAATGCTGGTAAGCTTTATTTTTTTTTCTCAGTGCTTGTGAATCCCAATGATGTGACTGAAAAGTTCTAATTAGGCTTCTCTGAAGCTCCTTTGAGGCATGCTTTAATACTAAGACCATACTTCTGTTGCTATTAATGGTAATCAGCAAGTCAAAGTAAAACTAATTGCACAGGTTAATACTGATGTGCTATAAATGTAGTACTTTGTCGTGAAACTACTACAAAAGAGAATAAACGAGGTCAGAGGGATCATCTCGAAAAATGTTTGGAAAGAGCACATCATATCCTTAACCTTTTAAGCAATCCTGGTAAAACTACCTATCTTGAGCCATTAGAACTTGCTTTCATTGACATCTGATGAGGATTGGTTCTGTGCAGGTGTTAAGTCTTCTGTTGTAATTTCATCTCCAGCTAACATGTTCCACAGATGGTCGTTGTCAAGGTGACTTCCTCTTTCAGCTGCAGGACAAATCAGATGGAAAGTCAGGGCTTTTTTCTCAGAATCATTCTCCTTTTATCATCCAAACCACAGTCGACATGAGCAGGAGATTGAAAACAATCTGACATAGACTGTATGGTTTGTCATTTAATTGCACTATATGAACATATATTTGCATTTAATTGATTAATTTGGCATTGGCTCAGCTATCTGAGTGAGTCTCCGAGTTATACTATCATAATATCAGACATACACCTTTATAGCCATTAGTCATGAAGCATTTACCCTTAAAAGTCCTATGATAATCAGTAGGTATTACAGTGTTGACCTTGAAAAGTCCCTTTGGCCATATGATCAGTGTGCCTAAAATTGGTGACTTCAAATCCCTGTACGGACGAATTGTATCAGCCCTAAAGATACACCTATCTACTCTAACACTGGAAACCTTTCACTGCATCCCTCTTTGGATCCATTAGCATTGATTTTTCTGGACTAGTACAAAACCAGCAACTTTTCTTGTGACAATACCATAATACACCCAGCTGATACCATTGTTGTCGCAGTGAATGAGCCACATAAAGACTGGAGCTGTAGACATAAAAGGTATTTTTTCAGTACTAGAAGATATTCAGGAGGAATCCAGTAGAAGACTCTCTCCTGGGAGAAGCTCTGCAGAATCTCCACAAGCTCAAAGTACATCCAGTTTTTATACTGTTAAGTACAAAGATAATAGCAGGTGTTGGAGTGCAATTTCAATAACCATAATTACTTCAATATCCTTGAGGTGTCGACAATGGTTCAGTTGAAGTACATATTTACAATGGGAGCACATCTTAACTGACAAGATACCTCTGAATATTCAAACACGTTTGCTGGGACAAAGTAATTCACATGGATGGTCTAAAAGCTTCTGAGGACAGAAACTCCAGACACCAGAATCAGTTTTCTAAGGGCTGATTCTCTGCGTACACAAATATCCCAATCATTGATATACAGACCAAATATGTCTGTGATCATATTTGATGCTCTAAGTGTTGAAGTAAGTCCGGTCTGGACCTTCCTTGATCTCTGTCACAATGTGCAAAATAACTTAGTTGGATGTGTCTGATACCTGGTTTGAAGTAGGCCAATTAACATAGCCCCATTGTCTTACATCAGGCTGAACCACACGAGACAAGAACATCTCAATGCATTGTCATGTCAGTTTACAAACAATATCTCTTGAGTGGCCTGCTGTGGACCAGTAGCCTGTGCTCTGTAGACAGTAGTTTGTTTACAGAGCTGTCTTCTTTAATTTCAAAACCGATTACTGCTTGTAGTTTACATTTGAACAGGATTTTTTCTGAACACTGGTTGTCATTTGTACTAATGCCTGCTATCCACATAATTCCTGAAGGATGTCCTATATCTAACAATACCCAACAGCCATTATATTATTCATAATAAACTTTTCCATTTTTCTCTTCTAATAAATTAATGACCCTCTCACTTGTCATTCTTCAACCATTAATTTCCAGAATATGTTTGAAACACCAGAGCTAGAAGTCCTTAGACCACTTTCTTTACCATTGAACATCCGGTTTTCATATTAATGTAATTCTATTGATTGCACATCCAACTTAGTATCCATTAGTTTTGTATTTGAAGTCCTTAAACATTCCTATATGTTGTTAAATAACTCTTTGTAAGTGAGATTCTCCACTTGTTATTTCACCACCCAGCATTTCTGTTTTAATCGATCAGATTAATATTTAACAAGGTAATTTTAACAAACAAGTATCAGAGCAGTAGGAAGTGAAGCAATAAAAACTGTTTCAAACATGGCCTAGCTTATAGTTAATAGACTTCCAAAACATTGAAATGAGCCCTGCTGATTCAAATGGAGTCCATCCATGAGAACTTGTCTTGATTGGTGTACTTAGTTAATACCATTCTTCAAAAATTGCTCATGTTATGTGTCCACTATGCATACAGTGGTCACTTGGTGAGGGGAATGGTAAAGGATTTTCTAGCCTCAAGTCAAGCAAGGCTAAATTAGGGCGGTACACTGGCACAACTGGCAAAAGTGCTGCCTCACAGCTCCAGCAATACTGTCAATACTGAATGTGCGGAGTTTGCATGTTTTCCCTGTGATTACGTGGTTTTCCTCCATTGAGTAGTGGAATCTCGGAATGGGGGGAAGTTGAGGAAAATATGAGGAAAATAAAATCTATTAAGATTAGTTTAAGAGTATGGTTGTTTGTCAGTCTGGACCTCGTGGGCTGAAGGACCTGTTTCCACACTGTATGAGTCTATGATTCATGGTTATTGATGTTATTGATAATATTAATTGTGTGGGAATGTACTCTGGTATTAATTCTTCTAATGACAATATGCTATTTATGCCAATTAATACATAAATCCTCCAAACATGTTGAAACCAAACTGGTTGAGTGGTGTCGCAACAATAACCTCACGCAACATCAGCAAGACCAAGAAATTGATTGTGGATTTCAGGAAGGGGAAGTCGGGAGAACACACACCAGTCTTCATTGAGGGGTCAGCAGTGGAAAGGGTGAGCAGCTTCAAGTTCCTGGGCGTCAACATCTCAGAGGATTTATCTTGAGCCCAACATATTGATGCAATCATGAAGAAGGCAGGCCAGTGGCTCGACTTCATTTGGAGTTTAAGGAGATTTGGAATGTCAAATACTCCTGGAAATTTCGACAGATGTACAGTGAAGAGCATTCTGACTGGTTGCATCACTGGCTGGTATGGAGGCTCCAATGTGCAGAATCAAAAGAGACTGCAGAGGTTTGTAGACTTAGCCAGCTCGATCTCAGGCACAACCCTCCCAGCCATTGAGGACATCTTCAAGGGACGGTGCCTCAAGAAGGCAGCATCCATCGTAAAGGATCCGCACCATCCTGACCATGCCCGTTCACATTACTACCATCAGAGAGGAAGTACAGGAGCCTGAAGGCCCACACTCAACATTTTATTAACAGCTTCTTCCCCTCCATCATCAGACTTCCGAACGGTCCATGAACCCATGAACACTACCTCGTTATTCCTCTTTTGCACAAGTTGTTTACTTTTGTAACTAATAGTAAGTTTTATGTCTTGCACTGGACTGCTGTTGTAAAAACAACAAATTTCATGTCCTACAGTATGTCAGCGATAAAAACCTGATTCTGAACTCTTGAACTTATGAAAAATAATCGATGTTATTAATCTTTGCTTTGCTATCCAATTGATATATAATTACATGTATAGAATTGTGGAATAATATGGGTCCACGCTTCGTTGAAAGAGACCACATATGAGTATTCACTTAAGTTGTGAGCTGCAAAAACATTTGAGGAGGGACTGTGGAATTATCTTCCTGGATATTGGTTAAATAGAGAAGTAAAAGAAAACATTCTTGAAGCTGCTATGGAAAAATCACCAAGCGAGAACCTTGGATTTTGAGTTGCTCTGTGTCTTTTTTTATTTCAAAAATAAATTTTATTCAATAATAAAAATATATACAAAAATAAACACAGTGCAAAGCTCTTTACTTTCTTAGTGTCATTTGATCAATACATTCAGTTGTGTTGGTATAAGTTTTTTTTTTGACAAAGCCCCATTGCGACTCACGTGGCCCCTAGGGGTGATACACCAACTTCACTCAGCACCTCACTGTCAAGTAGCTAAGGACCCTAGACTGTGGTCCTTCCCCACAGACCCTTTGCATTGGCTGCACCAAGCTTCAGTCCATCCCTCAACGTGTACAACTGCAGCCTGGAATATGCCAGTTGACGGCATTCCCTCACAACATCCCGCTGTGCTGGAAGATCAACCAGTTTCAGGCAGACCAAAGAGCATCGGTCACCAAGCTGATAACCTTTCAGCAGCACTTGATGTTCATCTCTGCCTGCATCCCTGGGAACAGCCTGTAAATCAGAGAGTCCTCTGTTATGCAACTGCTTGGGGTGAGCCATGATAAGGACCCTTGCATCCTTCTCCAGACCCTCCCAGTAAATCCACAGTCTACAAAGAGGTGGACGACCATCTTCTCCACAATGCACCCATCCTTGAGGGCAGCATGTGTTGAGGGTAGTCTGATCAGGAGGGCCCCTCTCACCACTAACAAGCAAGATCTTGGTGCTTGTTGAGGAGTTCTGGTGATGAAGCACTCTGCCATATGATTTGGATGGTCTGCTCTGTGTTTAGATTAAGAAGCAGTGACTCCAAAGACACAGAAAGGAAGAGTGAACCTGATAAACCTGGGCCCATGAATTTGTTAAAGACTGAACTCTGGGCCTATTTGACAAATAGCAATGAAGAAACATAGTAATGATGATGTTTTATATCTATATCAACCTCATCAGCGAAGCAACAGTGGACAATTAGGATAAGAGTAGCACTGCATGTGCAGGGGGATCAACCCAATTATCTAGCTGAGAAAGTAACCAGACTGACAATCAGAGGAAAAACTGTACATGCATCGATCAGCTAGATTGTGTACCTGTGAAAAAAAATAGTTTAAAAGTAGTTTAAGTGATTTGTAGTACTGGAAGGAACATTTATAGTATTTGTAGAATATATATCACACTATCTTAATAAAACAATTGAATTAAAGGATCCTAATTGTCTGTATTGTTGTAAATCACAAAAATCAAGCTTCTTTAAGAGACAGAGGTTCCTGCAATTTAATATCCACCTTTATATTGATCTGGTGTCATAGGATTGTAACATGTACCATTGCACAGTCAACAACACCACTGGAATACAAATTTTTCCTCATACCTACAGAAAGGAAACCTGCAGAAAATTATTTAACTGCTCTTCATGGTGACTGGCCTCAACTAGTTTAACCAGTTAATCTTCCTGCTTTTTATGCCTGCACTTGGGTGACATGAACCACTGGCATTAATGTGCTGTCACAGAGGTTCATTTTACATATAATGTAAAATAACAAAGGTAAGACTGTAGTAAATTAATATTTTGGATTAATTCCATATGCAATATTTCATTATCAATGGAACATGTCTTTCACAGTTCGATACATTAGTATTTTAAGAGCAAAAATGTAATTGTGGACCTGCTACTGCACAAACCATTTCTAACAACTTTAACAAAATCATTTTATAATGCATACCTAAATGCTATGAAGAATATGTGTACAACGTCACCAACAACGTTATCTTATAAAGTGCCACTAACATAGTAAAATATCCCAAGGTGCTTTTCAGAATCAAAGAAAATTTAACAGCAAGCCACACTGATGGACAAGTTTCACAACTGATGTAGGTCTTAGCAGGACAAAAGAGAGCTGGAGAGGTGGAGATATTGCACACAGTAAGTTCATGGCTTCTGTTAATGGGTAAGGCAAGTGCATTAAAAGCTGGAGATTCAGGAAGTAGTTCTTGGAAAACCTGGATGAGTTTACAGAAGTAAGACCATGGAAGGATTTGAACACAGGGGAAAAGAATTTTAATTCTGAGGCACAGTTTGTCAGAGAACAATGAGCACAGAGGTGATAGTTGAACAGGACTTGACCATTGAGAAAAAGAATTATACAGCACAGATACAGACCTTTAGTCCATCATGCCCATGCCAACTATCAAGTACCTATCTATAGAAATCCCATTTAGCAGCACTTGGCTTCTACGCCGTGCCCAATTTACATGCTCATTTAAATCCTTCCTAAATGTTGTAGGAGTACTTGCCTACACCAACCACCCTAGGCAGCAAATCTCAGATTGCAATCATCCTCTGGGTGAAAAGGTTCTTTCTCAGATCTCCTCTAAGCCTCTTACCACTTACCCTGAATCAATCCTCTCTAGTTTTAGATACCCCTTCAATGGGGAAAAGTTTCCTACTGTCTACCCTGTCTATGCCCCTTATAATTTTGTATACACCACCCCCACTCCTCAGCCTCCTCAACTTCAGGAAAACAAATCCAGCCCATCCAGTCTCTCCCTGTAACTGAAATCCTCTATCCCAGGCCACATGCTGGCGAACCTCCTCTGCACTCTCTCCAGTGCAATCATGTCCTTTCCTATCGTATGGTGACCAGAATTTAGTTAGTAGTGGTCCAGGTTAGGAACATTTTATGGAGCAGGTTTTGTACAGTTAGAGCAAAATACTTGCTCTACTGTTAGAATCATAAAATAATGGAATGGCTACAGTGCTGTAGCAAACTATTTGACCCATTGAGTCTGTGCCAGTTCCCTACCAGAACAACTTGCTAGTTCCATCTCTTGATCCTTTCTCTATAGCCTTGCATTATTTTTTGAACACATTTTTATTCAATTCCCTCTTGAAGGTTGTAATGTAACCTGTTTCCACCATCCTTACACCATCTTTCCAGATTTCAAAGACATGCTCCATAAAAAATTCCTTATGTTCCTCTTAATCTTCTTCACCTTTTTGACTTCTAGTTCTCAACCCCTCAGCCAAAGGGAACAGCTTCTCACCATCCACTAGACCTTTCATCTTTTTGTACACTTTTATCCAATCTCCCTTCAGCCTTCCCTTCTCTAAAGAAACAGTCTCAGCCCCTAAATTCGATCCTTGTAAACTGTAGCTCCCACTCCCAGGAACCACTCTCATAAATCTCCCTAGATCTTCTCTAATGCCTTTCACATCTTTCCAATAATACCAGACTTGAACATAATACTTCAGTTAAGAATGAATCAATGTTTGATAAATGTTCAGCATGAATCCCTGCTTTACCTCTATATCCCTATTGATCAAACCAGAAAAATATATATACCTTACTAACTGCATTCTTAACCTGCTCCGCCATCTTCAATGAATTTTTGCATACATACTCCCATATCCCTCCACTCCAGAATCCCTCTTATTCTATATATTTTTATCCAATTTGCCTCTGCTCATTTTTCCAAACTACAATGCAACTCCTTACAAGTTTCTATATGCATCTGCCCAATCCACCAGCCTGTCTATAACTTGCTGTAATTTATCACTATCCTTTTAAAAGTTTACAATCTTGTCAAGTTTTGTGAAATCTGAACTTTAGAAATTGTACCTTTCTCCTCTGTCTTGCTCATTAATGTAGATGTTTAAAAAAAACAATGGCCTTATCAACAGCTTTAAAATCATGAAAAATATACAACCCAGATTGAAAATAGTTCAAAGCCTTGCCTTACCCATATTCAGTGGCCTGAATTAAATAGATATCACCAGAGTTGACCAATGGAATGATTGAAATCCTAACTGTCCCCCAGGGTAAATATGAAAACTCATATTGTTTAGTGATTTCATCATTGATGGCACACATCTGAACTTTTTTTGTGGTTGGCATGACCTTGAACAGAGGCAAACTGAGACAGGTACATGTTCTGACACTAAAAACAATGTGGCTTGCTTGAATTTAATCTTCAGAGAATATGAACAATATTGCAAATTGGTGTAAGATATCATTTCAAAAAACAGAATTACTGAAAAGTAGTATAAATGTTATACTTGCATGTAGGCATGACAAACAAGTATATCAAACTTGGTTTATTTTGTTTTTAGTTAACTTCCCAAATATTACCAGGTATTCTCAGTAGAGGCCAGTATATTGGCTGCATCGAGCAGAAGATTGTCAATAGTGTATTTCAAATCTAACTTCTTTTTTGCTAGAGCTGGGTGTGGAACAGAATGCAAGCTGATATACAGTTAATATTATGATGTGTTTGTTGTCAAAGCAGTACCTGTCAGGTCATAGCCTGTTCTCAGCCATACTGTGGATGTCCTACCTTTTCCATTAATTAAAAGTAGTGCCTGTGGCAATGTGAGACCTATCATGTTATGCCTTCACTGCTCCCACTGTGCACACAGGAGAAATTATAAGCAGAGACAAGCATAACTGCAGGAATCTAATGGAACCTGGAAAAAATACGGTGGCACTGGCAAGCAAGAGGAAAGAAAACCTGTTACTGAGCATTCAGAATGGAGTAGAAAAGTAAACCTCAGCTGCAGGTAGGTGCAGTCCAAGTTATGAGCTTTCAAGGAAAACACATAAGACTTAAAATAGTTTGTCAAACAAATCAGACATGTAAACAGATCCAAAGTGAGGTGTTTCAGAAAATTAAAGGATCCTATGATCAACAAAGCAAAAGTTTGAAGACTCAAAGTTACAAAGATCAATCTAACCCATCACTTACTGAGCCAGCACACTAACCTCAAAACCCAAACCACTTGACTTCTCACGTCCTCCCTTCCTGTCATCCTTCAGGTGAAGAAGCGACTTACTTGTAATTCTTCCAACCTGGTGTATTCACATTCAGTGCTAATGATGTGGTCTCATCTACATCATGAAACCAAATGCAGATTGGATGACATTTTGCAAAACACTTCTGTCAACAAGGGTGATCCTGAGGTTCCAGGTGCCTGTCGCTTTAATTCCACATTCCACTTTCACCCTGACTTCTCTGTTCATGGCCTCCTAATTTTGCCATTGAAGTTCAATGTCAGCTTGAGAAAGAGCACCTCATTTTCAATCATGGCACATTATAACATCTGTGACTCAACACTGAATTCAATAATTTTCAGATAATCAATGTTGCCATCTCGTATTTCACATTTCCAACGTTCATTTTGTTTTTCTCTGTCCTTTTCTGGCAGTTCTCATATCATTTTTCTCCTTTACACACTTCCGCCAGCCATACTTTTTGATATTCATTAGCTTTTACCTCAATCTCTCTATCCTACCACTGATCAGCCCTTTTATTCCCTCCATCCTTTGCACTGCTAACCCTTCCTCACTCCCCACATAGACACCACCCTACTCTTTCTCTGCAATCCAACATTTGTTTTATTCCTAACCTCTCCCAGGTATGATGAAAGGTCATTGCCCTGAAATGTTAACTCTGTTTTCCTCTCCATAGATGCTCTCTGACCCGCCAGATACTTCAAGTATCTTCTGTTTTATCTCAGATTTCCAGAAACAGTGGTATTTTATTTCTGAACCTGGAAAATAAGATTGGGCAAAGGCATTGCAAACAAAAAGTTGAACAACTGTGTAGCATTCAGAACTTAACTTCTTTCTCTGGGTTCTGCCATGGAGTTAGTAAGTAGTTTTAAGTAATTGCTTGTCATCCATTTGACATTATTCATAGGTGATCTGCAGCCTAAAAGACTGCAATGAAGTGTTGTGGCTAATCAGGCATGCCCCTTTAAAATCATCGCTGAGGTAATTCACGGTGGGAAAGCAGTCTAAATGGGCAATCTTTAAATCAGCCGGAGCCTAATTGCTGTTAAAGTTTTCTCCAGATTGCCTCTTATCCTTGGGGTGAAGACTGGTTATTTCAAGGTTAGAGAAACAGCAGGAATAATCAATGTTCCTCTCTGGAATTTTGTTTTATGTACAAAGATTAAAATCTACTAGTCATATCTGAATCAACAGCAACACACACAAAATGCTAGAGGAACTCAGCAGGTCAGGCAGCATCTATGGAGGGAAATAAACAGTCGACGTTTTGGGTCAAGACCCTTTATCAGGACTGGAAAAGAAGAGGGCAGAAGCCAGAATAAGAAGGTTGGGGGAGGGGGAGAAGCACAGGCTGGCAGGTGATAGGCGAGTCCAGGTGTGTGCGGGGGGGGGGGGGGGGGAGGAGGTGGGTAGGGAGGGGGATGAAAGGAAGTGATGTAAGAAGCTGAGAGGTGATAGGTAGAAGAGGGAAAGGGATGAAGAAGAAGGAATCTGGTAGGAGAGGGCAGCAGACCATGGTAAATAGGGAAGGAGGTGAGGAATAGATAGGCAGGTCATGAGGCAGGGAAGGGGAAAGAGAACGGGTAAGTGGCCACAGGAATGTGGGAAAACAAAGGGGGGAAGGGGAGGGGTTGCTGGAAGTTAGAGAAATCAATGTTGAGGTCGTCAGCTTGGAGACTACCAAGGCAGAATATGAGGTGTTGTTCCTCCAACATGCGTCTGGCATCAATGTGGCAGTAGAGGAGACCATGGATAGACATGTCAGTATGGGAGTGGGATGTGGAATTGAAGTGGCTGACCACCAGGATATCCTTGCTTTTGCAGTGGACAGAGCAAAGGTGCTCGACTCCAGCATCTGCAGAACCTCTTGCGTCTCAGTCATATCTGAATGTTTTTTTTACATACCTACATTGATAGTTCCTCTTGTGCTGGCTGCCTTGATTAAAAACAAACAATGGCACAGATTTTGCTGCATTGCACCAGCAGTTCTGCATCTTTTCTAGTCAAGTTCTACTGGCAATCCTTCAACTGTGCTCTACAGCTAAATGACCCCAACCTCCTTAACCACCACCCACTTCCACCCCTGGAATCTAGAACAGAGCAGAAACTTGTTGAAATGCATCAATATTTACACTAGGAAATCTCTTTGATCCTGGTCCAGGTTTGATTTGGGGATTGTGAGGCTGCAGAGAAGAACTGGAAGAAAAACCTAAGTTGAAATACTTCAAATCATTTTTTGTTTTGTTGGAAGATTTTTAATTATTAAGTTTTAATTAGTTAATTATTTGTCAGGTTAGTCCAATGGACAGAGCAGACAGAGGCAGCATCGGGAGCATGGGAGTGCTGGCGGGCTCAATGGCCTTTACTTTAATGCAAGGAGCCTCACCAATAGGTCAGGGAGTTAGGAGCATGATTAGCACTTGAAAGTTATGATGTCATTGCAATCACTGAAATGTAGTAGAGGGAAGAGCAGGACTGGCAACTTAATGTTCCAGGGTATAGAAGTTTCAGACATGACAGAGGGGAATTGGATTCCTGATTAGGGAGAACATCATGGTAATACTTGGAGTGGATATCGTGGAGGGATTGTTCAATGAGGCCATATGGGTAGAACTTAGGAATAAGAGAGAGACAATTATTTTACTGGAATTATATTATAGGCCTCCCAATAGCCAGTGGGAATTAGAGGAACAGATATGTGAGCAAATTTCAGTAAGGTATGGGAATAATAGAGTTATAGTAATGGGCATTTTAATTTTAAGATAAGATAAGAAATCTTTATTAGTCACATGTACATCGAAACACACAGGGAAATGCATCTTTTGCATGGAGTGTTGTGGGGGCAGCCTGCAAGTGTCACCACACTTCTGTCGCCAACATAGCATGCCAACAACTTCCTAACCCGTACTTCTTTGGAATGTGGGAGGAAACCGGAGCAGCTGGAGGAAACCCACGCATTTACGGGGAGAATGTACAGACAGCAGTGGGAATTGAACCCAGGCCGCTGGCACTTTAATGGCGTTATGCTAACCACTACACTACTGTGCCTGCCCAATATTGACTGAGATTGACTTAGTGTAGAGGGCTTATTTGGGGCAAAATTTGTTAAGTGCATCCAAGAAAGATTTCTGAGTCAATATGTAAAGAGTCCTCCTTGTGATGGGGCAGTACTCAACCTTTTCTGAGGAAATGAAAATGGGCAGTGTCAGTGAGGGAACACTGACAATAATTTTGCAAATTTCAAGGTAGTTATGGAAAGGGTTAAGGTTGGTCCTCAAGTTAAGATCTTGACCTGGGATAAGGCTGATTTCTGTAAGAGGATCTGGCGTAATTAGATGGGGAGCAGATACTTACGGGTAAAACAGCAGCTAACTAGTGGGAGACTTTTAAAAGAAAGTTAGTAAGAGTTCAGGACCAGCATGTTGTGGTAAGGGTGAGAGATGAAGCTAGCAAGATTAGAGAACATTCGATGACAAAGGACATCAAAAGGTTTGATCAGGAGAAAGAAAGAAAACATAACCCTGTACCCGCCATAAGAAAATAGGAGTAGGAGTAGGCCACCAGGCCTCTCAAGCCTGCCTCACCAGTCAGTATGATGATGGCTGATCTATGCCAGCTTCAACTCCTGTTTTGTGCTATATAGGTAGAACATATGCAGTCAATAAGGTGGTGATGAAGGCATATCGCATGCTTGCCTTCATTGGTTAGGGCATATAAGAACTGATACATAATGTTGTGACTTCACAAAACACTGGTTAGACCCAACTTGGAGTATTTTGTGCAGCTCTTGTCATCAAACGATAGGAAGGGTGTGGTTGCACTGGGGAGTGTGCAGAGGACATCCACCAGGATGTTGCCAGGATTGGAGGATATAGTTACGGGGAGACATTGCAAAGTTTGTGCTTGTTTCCCCTGAAGTGAAGGAGACTGAGGAGTGACGCTGATGGCGGTCTCTAAAACTATAAGAGGCATCGATATGGTAGATAGTCAGAATCTTATTCCCTGGCAATGGGTATCAAAACAAGAGGGCATAGATTTAAGGTGAGAGGAAGGTGTTTAAAAAACGGAGTTGAGGAGAAATGTTATTACAAGAGAGTGGTAGATATCTGGAAACTCACTGCCAGAGGAGGTGGTGGAGTCAGATGCAACCACTATGTTCAAGAGGAATTTAGTCAGGCAATTAAATAGACCAGGCATCGAAGGATAGGAACCTAATGTGTACAAATAGGATTAGTGTAGATGGGCAAAATGGTCAGCATGTGGGCCGAAAGGCCTGTCTCTCCAACTCTCTGATTCTTTGACTCCATGTCTAAAAGTGTTATAAATAATTTAGCTGATTTTTCTATTTTTAGGAAGCTTTTAATAATGTTAATTTCTCTTTAGTTATTCTGTATTTAATAGTCTGCAGCTACTGATTGTCAGAGACATTTGAAAACACTTAAAACCCTTACAAATAGCTAAGTGGGGTTTTGCCTACTGCCACAGACTTCCAGAGGAGGTTTATGGGCATGGCTTTTTTAGTCTATCCACACCACTTGGTTACATCATTGGGGGTCCTGCTGTTCTTTTACAGGCTCATTCTTTGGCTTCCAAACCATGTGGACTACCAGGACTGGTCTTCCAGATATAGAGAAGGTAGGTTCAGGGAATGAGGAAATTGGCAGATGAATTAGGACAGTGGGTCCCACTCACCCGATCCATTAAGTTATTTCTTTCTACCGAATCATGAAGAGTTCAGACTTATTCTGGTTATTTAGCGGTGAGAAATTAATGAATGATTTCATGCAGCTGTCCATAATGGCACAGGTTAAGATCAGTTTTCCTTTAGGTTGTTCAGCCTGAGCAGCTACTCTACTTTCAATTTGTTTTTTTACGTAAGCAGTCACAAACCTCATTTAGTTGATAGTTGTGCCACGTATTCCCATTTAGACATTTTAATAATGTGAAACAAGTTAAAGCTCATTGGATTGAAATCTTATTAGAAACATTTACTTCCCCCAGTATCATGTCACAGCACCTCAGGGAAGACCACACAGCTCAGTGAAAGATTTAAAAGCAAAGAGCTCCTTTCACTGATGTAAGGAGGTGAAGCAATGCAGCAATGAATATCCCCAGGGAGCACTGAGTTCCCAAATCACTGGAAATTGATTTGTGACAGTGATAGTTTAGGTTGGTTTGTACCATTCTTCTTTCTGATACATAAGGCTGTGCGTTCAAGTCTCCCACTGGGCTTAAACACATTGAAGTTATTTTATGAATTTAATTAACAGAAAATCATTGAAACTGCAGGGCTGACTTAACTTTCTACTGTCGTAAGAAATAGATGATAGAAAAACCCCATGCCTGTCCCACTCCATTAGGCAGCCTGGCTGATTTTCCATTGGAGTCAATAGAAAGTAAAATCAGGGTAAGGTTTGAAAGCTGATCCACTGCTCTCTGAGTTCTGTCATTGTCTTATGTTAAAATTTCTGTGGTTTGTCAGCAGTCTTGCTTCCTAGTCAGAAGATTCCAACTTCAAGTCCTAGACCAGAGATTTGAGCACAGATATCCAATTTATCACACCAATGCAGCACTAAGGGAGTGCTGTGTCTTCAGCAGAGATGTGTTTTTGATGAGATGTCAGACTGAGATCTTCTCTCTCAGGTGGCTATAAAAGATCCCACCACATTATTTCAAAAAAGACAGGGACTCCTCCCTTATATCCCCAGGAATATTAATCTCTCACTCAACATTACTGGAAAACAATTTTTCATTATCACATTGCTAGTTGTGGGAGGTTGATACGTACAAATTAGCTGCTGTGTTTCACTATATTCCAACAGATACTTCTGAATGTACTGAGAAGAATGGAAGAAGTGCTGTATAACTGCAAATCTTTCTTTCAGTTGTTCAAATTCCTTACACTTATAGCAAATTTAACCACAAAGTTCATAAAATTACTCCTCTAATTTATTATGAATCTCCATTACAAGAATGCAACATTGCTAACTTCATCATCCCCTCCAAATAAAATGCTAAATGGATATCCTGACTACCTGGTTAGATCAAAGTTAAGGTTTAATATCTGAGTGGTCTGGATGTCCCAGTCAAAAAGGCTCCCTCCTCCACCATAGTTAAATATAGATTATAAACGCTAAACAAAATACAACGACAGGAAATCTGATATAAAAACAGAAAATGTTTCAAAATCTCAGCAGGCTAGGCAGCATTTGTGGAAAGAAAACAGAAGTAATGTTTCAGTCCCAGACCCTTCAACAGAACTGAGAAAGAATGAAAAAAAATGTTAGTTTTCAGAAGCAGAGAAGTGGGAGAGGCATGTATTGAACTTGGGAATATCTCAGATAACCCATTTGGTCTCACTCTATAAGAGATATTCCTTTTGTTCTGTTCATCCTGTTTCCTTTTGTCTACTTCTGAAAACTAACTTGTTATTTGTCTTTCCCTATACAGATGAAGGATCCTGGACCTCAAATGTTAACTCTGTTTCTCTTTGCACAGATACCTGCCTGACCTGTTGAATGTTTCTGGCATTTGCTGTTTTTATTAAATATGAATTAAATGAACATTCCTCCCCATTGGTTTTTAGCTTTCACACTTTTAAAAAATATTGTATAAACAAATTATAAATCATCTAATTATTTCAAATTCACAATACATTCAAACTGCAAAAAATCAATGGTGGAATAGGCTGAAATATGTTGAAAAAGTGATAGTGTTAATGATGCATATTTTCATTAATGCACAAACTGCCAGAAAATTCAGAGGATTAAGAGATGTGCCTTTAGTTGTTAACCTCAGAGTTTGCTGACTGATTTAAATTGCTCTGTCATCGGCTTTGCTCAGTGACATCTCGGCCATAGAATCTCATTACTTTGAAGAATTTCCTGGATTTGTATCTTAATTATTCATTACAGGTGCTGCAGAAATTTGCAGCTTGAATTTAACAGTTTTTTTTATTATGTGGTAATTATTAATGCAATGTTTATCAACTCTACTGATCTGGAAAGAGAACAATTTAATTTATTTATTCTCATTCTTGCCTGCACTAAATTGTTGGAAGAGATTTAAAATAATCTATTTTCCCCTACTATTTACATCACTTCTTCTTGTCATTTCCTTATCTCTTAATTCAATATTTGTTTTCCTCTTTATTATTCAATTTGACTCTCAATTTACCCACCTTCTCATTCCTCTACTTCTCTCTTCAATCTTAAAACTCATCAGTTCAGGAGATATACGGTTAGTTCCAATGATCACTGAAGACACCTTGATCTCTTGTTGTCAGTCTGCATTTCCAGCAAGTTACAGCTTAAAGAAATACTAAGGTAAAGACATCCAGAATACCTTGAAAACCTAATCTCGTGGTAAAAGAAACCACAGTAATTCACAAATTAGATTTTGACTGACTGCAAAATAATTCCATTCAGACCACATTTCTTAAGGAGCAATAGGAATAAAACACATAGCTAAATGTTACAATGTTGTTTCAGAGTTAGTAATAGCAGGTCATATAAAATGTAATCTTGCTTACCTGCACTTTGACTAAAATGGACTTTGGTTCTTTTTGTTCTAATTGTGTTCTTTCTTGTAAAAGTGTGTATAATTTATGTTTAATTTATGTTTTTCTTGTGAATTCTACTTACATGATGCTATGTGCCTGTAATGCTGCTCTAAGTAAGTTTTTCATTGCACCTGTGCATACATGTACTTGCACATATGACAATAAACTCAACTTCATAATTGAAAAATATTCAGTATGACACAAAGTTAGATATTTAAACCAGTTATTTATCTTTGTCAGTGGATTTGGTGATTAAAGGCATTATTTTTATGTAAAAATTCTCATTAATGGGGAGATTTCACAAGTATGGATGGAGAGATGGAGACTTAACTCCCAGCACCAAGTATTGGAAACCTAGCAATGAGTTGCATAAGGTTTCCAAAATATCTGTAGGTAATTAAAAAAATCACCTTGCACTTGATTTATAACAAAAAGGTGAACTGTCATTTAAGCTTCTTCCAATATAGTTTACTGTATTCAGTGTTCACAATGTGGCCTCCTCTACAATGGAGAAACCAAACACAGACTGGGTGATTGCTTTGCAGAGCACCGGTACTCATTCTGCAGGAGTGACCCTGAGCTTTCAGTTGCCTGCTATTTTAAGTCACCATCCTGCTCCCATCTCTGTCTGTGCCCTTCTGCACTGTTACAGTGAGGCCCAGTGTAAACTCAAGGAACAATATCTCATTTTTCATCTGGCACATTCCAACCTGCAGGACTCAAAACTGAATTCTCCAACTTCAGATAACTTGCTCTTTCCTTCTGTTTGTATGAGGACTGGCCATTTATATATGCCACTATTTTCACCTTTTTCTTTTCATTTGTATATTCGGGTCTGCTCAGCACATCCCAGTAGGCCAGACTATATAACATAACCCAAACTTCACAACAAAGCTCTTAACTGTCCATTCAGTAGCTGTCCAGCATTTCACCCTATTACTGGCATTCCCTTTGTCCCACCTCTCTGTTATTTTGACTAACTAGCTTTCTCTCTTTCTCGGTTCTAATGAAGGGTCTTTGATCCGAAACGTTAATTGGTTTCCTTTTTGTACAGATGCCACTTGATTGGCTGAGTTCTTCTTGCATTCTGTTTATATACCATATAAACTAGTCTGTCAAACCATTTAGTGATACCAAATGTACAAGAAAACATAATAAAAACAAGCAGATGGACCCTATTGAATTAAATTGCTAAATTAGTTTATTGTTGTCGCATGTACCGAGGTACAGTGAATAAACTTTGTTTTGCATGCCATCCACATAGATCATTTCATCATATCAGCACATTGAGGTAGTACAAGAGAAAACAATAACAGAATGCAGAATAAAGTATTACAATTACAGAGAAAGTGTAGTACAGACAGACAATAAGATGTAAGACCATGTCAAGGTAGATTGTGAGGTCAAGAATCCATCTTATCATACAAGAGGTCCATTCAATAATCTTATAACAGCGGGGTAGAAGCTGTTCTTGAACCTGGTGGTACATGCTTTCAGGCTTTTGTTCCTTCTGCCTCGATGGGAGAGGGGAGAAGAGAGAATGTCCAGAGTAGGAGGGGTGTTTCATTATGTTGGCAGCTTTACCGAGGCAGCGAGAAGTCTAGACAGAGTCCATGGAGGGGAGGCTGGTTTCCGTGATGTGCTGAGCTGTGTCCACAACTCTCTGCAGTTTCTTGCAGTCTCAGGCAGAACAATTGTCATACCAAGCCATGATGCATCTGGATAGGATGCTTTCTATGGTGCGTCTATAAAAATTGGGGAGGGTCAATGGGGACATGTCAAATTTTTTTAGCCTCCTGAGAAAGTGGAGGTGCTGACGTGCTTTCTTTACCATGGTGTCCACGTGGTTGGATCAGGACATGCTATTGGTGATGTTTACTCCTGGGAACTTGAAGCTCTCAACCATCTCAATCTCAGCACCATCGAGGTAAACAGAAGTATGTGCACTGCCCCACTTTCTGAAGTCAATGACCAAGAAATTAGCCAGAAGATCCAGAACTAGGCAGCAAATCCAGATGTGACACTGGTAGACTCAGTTCAGCCAATTTCCACAGTCCTCTCCACAAACACTGGGAACTTGTTTATAAATTGGAAGAGATGCCCCATAGACTTATGAAGAAATAGCCTGATATAGTCATGCTCACAGAATCATAATTTCTCATTACCATCCAAGACTCCTTCATTAATATCTCACTAGAAGGACTCACTCAATAGAGGTGGAGGCACAGCAGTGTGCAGTCAGAATTGAGTATCCTGGGAATCCTCATCAGGTTAAATGGTTAAGTAAAAAAACAGATTATCACTTATTTCAGCTAATGATTCTGCACCCTCCCATTTTGAGTGCTACTTGGAAGATGCACTGAGAGTTGCAAAGATTTGGAATCTACTGTAGGAGGTCTTCAATGCTCATCACTGAAAGTGAAAGCACCGCCACAAACTGACATGCCACAAAAGTCCAGAAAGCAGCCTGACTGGACCTGAGGCAAACAGGGAACTAACCCAAGGGAGATAACCTGCTTGAAGATGTCCACATTAACTTAAGTGTCACAGAGGAATCTGTTCTCTTGTTGGCCCTACTATGCCAAATGGGAATTCATTTCCACACATATGTGGGAATTAAAGGTTTCTTGGGCCATGGCATGGAATTGTATTCCACTGCAAATTCAGCTGATGGCCCAACATATCGTTCACTCTACCATATTCATCAAGCTGGGGGACAACTCAGGTGTAATGCTGAGTGTAGAAGAGCATGCTGGGAGCAACAGCACTAAGCTTAAAAATGAGGTATAAACCTGTTGAAGCCACAACACAGAAGTACATTCACAGTGGAAATAACAGACCATGGGGTAGACCATGAGGTCCCACAATTAGAGATTCAGATCAATGCTCTGCAGTCCTGCCACATCAACTCATAAAGTGGGAATAGGCAATCAAATGGCTAACAAGAGAAGGATATTCCTTGGTCACACACCATCCTCAATAATGGTGGAACCAAGCAAGTGAGTGAAAAGCACAAAGTAGAAACATCTGTAACTGTCTCCAGCTATTGTTGTTGAGTCATCACAGACTCTTCTGTGGTACCATCATTACAGAAGTTTGCCTTCAACCTGCTCCACCTGATATCAAGCAATGGCTGAGTGCACTGGATTCAGCAAAGGCTTTTGGTGAAAGTCCTGACTGTATTCAGATACAATCCATGCAATTATCAATGTTAAATGAAAAAAAAACAGGAAGTGCTGACAAGGCTCGCAGGTCCATGCAGTTGCATTTTCCATGCAATTATCAACCTTGTCACTGCCACTCCCATCAGATTTCTCTCAATCAGTAACAGTGACCTGTTCACTGATACTCAGTTTGGGTTCTGTCAGGGCCGGTCTGCTCCAGACCTAATTACAACCTTGGTCCCACATGAAAACATCTGATTTCCTACAGTGAAGTGAGATTTACTGCTCTTGGCATTGAAACAGCATTTTCCTGAGTGTGGCATCAAGGAGCTCTGTTCAAACTGAAATCAATGGGAATAAATGGTAAAGCTCTCCCCAGTCTCGATTTATACTGAGCAATCATGAAATTTGCTGTGGCTGTGAATGCCAATCATTCCAGCCTCAGAATGTCTGTGCAGGAGTGTTGCAAGACAGTGTAACATGCCCAACAATCTTCAGGTTGTTCATCAATGACCTTCCTTCCAGCCGAAGGTCAGCAATGAAAATGTCCATTGATTATTGCTCACTGTTCAGTTTCTTTGCACCAGTTCAGAAAAATGAAGCATCTAATGCCTGCATGTAGGAAGATGTGGTCAACATTCAGACAAGACTGATAATGGCAAGTAATTTTCACACCATGCATTTCCCAAATAATAACCACCCCCATCGCGAGCTATTCCTTGCACTCTTCATGAGTGTACAAATCAGAAAATATGACCTTAGACATCAAATGGGAACGAATCAAAATAAAAGATGATAATAACAGGGATATGTAGGGAGCAGAGAGTAAAAGAGCAATTAAATCCCTCTTGCTCTTCTTTGAAAACGATTATTATTGATCCAGTAGTACCTCAAAATGCTTCAGTTAAAATTGTTGAAACGATTTCTTTCAGCGACTTAGTTAAATTGGTAAACAGACCAAAAATCCACTTTTATTCTAAGGTTCTGAAATCATTTTATTTTTTCAGGTTGGGGAGAGTAGTTGGGGAGAAAGAGTGTGCTCATGATCCTTCCTGCTGTTAAACACTAGGCTCTCTGTGCAAGCTTAACTAATAATGTTAGCTGGATTGTTGAAATGCAATTTGACAGTGCTGGCATGAAATCACCATTGCAAGAGGATTTACATCACAATCTATCTGCTTTTTATACTTACAGTGTGTGTGAGCCACACATGAGCTACCACAATTCTGAATATGCAAGATGGCACAAAGCACACTAAAAATAAATGCACACACATTGTACATGTTATTCCAGCTACATCAGCACCCATAGCTTTCAAAAATGGCACAACTGAGCACAATTTTGCAGCTGGTGCTGGAATTTGATTCATTGTTTTACCTATTCCCAGCCAACAACTTCAGCATTTCTGCATAGATTCCACTGATTATTAACTTTTAATGGTATATATAAATTTTGTGGATGTGTTTTCAATGATTAGTTTATGTTCCTGGCATATTGTACCAGCAGGTTTAGAGCTCATCTTTTTCTGCCCATTTCCAACGTTTGTAATTCATCATGTGTTTGTTGAACATTCCATAAAACCACTGTTTACCTTTTTTGTCCTACTGGGAAATAGCAGCAGCTTACCATTTAAATTTTATTATTCCATTGTTCTTCTCAAACTGAAGTGTAGTGCTGATGCAATGCAGAGGCTCTTAATGACAGACTGAGAGTAAAGGCCAAGTTGCTTCTCTTTATGGAATTCATTAATAAAATCCGGTCAGTTCATCTGCAGCAGCTGCCTTCTTATCTTTCAGTGCTTTTAACCTTTTCAAACAAATATTTGTTTGATCTGATCATTAAGATATAATGGATTAATCTTTCTACTTCCATTTTTTTCTGCTGAAGCCCCTGATTCTGGGTACACTTCATGGGTGTTATTGTCTAGCAGGCCATTCTTCATGTGTGAGCCTCCACAGTGAACCTCAGCATATTTTGTGAATGTAGCGGCTGGTGAGGCAACATTGGAGCTCAGCTTCACTGTGACCACATAAGTTAACTGTACATCCACAATTCAGCAATTCTTGAGGAGAGTCAGAATCCAGGTCCATGGATTAATACGCATAACTTGGTTTTCATATTCAGAGAAAAAGTGTTGTTGTTGATGGTGGTGGGGAAGGTGCTGGTGGGTTAACCAGCTGCAGCAGGCATTGTTGTTTTTGCCAAGTTGTTGTTTGGGTTTTGATGAAAGAATAAAATGAATCAGATTGCAGTAAATGAGCTCTATGTGATCTGCCTTCACAGGATGAAAATTAGGATTTTCAAAATCTTGTCTACAGATGAATGGCATCGTAGAAAGGAGTCTGCAGAATCAAATTAAATGTTCATTGATCATTTGAAGAGAAATTCTTTTTATGATAGTTAAATGATGTGGAGTGAGACTTCATAAGAAAAAAACAAACACAGTCCTTTGAAAAGCAAAAATAATTACAGATACTGGATATCTAAAAGAAAAATAAGGAATGTTAAAGGTATGGTCCAGGTCAGACAGCAACTGTGAAGACACAAGAGACTGCAGATGATGAAATGCGCAACAAAAAAACAAGATGCTGGAGGAACTGAGCAGGTCAGGTACCATCTGTGAAGGGAAATGGACAGTTGACATTTTGGATCGTGGCACTTCAACTAAACTGAAAGATAGAGGAGAGAGAGCCAGTATAAAAAGGTGGAGAGAAGGGGTGGAGCAAGCGCTAGTAAGCAATAGGTGGGTCCAGCTGAGGAGGGCTGTTAGGCAGGTGGAGGAGGGGAGAGCGGAAACAGTGACACAAGTTGGTTGGTTAATTGGCCACTCAAAATCTTCCCCAGTGTGCAGGTGAGTGGTAGAATTTGGGGGGAGCTGATGAGAAGGTGGAGAGAATAGGTTACAGAGAAAATGAGTTGGGAGTGGGATTGCTCTGTAAGCCAACATTAACTAAAAGGGCCGAGTGTCCTCCTCCTTTGTTGTAAGGAAATATGAAGAAATTGAGGATCCACTGTAGTTTTGGATGATAATTATACCATCTTATTGCTCCTGTGAAATCACAAGCTGAGATATTACAAATGCTCAGTGTGCTGTTGTTGTGCTTTCTATGATTCAGATTCTGTCAACTTCCACTGAATATTCAATTAACCTTCTGTTAGTGCTAACCATATGCAATTGACATAATATTAATAAGGTACATCTGTGTAAGAGCATGAGAAATAAGAACACAGATAGGCAATGCTGCTGCTTGACCTTGTTTTGCCCATTCAGTAGGATCATCGCTGATCTAATCTTGGGTAAGACTATACTTTCCTGCCTGTTCTCCAAAACTGTTGACTCCTCCATAGACCAACAATCTGTCTCTCTTGGCCTTGAAGATAATCAGTGACTCAGCCTGCACAACACTCCAAGATAGAGAATTCCAAAAATCCATGACTCTCTTACAGGAGAAATTGCTCCTCATTTGTGCTTGAAACAAGAACAGAAAATGCTGGACACAAGAGATTCTGCAGATGTTGGAATCTGGAGCAATGCACACAAAATGCTGGAGGAACTCAGCAGGTCAAGCAGCATCTATGGAGGGAAATAAACAGTCAACATTTGGGGTTGAGAAATGACCCTCAACCTGAAAAGTTGATTGTTTATTCCTCCCCCCCCCCCCCCCCCCCATAGATGCTGCCTGGCTTGCTGAGTTCCTCCAGCATTTTGTGTGTGTTGCTCTAGAAAATGGTGGAAATACTCAGCAGGTCAGCCTGCATCTGTGGAAAGAGAAACTGAGTCAACTTTTTTAGTTTCCTGATTTTCTGTTTTTGTTTTGGAGTTCCAAAATTTTTTTGTATATTTTTTGTTTTATGTTTCCAGCACTGGCAGTTTTTTTTTATTTTCACTGTCTTGAAACAATGCCTCCTGGTTAAAAGTCCCCTATCGGGGAATTATCCTTATTATGTACCTTGTATAACTCCTTTAGAATCTTATATTTTCCATTTAGATTTTCTCTTAGTCTTTTAAACTCCAATGAACATAAAACAGATCAACATAAGGAAGTCCCTTCATCCCAGAACTCATCTTAGTGAACCTTCTCTGAAATGTCTCCAGTGCAAGTATATCCTCCTTAAGTATAGAGATGAAGGCTGAAATCAATGTGTCAGGGCCTGTATAGTTGTATCAAGACTTTCCCATTTTTATACCTGTTTACCCTCCAAAAAAGTCTTCCATTTGCTTTCCTTATTAGTCCTGTACCTACATGCTAACCTATGTGTTTCATGTATGAGGACAACCAAATCCCTCTGTCCTGTGGTATTCTGCAATCTCTCTCCATGTAAACAATATTCTGTTTTTCTATTCTTCTTCCTACAGTGGACAACCTCTCATTTCCCCATATTGTTCTCCAAATTTTGACCAGTTACTGAGCCTATGTACAACACTTTGCAGATACTTTGTGTTCTCCTCACAACTTGTTTTCCCACCTAGCTTTGGCTGCATCACACTTGATCCCTTTATCTAGATCAGTAATATTGCTTGCAAATAGTTGAAGCTCCAGCACTGATTGTTCCAGCTTTCTGTTAGTTGCAGCATGTAACCTGAAAATGACTGTTTATCCTGGCTCTTTGTTTTCTGTTGTATATCAAATCCTCTTTTCCTGGTAATATATTAGTCTCTAAACTGTGAGCTCGTACCTTGTGCAGAAACCTTTCACGTGGTACCACAATGGCTTTAAGAAATCCAGATATACTATATTTATTCATTCCTATTTTTCTGTGCTGCTTCAGCATTCTCAATAAACTGCAATAAATTTCGCAGACACAATATGTCTTTGTTAAAAACATGTTGGATGTGCTCAATTGTTTTATCAATATTAAATACCCTGCTACTTGTCATTAATGATGGATTCCAGAACAAGCTGTTAAGCTAACAAGGCTTTAGATTCTTGCTTTCTGCCTTCTCCTTTCTTGGATTGGAGCATTACGTTTGCAGTTTTCTAAAAGTCTGAGACCTTCCTACAATCTAGAGAATTTTGGAAGCTCACAACTAAAACATCCACAACCTGTGCCAGCCACTTCTTGATGACCCTTGATTCAGGCCATCAAGCCCAGGGAATTGTCAGTCTTTAGTCCCATTACTTTATCTCTCCCTTTCTCCAATGATAGTGATTGTTTTAAGTCCCACCCCACCCTCCCCAAATTCCTTCTCTATTGTTAACATGCTTTATTCTTGTCTTTCTTCCAAGAAGGCAGATATTTCATTCTTGATGTTTCTGGCAAGTGAGAATTACTTGCATTCTACTTGACCTGATACTGTGACTGATCTGTTTTAGTTAATTATCCATTTCATTTGAACGGGGCTATATCGTGAAATCTCAAGTTCACAGTCATCCTTCAAGGGTTATCTGAACATAAAACAGATAATTTTCTTATGTGCAGAAATCCGAAAGGGAAAGAGCACATCTAATTATTTCTATCTTATAAATTAGGATTTGTTATTATAATATTGGAATATTATAATTGCAGTACATTTGGCAACTAATACAGGATTCAATATTTTTCAGAGACCAAGAATAATACCAATTGCCAATTTTATCTTCTTACCTCCAGGAAACACAAAGTAATGATCACTGACACAACCTCATTACAAAACAATGGCTTTTGTAGAAGATGTCAGTATGTTCAGAGAAAGACAGGAAAACTTTATGGTGCTTGATAAAACTTTTCTCTCTTCCTGGTCCACAAGGAATTTTGCAAAGGATCACTTTTTTAAAGTGGTCTCCAGTCTGTGCTTTCCACTATAATTCAGTTGTCTGTTTCCTTCACATTGCGGGATTCTCCCGACACAATTCTAAAACTGGTCCCTCGACATAAGAATTTAAGGTGTTTCTCTTGTCACCAAGTAGTGGAAATCCCAGATGATTCGAAGAGCAACAAAACTAAAATGGTACTTCGTAGGAACAATGTGACCCCAGACCTGTAAATGGACTAGATCCAATCATTACTCGCTTCCCATTCATTATTACCTCTAGGTGAGGAAGATTAACATTGAAGACTTAATGCTTTTGATTAAAATTCTCCAAATTTTGACCAGTCATTGAGCTTATGCACAACACTTTGCAGATATTTACTTTAATGCAACCCAGGTCTATAGAAGAGCCTTGGTTAAACTTTTCTTTCAACCATGCATGTGCAGAAATTGAGTAAATCTCTTCTGTTTAATTTCAAAGATTCCATATAGAGAGATAAAACATATATTATCAAAATATGAAAGAACAACTTCAAACTTAAGTGTTGGATGCAATGCCCACAGAAGTATATTTTATGTTCAATTTTTTTCATATCAATCTCTCTCTCTCTATCTCTATCTGTTTCAGTCTCTCTTTGTCTCTCTTTCTGTCTCCCTTTGTCTCTTCCTCTGTCTGTCTGTCTGTCTGTCTCTCATTCCCCCCCCACCCCCATCCCACCTCTTTCTGGGTCACCCTGTCCTCAAAGGTTGTACATTTATAGAGCCTTTGTCGTCGCAGGGAATCATGGCATCTTTCACTTCAAGCCAATTGCTGGAATTATGCTTTGTTGTTGTTTATACAGCCTCCCATTTAGCCACCCAATAATAGTAATGTCATTGAATGTCAAGGGTAGGTGGTTAGACAATCTGCAGTCAGTTCCTTGCCTGGAAAATTCAAGATGCGACTGTTCCTTCCCATTTACCATCCCATACCTGAATGCTGTCTGTGTCTTGCTGCATGCAGACTTTCTGAGCAATTACAGATGGATTTAGATAACCTGCAATCATCAGTAAACATCTGCACTTCTGACCTTGGAATGCAAGGAAGGTCATTGATGAAACAGTTGAAAATAAGTGGCCTAGGACATTGTCCTGAGAAAGTCCTGTATTGATGCCTTGGAGCTGGAATAATTTACCTTCAACAATTACAACCACCTTCCGTTTGCGAGGTATCATTCTAACCAATGCATTGTTTTTGACTTGATTTGTATTAACATAAGTTTTATCAGGGTTCTTTGATGTCATATTCAGCCAAATAATGCCTTGATATCAAGGACAGTCATTCTCACTTCTGGAATTCAGCTTTTTTGTACAAATTGGAACCAAGGTTGTGATAAGGTCTGGAGATGAATAGTGTTGATGAGACCCAAACTGAACAATGATGAGCAGGTTATTGAAAAACGAGTGTCACTTGTTAGACCTGTAGTTAAAAATTTCCATCAATTTACAGGAGATTGAGAACACATTGATTGGGTGATAATTATTTAGATTGGATTTGTTTTCCATTTTCTCAACAGGACATGTTTCATTTTGCTGGGTAGATGCCAATGTTGTAATCATATTAAAACAGCTTTGTTAGAGGCACTGTTATTTCTGGAGCACAGGTCTTCGGTACTACAACTGGAATGTTGTGTTGTCCCATAGCCTTTAATGTATCCAGTACACTCAGCCTTTTCTTGGTATCATATGGATTGAATCAAATTGGCTATATATTATATTCTGTAGGAGAGGAAGCTGAAATGGATTATTGAATCATCTGTTTCTCAGTGAGTATGAACAAAATGAATCAAATATCCTCCTCTGTATGATAAATAACTCTTGATTCTATGAAATTATCGTTTGTACAAATGGAATTTCTTGGTGGAGAATATTTGTGAGTTCTACTCAATCATTTGGTTGCTTACATAGCAGATATTTAATTTTGTCTGACTAATTCATTATGCTTTCCCATTAATTTACATTGGTAATTATGCAGAGTTTGTTTAGAGAATTTGCTTTCATGTCCATTTGTAAAGTCAACATTTATGTCTATTGAGGAGCTTTAAATGCAAAATTCCAACTGTAAACTTCATCTCAAGAGTCACAGACACTGAGGAGAAATGAAATAAATATTGATCATTATAGATACTGTATTTGTTTTATCTGTGGATGAGAAGATTGGGGTCAGAGATCTTTTGGTGCTCTCCCATAACTCGATAACTTACCATTCAAAACAGTGTCAAGACAACACCTTAAAGGCTATGCCAATAATATTTAGTGTAATACAAAGTTTGGAATTGAAAGAGGACATTTAGCTCTTTAGTTCTGAGCCAGTGAATTCTCCACATCAGTCATTTAATCTAATCTCACTCTCCTACTCTCTTGCTATACTATATGTTTATATTGCTACTGCGCTCTAAAGGAATCATCTTAAGATGGATAGAGCACCAGGAATAATATGATGGAATTGTGAAAGCAGAACGCAGTAGTTACTGGAAATCTGAAACATAAAAATAAGAAATATATAAATAAGGAAAGTAGGAGCAGGAATGGATTATTTGGTACTTAGACATGGCTCTCCGCTCAATGCGATCATGGTTGACTGCCTATCCCAATAACAAATGGAAATTCTGGAAATACATAGCAGATCAGGCAGCTTCTGTGGAGAGAGAAGAAGACTGAGTTAAAATGGATAACATTGCATAAGAACAGGCCAGATCTGACACACAGGAAATTCTGGTTAGCAGAAATAGTTACATTTGGTATTGAGTGTTGAGACCCCAGACAGAAGATGAGGTGCTGTCTCAAGCTGTTTCTCTCTGCCTCTCCCCATCTCTGCAACTGAAACATACATTTCAGTTCTGATGAAGATTCATTGACCCGAAACATCAACTCTTTTTTTCTTTCTTACATGGTTTACACCCAATCTGCTGTTGAAAGGTGCAGGCTAAACAGTATTCTTAAATGTTGCAACAAAGTTCAGTATAATTTATATACTTATCACTGTTAAATGGAACTGCCACAATGGATTAGTCCAAAGGAAAAAGATGTAGCTCTCATTACTGGCCTCTAACAGTTACAATATTTGTTTATTGTTCCAATGATAGCATAACTCACTTTGAGAAAATTCTCTCAGCTTGGTTCCCTCCAATCTTCAAATCATACGTTATCTGGTCATGACTTGAGTTTTGCTGTTTTAATGTCAGGAAGCAAGCTGGATTACCAGCAGGTATAAGGCAAACTGTTTCCTACTGTGCAGAAATTCATTTAACACCAAAAAGAGTTTTTAAATTTCTACAACTATATTATGCAATGTAGAAAATGGCTTAGCTGAAGCTTGCTTCAGGAATGGTCTTTAACCAAGGTGTATATTCCTTCTAACCTAGCAATGAAACTGCTTCCCAAAGAAATCAAAATGTAATATGCTCTTCCATAGTATATCAAGTAAAATTCTGATTGTCCTTCTTTCTGAATAATCAGAGTCCATGGCTTCTTCAGGGTAAGTCCACACTGATATGAATGATGCTCATATATTGCAGTATGAAAACTGGCATGTTCCCATGACATGAGAAAACACATTACAAAACTTACACTTCTCTTTTGCTGCTTTTGTTATTCCAGGGGAGGAATGTTTCAAAGGATTTGAAAATCAAACAAATAGTTATTACCACCAATTGGAATGTTTATTCAGACACAAAACCCACAATAACATAGCTTTGATTGAAACTGATTGTGCAGAAAGTCTGATACAGCTAATGCAATCACAGTTCCCTCCTTGGGTTTAGTGACAATTTTCAACTTGTTTTCTATATGAGAGCCAGGAATTTAAACTAGAAATATTTAAACTGGAAACATTCTTAGCTTACACCTGAAGCTATAATTTCACCTCTCCCACAAATCTTAAAAATGGAGATATTTTATAAGGTAGTTGAGAAGCATGTAAGATCTTGTTTTATAAATGCTTATCTAACAAAAGTAAAAGATAATGACAAATGCATACAATCGCTGATTTAAATGACAGTCAGTACATCCTATTCACCCAGTGTGAATTCTGTGACTAGTTAAGGTTGCAGGGTAATTATCCTATATTCCTGATGCATTCCCATATATACCAATATTTTAATTGACCACCAAATCAGGAATGGGATTTTTGCCTGCTTCAGGCAAACAGTGGCCTACGTTACAAGGTGCTGACATCATCAATACTGCAAAAACATTTTAATGAAAATCTTTGGGTAGCTCATACACTCCGAAACCAGTCAGTAGAAGAATAATGTGATGGTCAGAAAAGACCAAGGCAAGGATTAAAAAGATTATTTCTCTGCAAAATCCTCCTGGATTAGAAGTGAATATGGTAGAGTTCTTCATGGACCCTGGCAGGATTCCCATAACTTGCACAGAACCAATATCTCCTGGGAGTTCCCTTCCCTCCTCCACAAATCTCATGAAAGAGATTATTGGTTTTACTCACTTGAGTCTGTTTATTCTCTTGTTCACCAGGTCTGATATCATTCATTTGGTTTCAATGGAGAGAGAGTGGTGCAGCAATTAAGTAAGACTTACAAAGATTGCAGAACTTCTTAAGTTAGACCTTCTTTTTCAACATTACTTAGTCCTGGAATGTGGACTACCTTTTACAATCATCAGAGAGATTCAGTGCAAGAAATGGTAAAGAAATTACATCTGCTCAACAGGGAGAAACATAACCCATGTTTGTAAAAGGTAGTCCAGATTCCAGGAGTAAGTAATGTTGACAAAGAAGGCCTAACTTAAAAAGTTCTGGAATGTGGAATCTTGTCTCAGAGGGATTCAGTGAAGGAAAGCCTCTGGTTGTTCTTTCCTACACCAGTAGGAATAGCTTTTCTCTACTTACTCTGTCTAGACCTTTCATGATTTTAAATACCTCTAAAAAATCTCCTTTCTCAATCTCCTCAAATTCCATGGAAAAATCCTTGGCTTCTCCATTCTATCGACATAAGTATAGTCCTCATCTCTGGCATCTTCTCTGCACTCTCTCTACGACCTACATATCTTTCCAAAAGTACAATGACAGATCAGGACACAAAACTCCAGTTGTGGCTGAAATCAGTGTTTTAGAAAGGTTCAATGGTCTTATACCTCTGTTTATGAAGACTATATTTTATGTTAACCATTTCTTAGCCTTTACTGCAGCATTCAAAAATTCATGACCATATACTCCCATATATTTGTTTCTGTACTCCTTTAGGAATTGTGCCCTCTAGTTTACTTTGCCTTTCCTTATTCTTCCTACTGAAGTTCAGTATTTGCAGTTATAGTGTAAAAATTGAGCTACATTCTATCTACCGATTGCACAAGCCTGCCCATGTCCTCTTGTAACCTGTTATCCTTCTTGCAGTGATGACATTTCCAGGTTTGGTGGGAGTGGAATTTTCATGTAAATCCAGGTACAGCCAGACTGATGAGAAATGGTTTCTCTTTATTCTACATCACTGCCTTTAATTTTCCACTGTTCCCTCCATTCACAACGTCGGTGTCAATGTAGTCTGAGTACAATTACAATACATCATGAACCTACATCAGGGCTAGGGCACTCCCATGAGGAATCCCTGCATTAGATTTGCCTTGTTTCATGTGAACTGGGCATGCTTGGGAAATTTTCCTCACTGTTGGATAGCTGACTATATTGTAATTGTACTGGAACAGCTTGGCTAGTAAGGCAGCTATTTCAAGAGCCCAGGTCTTCAGTAGTACAGCTAGGATGTTGTTTAGTCCCAGAACCTTTGCTGTATCCAATGCTCTGTTATTGCTCTGTCTGATTTAATTCCCCCATGAATGGAATATCTGGGAGAAGTTTCCCTACCACACTTGCAGGTACAGGTGGTGGGAATTGACTTACCTTAGCTTGTCACATACTCCAAGAGCAGTGTGCTCTTTGAAAAGACAAGCTGTCTATAATAAATAATATTGATGTGTTGCTCACTCTCTGTTTACCTGCTGAGATTTAGATTTGTGTTGCCACAATAGAATGATCACAAGAAATGATCGTGCATGGACCATTGACTAAAAGTTCCCTTGAAAATGTTAAAGCACTTCTGGTGATTTTTAAAACTCCTCATTAACGGTATTATTCCTGAGGACTGTCTGGAAATAGGCAGCCATCAATTAATGAATCCATTAGATTAAGTGCTGCATAAAACGGATGAAATTTATTTTCCCATATTGCTGATTCAAATTAATTTACAGAAGACCATTGTGGTTTGTGTTATGTTTACTGTTAATAGACCTCCTTGACACTCAATTTGTTTGCTAATGCAATCAAATCTACTTTTGCTTGTACCTTCTTTTGATGTAGCTTGTGCTTCATCTCAAGATTTGATCAAGAACCTTTGACCCTCTTTTCACAAATAATAAAACATTTTTTTGTTACATGGAGAAAAAAATTCACACAACAGAGGTGAGTCATTATTGTAGCACTACAGTACTATATTAGCAGTACAATTTAGGAGAAATTATGGTTATTTGCTGCCAACTTTTCATCCGTGTAGGCAAGTAAAGTGCTAATGCCCTTGTCTGACCCAGAGAGATAGTCAGGTTGTTTCATCATTCAATTAAACTCTGACCTCAGGAGGTTTAAACCAATATGTTCCCCTTGAGTTATCACCTAATTATAATTGGAGAACTTGTAAAGCCAACTTTTGCCTAATCTGTTGCAAATCACTGCTATACCAAGTTTGCCCATGCTCTGGCCTTAAAAGCATTTGAGTTACTTACAACTGTAATCTACTTATTATCCCATAATTATTTCAAGTTTCAAGTTAAGCTATCTCCTCTTCTATATTCATTTGACATTTTCAGTGTACAGATCCTCCCTTAGTCTTTTAGTTTTAGCCTTTTAATTCCTTTCAAAGAAGATATTAGTCATAAGATTGAATGAGTTGTTAAAATAATGACAGTGAAATATTAAAAAAAAACTAATTGGGATTCAAAACAGATGTAGAATGATTTTGTAATTCTCAAACAAGGATTTACTTTGTGCCTTACGAAATAAAGTGTTTTGTTTCTACTTGATGACTGTAGCTAAATGTTTTCATCTCTGATAATTTACTTTAATACTTCGCCACAATTTTGAACGTGATACTCTGACTTTTGTCTTTTTCTAAACCAGTGACTGCAGGCAATGCTACAGTGTACTTGTCCTTTCACCTTTTCCCTTCCTGTCATCCAGGGACTCAAACAGACTTGCCAGGTGAAGCAGAGATTCTCTTGCACACTTTTCAATTTAGTGCATTCAGTGTTCACAATGTAGTCTCCTCTACATTGGAGAAGCCATGCACAGTTTGCGGAACACCTGTATTCAGTCTGTGAGGATGACCCTGAGATTCCTTCTGCCTGCCATTTTAATTGTCCATCCCTCTCCCACTTTGACCTATTGTACCATGGCCTCCTGTACTTTTACAATGATGCAAGCTTGAGGAAGAGTGCCCCAATTTCTGTCTGAGCATGTTACAGCTTTCTGGACTCAATGCTGAATTCTACAACTTCAGGTAACTTGATTTCTGTCTGTGTCAGTCAACCATCTGTGACATTGGATCAGCTTGCTTGTTGTTATTTTTCCCCCTTTTTTTTCTTTTTTTTAGTTTCTGGGAGAGGAGCCCATGCCCAGTCTAACCTGCCAGGCATGTCTTCCTGTTCTGCATTTCACAACTCCTTTGTCTATGTTCTTTTGTCTATATTCTCATTTTCTGATCGCTCCCATTGACCAGATAACATTGTTTACAGCTCATCACCATTGTCACTCCTGTTTTACCCTATCAGGTACACCCTCTCCCTGCAGTATAACAATCATCTTTTGCCTCCTCCCCAGTTCTGATGAGGGGCCTTCAACCTGAAACATTAGCTCTGTTTCTCTTCCCACAGATTTTAAAATAAATCTTAATTATTAATCTGAATTTAAATTCCACAGCTATCATGTTGCGATTTGTTTCTGGACTGTCTTGCTGACATAACAATAGCTCCAGTAACCATGCCACCACTGTACCCATAACATTTTGGTAGTGGTCAGCACTGCATACAGTTGATGGAACATAGATTTCTGTTAGAATATTGCAGCACATATTCCTACATAAAATCCAGCATCACAAGAGAACTGAATGTAATGCCCATTATGTTGTTTGTCTGGACCAACCTGAGGAAATCAATTTCAATTTCCCTTTGTAAACTTCTCTGAAAATCAATTGTTTCCTTGAGAAGCTCTCCTGGATGAAATGCAAGCTCATTTCTCGCAACCATGATATGTAGTAGAGATAAACAAATCATGACGGTTACCAAAAATTTCACTCCCCTAGCCCCAACTAGCAATATTACTGGGGTTCAATTAATCTTAAATTTGGATTTGTCTGTACGTAATACTTTAAAGCATGGAATGCTCTCCATTGCCAATAATTAACAGGCTATATCTTCGCACAATAACATAATATAGTTTAATTCAGCAGAAGTAAACATATTGAGAGATGTAAAATGATCCAGTTTTGTACTTTTGCAAAGTCAAAATGTACTCGAGAATTTGCAAATGTAATTTTACTGTTTCATTCCACTCTCACTGTAAGCCAATGCATTTAGAATATGTATTTTCTCTGCATTTGATATCCATAGCTTGCCATCAGCAATTTCTAAACAAACTTTTAATGCAGAAAATATAATGGATCTTACTGTATTTGCTTAGGAATTAATTGTGGGCTAGAAATGAACCCTGCTAAAATTTGACTTGAAGGCAGATTGAGGTTAGAAAGTTAATTTGAATGCTGATCTAGAATCCATCTGTGCTGTTAAAAAGCATTCCTTAAAGTGTTTGGTGCAGCAGGTAAAAAATATGTCCATCATGGATCTTTCCACTGAAAAACTCATCTGTGCCCAAGTTCCAAACTTTAGATGTCACTAACTACTCCTTGCATTTTCTTATGTTTCAGGTACAGTGTTGCCATTTTGTTAGTAGGACTTAAGTTATATGATTAGAATCAAAGTTCCCTGACTAATTAATTCAGAGGCCTGGACTAACAATCCAGAGATATGAGTTACAGTAAATATCTGGGATCAGAACCAAGTCCTGATGGCTCGCATGGGAGAAAGGATGGAAGACACAGTCCAGAACAAAGTGGTTTAGAGAAGAGAAAAGATAAAAGCATGGAGGATGTGGGTGGATAGTAAGAGATTGTAAGCAAGATTGGAAGATCGGTTTTGGAGAAGGTTGCTCAGGAGGGTTGGGGTAAATTTGGGGATTTTCCAGAAGAGGACAGATAAGTTACAAAAATCAGTGGTCACCCACCCGGAATGGATTCCCAGCAGTGGGTGGAGATCCAGTCCAGGAAATCTCATTTAAAAAGAGAAACCCCATAAGGGAATGTAAAGCACCAAAAAAAATGTTGTTTCATAGAGTCATACAGTATAGAAATTGGCCCATTGGCCCATCGAGTCTGCCCCGATCATCAACCACATATTTACGATAATCTTACATTGACCCCATTTTTAGTCCCTCCACCATCTCATCAACTCCCACCAGATTCTACCACTCACCCGCACAATAGGGGCAATTTATAGTAACCAATTAACCTGCCAACCCACATGTCTTTGGGATGTGGGAAAAAAACCGGAGCAATGTGAATGATTTGGATGTGAATATAGGAGGCATGATCGGTAAGTTTACAGATAACATGCAGGTTAGTTGAGTTATTGACAGTGTGGGGGGTTAGGGTTAGGCGACAGTGTGATGTTGATGTATTGATGATGTGATGAGCTGAGAAATGGCAGATGGAGTTTTATTCAGATAAATGTCAGGTGATGCAGTTTGAGTGAATTATTGAGGCTAGGACATACACCATGACTGATTGGGTCCTACAGAATATTAAGGAACAGAGAAACCTTGATGTACAAGTCCAAAGATCCTTGCAGGAGACATTGCAGGTAGATAACATGGTTAGGAAGGCATAAGGAATACAGGCCTTCATAAACTGGAGCATTAAATACAAGAGCAGGGAGGTTATGCTCCAATTTTGTAAAACACTGGTCGGACCACAGCTGGAGTACTGTGTACAGTTCTGGTTACCACACTATAGGAAGGATGTGATAGCACTGGAGAAGGTGCAGAGGTGATTCACCGGGATGTTGTTTTAGTTGGACAGTTTCAGTTATGAAGAGGGGTTGGAGAAGCTGGGTTTGTTTTCCCTGGTGACTGAGGTATATAAAATTATGAGGCATATAAAATTATGAGGGATATAGATAGGGTATATAGCAGGAAATTATTCCCCATAGCGGAGATGGATAAAACAGTAGAACATACTGTAGATTTAGAGTAAGAGGTAAGAGATCTAGAGTGAATCTGATGGGGATCTACTTCATCCAGAGAGTGATGAGTAGCTGGAATACACTGCATGGGGAAGGGGTGGAAGCAGAGATGCTGACAGCATTTAGTAAGTGTTTAGACAAACATTTGAATTGCCTGGACATAGATGACCATGGGCCAAGAGCCAGAAGATGGGATGAATAACAGATCCCTGGTGTTCACTGGTCAGCAAGGATGTGGTATGCCAAATTGCCTGTTTCCATGTCTCTATGACTCTTTGACTCATCCAGAGGAAACCCAAACAGTCAGAGGAAGAACATTCAAACTTCACACAGACAGCAACCAAGGTGAGTGTACAATTCAACTCAAAAACAGCACAATCTGTCTGGATTTCTAGGCCAAGAAGTCGAAATGTTCATATGGACAGAAAATAAGTTTATATAGACATAAATTGGATTCCCAAAGGATGCTGATTGCAGATATTACAAAAAATAATTGATCGATAATACTGAGAATGTTGGATGGTGCCAGAGTTGGTTTGCAGATCCCTTGGGTTCAAACTAACTGCAGAGAGCAAGATCTATCATGCTATCATTTCTTCAATTTCAACAGAAGGAATAAGTTATTAGTGTGGCATTTAGTCAATTTCTGATGGAGATGTCATGGATTTTGAAAGTACAAAAAGACCAAACTGTAGGATTATCTGTCTGCGAACTGAAGCAGTAGTTAAGAAAGAGTAAACTAGGGTCCATTTTAAGCACAGCAGTCATTCTCATTGCTGATAAACATAATAAATCCTTTCACAGAGTGCTGAAATTTCTGTGTGTCACTTCTCATAATGGTAAAGGAAAACCACCAAGAGGAAAATAAATCACTGGTTCTGCTGGAGGGGCTCACAGCCTTTATTAGTGATGACATTGAAGTAACAGTTTCAGATTTCATTTGTCTTCTCTTAGTTACACCCTACCAAATATACCTCTTATTATTCACTGGCCTTGACCACTTTCTCAGCCATTTTCTTCAGCTCTTTTGTCATTCAACATCTCTTGCACTTCCCCAGGTCAGACTTTCACTTCTGTTCCCTCCATTCCTTCCCCTTCCTCTAAATATTTAAAATTTATTTCATTTCTAACATCTGATTAAAAGTCATTAGTCCAAAAATTATCCCTTTCGCTCTCCATAGATGCTGCCTGACCTGCTGAACTTTCCCAGCATGTTCTGCTTCATTTCACATTTTCAGCATCTGTAGTATTTGCTTTTGCTTTGAAACATCAGCAGTTTCTGAAAGGTCTGTGCAGGGCCAAAGTCTAACAGAGGTAAAGTACAGTAATATAATATAATATCATGCACTCTAATGAGCATGATTGTGATGGGGTTCACAGTGATGACCTGGTTTGACAACTGACATCAGTTCATGCATGGTAGGAGATAACTGCATAAGTTTCATTGAAGGTTATCTCACTAGATCTGACTTGCTGATGAAGGGAATAGAACTCAAAGAGAGAATGGGCAGTATATTATGTTATTTAGTAACAAACTTTCTCTTACTCTCCCCATCAGAGTCCTGTCACCACCTCCTCAATGCACGTATCATTACAAGTGAAGGAAATTCACAATCAATTAACTGCAATCTTCTTTTTCCATGGGGACTCATGAAGGTGACTTAGGAAGTCATACGGGAGAACAATGGTAGTAATTCTGATTATCTCTTACACTGAACATTTCTTATGCACCTAGTGTCAAGAGATGAACACTTTCACAATTGGAGGACAAATTATTCAATGATGACAATAATTGACTAAGTCAGGCGATGCATTAAGGTCATTTCTGTGGAAGCGTACATCACCCACTACTATTCTAACATTGTCCTAGGATATAGCTCTTTGAATGTGAAGGATCCTTGACTGTAATTAAGGTATTGAAAAATGACTTGATTCTGTTGGACACAGGTTAAATGAACAGCAAGCCCTCTGCAAAAGGACATGATGCATATATTAAACAAATTAGTCTATCTTGCCAAAACCATAATATTTGTTAATATGTTACAAGTTGTTCAGCTACATGTCCTTGAAGATATTCCACACAGAATAACAACTGGAAATTTTAGATGAGGGAGGGAAAATTGAAAGGCTGTTGTCATGAAAGAATTGATTGGAAGACATTAACTTTCAGGTCTGACATTGTAGAAAAGACTTGAGAGTGGGGAGGTGGGGTGCCTGGTGGGGGAGACTAGAGAGATCAGGGAGGAAAAGGTATTGAAGAAGCACATGAAGAACTTCCAAGGAGTGAGAGGATTACGAAGCAATCAAAGACCAGCAAGGACATCAGGATGGCATTGGATCCTGAGGATGAGATTGGTCTGATTGCTTGGAACAAAGACAAGTTTGTTATAAAGTCATAGAGTCACACAGCATAGAAACAGGCCCTTCTGCCCACTATGTCTATTCTAACCATCCATAGTGACACTATTTATCAGCACTTGGTCCATGGCCTTCTATGCCTTCGCAATTCGAGTGCTCGTCTAGGTACTTGTTAAATGTTGGGAGAATCTCTGCCTCCACCAGCTCCCAAGCACTATGTCCAGATTCCAACCACACTCTGAGTGAAAACATTTTTCCTTAGATCTGTTCTCACCCTCTTACCCTTCACCTTAAAGCTATGCCCTCAGGTTTTTGTTACGGAGAAAATTTTCTCAGTATCCGCCTTATCTGTGCCCCTCAAGATATTGTTTACCTCAATCATATTCCTCTTTGATCTCCTCTGCCTCAAAGGAAACAAACGCAGGCTGTCCCATCTCTCCTCAAACTGAAGACAACATCCTGGTAAGTTTCCAATGCATTCACGTCCTTCCTACTGTGCGGTGACCAGAACTGCACACAATATTCCAGCTGTGGACTGATCAAAGCCTTATTAAAGTTACACTATGAACTCCATGCTTTTACATATTACACCCAGGCAAATGAAGGCCAGCATCTCATATGCCTTCTTCACCTGTGCTGCCACCTTTAGTAATCCGTGGGTTTTTACAGCAAGTTCCTTCTGTTCCTCTGAATTCCTTAGGACCCCACTTTTCATGGCATATTACCCTTGTCAGTCCTGCCAAAGTACATCACCAAATACTGAGTGGGATTAAATTCCATTTTATATTGCTTTGCCTAACTTACCTGCTGATCACATCATTCTGTAACCCAAGATTATCCTCCTCACTACCAATAATATCACCAGTGCCATTTGCAAACTTACTCACCATACCACCTACATTCATATCTAAATGATTAATGCAACTATATCCTTAAAGATGCTCAGTAATCCTTCTTCTCAGGCAGTCCCTAGCAATAGAGAATGACTTGCTCCTGCTCCAAATTTGTGGGTTCTGAGGTGGATGATGAGCCTAATTTTGGACATACAGTAGTCTCTTCCAGTGATGTGAGGTGGATGCTATTTTGTGAGGTGGTGTCCTCCTTCTGTGGTTTACACAGGACTTTTATGTGTTTCTAATGCATGGATTTGAGCTTCTCAATATCATCCTGAATCAGAGATTTTCAGGAGTCACTGGAGATGTTGCATTCCTTCAAAGTGACTTTGAAAACATTATTGAATCCTTTATAATAAGATCAGAAAATATTGGAAACACTTAGCAGGTCAGGCAGCATCTGGTAGAAAGAGAAGCAGTTAATGTTTTAGATTCAGACCCTTAACACTAACTATTTCTCTTTATGTAGGTGCTGCCTGACTTGCTGAGTTTTCCAACATTTTCTGTTTTTATTTCAGATTTCCATCTCCTGTAATTTTTTTTAAAAAATATTTTATTTTCACTCATCCTTGAATCTTTTCCTATGTTGCCTGGAAATCTCTTCTCATGACAGAGTTCAGAACAGAACATCTGTTATGAACATGGTCCTTGCAGTGGAGCAGACTAGAGTGTCAATGCTGGGATGCTGGCTGGGAAAGGAAATGCATTGGTTCACATCCTTTCAGTCAATGTGGAGGATTTTGCACAGGCTGTATTTTTGGTATCTTTCCAATGGTTTGAGGTGCCTGCTGTAAGTAATCCAGATTTCGGAAATACTTAGAAGAGCAAGAATCACTGCTGCCTTTAGGCCACAAGTTCTGTGCCAGATCTGAAGTCTTCATCATCAAATCCCTTTTCTACAGACCATAAGTCTTCTGCGTGGTCTAAATTCTTCTTCATTAAAAACCTTTTTCTTCAATTGATCAAAGGCAGTGCTGGTGCATTGAAGGTGATGATGAATATCATCAGTGATGTTTGCCTTCACTGAGTGGTGGCTTCTGGTATTTGGGAAGTTGTCCACATTTTCCAGGATTTTGCCATGAACCTTTATTATCAGAAGCAGTATAATGGAGGGAGGTTAATAAAGGATGTTTATCTTATAGATGTTGAGTGTAAGGTCAATCTTCTCATATGCTTAAGTGAACAAATCGATAATGGCTTGGAGCTCAGACTCTGAACAACACAAATGTGATCTTTATCTGCATACTGCAGTGCAATTGCTGAGGCTCAATGAACCTTGGTTCTGGACTGTAGTTGCTCTAGGTTTAGTCATTTTCCATTGGTTCTGAAGATTAGCTACATTCCTATAAGATGTTTGCTGGGGATAAGTAGCAACAGTGTGGTAAGAAGGATCAGAGAAGTGTTGGGTCAATGATGCTGGCTTGTTTGTCGCTTGTCTTCCCTGAGATTGGTTCTGCTGTGGACATATTGGTTGGTATTATATACTCCAGGTGTGGTCTTACCTACATCTTGTACATTTGTAACAAGAATTCCTTTATTTAATAATCTATTCCCACTGTTGTAAGGGTCCACTTTCCATATTACTTTTCTAACTACTTTCTGTACCTCTGTGCTCATTTACTGTGGTTCTTAAATGAGGATACCTGGTCCCGCTGTTCATTCTTAGTTTCCCTGTATTTAAACAATATTATGCTTTCATATTCATCCAGTCAAACTGGATAACCTCACATTTCCCCACATAACTGTCCATCTGCCAGATTTCACCCACTTACTTAACCCGTCTGTTTCTATTTGCAGAATTTTGGCATCCTTCTCACAACTTATTTTCCCACCTATCTTTGTATTGTCAGCAAATCTGGCAGCAGTACTCTCAATCCCTTCATCTAACTTATTAATGCAGATTGTAAATAGTGTAGGCTCTTGTGCTGATGCCTGTGGCACCCTATTAGTTATAGCCTGTCAATTTGAAAATGACCCAGTTATCCCGAATTCGTTTTTTTTTGCTTATTTGCCAGTTCTCTCTCCGTGGTAATATAATATCCCCAACACCATTATCTCTTATCTTTACAATAAACTTTATATGACAACATATTGTATGCCTATGAATATCCAAATACACTACATATTATGAATCTCCTTTATTGAACCTGTTTGTTCTATCTTCAAAGAATTCTAATGACATTGTCAAATACAATTTATTCTTTATAAACTTTATTGAGTGTGTTTGACTATATTATAATATTCTAAATACTCTTCTACTACTTTAGTAATGAATTCCAACATCTTCTCAAAGGCTAAAATTCATTATTAATGTAGTAGAAGGCTATTTAGAAAATAGGCTAACTGGCCTTTCATTGAGATGTTAGACTAAATGGCCTTTCATTTCCTGCTCATCTCCCACTTTTCTAGAATAGGTGTGTATATTTTCACTTTTCTGTTGGGATCTTCTGGGACCTTTCCAGAGACTAAGGCACTTTAGAACATCACAGTCACTTCTTTTAAGGCCCTTGCCTGTTTTAAAGACCCAGCCATTACTTTGCTATATCTTTTCTCCATTGACAGTGACTGCTTTAAGTTCCTCCCTCTCTAACCTTAACTCTAACCTTCACTCCCCGTATGTTTGACTATTATTAGGGTGCTAACAGATACCAAGACAGATACAAAATATTTGTTTAAAGTCCCTGCCATTACCTTATTTTTCATTACGAATTCCTCAGTCTCATCTTCATAAGGGCCAATATTTACCTCAACTGCTCTTTTTTTTATACACTTGTACAAACTATTTGTTTTTGTATTTCTTGATACTTTCCTCTCGTAATCTATTTTCTCCATCTTTTTGTTTCGTTTTCCTTTGCCGATTTCAAAAGAATTCACTTCTTTCTGGCCAACAAATCTTTATAATGGCTTTTCTTTCAATTTGATACTATCCTTAATTTCCTTCTTGAGCCACAGATGGATCATTCTTTTCAGAGCTTCTTTTATTTTGAATATAATATATCTGTGTTGATAATTATTGAATACACCTTTAAAATCTGTCACTGCTTACCTACTGCCTTACCTTTAATCTATTTTCCCGATCAAGTTTTGCCTTACACACTTTCAGAATTCTCTTTATTTAAGCTTAAAACATTGGTTTTGAACCTAACTTACTCACTCTTAAACTGAATATGAAATTCTATCCTGAAGCAAATCCATTATTTTCAGAGGTTTATAGTCATCACATTTAATACAGGAAAGTGTAGTCATACAAGATTCTCCTTGTAAATATACTCTCAATTGTAGCAGATGTCATTAAATATAATGGCATTGAAAGCACCTTATGATTCCTTTCAGCCTTCTCCCTTCTGTGCGAAGGTATTACTTAAAAACAATTATTATTATATTTCTTGCACTGAAAACTTTACCACAGTTGTTTTATTCCAGTTTAAATTATGGACTAGCAATGAATTAAGTCTTTAATTTTAGAATGGTGAAGAGTAGGACTGGTGAAAGTGACTGCACAACCAACAAAATTTGGTTAGCTTTAATAAGCACAACCCCACAAAACCCGCTGTAGACAGTAGCTTATGGTTCAATGTCATACCTTTCCCTTGCTGCTCAATTCCAGTCTGAAGAGATTATTGTAAAGTAGTTCTAATCTGCAAAAGTGGGAAATGCTGAACTGTTTGTTGTCATCCTTCAAGTTCCTTTTTTTGTATTACTTCAAGTATTTGAGATACTTGGCATTATCAATTGGTTTTATGGACTGCTGTGAGAAAATAATCAAATCTCTCAGTCGTTTCCTTTCAGAAAGAAAATGTTAAAAAAATCTTTATTTTTTTAATCAAGGATTACTCTTCCATCCAATTACTTCCCAGTAGGCTTAATCAATGGGAGATATATATTTTTGTCCAAAGTAAGCTTCAGTGGAATTTCCTGTGTAACTCTTCCATGTCTTGTCAGTCTTCAGATCCACAATTATAATTATGAATATAGTGTAAAAAATCATGGATTTATTTTTAATGGGCATGCAAACAGCAAGGCTGAAGTGCTGGCTTATGGCTGAGACCATCAATATTCTTGGTTGCGCCTCTTTACCCCATGATCAAGAAGATGTTTGCACATTTTGAGCTGAGGATTGATTAAAAGGGTCTGGAAATAATGGCTCCTTCAGAAAGCCCAGCTGGTTTGAGTTGATTTAAGCAGTGAAGGGGCAAGTGACCTTGAAGAACACTTTGAAGGAGGCAGGAAGAGCACATCTAAATTATTTCAAGATCTTTAATTTACTTTTTTTGGAGCAATCCACAATAGTATGTTTAAAGGTTAGCAAGGGCTTTCAGTGCATTTAGGACATGTAAGATATTTAGGATTGAGATGAGAAGGAATGTCTTCCCAGAGTGTGGTGACCATGTGGTATTCACTACCACAGAAGGTTGTGGAGGCCAAGTCACTAAGTATGGTTAAGAAGATAAATAGCTATCCAGGAACAAAAGGCATAAAGGATATAATTTCTAGAGAGAATTCTTGGAGATTGGATATACGAACATCTGGAATCCAATGGCTTGATTAGGGAAAGCCAGTATGGCTTTGTGCGGGGCAAATCGTGTCTTCCAAACCTGGTTGAGTTTTTTGACAAGGTGACAAGAGAGACTGATGAAGGTAGAACTGTGGATGTCAACTATATGGACTTCAGTAAGGCATTTGACAAGGTTCCACATAATAGGTTAATCAAGAAAGTTTGGATGCATGGGGTCAGTGGAGAATTGGCTGTGTGGATCCAGAACTGGCTTGCCCGTAGAAGACAGAGGGTGGTGGTTGAAGGGACTTATTCGGGTTGGAGGCCTGTGAGTAGTGGTGTTCTGCAGGAATCTGTACTGGGACCTCTGCTGTTTGTAATGTACATAAATGACCTGGATGAGTATGTTGATAGGTGGGTTAGTAAGTATGCAGACGATACCAAGATTGGTGGAGCTGTGAATAGTGTAGAAGACTGGCAACGGATACAGCGTGATATAAATCAGTTGCAGATGTGGGCAGAGAAATGGCAGATGGAGTTTAACCAGGATAAATTTGAGGTGTTGCACCTTGGTCGGACGAATGTCAAGAGGCAGTACACTCTTAAGGGCAAGACCCTTAACAGTGTTGAAGAGCAGAGAGACCTTGGGGTGCAAGTCCATGGCTAATTGAAAGTGGCTACACAGATAGATAGGGTGGTTAAGAAGGCTTATGGAATGCTTGCTTTCATTAATCGAGATATTGAGTATAGGAGTCAAGAAGTTATGATGCATCTCGAGAGAACTCTGGTTAGGCTGCATTTAGAGTATTGTGTACAATTCTGGTCACCTCACTATAGGAAGGATGTTGAGGCTTTAGAGAGGGTGCAGAGGAGGTTTACTAGGATGCTGCCTGGATTGGAGGGCATGTGTGATCAGGAGAGGCTGGACAAACTTGGGGTCTTCTCTGGAGTGGTGGAGGCTGAAGGGTGATCTGTTGGAAGTGTATAAAATTATGAGGGGCATAGATAGGATGGACAAACAAAATCTTTTCCCATTATTGAGCAATTCAATACCAGAGGGCAAGCATTTAAGGTGAGAGGGGGTAGGTTCAGAACAGACGTGAATGGTAAGTTTTTGACTAAGAGAGTGGTGGATGCCTGGAATGTGTTGCCTGATAGGGTGGTGGAGGCAAATTCATTGGGGGCTATAAAGAGGGAATTAGATGGGCACATGAATGAGAGGAAAATGGAGGGATATGGGCATTCTGTAGGTAGGAGGGATTAGTTATGTTGGCACAACATTGTGGGCTGAAAGACCTGTTCTGTGCTGTACTGTTCTATGTTCTATGTTCTAGGATATGCACAGAATGCAGGAATATACTATTTGAGATAAGGATCAGCCATGATCATACTGAAGGGCCGAATGGCCAAATCTTGCTCCTATTTCTGTTTCAACAATTGTCAACAGGAAGGATGACTGCAGTGAAGACTCAACCCATTGTTACATCAGTGTCCCTTTGCTGTCATGGAACTCACTTCCCATGAGCTAAAGAGGTGCTGACCTGTTTTGAGCAAGTTCCTGACCTACCCAGAGCAAGGACCAATTGGCTGAATTTTGATGGCGACATCATTTGTGCTAACTTTAACAAAGTTGAAAATTGGGCCTAGATTTTAATTTGTTATATTTCATTCATTAACAAATCTACCACTGTTGAGAGAACATTGCGGTAATGTTGGTTTATTAGCTATTCACTGCTTTCTTTTATATTGCAAGTGCAGAGATTTCACATGTTTTTCAATGTGCCATAGCCATTCCCTCACAGACTACACCTTGGGTACTTAAGCTACAGAACACTTCACCACTGAGATACTGAAGATACCAGATCATGACCCAATATCAATCAGTGTGAATAAAATCCTTAGGGAGTGTTTTAATGACTTGTTAATTCAAGGTCATGAACATAAAAATGATGGAAAACATAATTAGCAGTAGATTTTCTGCTAGAAGTGTCAGGTGTGCCAGGATGAGGTGTTTTAGCGACAATGATGCATAGAAAAATAACAGAATTTACTCAATGCTTAAAAGAGGGAAAAGTAAGTAAAAAATAAATGATGAGCATATGTAGAGAAAACTTAAATAGAGACAGGTCTGAAGATATATGCTGTCATGAAATGAAAAATGGTAACATCAATTATTTCCATAATAACAATAGTTAAACTTTTCCTTGAATTTGTCTAAGCAGCAGCATTTTCAATAGCTTTTTTTTCTGACATTTCAGGTATGGAATGCAGAATACATCACAGTGATTCTGTCTATTAAAAACATGGAGCAGTGTCATGAATGACATATGGTACTCTGAAGGCCAAAAGGCCTAAAGTATCTGTTTCGCTATGCTGGATGTTTGGCACAAGTTGCTGTGTAATAAGTTTGGAGATGTACTCTTAATGCCTTCCTTCATTTTCTCTCTCTGTCGGTGAAATTGTCATGGACTTTCGGACCAGAATTCACCCATTCTGTGCATCAGTTGTGTTCTGATGAGCACCAGCACTTGAAGAGGCCAGTGCCCCATGTCAGTCAGTGTCATCGTTTAACTGGAGTACTTGTCCAAAACGTTATGGCAAGAACCGAGAACCCCACAATCCATATGACCAAGTTTCTAATGGGACGTTATATCTGCGCTGAGCTGATGTGAATGCAAAGCAAGTTAGGTTCACACTTTATGTAATGCTACAGCATCACAGAATATTACAGCATGGAGAAAAAGCCATTTGGTCCACCTAACCTTCTCATTTGAAGATTTATAGGCCACCTTTGTGCTCTCTCACCATGTCCCTGCAGTGTTTCTGTCCTTCCAGTATTTATCCAGTTCTCTGCTGAAGACTTCTATTGAATCTGTCACATCCTACTCCATTGGGCAGTACATTTGAAATACTAATGACTTATTGCATTCATGTCATGTTTGTTACATGAAAGAGAGCAAACCCAGGTGTAAGTGATGTTAATTTGAACTGATTTTAGTTGATTTAGTTTGACCATGGACAAGTATCTCTTTATTGAGGTTTTGTTCTTTTTGGACAAATTATTATTTAATGGCTAATTTCCAGTCGTGAACTTGCTGGTATCAGGTAGACTGCTGTCAAAGTAGACTGGAGATACAAGAGACTGCAGATGCTGGAATCTGGAGCAACAAACAAGATGCTGGAGGAACTCAGCAGGTCAGGCAGCATCTGTGGAGAGAAATAGATAGTCGATGTTTTGGGTCGAGACCCTCCATCTGGACTGAAAGAGGGGAGATAGCCAGTATAAAAAGGTGGAGGGAAGGAGTGGAGCAAGAGCTAGCAAATGATAGGTGGATGCAGGTGAGGAGGTGTGATAAGCAGATGGATAAGATAAGATGATAAGTTATCTTTATTAGTCACATGTACAGTGAAATGCATCTTTGCATAGAGTGTTCTGGGGGCAGCCTGCAAGTGTTGCCGCATTTCTGGCGCCAACATAGCATGCCCACGAAAGAGGAGAGAGCGGAAACAGGACAGAAGTTGGGAGGTGATAGGTGGAGGTGACAATGGACTGAAGATGATGGAATCTGAGAGGAGAGGAAGTTGGAGCATGGAATCAAGTGAGGGAGGTGGGGAGGGCAGTTGGGAATGGGGGAAGGAGAACTAGTGGGAGGAGTGTGTGGGTGATGGGTAGATGGAGTGGCTGGAGAAGGGAAAAAGAACAGGGTGATGGGGCCTGAGGTGAGTGTAGGAAGAGCTGGGTAGATCAGGAGGAGAGAGAAAGAGACAGAGGGGGAGCAGTTTACTGGAAGTTGGAGAACTGAATGTTCATGCCGTGGGGTTATAAACTACCTATGCGAAATATGAGCTGCTGTTCCTCTCGTCAAAATGAAACTGTGGCCTCAGCTCAGTGATTGATATCCAGTGTTCAGTGCTAATGGTCTTAAAGCTCATGCATGGTGAACTGTTGTGTCTAGGAGCATAAAAGGGTTTACGTGTGTCACTCTTGACTCTCTAAACTTCTACAAATAAGTAATTCAATGTAAACCTTCCTTTACCTCTCACACTTGTTGGTCTTCAGGGGAAGTTTACTCCAGTTCTATTTATCTCTCTAAAGCAAGAAAACATTGAAAACTGATTTATTATTTTGACATTCCTTCTGGCTTTTAAAAAAGCAACAGACAAAAACGTTTGGGACTGCTGACACTGACAGTGATTATAGTGAAATACAGCTCTAGATCATCTAGTAACATTAATCAGCTCTAAACTATTTACTGAAACTGTTCTGATGAAATGTCAATGATGTTATTCCCTTCACAGATGCTGCTTGACCTGTTGACTATTTCCAACATGCTTTGTTTTCATATAGAACCACTTCAATCAAAATCTCCTAAGTTATTTTTTAATACTTTTGGGAATCGTCCTGCTTCAGTGAAGTTTGAGATTTCTGGAAAGAAAAGGGCTTATTTTTTCTTCTTCCTCGAAGTACACATGTGTAGATGACTACAGGATAAGACCATCCTCCATCCAAGTCTTGGATGTTTCATCCACCACATGGTCTTGTAGGAAATACAAAACTGCAAATGCCTTCTCACCTTGTTGAAGAAATTTCATTCTCTGTTCTGCGTATGTTTCATTATTCCAAAATTTAAAAAGTAGAATGGAGGAGCTGGATCTTCTGTAAAAAAAATTCATGCTTTGCATCCAGTGGGGAGCAAATGACTTGCAGGCCACAACAATGTCACTTCTGCCACAATGGAATAAGCCATTTCTCGATTGTCAGCAAAGGTGAGCAGTAAATACAGTCAGAGAAGAGATCTCACAGAATCGGATTCAACTCCATTAACTTCTGCATTACACATTTAACACTATGCAGATTAAATCTCAGTATTGACAGAAGCAAATTCAAAAATTAGAGGAACATTGGAAATGTTAAATGGCAGCAGAAAATGCAGTGGGAATACTCAGCAACTCAGACAGCACTGTATCTGTAAAGAAACTAAATTAACATTTTACTTTTGATGTAAAGTCATTGACTTGAAATGCAAACTTGGTTTCTCACTCCTCAGGTGATGCCTGACTTGCTGAACCTTTCTAAAAGTTCTGTTTTTACTTCAGTTTTCCAACATCCACAATATTTTAGTTTTGTATTAATATTTCAAATTAATGACTATTTATTAGATCAGCATGACAGCCTAAAAATGCGGACATGTAGCATTGTTTGGGTCATCCTAAAGTAAGGAACATCATTTACTTCAAGTGATCACCAGGAGTCTCTGTAGATATGACAGGCACACTTAATTTTGAACCACAATTGCACAGATGAAAATATTTCCATACAAAGCATGCTTGGGAAATATCATTCCTCAGGCATTGCCCACTTGGATTGGTTCAAAGGTGATTTTATCGTTGGGCACAATGAGAATAACCATGTTTTAACAGGGCTATTCATCAAAGGTTTGGAAACTCCACAGACGTCGGTACTCTTAGTTATCTCCTGTCCTTTAAGATCTCCATCCAAAGCCACCCATCCCTCAGCTGCCAACTGTTCTCACACCTGCCCCTTCCAATTCTCTATTTATTCCCTACTTCTGTCCAATCTCCCATCTTCCTGATCACCCCCGTGATTCTGAGCATTGAATTCTCCCACTTTAAGTAATCCCCACCCTCTTCCCCACAACTCCCCCCACCATGCTTCTTCTCTTCCCTTTCCAAGCCTATCTCTCATTTCTCTACGTCCTCTTTTTTTCTTCCTTTTTCTTCTTCCCTTTGATCCATCCCCCAGTGGATCTGCTCTCCCTTCCTCCCCCGCATCTGCCTATCACTATCTTTAACCTGCATCTACCTATTCCACCCCATGCCCACCCCGCCTCCCCTCTTTTGTCCACTGCTCTGCTTTTCCCTCCTTTATATTGGGTTTCCTCCTTTATATTGAGCATCCCCTCTTCCTATCTTCCGTTCTGAGGAAGGGTCCTGACCCGAAACACTGACTGCCTGCTCTCCTCCACGGATGCTGCCTGGCCTGCTGAGTTCCTCCAGCATCATTGTGTTTTTCATCGAGATTCCAGCATCTGCTTTCCTTTGTTTCTCCAATGATTCTGGTTTCCAACTCTAGCTCCGACTGTCACTGCAGCACCCCCCACCACCCACCACCACCACCATTCAAAGCCTCTATCTGACCCCTGTTTCGACTTATGACTTCCCTCCTCCATAATTGAAATCGCAATCTGAACCCAGATTCCTGTTTGTGGCCTCCTCTTGACCTCCGATCTCTGACCACCGACTGCCTCTCCTTCATGACTCTCTGGACTAGAATAAGGGCAGAAAACGGTTAATGGCTTCCATGGAATGACCCATTAGTGTCCATCCCTCAGCCCCATTGAATTTCTGCATCACAATCTTTCCGGGCAAAAGATTTTCATGATTTCAGATCTTAGTCAGTAATGATGCTGCAACTTTTCTAGTCATTAACACTTTCTTCCTGCAGACTGTGCTCTACATTTGCTTCATAGCTTTCATGTGCTGTTTGAGCATTCTGCCTGTTTCTTACATAACTATGGTTTGCATGTGCTGAGACACATTGGACACATACTTCCCATCATAATTCTTTTTAAATCTATGCCAGACAAATGGTTGTTTCAGTCACCCACAGTGGGTGGTTTAACTGTTCATTGTTTACTTCCCAGTGCTTTTATGATATTTTGATTATGCAAGTATTGGAAATATTGTAAGGCCCTTCCACAAGTGCCCCTTTTGTTTTCTCTACCCCTCCCTCTCAATATGATTTTCTTCACTTTTCCCATTCCGATGAAAAATCATTAACCTGAAACATTCACTCTGTTTCTCTCCCCATGGAGACCTGCTGATTATTTGCAGACCTTTCTGTTTTCAGTTACACTTTCCCAAGGTTTGCTATCCATACAATGTGAAATCATATCATAGTCCAAAACTAGGGGGCATGGATTTAGGGTGAGAGGGGGAAAGATTTAAAAGGGATCTGAGGGGCAACTTTTTCGCACAGAGGGTGGTGATTATGTGGAATGAGCTGCCAGAGGAAGTGGTTGAAGTGGATACAATAGTATCATTTAAGAAGCACTTGGATAGGTACATTGAAGGGGAGGGGCTTGGAGTGATATGGGCCAAATTCAGGAAATTGAGATCAGCTAGGTGGAAAATGTGGCTGGCATGGACTTGTTGGACCGAAGAGCCTATACCCGTGCTGTATTGCTCTGTGACGCTATGACTCTTTACCATAGATATTCTAATATTAATTGTTCCTCATTACCAAATTTATCTATGAACATTTTATTTCTACTAAGCTTCATTGTATTATATAAACCTATTTGTTTAATCTTCAGTTCATTTTTCCAAATCCAGTAAACTATGAAATCTTTCTGTGCATAGTATTTGGACATCTTGTAATCTGATTTATATAGATCAAATTCAAACAAGATTCATACAAAGCAAATGCAATAACTTACTGACAATACCATCTCTCTGGTACTAACACAGCAAATTCTGATGGTGCAGCCTTTTACTTTGTGGGAATCTGTTATCTATAGATATTTTTAGGCAAGGATATAAAATAGGACCTTGGACGTGAGTACGAAATCAGAATTTTTTTCAGCTAACAGGCAATGATTGCATCAGCCATTGGATGCACATAGAGAAGTATGCCCTTCAGCTTATCGAGCCGGCTCCACCTCTCAGGACTAGGCTCAGGGCAGGCAGGGTAGTGTAGAGGTTAGCGTAATGATATTACAGCGCCAGCAACCCGGGTTCAATTCCGGCCGCTGTCTGTACGGAGTTTGTATGTTCTCCCCGTGACTGCATGGGTTTCTTCCGGGTGCTCCGGTTTCCTCCCACATTCCAAAGACGTATAGTTAGGAAGTTGTGGGCATACTATGTTGGCACCAGAAGCGTGGTGACACTTGCAGGCTGCACCCAGACACTCTACGCAGAGATGCATTTCACTGTGTGTTTCGATGTACATGTGACTAATAAAGATATCTCATCTTATCTTATCAATTAGATTACAGTAGATCTGCACCTTAATTCTATCTAACTACAATATTTGTAATGTATTTACAAATATTATACCCATTTGTTGTGTGAAATCATTCTTTTAACTGTCTTAAGGATCAAGGACTCTGGACTCGAGCTTTGTAGACCAAAACTAGTTTAATCACAAAGTCAAACGTGGGATAGAATGGATGGGAACAGACACACACTCACTCACGCACAGGATACCACGAACACGAGAGGGAAAGTGCAACTGGGGTAAAATACACTCACACACACACACACTAATACACACAAGCACACAGTACCAATGTAAAACTTCAGGATATACTTCAATGCCCGTCCCACACGAGCATTGGCCCTTAATGCTCCCTGAGTCTGAGTGAAATGCTCCCTGACCATGTGGTGATGCACTCTTACCAATGATCTCTGCAGCGTTGTCTCACTACTCCTGGGGACATCAAAAGAGGAAGGGTTAGGGGAAGCAGCCCTTTTTATGGTGCTAGGAGACTGGGTAGAGCCTCACTGTTATGGTTTGAACAAGCCAATGGTGTGGGAATCAAAAACAAAGGTTCCTGCCACAGCCAGTGATCAGGCAGGTTCAGAGACAAAGGGTACTGGTCAGGCAAGTTCAGATGCAAAAGGTACTCTCACACCTGAGGGGTGAGTGGAGCCACACCTTGATTGACAGTAGTATCACTTCCGATCAGAGGAGCAATGCTGTCCTCTGGTCAGTGGGGGTCAGTGTCATTATTGTCATGTGACATCCATGTGGATTTCTCACAACTCCGTTCCTAAGTGTTATGAAAAGGTTTGTCTTTGGTCACTAGTGCTAATCACATCCATGAGCATAACTTGTCACTTGCACTGACCTCACACTTAACTGGTTCCATTGACATCAATGAGCAGAATGTGTAGCGATTAATCAGAGCTTGTGCATGCCATTGATGCTTGAGACCTAAGGTAAATAACCCACATAGATCCTTAGCAACAAATTAACACTAAAATTAACTGTTATACTCAGGGATGGCAAAATAATAAAGTGGAAAAAAGACTTGCATTTATTCATTAACATTTATGACCAAGATACTTCAAACAATTTTATAGTCACTTTGATTTGTTGTAAAATGGCAGCCAATTTGTGGATAGAATAAATTCATGAACAGCAATGACCAGATCATAGAATCATAGAGTCATAGAAGAGTATAACACAATACAGGCCCTTTGGCCCACAACGTTGTGCAGAACTTTAAACCACACCTAAGACTATCTGACCCCTTCCTCCCACATATCCCTCTACTTTAAATTCTTCCATATGCTTATCCAACAATCTCTTGAATTTGTCCAATGTACCTACCTCCACCACCACCCCAGGCAGCGCATTCCATGCCCCAACCACTCTCTAGGTGAAAAACCTCCCTCTGACATCTCCCTTGAACTTCCCACCCATTACTTTAATGTCATGCTTTCTTGTATTGAGCATTGGTGCTCTGGGAAAGAGGCACTGGCTGTCTACTCTATTTATTGCTCTTAATATTTTGTACACCTCTAACATGTCTCCTCTCATCTACATTAGTGAGAGTGGCTGAGAGATATACATGTATTCATGTATCCTACAGCAGGGAAGGTTCCCTTGTTCTTCATAAAACTATTCCCATGAGACTTTTTATATTCATCTGAGAACCTCAGGTGTGCTGAGTTTTAATACCTCTTCCAAAGTTTTGTTACAGTGCATGCTGTGGCAAAATTCTACAGCACACATTGCTCAGGCGTAATGCACTGCAGAATAGGCCAATTTTTCACATGACTTGCAATGGCAGAGCACACAAAGGAAGGTTATGGATCCAGTTTTGCATCATAAGATGGTGCTGGTTACAGAGTAATGACTAATGCATGTGGAGGGAAGAGGCATCAATCAGTATGGACGAGGACCTTGATGATCAAGCTGGGCCATTTGAGTGGAGGGCAGGAGGATGTTGCCAATGGTTGATATGGGGGTAGGCTTGTGTTTAGTAAGGATGTTGGAGTAAATCAGGCCCATTAATGATGGGGTGGGGGAAACCAAGGCCAAGATCAATGAGACAGGAAAATGGGGGAGCAGTTGGCTGGGGTTGGTCTAGGGATTTTTGGAAGTAGGTTGGGGGATATTTGGAATACATTGTGAGAATGTAAGTCACCATCAAGGACTGATGGGAATTGAAACCAGAATGAGGAAGGGGAGATCAAAGTAGAGCTATTGCAATGGTTAGGTATTTCATTTAAAGAAGACCTCCTGTGGAAGACCCCCTTTACAATTGATTATAAATTGAAATTGAGCTGCAAAGGTCATACATACATTGCACAATGCAACCCTACTTCAACGCTGTACCATTGAAGATGGGTGCACAGAGCAGAAATTTCAATGTTTTTGGTAATGACATTCCTTGAGGTGTGAACAAAAACTGACTAAGGATTGTTCAGGCTTGAAACAAATGCAGCCACCAAAATATTTGTGGTGATAATTTTGTTTCATTATAAGTAATACTGGACACTATAAAAGGCAATGGTACCTTAATTCTGATGGTCTATTATTATCTCTAAAGTGTGTAAATGTGTTAGTTTTATTATCCCAATAATTACTTCCATACTTCGCTGTAACACACACACTTTCTGTGTTAATGAGCCACCAACTATTCATGCACTGATTACAGGTTAAGTTCTGTGTTGGTTGGATAGACAATGTCCTGCCTTATCTTGAGGGTATGTTCAAACCTTATCCTAAGTGAAAATCTGAAAACACCATTCTCTACTGGCTGGTAAGGTGAAATGTTTGGTGTGAATCCACAAAATAATCCCCATTTCAGAATTAGCAGTGTCACTGACAAGGGCCACAGGATGGCTGATATTAAGCATGAAAAGAATTCCTCATTGTTTTAGTTGATGGCATCTTCTGCATAGGACCAATGTTTGAAAAAAAGTAATTTTTCTGCATTATTCTCCCTGAGCTGGAAATGCTTGATTCTCACACCTGATATCTTATAGTTTAAGAGAGGAAGACTCCTAAAATTTTTCCCAACAATACCTCTAGGAACCCAAGGCCAGGTGATTGATTGTAGGGCCTCATTTACCTTTGTATTTACTTAATTCTGTAACACAATAAGCCCTAAATCTACTCTCACTAATCAGAGGCTCCTCTGTGTTTATTAGGGGCAAGTTGGTTTTCAATGTGTTGAGAGACACCAGTGCTCCTTCAGTAAAAGTAATAGTGACGTTTTGAAGTCCAAGCTTCATGAATTCCAGCTTGTTTTCTATATTACTTTCCTAAGTCCCACTGGTCTGAGACTGCACAAAATTCAACACTGTCACTCACTCCCAAACCACAGCATCTAGTGCCTGAAATATGTATTCACAGGTCTTAATGCTGCAGAACATGCTACATAGGACAGCACTGTGGCACAGAAGTTCTGTTATTTCACAGCTCTAGTGGTTGGGGTTGGATTCTGATCTTGAGTGCTGTCTGTGTGGAACCTGCACATTCTCCCTGTGCCCACATGGGTTACTCCCAGGTGCTCCAGTTTCCTCCCATGTGCTAAAGATGTGCTGGTTGCTAGTTAAAAAGCTATTGTAGCAGGAGAATTGGAAGAGGAGGAACTGAATGGATGAATAGAAGACAGTGGGGATGTGAAACAAAAAATTGGGATTATTGTAGTGGGTGTTTGATGGTCAACATGAACAGTGCAATGAAGGGTCTATTCTCGTGTTGGAGGACTGTACACATGTTCTTTCAACAATGTTATATCCCATTTTTCTTGCAGTGCATAAAGAAGTATATTGTATTATTTTCCAGAAATAATCAACAGAGTAGGAAGAACCTTGTTCGAAAGTGAACTCTGGAGCTTTTCTCCAGAGTGTTTTCAGCATTTTCAGCTTTATTTCAGATTTTCAGGATCTACAATATCTTACTTCTGCATTCTTTTCTATGGAGCATTCATGGCTTAATATTTCCCGTACTACAATAGGAAGTGACATATCGATCACATGGTAACATAGAGAAATATAAAATATTATTTTGTATGTGCAGTATTGACTCTGATGAACACAAAAAAATACAGAACAGATAACTATGTTTCAAATTTAAATACATTTTAATAAGAAAAACATTTTTACCATTATTGATTTTAAACTTGTGAGTTAAAACTCACATCAAAGGAGAGGAGTTGAAAAATCTGAGAAATATAGTTATTAGTTTATGTTTAAAGGAACAATAATTAAATTATTAGGAATTTAAAACATTGCAGGAGTATAGACTTTTTTCCCCTGAGTACTACAGTAAATATGCTGTGTGGTCCCTTATATTTTTCAAGTAATTGGCCTTCCCTTTCACTGCTGGCATTGGTCTTCCTTCTGTCCGTGTGGTTGTCAATTCCATTTATATCTCTTGCTGCACTGTTACCATTAGAAAAAAGGGATATTGTTAGATTCCTGTGATGCCAGACTTTGATCTTCCTGTAACTGGTAAAGAAATTCACTTTGCAAAGTGAGCAAAGAAAGGAAGAGGAAAAACGAAGCAGAATAACGTAAAACTTTTCTCCATTAATGTTGAGACCTGCGTCCATATAAACTCAAAGATGATAATGTCAAATTAATATAACTGTCTATCTTATCAATCACACAGTAATCTTTATCCTGAATTCCTTTTTACTCTGAACAAATGATATTAATGACTTCAGTGGTACGGTAATCAGTAGGTGTGAATGAGCAGCAAAGTAGGTCTTGTTATGAAATATTTGCAGCCATGGTTTATTAAAACAGGATTCAGGTTCTTTTGGGTTCCTTTCGAATAACAGAATCAATAATGAAATTACCACAATTTCATGAAAAATTTGAGTAACTTTATTTAACACAACTAAAAACAACTAAACTCAAAGAAACTGCAGCTCTAACCACAAATCTAATCTGACTCAAATTAAAAGAAACAAGACCAAAAACCCAAACTTTCTCGCTCAACACTTCTCTGGTAAAATCAAGCTCACGTTTGCATGCAGTTCTCAGTGATCCTTATCGGTATCCAGGATTTAGCAACATTGCGTTCTCTGCTACTCAGTCTATCAATGAAGGGGAGCCCCAGGATACTTCAGCAAGATGTGAGGGGGCTTGACAGTAGCCAGGCGTTGGCCACGAACTAACCCATGGAGAAGCTCCGAAGGACTCTTTTGTGGGGCGCATCTTTATAGCCAAGGAGGGCTTTGTGGCCCATTTGGTCCTAACATAACAAAGGATTCCACACCTTTGCTAAACCTTCCCATTGTTTTTGAGAGTCTCATCAGTCATTAGTGCAGAAAAATTCCACTCTTAATGAACAGACAAAAATTCTGATCTTCTAGAGGGCAGGTGGCTCCATGAGTGCGTAGCCGAGAAAAGTTCGTGACGAACTCAAACAAAGCCCTGGGATCTTGTCTGATGGGGCAAATTGACACTTCCCATTATCTAGGTTGGCTGGAGCATACCCCGATTATTTTGCAAAGCTGCCCGTTTAACTGCACCCGAGTAAGGCTTGGGGCTACCTTCTACATTGATGTCTTGCTGGTTCACATGGTTTCTGTAACTGCTGGGAAAAACAAATAGTCCTAACAGAAAAAGATGCTTCTTTTAACCTTTAGTTACATCCAACCATTGGTAGCTGTTGCAACAGGGAAATCATTGATTGTTTTCCATCTTACCATACATGGGAATCTACTTCATGGGAAAAAATAATCACAGTTTACAGCAGAACTTTTGATTCATCCATTTACATCTCAGTAAATACAGATGAAATGGAATACTTTACAATCAAATTACCCTCTAACAAAAAGTAGTAAAGTACATTAAGTATTTAATATTATTTAGAAATGCTACTCAATCTCCTGTAAAAATTATACACTGGGGACAATTATCACCAGATTTGATTTGTATCAATGTTGGGGACAGGACCAATGGTCTCAATATCAGGTAGAAAATTGATGATGTGGCAAGTGCATTTGAAGGGGTCTACCAGTAAGTATGCAAAGCAATTGCTTGTTCCAGAGGTCTGCTAATACTGAAGTGTGGAATTATTTTGGAGCTGTGAGAAAACCTGGCAATGTATTGACTGTGGATTTCTTTGATGTTGCTGTATATTCTGTCTTTCAGACTCAGCAGAGCTAATAACAGAACATTATTGAAAGCAGACACTTCAAAATAAACAACAATGTCTGATGTAACAAAGTATTGAGGCCAAACTACGTGGTAAATTCAATTACTTCAAGGAACAACTAGACATATGTTCATTTCCCTGCTGCCCCTTTTTAAAAAAAACAATACACTTCATTAAAAACTAATTAATTACTTATAAATATGAATTCATGTAATTAGATAAGAGAAGATATCTTTATTAGTCACATGTACATCGAAACACACAGTGAAATGCATCTTTTGTGTAGAGTGTTCTGGGGGCAGCCCACAAGTGTCACCACGTTTCCAGCACCAACACAGCATGCGTACAACTTCCTAACCCATGCGTCTTTGGAATACAGGAGGAAACCGGAGCACCCAGAGGAAATCCACGCAGACATGGGGAGAACGTACAAACTCCTTACAGTCAGTGGCCGGAATTGAACCTGGGTTGCTGGCACTGTAAAGCGTTATGCTAACTGCTACCCTACCATGCCTGCTGTAACGCTAAATCGTTATTTAGAGATAAACAGACATCGTTATAAATCTGACCAGTTATAAATTTATTTAGTCTCTTGGTCCTGTCATCTTCCAAATTCTTCACTACAAGCTACCTCTAACATCTCTGAATCCTCTACATCAATCACTAATGATTCCTCTAAACCTTTGCTTCATGTAAGTCTCATATACATTTGGTCCAGCATGTGAGGCTTGGGACTTCCATCTTCCAGATTACGAATGAAGCTTGTTGCTTCTTTCAAGCGTGTAGCAGCCTAAAGCTAGTGTTTTGTGAGCAACAGTGGTTGAATATGTGCAGCAGATAAATTGAATGAAGGCAATCATGGTCCTCATTATCTTTACATTTCCTTCATTTTCTCCTCACTTGTCACCTGTCCATACCATCTTTTTTCAACTCTTCACTCATCCCCTGGTTATAGAGTGCAGAGTTCCTTCAGTCCCGAGTCATATGAATCGATTTCACTCCTGGATTCTTGCTTAGCTTCAGACCGATCTCACCAACAACCTGTAGTCATCTGGCAGCACCTTTTCTTCTTTTCTGAATGATGTGTATATTCAAAGCTTGTGTGTGTCAAGGCTTATTATCTTAGGTTTAATAAGTACCTTTGAATATTGCTGTGTGTTCATGTCATTAATTTTGAAAGCACTATCCACAATACGAATGATCATGTAGCTTAACCACCACTTCTATACCTTGGCTCAACTCTAATGCTCATGTCGCAGTCATTTCATTCTCAAATCCAGTTTGCACAACGTCCTGAGATTTTAGACCAACTTGGGAACCAAAATTCAATATCATTAGCATCTTTGAAGATTTCCTTCATGTCAATGTGCTTCACTTTAAAAAAAAACACGTTTTGCAATAAGTCCTCACTTGTTTTCTCCACAGTGAACTTTCAACAAATTCTCTCTGGTTGACAGTGCAGATTAACATTTCTTTTTTAGCAGCTTCTTCTCCTTCACAATCTCTCCCAATTGTGGGGACTTCATTTCAATTTCCCACTCCAAAGCCTTGTCTTGATCTTGAACTTTTATCTGAAACTCATCAGTTTTCCCTTCTTTTTGACTGTTCTGAAAATCAGCTGTCTTTCTTTGTAAACTTGCCCGCTTCAACTTGATGACTTGATTTATTTTGCTCAAGCTTGATTCTTCTTCCAAATACATTATATTGCATACCTTCCATATCTTGAGATGTTTCATTGCAAATTATCAATCTGTTTTTCTTCCTCTGATAGTTCAATATAGACATTATCTCACTGTTCCTTAAGCCCAGTTCATTCAAGTGCTGCCTACACGTCTTGTTTATAAGTTTTAGATTGATGCAAGACTCATTGGCTCCCCTCAAACCCACCAGACCAAAGGTCTGCTCAGGTGGGGACAATATACTCTGGAGCGTGAGTGGCTTCTGGGTCTCCTTGCTGCTCAAAAAGCTATGATCCTTCTCAAAACACCACTGCCTCAATCAGAATGACTTGGTTCTGTCCATTCCCCTAATCTCTGGTGAACATTCATAGCCTATAACTGTGACATGTGACTGGACACAAAAATTGCTGCCCGCAGTACATCTTATTCATGCATGGAGAGTACCTCCCAAATATACATGCTAATCTGCCTTGGCTCCCTTCATGCAGAAGATTCCTTGATCAATTGTAATGTGTTCTATCACTGTTCTACCATGAATGGGCATTCTGAGGCTGTGTATCAGCCATAGCATCCATGTCAAAGCATTCTACCTTTTCCATTCATGTGACCTTCCTCCCTTTAGCACTAACATGGCTTAATGTTTCCCATTGAACTGATCTGCTGTGTCCATGTGACTCTGCTTTTGAATGAAAAAGACTACACAACTATTGTGATCTGTGAGCTTGTTCTTAGCTTTCACCTTAGAATCATGCCTGGAGCAAAGTTTCCTCATATCCTTTTCTCACAGTTCCCTGCTGCAGGCATTCCTGCATGCTTCCTCAATTGTTAGGCCCACCTCAACATTTCACTTTAGTTTGTTTCTCTCAACAAAGTCAGACTCAAATTTCCCTTTAAGATCTGCACCATATGGCAGCTTGCTGCAATGACAGACTCGCCAGCGTTGCATATGTCTCCTCTTCAATTGCCTTTATTCCTAATACATCATCCTGATCCTCTTTTCACTGTCTTCCCCAGGATCTCAACAATGTTGCTTGTCTTAAAAAAGGTACCATGTGGTTCATACACCAGGAAAATCACTGAGTCTGCTCATATCTCTCAGACTTCTGATGTACCTCCATGTTTATCACCTGCACTTCTATTCAGAGAACATGGTTGTCCATGTTCACCACACTGGAGCAACAAACAAGCAACAAAGAACTCAATGTGGGAGGAAAGAAATTGTCAACATTTTGGGTTGAAAACCTGCATCAGCATTGAGAGTGGAGAGGCAAGATGGCCAGCATAAAGAGGAGGAGAGTGGCAAGAAAGGATTTTGAGGTGATTGGTGGACTGGGGACGGGTGTGAGATGACAGGCAGGTAGTGATAGGTATAGGTGGTGAGCAGGGGATGGAGTTGGAAGACTTCAACAGGTAAATGATAGTTGAATGATAGAATAATAGTCTGCAAGGCAGCATTATGGACAGGCTAGTTATATGAAATTGGTGTTAAAATTCCTAAAGGTTGCAATGGGCCAAGTCAGAAGATGACATGCTGTTGCTTTACCTTATGTTGGGCTTCACTGGACAACAGAACATCCTTTAGAAAAGGCATCCACTTCAAACTGACCACAGTACCAAATTCATGCCACATGGTGCTCTGTTTTTCAAGGTACACTTACACACATATGTACACTACAATCTGTGAATCGCTAAAATAACCTACGCCGATGGTAGCAGAGTATGTTCAACTCAAATCATATTCCATTCCCTGCATAACTTTTTTTTTTGGTAGTACTGCTGGTCTCAGGTTCTTCCTTTAAACACTTGAGCTGTGAATGTGCTGTTTTATATATTGGAACTCAGTTGGTGAATTTAAATAAGGGTCAACTTTTTTTGTTGCTGGAATGGCCAGCTGGCTAATCATCTCTATGGATCAGCCACCCTATTGTTTACTCTAGGATTGTCAAATATAGGAGATGCCCAGAAAACTTGCAGGTACCTCAGGAATATCAAGCCTAATGCACACCCAGTGTAGATCCTGACTAAAAACTTACCCATGCTATGCAAGTAAAATAGATCAAATGGAAGCAGAATAATTAACACTGTTCAGTATTTTTTTTAGCAAAGTCATTCATCCATTGTTGATAGCATTAGTTGGTTATAATAACACAACATAGAGAAAATAATTTTTTCAGCTAAATGATCAACTGCTCTCACTACTTACTTATTTTTATAAAACTTTTTTTTTGTCCACAATCCTTTTACTTGATCTTCCAGGCCAACTATTCATTTCAATTCTATTCACAACCAGAAAGCATATAAAGAAAGATGTTTCCTGTTCAAAATGATAATCTGGAATTGAAATGAATGAGATCATACTCAAATTAGATTCCTCAGCTTGCTGTTTTGTCAGTGATGTTAACTTATTCACTTGGATCTGATAACATGACTATGAAAACAGGGAGTAGGGTGATTATGACATACCATATTGTCATTGGCACATAATTTGTAATTGCCAATGGATTGTTAATTTCTGGAAGGTTTTTCCATACATACTACACATTTGTCCTGTCAATTGCCTAAAACTTGATGGCGATGAAAGGAAATTACTGCATCATATTAAGAGATACTTTGTTTTATTACAATTCATAGCATTCCATATCTACCCTATGAGAGTATAATGGGAGTGGGACATGTCTCTTGCAATTTAATTAGATCTGTGGCATAAAGCAGAATTCCCAATACTCCTTTGTATTACTTGATGATGCATCACATCATTTTCCTAATGTATCAATTACTGTAATAGTATTGCACATACATAATTCAGCCTTCCTGCAAAAAATACCTGAAATGTCTTTCTGAGATGGTTGACTATTTTAACACTCAGTTTAGAACTTAATTGGAATAGTTCTGCTTGGTCATAATTGACATGATTTTACCTTCAATGTTTTGTGTTTCTAACTGAATTAAATCCATATTGGAAAATAGAACTTGGAATTGACATGGTTAAAAATCATCAGTGCCTTCTTCCTGTAACTCTGGAAGTAATAAACCAGAGTCACAGGTAATAGCAAAACTCAGACATATCTTCCCAGCCTTAACGTAAGAATTTTTTCAGCCTTAATTTAGGGGAAGTCAAACCCCCTTTATCATGGCTATATGCACTTTAATGCTGCTTCTTACAAAGGCAAATTACAAAGGTAGAGCAATGAACAAAACATTCATAAACAAAATCAGAAAATGTTTGAACTATTCTGCAGATCAGGCAGGATCTGCCTAGAGATAGACACTTCGTCAGAATGTTCATTACTGATGGCAGTGAACTGTCAACTAACAGAAATGATTGCTGCAACTCAACCAATCTATTGGTCATCTTAACTTCAGAGCTCTTCACTGCAAAGGTGCATTTGTTATCCCTGAAGTGTCCATTCTATGTGCCCTCAAGTTTCCTTATGTAGGCTCTGCATAATCCATTTAACTTCAGGTCTCCTGTGCCTCTTGACCCATATCCTGCACAAGGATGGGTACATCCTAGAACCCATCCTGAAACTTAAATCGTTGCTTGGCATACAAATCATCTCATGAATCATTATCTTCTCCAGTGTCATGTGATAATTAATCAATGAGAAACTTCTGACTTCTGTCACCCATATTTTCCACCTACGTATATTTCCTGACTCCCAGAACTTCAGTGCATTACCATGTCTCTAATTTGACAAACTTATATCAATGGTGGGGATATCTTTACATCAGTGGAAGGGAAATTACTGGAGAAAACGCTTAGGGATAGGATTGACTCACATTGGGAAAAAGCATGGACTTATTAAGGACAGTTAGCATGGCTTTGTGCAGGGAAGATCATGTCTTACAAACCTAATTAAGCTTTTTGAGGAAGTGAGAAAGATGACAGATGAGGGAAGAACAGAGGGTCTTCAGGCAATCAACAAGGTCTGTCATGACAGGCTGCTCCAGAAGATTATGGCATGTGGGATCCATAGAGACTTGATAGATTAGATTCAATATTGACTTGGCCTGAGAAGATAGAGGGTAGTGGTGTTCTGCAAGGATCAGTGCTGAGACCTCTGTTGTTTCTGATGTATAAATGACTTGGATGGAAATGTTGGGGGGGTTGATTAGTAAGTTTGCACACAAATTGGTGGAGTTGTGGATAATGAGGAAGGTTGTCAAAGGATACAGAAGGACATGGATCAGATGGAAATATGGAGAGAAACGGTAGATGGAGTTTAATTTGGACAAGTATGAGGTATAGCATTTTGGAAGGTTAAATATCAGAGGAAAATATACTGTAAATGGCAGGCCCCTTAAGAGTACTGATATCCTTGGGGTACAAGTCCATAGCTCTCTGAAAGTGGTAACAGAAGCAGATGGTGTGGTAAAGTGGAGTTTTTCAAAGTTGACTTTATTGATCAGGACATCCAGCGTAAAACATGGCAAGTTATGCTGCAGCTATATAAAACATTGGTTAGATCACATTTGGAGTACTGTGTGCCGTTCTGGTCACTGTGTTGCAGAAAGGATGTGAAGATTTTGGAAAGGGTGCAAAAGAAGTTCAGCAGGATATTGCCTGGATTAGAGAGTATTAGCTATAAGGAGAGCTTGCATAAACTTGGACTGTTTTCTCTGGAGCCGTGAAGGCTAAGGAGGCAACCTGACAGAAGTATATAAAATTATGAAAGGCACAGAGAGGGTAGAAAGTCAGTGTCTTTTTCCCAGGGTGAAAATGTCAAATACTGGAGGGCATAGATTTACGGTGAAAGGAGGAAAGTTTGAAAGAGATTTTCAAGGCAAGTTTTTGACATGGGGAATGGTAGGTGCCTGGAAAAGGCTGGCAGAGGAGGTGGTGGAAGCAGATATGTCAGAGTTCTGCAGTATCCATCAAATGAATGGCTGACCTTAACCAAGAACTGTTTACAGGAATTAATGGTCTATAACCAGAGTGATAGAAATGACAAGAGGAAATTTCTGAAATTCAGTAACTCCCAAAATGATGGCCAGAGCATCCTCTCCAGTCAACACAACGATTTACTCACTTGCAACAGAACTCACAATCGGTACCTCATGGCCTGATTCCACTATATCAGTCATGACTTGGTTTACTCCACAAGTAAAAGCACCAAATGATAGCTTCTACAAGCCAGAGCAGACCAGGATAGTTTCACTACTAGGTTTTGCCCAACATAGATCACAACACACCCGGACAGCCTCCAATGAATCTGAACCCTCAGTCACCGTTGCAGACATAAGATCAATCTTTTGGAGAGTGAACTCGTGGAAAGCATTTAGCTCCCGTCGTGTCTCTGGCCGTGTCTGTACAGATCAGCTGGTGGGGGTAGTTGCAGACATTTTTAACCTCTCCCTGCTTCAATCTGAGGTTTACACCTGCTTTAAGAAGACCACTATCATCCTGGTACCTAAAAAAAGAAGGTAACGTGCCTTAATGATGACTGGCCGGTGGCTCTGACATCCACCATCATGAAGTGCTTCAGGAGGCTGGTCATGGGACACATCAGTTTCAGCCTCCCAGACAACCTCAGCCCACTGCAATTCATCTACCACCAAAATAGCTCTACAGCGGACACCTACACTAGACCATTGTTTATTGACGACAGCTCTGCCTTCAATACTACAATTCCAAGCAAACTCATCAACAAACTCCTAGACCTGGGACTCAACACCTCCCTTTGCAACTGGATCCTTGACCAAAAGACTGCAATCAGTAAGGATAGACAACAATACCTCTGCCACAATTATTCTCAACACCGGAGCCCCACAAGGCTGAGTGCTCAGCCCCCTACTCTACTCCCTAGAGACTCGTGACTGTGTGGCCAGGTTCTGCTCGAACTCCATCTATACATATGCAGATGACACCACCATAGTGGGCTGAATCTCAATTAACGATGAGTCAGAGTACAGGAAGGAGAGAGAGAACCTGGTGACATGGTGTCATGACAACAACCTTTCCCTCAATGTCAGCAAAACAAAAGACCTGATCATTGACTTCAGGAAGAGGGGCTAGTCCACATGCTCTTGTTTACATCAAAGGTGCTGAGGTCTGGAGAGTTCAAGTTCCTAGGAGCGAACATCACCAATGGCCTCTCCTGGTCCAACCACGTACACACCATGGTCAAGTCCTCTACTTCCTCAGGAGGCTAAACAAATTTGGCATGTCTCCTTTGACTGTCACCAATTTTTATTGATGCACCATAGAAAGCATCTCATCCAGATGCATCACAGCTTGGTAAGACAACTGCTCTGCCTGTGACCACAAGAAACTGCAGAGAGTTGTGGACACAGCTTAGCACATCATGAAAACCAGCCTCACCTAAACTCTGTCTACAGTTCTCCCTGCCTTGGTACAGCTGCCAACATAATCAAAGATCCTGCCCATCCTGGACATTCTCTCTTCTTCCTCCTCCCATTGGGCAGAAGATACAAAAGCCTGAAAGCACATACCACCAGGCTCAAGGACAGCTTCTGTCTGACTATTATAAGACTATCGAATGGTCTCCTAGTAGGATAAGATGGGCTCTTGACTTCACAATCTACCTCGTTATGGCCTTGCACCTTATTGTCTGCCTGCACTGCACTTTCTCTCTAACTGTATCAGTTTATTCTGCATTCTCTTATTGTTTTTACCTTGTACTACCACTGTTATAGTGAATTGATCTGTAGAGATGGTATGCAAGACAGATTTTTTACTGTACCTCAGTATGTGTGACAATTATAAACCAATTTATCAATTTACCACTGTTCCTGAAACTAGCTTATCATTTTAAATTCCAGAATATTTCATGAGTTAAATTTCTCAGAAAATCACATGATAAAGTTTGAACTCATATCTCTGGATCATTTGTCCATACTTCTGGAATATTTGTATAATAATTTAACTGCCCTATCACAATTCCTTTCTGTGACAGGAAAATAAGTGCACAGCTAAATTTCAAGTTTGAAAAAGAACACCTGCTGACATGAAACAGAACTTTGCAATTTGTTTATTCTTTTGGGAAACAGAAGTTCAGGAGATCCCTTAGAAAGCAGATAAAAGTCTTTAAGTGGTGTCCATTTAGTATCAGAAATGGATTGGGTTCAAAACATGTTGTCGTGGGCCTCAGAATGAATATTTTTAGGAGCACAAATATCCTTAGAATGTATAACTATTTTGGCAGATATGAATTGAAACAAGAATCTTCTGAAAGCAAATATTGTCTAAATGTGCTGTAAGATGAATTGGATGCTGACTGATCCACAGTTTAGAATAATTCAGTGTTGTGGCAATCTCAAAATACCAAGTTCTGTCACCAAATACAAGTTGAAAGAAATATCTTTTTGATCCTTTTAATTCTCTTGTTTAAATTTATAAATCCCTGAAGTCCTGTCAAAATTAATTCTTGACATAAATCAAAACAAAATATCATGGTGAATTTTGCTTGGCATTTAATCACTGAAAATGTGAAATAATGATTTGGGGCTTACTGATAAAGGACAGTTCCATGTGGAACTGCCAATATTTAACCACATAAATGTCAGTATGGTTGGGATTTTGGCACGTGCATGTCAGAATCAAATTTCCCAGGCTTGTTGACAGATCCTTCCTTTTGAATCTGTTGCAAGGGAGCACACACTTGCTAGAATTCCCCAGCATTCATATCAAATCCACAAATGATTCATTTCAATAGAGATTTTATAACTCCAAAGAAGGAAACATAATTAGGTAAGTTTGTTTTAATTATTTGCCTATGCCCCAATAATAAGTTCATAATACCTCGAAGTTGGATTAAATCCATTTAGATTCATTAAAATGTCATTGTGTGCAATGCAGGCATTAATTCAGGTCATTGTAAAAATTGTTCATTGAAGGTGCATTATCGTACCTCCTGTCTCAAAAGAAGTATTAAGGCTCCAGCTGTACTTTTCCTGATAGTCGCTGCATGAAAACTTTCAAGTGCCAAGTCGTTGATGTGCTAAATACAAGGAAGCTCATTTTTCATAGAGGTCCTTTGCCCTTACCAGCCACAGACCAGCTGCAAAAAAGGCATCCCTGGAAGAGAAGGTAATGCAGAAAAAGGGGGATTGACATTATCCTAGTATATCGTAATACATATCCTCATACAGACTTCTAAATGGCACTACCCCCAGCAATCATCTGCCTTGACGGAATCCCAGGTGACATGTTACCCCACACCATCGGGAACCAGAAAGGCAGACATCATAGCATGTTGCACCAAGGTAACTGTAATAAAATGACTGTAATAGCTGGTGAAACAAACATAGAACATAGAACACTACAGCACAGTACAGGCCCTTTGGCCCACAATGTTGTGTCGACATTTTATCCTGCTCAAAGAACTATCTAACCCTTCCCTCCCACATAGCTCCCCATTTCTCTTTCATTCATGAGTCTATCAAAGAGTCCCTTAAATGTCCCTAATGTATCTGCTTCCACAACCTCTGCCAGCAGTGCATTCCAGGCACCCACCACTCTCTGTGTAAAAAACTTACCCCTGACATCCCCTTTATACCTTCCTCCAATCACCTTAAAATTATGTCCCCTCATGATAGCCATTGTCGCCCTGGGAAAAAGTCTCTGACTGTCCACTCAATATATCCCTCTTATCATCATGTACACCTTTATCAAGTCACCTCTCATCCTCCTTCTCTTCAAAGGGAAAATCCCTAGCTCACTCAATCTATCCTCATAAGACATGCTCTCCAATGCAGGTAACATCCTGGTAAATCTCCTCTGCACCCTCTATAAAGCTTCCACATCCTTCCTATAATGAGGCGACAAGAACTGAACACAATACTCCAAGTGTGGTCTAACCAGAGTTCTACAGAGCTGCAACATCACCTCGCAGCTCTTGAACTCAATACCCTGACTAATGAAGGCCAACACTCCATACATCTTCTTAAAAATCCTATTGACCTGCGCGGCAACCTTGAGAGATCTATGGATGTGGAACCCAAGATCCCTCTGTTCCTCCACACTGCTAAGTGTCCTGCCATTAACCATGTATGAGTTTTCAGTAACTTGAGTGTTCAGAAAGAGACTGGCAGGTGTTATGTGAAATACATTGAAGTCAAAATTGAAGTCCTTTAAGTACCATCTCTTAGGCAATCTCAGCAGATAACATCTGTCTTTGAGATTATCATACGATAGTCATTCTCTCAATATGTGAGCTCCAAGTTCAGTTATTAGGTGGTGAAAACTGAAGTGGCAAAACTTGCTGCAAATTGCATACATACTTGATGCTATGTCATTCTTCAGACTCACTGGTATATACTTTGACTGGAAGTTCCTGGTCTAATTTTGCGAAGGTAACAATTTCAACCAAAGATGATTGCTAACATGATTCATTCTGAGCAAAATTGATTCTGAAGCACACAATGCTGTAAAAAAGCAAGTTATTTGTGGTACGTTGTCTAGATATAAGTAATTTCAGGATATTTCATACTGTTCTTAACTTTTTTCCAATTTTTAATTATTTATTCTAATAGTTAATTACTTATTGGCAAAATAATAAAATCGATGGACGGCAAAACTGGGAGCATGATTTTGGTTCATGTCGAAGGTGCTCTTAGCTGTTGCACAACTGGGGCTTGTGCTGTCACACACGTGTGGCAGCATTTACTTGCCCACACCCTGCAGTCATGCAGGACATTGTTGTTTAGGATCCAGACTTTCCATTCAGAAAGTTTAACCTTGCTCATATGGATCAAGTGAGTGCACCACTAATATGCAACTTGATGGTGGGTTCTGACAGCATCAGCAAAATCCAGCCAATACTGATTCAAGTAGACAAGAAATGAATTCCACATCATGTGCTTGCTGACATCCGTGACACTGCTACACCAAAACTGAGCAGTAATAGCAAGCATCAACCTTCATCAGTGAAGACAAAGCTTTAAGTTCCTGTGACCAATGCATATGCCCAATTCCCGAATTGTTGCAGTTAAAATGGGTGTAGAGTGGAAAGTTTGGGGTCCAGTTTCCCCAGGTAAGAAGTTAACCCTACCCCAAGTACACATCCGATTGCTGTTCTGTTTCTCTTTGGCCTGTAACTTAAAATTCCACTCATTACCTTTGAATAATATTCGACAAAAATCTGGTCATCATCTTAGACCAGTTAGTGATCCATTAATATGCAGCCAGGAGACACATTTAACTAATTCTTACTAAGTTATACATATATGGTGGTAAATCAGACACTATTTTTCTCAACTGAGTTAAATAGTAACTAGTCACTTTCTTTCTACCCCACGAACTTAATTTCACTCACATTTAACAGCCTGAATTATCTTGTCTTTATGCAGTTTTAGTTTCTTGTTATCGTCCTCCTATTGAGGATACAATGCTTGACAAGTATCTCTATTCTCTTGAGCCCATAATTAAGTCACCTCCCTTTTGATTTGCTTGGCTAAGTATTAGATTCAGCAGAAGTAATGGGCTGGATTGTCTTTTAGCAAGTGGTTCTGCAGCTAATACAACTTCCTCACCAGCTCTCTTCCAGTTTTACACCTGCACATTGACAGGCGGAAGTTGGATGTGGGTTGGAAGTCAGATGTTGGTAGCTTTGACCTGTCACTCTATCACTAGACTCACCACTGGGTCCAGTAGTAGAGACATTGGAAGAAAACAGTAGGATATGAAATGCACTTGGCTTCATAGTTTTAGACAAAGGTGTCAAGAACATGAAATACAACCCTTTCATTTGAAATGGGTAACTAATCCCTGAGGTAAAAGGTATGGTCAGGTAACTACTTCACTTTTGCTTAAATTTTTTATTACATTTCTAGTATGTTCAGGTGCTTATAATTATATTTTTCTTCAACTTATTCCATTACTTTTATTTATTTTTAATTGTTGAAGTCCATTTGAAAAGTACGTAAATGTCCTGACTAACTGTTCCCAGGTCTCTACCAGTGGCAAATTGTCTAAAAGTCTTTAAGGACGTTCTGGGGATGAAGCCTCAGGATTGATATCTAAATTTAGTTGCCATCTATAGCTCAACAGGACAATCTCTTAAACATAAACATCAGTTCAGTCACGGCTCGAACAAGTTGGTTCACCCCGTGAACTCCATGGGCACTATGGATGCCAAATTCGGCAGCAAATTAGATTAAGGACAACTTGACTCCTGAAAAAAAGAAATTGTGGGGAAAGAAAGCCAGCATCATTCAGAATAACATTATATTACTTTATGATGTACTTGTAAATGTTCAACATTGTCATTACCTAGATAATTATAAGCAACGTAAAATTATAATTAATAAACTGAATACAACCAATTTTTAGAAAGTTGAACAATAAAATAAGGAGCTAATTAATTTATACAAAAAGCTGTAAATCTTAAATGCAGAGCGTACAGTACACCTAGAAAATACATATTATAACATTAAATATCCTAGGATATCGTCATCAAGTATTGAAAGAATCCAAATATTTCACCACATCTGAACAAATATTTGAAAAGGAAGAGATCTTGAGTAACTGTGCCTCGTTAAGCCCCTCAATAGGATCCTTCCTCACAAATTGTAAAACTGAAAATTCCTATAGCCAGGACCATCACAATTCATGGGGAAGGTTCCATTTATTGATCTAATTATTTGAAGGAACCTATCAATCTGATGCAAGGTTTTGCCCTGAAATATTGACAATTCTTTTCCTTATACAGATGCTGCCTGACCCGTTGAGTTCCTCCAGCACATTGTTTGTTGCTCCAGATTCCAGCATCTGTGATCTCTTGTGTCTCCAACTTATCAACCTAGGCAATTTTCAAAATATGAATATACACAAAGTGCAACTCTTCTTTGTACTATGTGAAGTGGCTATTAAACAAGAATGCATGAAACAAGAGCTCAGAGGAATTTAAAGCTAAATCTTTGCCAATAAAAGTTGACTGCTTCCATTACTTTTTTTTCAAATAGGCATTCATTAACTCAATCACTTATCAAAGCAAGGGAAAATCAATTACGCAGAAAATAATCCAACTTTTCTTGTCCCAAAAAGACAATTTTAAAGCAATTATGCTGACTTCAGAGCTTTATATGGATTTGATGAAATCGAGCAAATATCAGTCAATGTATAACAGCAGCAAAGCTGATTACCATGCAGGTTGTCCCATTACATCTGAAATACTTCCTTGCCAGAGAAAGTCAGAATTAATCACACTGGTATTCCCTTTCCTCAAAGACTTGAGTCATCCTGAGCTTTACATGTTTTTAAAAAATCAACAAACGTATGAATGATTATCAATATCTGCCAAAGTGCTTCAAAGCCAATCATTTACTTTCTTTGAAGCATAGGCACTACAAATGTGACTGCCAGTATTTGCACAGCAGCAAGTCCTATTTTAATTGCTCTTGGTTATGGAAATAATGTCATCAAAACATTTATGTAACATTGATGAACAGGTTCTGTTATGGCCACTGACTAGGTTCTCTAAAAAGAAATATGTAAAAGCGTCAGAATTTCATTTAACCAAAATTATAAGTTCATATCTTTAGAGTGACTCTTGAAGTTACAGGCGCATTCTTCCTCATCATTAGCATTTTCTTTCTTCGATCACTTTGTCCCCAACCCTGGGGAGCATCTGCAGGAAAGCAAGGTAGGAACAGGTAAGGATAATCTTTCAGAACTGGTGAGTGAAAGTTTATGAGACTTGTGTTTCAAAGAGATACTAGAGGAAAAGCATAGATGCTCCATAATGAATTGGCACCAACAAGTTGCTACCAACCCTGCCACTTTCCATGACCAGCTCTACTGACTATTCCATTAGATTAAATTCAGTGTGATAAAATTGGAATTCACCTGTTGGATTGTTGGTGGCCACTGTTTTCCAGTTAGACCTGTGCAAAGAGAACATGAAATTAAGGATTACTGATGAGGAGCAGTGAGAAATGGGAAGGGAGTCAGGGTTGAAGTGTAAGACTTAAAGGAAAGGAAGTATTTTTTTAAATTTTTCATTTGAAGAGCTGTAGACTGATAGATAGTACAGTGCATTGAGTTACAATAATCATCAATCAGAGTAGAGTGTAAATGATTAGTACTGGAAATGTTACATTCTAAGGATCCAAATTCATAGGAACATAAGAAACAGAAGCAGCAGAAGAAGTATCCAAACTTCTTTTGATTTCTGGTGCAAAGGAAAGAGATAGGATAAAGTAGAGAAGACTCATGGTATTGCCTCACCCACACTGTTAAGGTTTCTAAACTTGTTGCAATTCTGTTACACAGAAATAGAAATGAGAGAGGTCGTAATGAAAAAAAACTGTCCACAGTAAAATGGAAAATAATCTACTGGGAAAAATAATCTACTGATATTGATGGATCTTAGTCAAAGCTATTAAGGGAAAGGAGGAAAGGGAGATTTATCAAGTTGTCATACACCTGCCATGAAATCATTGAGTGACAGGAGAAGTTCGAGATACCTGAACTTGCTCCTATGTTCCTACTCTCCTCTATTACTTCATAGTTTGAGTTACATTCCCTTTTAGGGAATATGGGATTCATAACCAGGTTATGGTGTCTCCTGTTTCTTGCAGAGAATGGAGATATGTATAATTGAAGTTCAATCTTCGTTTTTAGAATGTGCCCCGACTCCTTAGGCTTTCTAGGTTCAGGGGAATCAGAGTAGTCTTAGTTTGATACAAGGCAGATAATAATATTGATGACATACAATGAAATTCTCAGCAAGGGAAATGAAAGACTGAAACACTGTTAAGTATCTGTTCTGAGATCAGATGAGTGCAGGTGAACTGTGGCTTTTAAAGCATTGTCAAACTTCAAGCTGGTTTAACTGGTGCCACCCATTTTCTTTGGTTTAATGTAATAACTGCAACAGTGGCAATAAAAATGAATAGACACAAAATACATGCGTTCAATTTGCTCTGTAGACCACCAGTTATTTTAAAAAAAAATACAATGCAAGCATTATTCACCTCAAGGAAATTCTAAGCCACTGAGTTCTGAGATAACAAAGACATTGATCAGGCTTCCAATGCTGTGGATGAGTTTGGGATGAATTATATCAAGGAATCAGTGCATTAACTTTGAAATAATAGGATTTCTGCTAACCTGACACACTTCTTGCAATCAGATATGATATCTTAAGCTTAGACTTAGCAGTAAGTAGGACAAGTTTTCTTTCTATGTTCCAATAATCTTTGATGGATCAGTGTCTCATCACATAAAAGTCACCTGCCCTGTGCTGTCATTGGAACAGCAACACAATGTATCATGGACTAATTGATGGAATTAAGAATGCTGCCAAGCTGAAACAAATTGCACAGAATGAGTTGTATTTTTAACCTCCCCCAGACTGCTGCACAGGCAATAATAGATATATGACAGAGCCGCAATCTAAATCGACAAAGGCTGTGGGACTAAGGTTCAGAAACATTTTAAGTGCGGTGGATCATTTATATTGCAAATTGTGTTTATTTTCTTGTTATTCATGCTTCACAGCATTATGTTTTATTCCCTCTGGATATTTATGTATTTTCATTTCTAATCTGCCTGTTTACCATCATGAGACATTTATCTGTATCCCCCTGTGTTTCTTAGTTCAGTGTCAATTGTAGGTTTTAAGTGTACTTGTCACAGAGAAACCTTCCAAAACAAATTAAGAATAGAATTATAATTAACACATTTGAGAATATTGAATGAACCATTCAGAGAATCGCAATTTACCACCATGAACCATGCCCACAGGAATTAATTGACTGTCACATACATCTATGGATGCCTCTTGTGGGCAAGGGTGCTAAGACAATGTCTTCAGCTTTCGGGGCAATTGCTGAGAGGGGTAATAATGAAGTAGAGATGAGTATGAGCTGCAATTGTAAGGTAGCCAGTTTTATTTTCCACCCACACCCCAAGCATGTGATCCTGACCCCTGGTTCCAGCCACACATCAGGCCCACATTCCCAGCCCCCAGCTCCAGAGCACACCTGGTCACGGACCCAACCCCTGGCTCTGGCCACATACCTAGCCCATGTTCTTAGCCTAGCTCCAGCCCAGCTTGAGAGCATACCTGGTCATGTTCCCAAACTCAGGCCTGCTCCCGGATCTGGCAATAAACAGACCCACATTCCCACCACCTGTTATTACTGGCACACAACTCATGGTCTACCAGGCAGTAGTAATCCCCATCCCTCTGTATGTGTTTGAGACTTGGACTACCTACAATTGGCACCTCATCACTAGAATATCATTGATGCTGTCTCTGCAGAATTCCCCAAATTCACTGGAAGCATAAATAAACCAATGACAGTCAATCAACAGCAAACTGACTGCCAATAACATGCTAATGAAAAATGGGAGCTTCTGTTGTAGCAACATTTAAGAGGCAATTAGACAGGCACATGAGCAGGCAAGTAATTGAGGGATATAAACCATATGCAGGCAGATGTGCAGTTTAAGTTAGCATCATTGTTGGCACAGATGACGTGGGCTGAAGGGCCTGTTCCTGTGCTGTACTACGTATGTTCTACCTCCAGCATGAGGGCCGTAGTAACACCAGATCAGCTTAATTAGAAGGAGTGCACCACCTCACAAACTACCCACCTGCCTGCCCCATCAAGCACCTCGTGTCCTGCAGTGAAAGATTCTGTATTTCTCACATTGTCCTCACCAGCCACTTCAGATCCCACCAAAACAGAGTGGAAGCAAGTCATCCTCAGTCCCAACAGAATGCATCTTCTGACCAATGCATTACAGTAAAATCGTAATCACAACATTACATGTAAATAAATAGAATGTGTTGGAAGAAGAAGAACATTTATTTTTTTTCATTTTAAATACTTCTGAAAAAAATGTAGTTTTCACAGTTGCAGTCATTTGTTTGTCATTTCTTCAGACACTTTAGCATCCCAGTATCTTGGAAACCAGTGACAAGCAAAGGATAATAATTCAGACCAGCTTAATTGCAAGATCTGCTTTGATGAGTCCTGAAGGTTATGGCAGAGCTACTAACAATTCAGTCACTTCTAAACGATTAAGATTTCTTCTTTGAGTTTTTTTTATTCTCTATTTCAAGCTGGATAGTAAGGTGGATCTCAGAAAAACCTGTTAAAAGACTATTTATGCAAGAAGTTATGGTGAGTAAATTAGGCACAGTGAAAATCTTGTCGATAGAAGCTGGAAGTGCTCATCCACTCCATGAGAAAGTGCTGATTTTATATGAAATGCAGTGAACTTGAATTGTTTCATGCAATCTTTTCCCTCCATTTATACATTGTAATGTTCCCTGATCTCATTGATTGTCTGAGGACACAGTTGAACCACTTTCTCAGGTAGAATGCTATATATGGTCAAATAAGACAATAGAAGTTTATTAAGATAACTGTTAGTTAGAAAGTCTGAATTTCAGGGTTCACACAATGCATTGCTGCAGAACAATCCTCTCAACCCAATGAAAAATGACATGTGGCAGAATAGATAGTGGCAACTTTGCACTCAACTGGTACAAACCGTAATCTTACTTTAATCAGGTTTATCTTCAGTTGGTTAAGGCCCCATTAAACTGGAAACATTGTCAACTATTAACAGCATTAACACCACACTGTGCCAGTATGATACATAAGTTTCCTTCTGACTCTGAAGAAGACCTCCTCTGAGACACACAAGAATTTCTTGGCCATCTCATATGCACCCTTTATGCAATCACCTCAGGCCACTCATATTTCACTTGCTTTGGGTCATTATGGGTCATCTTACTGTTCTCACCGTACTCACCTTATTCCAGTCCGATGTCTCAATGTCAGTGACATTGGACTTGACCAACAGTCAAGTTTCATCTATTTTCATACTGTAAGAGTCTTACTAAAATAGCCCAGTTAGTGATGTAAAGTGAGCCTATCCTGGGCTTGATATAAATTAAAATCATTTTTGCAGACTGGAATCTATTTATTTCTATGGAATGCTGTGATTATGATTTCATTGTAATGCATTGGCCAGTAGATGTAATTACATTTATTGTAATAGTTTTAAGTCCAAGTATCAAACTCATTTTGTTTTTTGTTTTATGGCTTCTTTGAGCCAGCAATTTATTTCAACTTAGCATATTATCTTTCTCTCTGTTACTGAAACATTTTCATTCAGGAAACTTCTCAGTGAAGGCAGTTATGCGTGTGATACCTGGCTGCTCCTTTTGTATCTTTGTAGGCTTTCCAGCTACTAAAAAAATTACTCCAGATACTGTTGTGCATTTTAGACTTAGAAGAGGAATTTAAGCTTGAACAATTGCTCTGTGCCTTGTGCATCTGGACAAGCTCTCCAAGTTTGTAATGAATGCCATTCATGCTGTCTTGATTTGGATCGAAGAAGAGCAATAACGAGAATGGTGGGAGACTGATTAATCAGTTGAAGTGATAGCTTGCCGTGTTGGCCAACGGCTATGAAACTTGCCAATTTTCAAACATCTTTACCTACAGGGATCATTTGGCACATCTGCCAGTTTGCAGTGTATGAGACAGATTGCCATTACTCAGGACGAACTTGATGGAGACCAACCATGATAATCCCATGTCTGGGATTTCTTGCAGTTATAAATTGCATACATGTAGTGATGAAAGCACTTAAGTACTAGACAGAAATAGAAAGGAATTTCACTCCATTCCTGTGTAACTGGTGTATGATCACACTGATAGTATTATGCCCACTTGTCCTTAATTTCCATGCAATTATCATAATATGTTAATTATGAGACAACTAAACATTCCCGACCTCATCCTTTGAGAAAAATTAAAAGTACATATGACTTCCACTCTTTGGAACCCCATCATGGCAGAACAATTTGGTTATAACCAGAGCTGATTACAAAGCATACTGTGACACATCTGGTACAAGCTGCCAATGTACGAGAGTTTATATTTGGTGGGAGGAGAGGAATCACAATGTTCACCATCTGGTGAGGCAAACTTGGGTGAAGAGAAGCAAGAAAAGGAAGGAGAAGTATACCACCATTTTTTTTGCAGCCAGAGGTGCAGGGATAAATACATGTCTCTGGTTCAACTGAGTTCAGCTGCATTATGAGTCATTTAACCCCAGTCAGCAGTGCTGTGCAACATTTTCAAATCATGACTTGCATTGCTTCATTAAAATTGTCTTGCATTACAATAATTACAGCTAATACATAACATTTAAATTTCCATGTAAACATCTGTTTATTAGTATATGATCAATATTGGTTAACACAACAAACAGTAAATACAATTAGGGTAGCCATGGTAATTTTCACAGTAATTATAAAGCATATAAAAATAGGCTTCAAGTATTCTGCTGCTCAGACAGCTGTTATACAAAACAACACCTGGTTTTCTATACCTTTTATATGGGTGAAGTTATTGGCATTTAAATACAGCAATGAAAATGCAGCTTGCATTCACAAGCAAATTAAATTTATAATTATATAAAGTCTGGTTGCACTCATTTTGACAGGATAATCCTAAACAATGTGTAATTGTGTTTTTCATCG